>NC_139813.1:0-660000 GCF_963457635.1 Microchirus variegatus | reverse complement strand
ATCTAAATAGGCTCTGCATTTCGGAACATCTCCCAATATCTTGTTCACCAACCTCTGTAATGTAGCAGGTGCATTACACATACCAAAAGGCATGACTGTGTACTGTAGGAAGCTGTCTGGTGTTACAAATGCTGACACATCAGAAGCATGTGGAGTTAATGGAACTTGCCAATGCCCTTTTAGCATATCCAATTTACTCACATACTTTGCTTGACCAATTTCATCAATGCATCATCCATCAGGGGTAGCGGATGTGCATCTGGGACAGTTACGGAGTTCACTTTGCGGTAGTCCGTGCAGAACCTTGGACTTCCATCTGATTTTATGTCGAGAAGACAAGGCGAACTCCACGAACTAGAACTTGGCACAGCAAATCCATTATTCAAAAGATAGTCAACTTCTTTCCTCATCATCCCCCTCTTTGCCGGACTAGCTCGATAAGCACGCTGCTTAATTGGCCTAGGCTTAGTCAAAACAATATCATGAGTGATAACAGATGTCTGGGATGGAATGTCCTTGAACAAACTTGGGAATTCATTAACAAGTTTCACAACATCATTACACTGGTCATCAGAAAGATGAGACAAGTACTGGGGAAAAGTCAACAACACTTCTGAATTACTCAATCTTGCTCCCTGTGGTGTTGCATTACGCATCACCAACCCCTCATCAGGAATGCTCACCACTGAGATGGAAGCCATTGGGGAGGTGTCGATCTTCACCTCATGGGCTGTGGATAACCCACTTTCATCCTCTCGGGAACGGTATGGCTTAATCATGTTGACGTGACACACCCTGGTCCGTCTCCTGCGGTCCGGGGTCTTAATAACATAGTTCACGTCAGTGAGCCTTTTCTCTACAACATAAGGACCAGAAAATTTTGTGCTGAGTGTCGAACCAGGTGTAGGCAAGAGAATCAAAACTTTGTCACCTGGCTGGAACAAGTGGGTTACTGTCTTCTGGTCATAGCGATGCTTCATCCTCACCTGTGAGGAGGTCAGGGCATCTTTAGCCAAGGAACAGGCTAGCTTGAGGCGATCCTTTAATTTTGTCACAAACATAACAAGGGGAATACTTTCATCCCAATCCCTCTGTGATTCGAAGCAGTGCTTGCGTAACATGGATTTCATAGTCTGGTGAAACCTTTCAAGCGCCCCCTGGCTTTCAGGATGGTACGGACTAGACATCAAATGTTTAATGGATAATGTTTTGAGCACCCGGTCAAACACAGTAGATTTAAAATTGGTGCCCTGATCAGTCTGAATCACCTTCGGCAAACCATACACTGAAAAGAATTTTACCAAAGCCTTGGTGATCACTGGAGCTTTAATTTTCCGCAAAGGGATAGCCTCTGGAAACCTGGTGGTAGCACACATAACTGTAAGGAGAAACTGATTACCAGATTTCGTCTTGGGCAATGGCCCAACACAATCAACTATTACCCTCTCAAATGGTTCTCCGATTGCTGGAATTGGGCAGAGGGGAGCAGAAGGGATCACCTGATTTGGCTTCCCAGTTACTTGACACACATGACAAGTACGACAATAAAGAGCAACATCAGACTTAAGTCCAGGCCAAAAGAAATGCCTGAGAACTTTGTTATAGGTCTTAGTGACACCCATGTGCCCTGCCCAGGGATGGTCATGGGCCAAGGACAGTACCTGAGAGCGGTAGGACGTGGGAACTACAACTTGGAAAGTAGCGCTCCAGTCCTCATTCTCCAAATTACTGGTCCAATGTCGCATCAGCAGGCCATTATTGAGAATGTAGGCCATTTTCATACACTTTGCCTCGTCCCAACTAAGAACAGAAGAGAGACATTTTGCAAGTGTTTCATCTACCTGTTGCGCAGCAATGAACTCCTCTCGAGTGGCTGGCAATTTTACAGACTCTGGACTAGGAAGAGTAGGGTGGATTTCAGGTTGACTTTTACACCTCGATACAACGGCCTCAGAATCCTGCTCTGCAAACAGAACAGAGTTAGACAAGTCAGGGCCATATTTCTTTGTGTAGGCCCTGGTAACCACACAAGCAGGAAAGACATGAGAATATCTCTGGCCGATGTTGTCCGACTCGGCGTCCAACCTAGGGCTGTCTAGTACTTCTGGAACTGGTGTAACTTTGCCTCCAGCGATGTCATTTCCCAGAATGAAATCAACACCTTTGACAGGCAAAACTGGGAGAACAGCAACCTTAAATAGTCCACTGACCAAGGGAGATTGAAAATAGACATAATGCAAAGGGGAAAGCACATAACCCATTTCAATACCCTGGACAACTACACTTGAGTGACATGAGGACTAAGATGATAGAGGTAAAATACCTTCTTTAATAAGGGACTGGGAGCCTCCTGTATCTCTCAGTATTGTTACTTGCTGCTGATCTTTTGGATCTTCAGTTAACGAAACATTGCCCTTAGAAACAAATGGTTTGAAGCATGCATCAACTTCATCAAGGGACAGTTGAGTATAGGAAGATGTAACACTTTTGATCAGACCCACTCCTTTTGGGGTGGTCAAGCTCGGAGAGAACTGTTGTTTACGTTTTAAAGCAAGACAATCAGCAACAATATGACCCTTCCTATGACAGAAGAAGCATTCACGTTCCTCCCGAGGAGGTGACGGTGGACAGTTAGGCTTCTCAGGAACAAGGTGTTTAGGTTCAGGTCTTACAGGACGCAGTACTGATGTTCTGTCCGGGCGATACGGAAACACAAACACATTTTTATGAGTCAATACAAATTCATCAGCCAACACAGCTGCTTTGGAAAGCGTGGCCACCTTTTGTTCATTTAAAAACACCACCATCTTTTCTGGTAGAGTGTTCTTAAAATCTTCTACAAGCATCAACTGACGAAGAGATTCAAAATCGTCACTAAACCCAGCAGCGGCACACCACTTATCAAAGAGGACACTTTTTTCACGTGTGAATTCAACAAAAGTTTGTCCACCTGATCGTCTATGGTTTCTAAACTTCTGCCTGTAGGCCTCTGGCACAAGCTCATAGGCACGCAAAATAGACTCCTTAAGCATGTCATATTGCAAACTTTCTTTTAATGAAAGAGATGACACAACCTCCTGAGCCTTACCAACCAATTTGCACTGAAGAAGAATAGGCCACATGTCTCGAGGCCAGTCTAGTGCAGTAGCAATCCTTTCAAAGGCATTAAAATAGGAATCTACCTCTGACTCCCGAAAAGTTGGCACTAATGCAATATGTTTACTTATGTCAAACGTTGGCTTGTGACTTTTTGCATGCAAGGGTTCAGAATTTTCAGTTGCATATTGAAGAGTCTGGCTAGAAGAGATTCTCAAGGCTTCAACTTCAAGCTGCCGTAACTTAATGTCTCTCTCAGCCTCTATCTCTAGTTTACGCACCTGAAATCTGAGGTCATAATCTGCTTTACGGACCAACTCCTTCTCCTGAGCAGCTAGCTGAAGTCGGGCTAAGCGAACCTTGAGTCTGGTATTCCCACTGGACCCACTGGACTCTGGGGAGAAAGGCTCAAAACGAGGCAGAGTTGCTGGCATAGCCTGGCTTTCCCCCATGTCCTGTGGAGGGGTGGCCTGTGTGTCAGATTCCCCTTTATCATCCAACCCAGAAACATTTGGTCCCTCATAAGCCTCATGCCTAGGCTGGGCTGAGCTAACCGTTAGGACATTTAAGTCAATTAACTTGTTCAGAATTATATTTTTAATTTCTTTTTTAACATCATATTTTTTTACAGGGATTTCATAGTGTGCTGCAATACCCAATAAATCATCCTTTCGGCATGAATCTATCTTTTCAAAGCTAGGGTTATCAATGAAGTCTTGTAACTTTAAACTCATGCTGAAAATAATCCCACACAACAATGAACAACAAACTTTGATTATTTAGCTCAGGGAAGGAAAATATCCCGGATGAGCCCCCATTTGTTACGTCCCAACTAACCCCTCATCAGGAAAGCAACACAACAACCAAAAGATCTGCAGGTCAACGTGGTGTGGAATTAAATTAAAGCTTTATTTCCAAATTCATCAAAAGGGTTCAACAAAAGTTTGTGAAACAGAAAATGGTGGGAGAAATGGGCTGAAGTGGTAGGTGCCAAATCATTGAAATCAAAAGAACAAAACAAGGCCTGACTACTCCTAACTTACAACACACAAAATCAAAAAACAAAGGCCTAACTTAATCATCTACAAAGAGTCTTTATCAAAAAATACATGTGTGGCACCAACCAATAAACCTAGTGTGCTTAACAGAAATATACCTACGTGATGTAAAAATGTAGGGTACCCAACTTACCTAATGCACCAAATCTACCCACCACAGAATCACAATGAGTCAAAACTAAAGTTCACAGACAGCAATCATGAGGGCAAGACAGAGAGAGCGAGATCCTGTCAGCAGGCCCTTATGACTTGGCCCAGTCCATCCCCGATTGGCCAACTCTTAATGGGGAACTGAGCTTCCCAGGTGGATGCCACTCAGGTTGTTAGCACCTGGGAAGAAAACAGAAAGGAGGGAAGGGGGGGGGAAGCAGAAATGCACACACGCATCCACACTCCAGCCCTCTGGCTGGTTGGCACGTAACAATATATATACGTGTATATATATATATATATATATACGTGTGTATATATATATATATATATATACGTGTGTATATATATATATATACGTGTGTATATATATATGTATATATACGTGTGTATATATATATGTGTGTATATATATATGTGTATATATATATATATGTGTGTATATATATATGTGTATATATATATATATGTGTATATATATATATGTGTATATATATATATGTGTATATATATATATGTGTGTATATATATATATGTGTGTATATATATATATATGTGTATATATATGTGTGTATATATATATATATATATATATGTGTATATATGTGTATATATATATGTATGTATATATATATGTGTATATATATATGTATATATATATATATATATGTGTATATATATGTATGTATATATATGTATATATATATATATATATATATATATATGTGTGTATATATATATGTATATATATATATATGTATATATATATGTATATGTGTATATATATGTTGTCTTGGCAAAATAACATTTTCTCTTTAGCAAACACACACAGATATACATTTTTATCTTTAGCACACACATACATACACATTCCTTCACACAGGTACCCCATTCATACATGCACACCTCCCTAACACTTAAATCTTAATACACATAATCCTCTTGGCACATTTTATTACACCTATACAGCTCTTACACAGAACAGACCAGTCTGGGGTCCAAGGTCAACCAGCTGCACACAGCATAGAGCCACAACAATATATCTGCAGGTTTTTCTCTCATCCTTTTCAGAGCCATCTTAGACTTGCCTCAGAACGGTTGTCTTCTGTTGTCTCTCTCTTTGCAAAGAATAAACCGACGCTACAGCCCAGTTGCTTTTTCATCCAACTTTATTTCCACATCAGACATCTCAGACAAACAATTGCCACAACAATTTGGGGGCTCGTCCGGGATCCCTCGAGTGATCGTCTGGGAAGGAACGGACGGTGACTGATCATCTTGAGACGAAAATCATCTCAACCTCCAACCTCTCTGCTTGAGACGAAGGAGGGCCGACCGTGAAGTTCCCTGATCGTCACCGAAGGGATCCTGCGAACGCAAAGGGGGGCATTTCCCTGAGACTGTCTGGTGAGATAAAATTTTTTTTCTAAAAAATTAAGGTTGTAAAACTAAAACAAAAAGAAATTTAGATTAAATCATAATTATAATTTTAATTAAAATTAGCGATTTTCTGTGCCCCAGAGTAATCTCAATATCAACGGAGAAATTTCCACTTGCGACAGGCAAGGTTCTGAATATATACTTCAGAGGGTTTTTGGTCCTTTTAACTGGGATAAAGGATCGTACAGCACAGAGACGTCTGTGGGTGTGAAAAGGGAGGTAAAAGTGATCACTGCCTAGCTCAGGAAGATGGGGAACAGATTGAGTTCTCAGCCTGAGGGGCCGATGGTAGATTTGATGAGAAGGAAATGGGGACAGAGAAGCGTTAATCCATTGCACGGCTGGAGCACGGAATATGGGTTCCCAGAGAATGGTTCATTGAATTTAACAATAATTGGGGTTCTACAAAAGGAGTTGGAAGAAAAACGGGAAGATCTCCTAAGAAAGAGATGGTTAAGGGGAAACAAAGTGGTGAAAATAAGTGACCAATTGGAAGAATTGTCAAAATGGAAATTTGAAGCTGCATTAAAAGCTCAATATGAGGAGGACAAAAAGGGAAAATGGATAGAGGAAAAATTTGAGGAAAAATTTTCTGAGAGAATGGGATCTGTGACAAAGAAAATGCCTGATATGTTACATGAAAACACGCACTCGCAGCCTGTCTCTTCTGCACTTTATCCACAGCTCACACTGCTGGCGCGTCACCCGCTGGATCCCGACCTCGACGCCTGTCCACCCCGACGACAACAACAACCACCAGTGGCTCAGCAGCAGATCGGGCATGTGATTCTACAACCACAGGGCGCGCACGTGATTCCTGTCATGATTCCACATCCACCAGCGTACGGAGAAGAACCACAGGGGGCATATGGACCCATTCCTCCACAAATTGTCGGAAAAGAGGAACCATCGGTCACGAGAGGAGGCTGTACCTATAAAACCATGGTAATGCCTAATGAAGCAGCAAATCAATTCCCGATGATAGAAGTGGCTGGACAGGACGATAGACACCCTGTGCTGGTTTATCGTCCATGGGGGCAGAGAGAAATTTTATCAGCAGCTGAGCGTCTGCCTGATCCAGCTGAAGGAGGGGGTGCTGCCTTCAACACAGAGTTCTTGGCGTTCTGTGCTGAGTTCAGGCCTGCAATGCCTGAAATCAGACGCATGTTGGAGGCACGGCTGAGCACTTCGTTGTTTCACAAAGTGTTGCCACATCTAGTGGGCAGAGAAAGATGTGAGAACAGCGACTGGGAAAATAACGCCAACGAACCATATGTCGATAAAATAACGGAAATCGGCAAGATCGTAATGGATGCATGTCCACATGTGGTTGACATGGTTAAATTAATGGAATGTGTACAAGGAAAGAACGAAAATGTTGACACGTATTTTACTCGTCTCAGACAGGCATTCAAAATGTACAGTAATATGACCTGTCCGTTAAATTACGAAGAAGACCAAGTAAAAGGAACGTGGGAAGGGTATGTCTGTGGTACCTTCCTGCATGGACTTCGACTAGACCTAGAAAATGCAGTGAAAACCTCATGTGTGCAATTCAGACAAGCACGCCTGAAAGACCTGCTGATTCATGCGAAACACGCGGAGGAGCTGGCCGAGGAGAAAAAGGTAAAGATGCTGGAGCAGAAAGAAGAAAAGAAAGAAGAAAAAAGAGACAAAAAGATGCAAGAGATCATCACATCTTTGTTTCAATCTGAACCACCCCATCATCAGAACAGACAGGGGGGGTTTCAGAACCAACAGGTCAAGAGAAGGCCTTACAACAATTACAAAAGAGACAGAGACAATCAAAATCAGCGTCAGTCATTTCAACCTGACGTTGGCCGCGACATCTGCTTTGTCTGTGGGGGAAAAGGCCATTGGGCCAAAGACTGTGGAAATCGGAGACGAGGAGGTGCGACAGTGGATCAAAGGAGAGGTGACTACCGTCACAACCAGGGCTCGTTTCCTGCATTGCCACAACAATTTCATTCACATTCACAATGACTGGAGGTGGTGGACGGCGGAGAGGGAGGCCCAGTGGATGACAAGCCTGCAGACACACCGGAGACAGGTCATGCACCCACACACACACTTGCACGCTCATGCGGTGAAGAAAAGCTTGCTACAGATACTGATGATGATACACATACACTGATGACACACGTAGCTGCTAAACCTCTGACTGATCCTGACATAGGTGTTTATGCTCTGTACGCCAAAGGTAACGCAAGAAAATTTCCTGCGTGTACACTGAATGTCGATGGTAAAGATATTGAGTTTTTGGTTGATTCTGGTGCAACACACTCGTGTTTGAAGATAACTGAATTTGAAAATGACACCCCTAGACTAAGCGGCAAACACACTTTCATTCAATCAGCAACTGGTGGATGTGTGAAAGAAGATTTCACCATTCCACTTGAATGCATCAGTGACAAAAATTCATGTTTTCATCCATTTTTGTTGTCAGCTATTTGTCCGGTAAATTTATTGGCCAGAGATTTGATGTGTGATTTGGGCATTTCACTCCTCTCAACGCCGGCTGGTGTTGAAGTCCACTCTACCACAGATTTAAGTAACAACTTAAGTCTAAATGCTGTCAGTCTGCAAGCTTGTGAACCATGGTTCGAGTATGAATGGAAACTCACAGATGAATCTGCATGCAAAGCTATGATTGGTAATGCATGTGCATGTGTTTCACCCACACACACAGTGTTTGCAGATCCCCAGGATTTACGTTGCATTGCTTATGTCACAGAGACTAATGACATCAACCTGGAAGAGAGTTTAAATGAACACACTGCTGATATAATTGGAACACACACATTGTGCTGGGACTCTCATAACAGCTTCCTGCTTGTTGATCCTACGACATCACAAATGGCTTTGTTTTGTGACCCTACTGTAACACCACACATTTCTCTCTCTCGACATGAGAACAGTGATTGGAAAGATGTGGACATCAAAGCTTCCACATGTAAACAGGCATGTGATTGGCAGCCTGTGAATGAACATGGTGTACAGTATTCTGCGTCATGTGACTTTTTCAGAGCTGCATACACAGTTACGACTGAGGCAAAACGCAGACTGAAGCTCGTTCCAAGTGAAATGACGTCATTCTCTCGTCAATTTCTCTCAATGGAAGAGGCTGATGCAATTCCTGAATTGGCAAAAGTCCCACAATCACTGTGGGCAAAACACAAATATGATGTTGGCTTAATCAAAAATTGTGACCCTGTCACTATCATTCCTAAATCACACTACAGACCATGCCAACAGCAATATCCTCTCAAACAAGAGGCTATTGAAGGAATTAAACCAGTATTTGAATCTTTACTGGAGGCAGGAATAATAATTCCATGTGACAAATCTCCTGTACGCACACCAATTTTTCCTGTAAAAAAAATCAGAGACGAAGGACAACCCACAGAATGGCGTTTTGTGCAGGATTTGCAGGCTGTGAATGCTGCAGTGCAACCACGAGCTCCATACGTCCCAAATCCTTACACAATTTTGTCACAGATTCCTCAGAATTCATCAGTGTTTTCTGTTGTTGATCTGTCAAACGCATTCTTCAGTGTCCCTGTTCACAAAGACAGTCAATTCTGGTTTGCTTTTAACTTTGAGGGTCAAAGTTACACTTTCACACGTTTGTGTCAGGGTTATTGTGAGAGTCCAACCATCTACAACAGCAGTCTGAAGAGAAGTCTTGATTCACTCACTCTCAGTCCTGGCTCTGCTCTCCTGCAGTATGTTGATGATTTACTGATCTGCAGCCCCACACACGAACAGTGTCTAACAGATACCATCGCTCTGCTACAGCACTTAGCAGCAGAAGGCCACAAAGCAAGCCTGTCTAAACTTCAGTTCTGTCGACCGGAAGTTTCATTCTTAGGTCACGTGATCACTGCCCAAGGAAAAACATTGTCTGCAAAACGCATTGAGGCAATTCAGAAAATTCCAAAACCACAAACAAAAAAACAAATGATGTCATTTTTAGGGATGAGCTCATATTGCAGGACTTTTATTCCTAATTATGCTGTTTTGGACAAACCACTGCGTGACCTCACAACTGTCACCAAAATGCATGCGCATGCCAGATTGACCTGGAATCCTGAAGCTGAGGAGGCATTTCTTAATATGAAATTAGCTCTCCAAACTTCTCCCACTTTGGGATTGCCTGATCCGAGCAAGCCATTCACGCAAACTGTGGATGTCAAGGACAGTTGCATGACTTCTGTCCTTATGCAAACACATGGGGGAAAACTACGGCCTGTAGCATATTTCTCATCAAAACTTGATCCTGTTGCTGCTGCACTTCCCAGATGTCTCAAAGCAGTAGCTGCAGCTGAGAAAGCTGTACTGGCTTCAAGGGACATTGTGGGTTATTCTGATTTAACACTTCTTGTTCCCCATGCTGTGTCTCTCCTGCTCCTGGAACAAGAAAACCTCACATCTATCCACAGCTCGCTGGCTCAGATATTCAACTGTGTTGCTTGACCTGCCTAACATTACAGTTAAAAGATGTACTGTACTTAATCCTGCTACACTTCTTCCTGTCCCAGGTGATGGAGAAGAACATGACTGTGTTTCTGCTGTTTCACAGGTGTGCACTCCTCGACCAGATTTAAAGGACGTTCCTTTGACTAACCCTGACATGACTCTTTTTGTAGATGGTTCAGCATCACGTGATGACGTTGGACAGAACAGAGTTGGATTCTCTGTCTGTTCACAATCTGAAGTGTTGACATCTGCAGCTTTGCCCTCTCATCTGTCTGCTCAAGCAGCAGAACTGATTGCTTTAACTGAAGCATGTAAAATAGCTGATGGAAGAACTGTCACTATTTACACTGATTCACGTTATGCTTTTGGCGTTGTACATGACTTCGGTGCTCTTTGGAAAGAAAGACATTTTTTAACCTCCTCAGGGTCACCGATTCGTAACCATGTGCTTGTTTCCGACCTACTGGCAGCCATTTTGTTGCCCTTGCTCATTGCTGTCTGCCATTGTTCCGCTCACACAGGTGGCAAGGATCCTGTGTCTCTTGGGAATGCGACTGCAGACGCGGCAGCCAAGGCCGCGGCTCTGCTCCCAATTCACGAAAACAATCGTTTTGTTTGTATTCCAGTCGACACTCACACAGATTCACTGTCTGAAATGCAATCTTTTGCCACACCTGCTGAAAAGACTTTGTGGGAATCTAACGATGCTTCCGTTCACAGCGACGGTGTGTGGAGGGGGCCCCATGATAAGCCTTGTCTCCCAAAACATTTCTTCCCATATTTTGCAAAACTGACACATGGATTGGATCATGTGTCAAAGGGAGGGATGGCTTCAATGCTAAACGAGCATTGGTTTTCAAAGGGTTTTTCCAGCTATGCTGATAAGTTTTGCCGTTCCTGCATCATCTGTGCCACTAACAATCCAGGCAGGGTCCCTAAACAACAACAGGTTGCACACCCACCACCAGAACGACCATTTGATCACCTTATGATGGATTTCATTGAACTAAATCCAGCAGAGGGAAAGAAATACTGCCTGGTCATGGTGGACATGTGGTCAAAATGGGTTGAGGTTTTTCCATCTAAACATGCAAGTGGTGCTGCAGTGGCTAAAGCCCTGCTAACTGAGATAATTCCAAGATGGGGAATTCCCACAAGGATCAGTAGCGACAATGGTACACATTTTGCAAATGTAATGCTGGATGAGCTGTGTAAATTCCTAGGCACAGACGTCAGAAAGCACTGTGCCTATCATCCAGCCAGTGGAGGGGCAGTGGAAAGAGAAAATGGCACTCTCAAACGCAAACTGACTAAGTGTTGTGAAGACACAGGGCTTACTTGGATAAAAGCACTCCCTCTCGTCCTCACTTACATGAGAATGAGGAAGAGGAGCAGAACAAATTTGAGTCCATTTGAAATTCTTTTCGGCCGACCGCCCTCCTTAGGAGTGGCTCCACCAAAACGACCTCTGCCCTCCACTGACCAATGTGAAGATGCAATGTTGAACTATTGCAAAAACTTGTCCTCTGTATTATCTCAAGTTTCTCAACAGGTGAAAACTGCTCTGCCAAAGCCAGCATCAACTCCACTGCACAACATCGAACCTGGAGACTGGATTCTCATCAGAGAACTTCGACGAAAGCACTGGAAGCAAAGGCGGTGGCAAGGACCATTTCAGGTATTACTGACTACGCACACAGCAGTGAAAATAGCTGAAAGAGCTACCTGGATCCACGCCACGCACTGCAAGAAGATTGATTCACGCCCTTTCAGTGCTAACACCACACCGCACTGCGACGTCCCTCTCACTGAAACCCCAAAAGACAAGGGTACTGTCAGCGCCGTTGAATAACACAGAGAGAATACACAATACTGACGAGTTACACCTACACACACACGGTGTAACCAACGTTGCTTCACCGATGGAACCACAACAGCATCCCTGGCAGCGCAGACAGTCGCCATGGCGTCGCTTCAAGCAATTTTGCGGCCTGAGAGAGATTTTGGTTTGTGTAGCGATTCTGTTTTTGATGTGTGTACTTCCTATACTGTGGATGGAAAACCATCATGTTGTTGAAGATTCAAATTATGTTGATGTTGATGTTGATGTTGATGTTCCTGACCATGTGACTACTTTTGACACTCACCCCCGACATGTTAATCGCACCAAGAGAGCCTCTACTTTTCCAGCTTCTGCTACTGAGCAGCGTAAACGCATACGGAAGCTGGAGAGAGAACCTGATTATGATGATTATCATCACTATCGTACACCTACCGAATCAATCAGAGAACCAATTGTTGACCAACCGACTGACCTTCTATTTAGCTCACTTTCATCTGACGGACTAACGGATGACTTTTTACCTTATGATCCACCTCATGTTGAAGCTAGAGTTGCCTTAGCTCAATGTCATGATAACACTGCATGTGCCCTATCTCTACTGCAAGCTAAGACATTAGACGTAACAAATTGCTGGATCTGTCAACATGTTGGAGCCAGAATGCACATGACCCCGCTCACACATAGCATGTATGAGTCAAGTCTGCTAAATGTTCCCTATTCTGGAGAGTGTTCTATCCCTACAGCCATGGCGTCACTGCTCTATTTAGGACATGTTATGATAGATGTAACTGATCACAAATTGCCAGTATTTTTTTCTACACACCCAAATTGGACATGCACTGACCCTAAATCAACCACTTCATTCATGTCATTGTCTGTTCCCCGCAAACGGGGCGACACATGCCTCTGCTCAAAAGTGGGCTCAGTTTCTCTTGGTTGGAGTGCATGTAACACTTCTGTTTTGATAAGCACTACTGATAAAGGTACACTTTGTGCCCTAGGAAACAGCACTTCTGTTTTTCCCTGTCCTTTTACTCCACCATTTGGTTCATTTGGAGCGATGATGTGGATTTGTGGCAGGAAAGCGTATCATACTCTGCCCAAGTCTTGGACAGGATGTTGTTATCCTGCTATGGTTACTTCTGGAGTCACTATACATCCACATCCACACCCAGAGGAAGAAATACCTCCCAATAATCGCCAAAAACGATCTCTCAACTCAGTATGGTACAACGGCTACAAAGCAACTGACCCTTGGTCAACCCCTGGGGAAGCTGTGGGTTTATCTTTCATAGCTTCTTTCGGTGTAGCGGTTGCCCTGACAAAAATTAATGGTGTAGCACATCAAGTAGTAGCGCTGGCTAACGAAACTGAGGATGCAGTTACTATGCTTAATGAGGAACAGTCACATATTCGTGAAGCCGTCGTCCAGCACAGGCTTGTGTTGGATATCCTCACAGCAGATAGAGGGGGGGTTTGTAAGATGTTAGACTCACAGTGTTGTTTCTACATTCCTGACAACTACCATAATCTGACATCTGTTGTTACCCAGATGCGCTATTTCGTTAAACCACCTCAGCCTGTCCCCGACTCCTTCCTGGCCTGGTTGACCTCATGGGGTAATTCATGGGTCACAGGTCTTGCTAGCCTCGTCTTTCCTATCTTGATTCCTCTGTGCGTTATCTTTTGTTGCCTTGTTCCCTGCCTTAAATCTCTTGTGAGTGGGTGGATTACCCATTCCTTTTACATGAAGGCCTCGGACAAACCCCAGCCCACAAATAACATCGTCAATAACGTCACCATTGAAATTCCCACTCCAGCCATTCCTTTGACCCACGGACTGATTGACATTGTTCCAACTGGTCCTCTGAACCACGGACGACGATACGACTCTGACTATGATTGGGAAGACTACGACTATGAAAATAATGACTTGAATTATTAATTCTTGACTTCAGAGACTGGTTCTGTAATAGGGCCACACCGGACGGTGTGGTAATGTTATCTTTTTACAATCTGCTTTAAACTTAATCAACTAATTTTTACTTATATTTTAGTAAATTAGTTGAAAGGTTCATATACTGGAATACGTTTTTATTACTTTTAAGGATGTGTACCTTCATAAATTATCGTTGCCAGTCTTAATCACATATGGTAGTGATGTTTTTTTATGATGTTTGAGTTTGCATTGGACAATGCATTGATCATGATCATGATTTCTATTATTATGTTTAGATAATGAGTTTCATTATTTCATTATTATGTTTGATTACTTTCAATACGATGATAATTTTTAATCAATATGAAGACGATTTTTTATTGTGGTGTTTCATTGATTTGCTTGTGTAATCATGGTAAGTTTATAATTGTAATATGTTTATGAAAATGTTATTTTTCATTAGCTTATTGATTATATATAATCAAAAGGGAGGAATTGTCTTGGCAAAATAACATTTTCTCTTTAGCAAACACACACAGATATACATTTTTATCTTTAGCACACACATACATACACATTCCTTCACACAGGTACCCCATTCATACATGCACACCTCCCTAACACTTAAATCTTAATACACATAATCCTCTTGGCACATTTTATTACACCTATACAGCTCTTACACAGAACAGACCAGTCTGGGGTCCAAGGTCAACCAGCTGCACACAGCATAGAGCCACAACAATATATCTGCAGGTTTTTCTCTCATCCTTTTCAGAGCCATCTTAGACTTGCCTCAGAACGGTTGTCTTCTGTTGTCTCTCTCTTTGCAAAGAATAAACCGACGCTACAGCCCAGTTGCTTTTTCATCCAACTTTATTTCCACATCAGACATCTCAGACAAACAATTGCCACAACATATGTGTATATATATATGTATATATATATATATATGTGTATATATATATATGTGTATATATATATGTGTATATATGTGTATATGTGTATATATGTGTATATATACGTGTATATATATATATATATGTATATATATATATATATACGTATGTATATATATGTATGTATATATATATATATATATATATACGTATGTATATATATGTATATATATATATATACGTGTATATATATATATATATATATATATATATATACGTGTATATATATATATATATATATACGTGTATATATATATATATATATACGTGTATATATATATATATATATATACGTGTATATATATATATATATATACGTGTATATATATATATATACGTGTATATATATATGTATATACGTGTATATATATATATATATGTATATACGTGTATATATATGTATATACGTGTATATATATATGTATATACGTGTATATATATATATATGTATATACGTGTATATATATATATATATGTATATACGTGTATATATATATATATACGTGTGTATATATATATATATGTATATACGTGTATATATATATATATACGTGTGTATATATATATATATATACGTGTGTATATATATATATATATACATATACATGTGTGTGTATATATATATATATATATATACATATACATGTGTATGTATATATACATATACGTGTGTGTGTATATATATGTATATATATGTGTATATATATGTGTATATATATACATGTGTTTATATATATGTGTATATATATGTGTGTATATATATATATATATATACACACATATATATACACATATATATAAACACATGTATATATATACACATATATATACACATATATATACATATATATACACACACACGTATATGTATATATACATACACATGTATATGTATATATATATATATATATATACACACACATGTATATGTATATATATATATATATACACACGTATATATATATATATATCTATTGCACATACCGTTATCGGCTATTGTTGTCAACTAGTATTTATTATTTGTTATAATAAATATCTTTCTATACATATATACCTGCCTTTGTCCTGCTCTGCATTCGGGTACACACTTAAGATCTCGGCTTTCCCTTTAAAGGGAAAGCGTAACAGCCAGATCATAATCAAATGTAGTATTATAAAAGAATGAACTCATGAGCATCATTAACACAATTTCTAATTATATTTCATTATTCAATATCCTGTTTGTCACTTTAATTAGTAAATCTAAAACCATTAGTTATTTTAAAAAGAGTTGGTAAAAGTTATGTTTTTGGTCTCCCACAGAATCCAAGCATTGAAGTAAGACGACAATGCATACTTGAAGCATTATGCGTCTACTTAAATGAAGAGCCTGACAACCTTTTTAAGAAGTACAAGGTGAGTTATGACAATCAACCATAGCTTTCAATATTGCTAATTAATATTAAAAAATTTAGCTTTTTAAACACTGTTGTCATGTTAATATTCAGAAACCTGTCTGGATCGCTTACATTCAAATTATCTTGTTGCTATGATGTGTAATTATGACAATTCAGCAACAACTTTTCCAAAAATGGCAGAGACATTTAATTAACACATTTTGAATATATATATATAATATACAGTATATGGTTACAAGTACAGAATTTAGAAAAGACACTGCAGGCTAATAATAAGAATCACTCCTTGCTTTGTATTCCAGATGACCTGTCATGAGACAGTTTACATACTATAGATCTATTTCTCAGCATATTTGTATCCCAAATCATACAGGGTTATAGGCTATAAGACAAAACATAATAAATCCCTGGGTGGATGCGGGCGCCACCTTATGGCTAAATATCGACACTGAAGTTGTCATAACTTAATCACAAGTTTTAATTTTCAAATGATTTTTAATATTATTATTGGAATTTGTCAGTGTCAGTCTTGACTGTGGGTGATGGTGACCTCTGCTGGTTAAGTTAGATGCTCTTTGTTTAGGCAGGGTAAAAAAAAAAATGTTTTTTTACAATATGCATTCACACACAACAACCAGCTGTTATAGTTTCACTTTTCACAAAAATAAATGCACTACATAACAGTGTATAAAGAGAGTGGTATATAATCTGTATGAAAATAAATTTGCACACTTTTTTTTACACTTCAATTCCACATCCGGCCTGTCCGCCAAATAAGTTAAAACAAATTGGACTTTTTTGGGTGGTATATAAAGTACACATTTTTTAATTTCATAATTATGAGATATTATCTCATAATTTTGACTTTTTATATCATAATTTCGACTTTTTAATCTCATAATTCTGACTTTGTATCTCATAATTTAAACTTTTTATCTCATAATTATGACTTTGTTTCTCATAATTTCGACTTTTTATCTCATAATTCTAACTTTCTATCTCATAATTTTGACTTGGTATCTGGCAATTTTTATCCCCCAAGTGGCGGAAACGGGGGTCCATAAGTCTTATTCTTTGAAGAAACTGGAAAACATTAATAAAAAATATACATTAATTATACATATGTTTGAGTAAACCTGTTTCGTTCTGCCATTTTGAGGATTTGTTGATTTGATTTGTTTTCTTACCTGACACTCATGGTCATGGTGTTCAGAGACAGTTATATCCATGCATATGTTAAAGGCTGTTTGTTGAAGTACATTTCATTTCACCCTCAGCAGAGCTGCCTATATCACAAAGCACAGACTTTGACATTTTCAGTAAACATAACCTCCAGGTTGACCAGCGCATCCTTTTTTTTGGGTGAAGATTTTTTTTTTTGTGGTGAAGATTTATGGATGTACCTATGTTTTTATATCGACGACTGAGTGTTTCTTTTTGTTTGTTTGTTTTTTGACATTTTCAGTAAACATAACTGGTTGACATAGGTTGACCAGTTTGTAGTTAACCAAATGTTAACGTTAACTATAAAACTAAGATGGTTCAACAAAATGTGGATTTTATCAGGTGTGGGGTTAAAAGAGTGACATGATGTCCCTATACTTTACTATAAGTATATTTTCATTTTTGTTTGAATGTGTGTACACTGCACACAGACATATTACAACATTGTACACATGTTATGTGTAATAGTCCCACTGTTGCCAAAGTATAATAAAGGCTCAAGTGAAATTAAGTAACTTAAATTGTATTTATTTAACTTTGTTGATTTAGCCAGTACAACTAGTGTGTTGCATTAACACAAACCTACCACATCAATAATGTTAATTTGTGTTAAGTTAATTGAACTCAATCATATTAAGTTAACTTAAAGTGGTGTCCGTAAATCCAACATAATAGTGTTATGTTTATGCAATATAATAATGTCATGTAGCTTTAAAGTAAGAATATTAAGTTAGATTTATTTAAAATGTGTTGTTCACATTAACAGTGATTTGCTTTTCTGATTTAAATAACACAGTTTTGTGCGACCGGTTGACATAACTTGGTTAAGTAAAATCAACATTTCATTTCTAAGAGTGTACTACGACAAAAGATGTGGCAAACTTTAACAGAGAGAACTACTGAGAACAACTACCACCTGCAATTGGAAGTCCACCAGACACATGTCCTGTCCCCCAGCAGACATTCCAGAAAAATGCACAGGAAACATTGGTGCAACAGGAATATAAACCCTGGCAAACAAACACATGCCTCTCATGTGGCAAACCCAAGTCCTGCTACATAAGTGATAGTTCTTCAGTCCAGCACTTTTATCAGCAAGGGCCCCTCCACAAAGGTCTTCTAAGCATATTCTGCAGAGGGCCTGACTAATCCGCCCACGCCCTTGTGGGGAACTGGAGCTCATAAAGCAGAGAGTGGGGGAAAAAGCAGCGTAGAAAAAGCAGAAACTGTCAGAGAATCCACCAACTCAGGGAACTGAACTCAAAGCAAAGGCCAAACAGTGTGCACATTCCAGGGGTGGCTGGAAAGTACATATACTGTCCAGTGAGAATCCTGGATTTGTATAAGGCCTCACCATTTAATTTAATGGAAAAGGAGAGTTGGGCAGCAAAGAGGAAGAAATAGCTGCAGAAATCCAAGTTCTGTAGAAGGTATATGTTTAAGTGTGTTTAATAGACTTTGTTTAAGTTTAAGTAAATTTGTTGTTTGTCTTGATTTCCCATGGTCAGTTTATTTTCAATATGAATAGCATGTCAAATGGATGGTTGTTCAATTGCAACTGAATGTTAACTTGATTACAAATGTGATTTTTGCAGTGTAATGTAGTTTTGTTGTATATATTTGTAAAAAAAATTGTATATGCACGCAAAAAATTTGTTTACATATATTACAAGGCTATATAAATATGCTATATATTTAAGGCCTTCCTTGATAAAAATGTCTATAAAAAGAATGTGGTGCACATTTTAGACTGAAATGTTGTTTTAACCTATCTGTTGTGGGAAATTTGAAAAAGCGATGCAGTTGTTTAATACCTTGGACAGGGACAGGTCAATTCAGAACCATGGACAGTGGCTGGACCCCGCCCTCTCAATAGGTGCTGCAATTTCATTGGCTGTCAGTGCGTTACAACTATACGCGGCTGGCCCCCGTGTGACAGGCGGAGATACTGTCCACTATACTAACGAGGACCCCGTCTCCCATTTCGGAGGCATCTCCAAAATCATCCTTACTCATAGGTATGATTTTTATTTTATTAACAACTGGCTTAAGTTATGCTACGTGAAGTTGTCGACAGTTTACAGAAACATGAACGTTCGATTAGATTGCGGCTAATTTAGCTAACATTCAAGTTGATCTTATTGTAATGTAACAAGGTAAAAATGTATCTATTAATAGGTGTTACAGTGATATCTATCTATCTATCTATCTATCTATCTATCTATCTATCTATCTATCTATCTATCTATCTATCTATCTATCTGGGGTGTGTCAGATTAAGTGACTAAGACACAATATGATCTACAGTTTGAACAGTTTGAACAATTGCAACAGCAATTGCACAGCTGAGGATCGCAGAAGCTAATTTACTGACTCGTACCACATTGGTTTGCCACTTAATTACAATGTTTGTCAGTCTTTGACTTCTCTATTTTACAAATCCAGAATAAGTTCATCAAATCCAGTTCTGGGTTCCCATCTATTTGATTTTTGTCTATCAAGATAAGGGTCAGCAAAATTTGTTTCATGGAGACTTTGAACGTTTGCTTTTGACCACTACACTACGGAAACTTTGGGAAAGGGTTGAAGATTTTCCCAAACTGAGCTGATGTGTTTTCAAAGGAGGTATGTCACAGAAAGGACCAGTTTTGATATGAAGGTCCCATGGGCACAGAAGAGGAAAGAGCTCCCCTGATCAGGCTCTTATGGCGATCAGTTGACATACAGTCATTTAATGACTCACAAACACTGTGGAAGCAAACCACTCGCTTTAGAACCGAGTACCTTTGGCGTGGGAAGCAAATGTGATGACCGCTACACTACAGAAACACCCCAGGGTTGAAGATTTTCCCAAATTGAGCTGATGTGTTTTCAAAAGAGGTGTGTCACAGAAAGAACCAGATATGAAGGTCCCAGAGGAAGAGGAAAGAGCTCCCCATCAGGGAATCAACCCCGGTCTTCCGCGTGACAGGCGGAGATACTGTCCACTATACTAACGAGGACCCTGTCTCCCATTTCTGAGGCATCTCCAAAATATCTGTTTAACAAATACAGAAAAGGCACTTTAAATCCAGTTCTGGTTGTCAAAGTCCTTCCATCCGAGTCTTTGTTGATCAAGGCAAGGGTCAGCAAAAAGTTGCCTCAGGTAGACTTTGAAAGCAGTGCTGTTTCCATTTGATTTCGAGCCGAGGACCATTCGCGTGTTTGGGAAACGTGATGACCACTACTCTACGGAAACCGTTGTGAAGCCACTGAGATTGGAGATTTTCCCAAAATACAACAAGCCTGGTAGCAATAGATGTGTGTTTTGACAGGAAGGAGCAAAAGGTCACATGTTGATATGAAGGACCCATGGGCACAGAAAAGTAATGAGTTTCCTATTGCAGAATCGAAGCCCAGTCTTCTGTACTAGCACCGCGGATAGTAGTCCCTAACTTCATTAACTTTTCCAAGGCATTCTCTTATGTAGTGTTTCCCACTGTGGATGTAATATATTTTTGACCACAAGTAGGATTTTGGGGGCGCTGTTTTACGCTTGGAACAGCAGTGAGGAGAACTTGTCGTACTGTACTTCTCAAAGTAAGTTGGAGCACTTTTCTTCAAATAGTGAATTCATTCTCCTTATTAATTTACTGACTCGTACCACATTGGTTTGCCACTGAATTACAATGTTTGTCATTCTTTGACTTCTCTATTTAACAAATCCAGAATAGGTTCATCAAATCCAGTTTTTGTCTATCAAGATAAGGGTCAGCAAAATTTGTTTCATGGAGACTTTGAAAGTTTGCTTTTGACCACTACACTACGGAAACTTTGGGAAAGGGACGAGGGTTGAAGATTTTCCCAAACTGAGCTGATGTGTTTTCAAAGGAGGTGTGTCACAGAAAGGACCAGTTTTGATATGAAGGTCCTATGGGCACAGAAGAGGAAAGACCTCCCCTGATCAGGCTCTCATGGGGATCAGTTGACATACAGTCGTTTAATCAATCACAAACACTGTGGAAGCAAACTTGTTTCTGCTTGCTTTAGAACTGAGTACCTTTGCCGTGTGAAGCAAATGTGATGACAGCTAAACTACAGAAACACAAAGGAGATGTGTCACAGAAAGGACCAGTTTTGAAGTTTGAAGATGAATATTTTCCCAAACTGAGCTGATGTGTTTTCAAAGGAGGTGTGTCACAGAAAGGACCAGTTTTGATATGAAGGTCCCATGGGCACAGAAGAGGAAAAAGCTCCCCTGATCAGTCTCTCATGGCGATCAGTTGACATACAGTCGTTTAATGGCTCACAAACACTGTGGAAGCAAACCACTCGCTTTAGAACCGAGTACCTTTGGCGTGGGAAGCAAATGTGATGACCGCTACACTACAGAAACACACCAGGGTTGAAGATTTTCCCAAATTGAGCTGATGTGTTTTCAAAAGAGGTGTGTCACTGAAAGGACCAGATATGAAGGTCCCATGGGCACAGAAGAGGGAAGAGCTCCCCATCAAGAAATCGAACCCCGGTCTTCCGCGTGACAGGTGGAGATACTGTCCACTATACTAAAACCCATCTACCATTTCGGAGCCATCTCCAAAATATCTGTTTAACAAATACAGAAAAAGCACTTTAAATCCAGTTCTGGTTGTCAAAGTCCATCCATCCGAGTCTTTGTTGATCAAGGCAAGGGTCAGCAAAAAGTTGTCTCAGGTAGACTTTGAAAGCAGTGCTGTTTCCACTTGGTTTCGAGCCGAGGACCTTTCGCGTGTTCGGGAAACGTGATGACCACTACTCTACGGAAACCATTGTGAAGCCACTGAGATTGGAGATTTTCCCAAAATACAACAAGCCTGGTAGCAATAGATGTGTGTTTTGACAGGGAGGAGCAAAATGTCACATTTTGATATGAAGGACCCATGGGCACAGAAACGTAATGAGTTTCCTATTGCAGAATTGAAGCCCAGTCTTCTGTACGAGCACCGTGGATAGTAGTCCCTAACTTCATTAACTTTTCCAAGGCATTCCCTTATGTAGTGTTTATCACTATGGATGTAATATATCTTTGACCACAAGCAGGATGTTGGGGGCGCTGTTTCACGCTTGGAACAGCAGTAAGGAGAACTTGTCGTACTTCTCAAAGTAAGTTGGGTCACTTTTCTTCAAATAGTGAATTCATTCTCCTTACTCATAGGTATGATTTTTATTTTCTCAACAACTGGTTATGCTACGTGAAGTTGTCGACAGTTTCCAGAAACATGAACGTTCGATTAGATTGCGGCTAATTTAGCTAACATTCAAATTTATCTTATTGTGATGTAACAAGGTAAAAATGTATCTATTAATAGGTGTTACAGTGATATCTATCTATCTATCTATCTATCTATCTATCTATCTATCTATCTATCTATCTATCTATCTATCTGGGGTGTGTCAGATAAAGTGACTTAGACACAATATGACAATATTTTACAAATCCAGAATAAGTTCATCAAATCCAGTTCTGGGTTCCCATCTATTTGATTTTTGTCTATCAAGATAAGGGTCAGCAAAATTTGTTTCATGGAGACTTTGAAAGTTTGCTTTTGACTACTACACTACGGAAACTTTGTGAAAGACACGAGGGTTGAAGATTTTCCCAAACTGAGCTGATGTGTTTTCAAAGGAGGTGTGTCACAGAAAGGACCAGTTTTGATATGAAGGTCCCATGGGCACAGAAGAGGAAAGAGCTCCCCTGATCAGACTCTTATGGCGATCAGTTGACATACAGTCGTTTAATGAATCACAAACACTGTGGAAGCAAACTTGTTTCCGCTCGGTTTAGAACCGAGTACCTTTGGTGTGTGAAGCGAATGTGATGACCGCTACCGCTACAAGTCTACTTAGGGACATTTGGAGTTATTTACAGATTCTGGAAGTGTGATTTCTAAGCTTTCAAACAATGTCCAACGCATGCAGATCAAATATTTTTTGAAGAAGATATGGCAATTTGAATGTAGGCACTCCTCTAACTGCTTCAGGGAGAATTTTAGCCTCAAAGATTTACACCTTCCGAGAGCCAAGAGACAGAATCATCACATTTACATAGCACAACCCCCTCCTGGTCTAAGCTGTCAGTGAAACCAAACCTCTCTGTATGAGCACAGATACTATTGTTGTGAGCTACACTGCTACACAGAACAATACATATACAATACATGGCTTATTCTGTTATCATTTGTGTAGTCATACAGTGGTATGCAAAAGTTTGGGCACCCCTGTAAAGCTTCATTATTTTCATTTATAAATCATTGGTTGTTTGAAAAAAGACATTTCAGTTAAATATATCATATAGGAGACAGACACAGTGATAATTGAGACGGCTCGATCTTTGGGGTATCATGTGTTAGCATCGCGAGACTGAGTGAGACGTGTGCAAATCAAACATGGCGGCGTGCATCTAACTCAAACACAAACAACTAAACATCGCCAACCAATCTCTAGCTAAGGGAAAATAACACTTCTCAATTGTATTTTCCTTCTACTTGGGAAGAGGACAATCGAGGGAGACTGGAGGATCTGGAGGATTACATCGACGAGTACTTTTAGCGAGTTGTCATGTCAAAAAAAACAGCGGCAACTCCCTCCTCCAAACGCAGCCGCCCGGAGAATTCCCCCAGGGCAACTTCACTCCCGGACAGCGAACTTATGGAGATCCTTACCTCCATAAACACTAAACTGGACAGCTTAGATGCTCGACTCTCCTTGGTAGAGGTGCTACATAAAGAGTTTCAATCCCTGCGCTAATCTCTGGAGTTTAGCCAGCAACAGGTGTCCCCTGCTCGCGGCCAAAAATAAATTGAAAGGATCAATAAAAACCCTCACTGACGAAACGAGGCATCTTAAAGAAGAAAACAGACATATTAAGGACACAGTTATAGATCTACAGGCACGCAGCATGAGGGACAATCTGGTTTTCTCCTGGATCCCAGAAAAAAACAGAAGAGGATGCAGAAGCGACGGTACGGAACTTTATTGAAAAACAACTGAAACTCCCGTCGGACACAGTCAAAAACATCCGGTTTCAACGAGCACACCGCCTAGGAGGGAAACGGCAGGAAGGTCAGCGCCCGCGTCTGATTGTTGTCAAATTCGCACACCTTAAACAAAAGGAGCTGGTTAAGAGTCGAGGCAGGGAGCTACGAGGAACGGACTTCAGCGTCAATGACCAGTTCCCAAAGGAGATCCTAGAGAGACGCAGGAGGCTGTTCCCGGCGAGAAGGAAGTTCGACGGTGGAGCCCGGGCAGTGATCGCAGTGGACAAGCTCTTCGTCAACGGTCAGTTATACCGGGACAAAGAGGTAATCCCCTGGCTGTATTAAAGTTATAAAAAAGCAAAACGATTAATTTGTAGTTAAACCCTCACAAAAATTTGTTTCCCCATCTCGTATTATGTCACCAATCTCACATAAT
Organism: Microchirus variegatus; assembly: GCF_963457635.1. Lineage (NCBI taxonomy): Eukaryota > Metazoa > Chordata > Actinopteri > Pleuronectiformes > Soleidae > Microchirus > Microchirus variegatus. The sequence goes on along the minus strand of NC_139813.1, from coordinate 634,963 downwards.
AATACTATCATTGCACGTCTCTGTAATAAACACCACGATAAGTATACCCTGTTGGTTTTGGTTCGGTTGGTCTGTCACCTAGTCTTCCTATGTGTTTTTCATGTTCATGTCTTCCATGTTTATGTTTGAATGTTTTTCTATGTTCATGTATTTTTAGAAGTTTCTATCACATTGTTTACAATATATGTCCTGTAATTAATGACCATATGTGACCCGCCACGGACCAAGCGGGAACAAGTCGGCCGAGCGCAAAACGAGAAAAACAGGAAAACGTTTTTTTTTTTTTTCCAAATTAGGGATTTCTGTTTTTTTCAAAATTACACAAGTTGAAATTTTGAAGAAGCCACTACATGCTTCAAATCACAGTATTGTGGGTCTTAAAACCATAAACTTTGTGTTTGAATTAAGGTTGTTTTATCGCTATGAATCACTCCTAGTTTGGGTGTGGCGATCTCACATTCCAGAGCCTTTGTTGCTTTTTCAGCCAATCAGCTGATGCTCACGGAGAATACACATGGCTAATTAATATGCAGGGGAGGGGGAGAGATAGAGTGCCTGGGCTGTGAGTATGTGTGCAGTGTGTGTGTGTGTGAGTGTGCAGTACGAAATTAAAGCGTGATTATCATCAAAGCAGTCATCATCAAAGCTTTGTTTGACAAAGGAAGGCAAAGAGAACAGGACAATAATTGTCTGTGGCTGAGCAGCTTCTTCACAAGGACAGCAAAAGCACAGAGACTGCTGGTGTGTGGACTGTTAGCATTTTAAGCTAGCGATCTTTATGCTAACGTGTTAGCAGACTTCATTGTCACAAAAGCAACAAACAGATGGATTATTCAGCGGCTGAAAGAGAGCAGGACAGACACAGTAGTTGTCTGAGATGATGACATGACACCAGCACCGCGCTATAGTTTTATGGGTGAGTTTTTATATACGTAATGTTAGTGTTCAGTCACATACAGGGACGTTTTTTCTTGTTATTGTTTCACTAGCTTCAGCACAAACATGTTCTGAAGTGCTTGAATCATGTGTGAATGACACAGCTTTGTGTGTGAAGTATTGACTGTGATGCTTATGATTTGAGTTGTGGATTAGGACATTATCAGCTCATTCAGTAACAGACCAAACTCCACCACAGAGACACTTCAATGTATTTCATTAGTGTCTGATTTAATTTTAGAAATATGTGTCTATCTTTGATCCTTCTCTCTTAAGTATATATAGTATATTTTGTTTTCATGTAACAACAGAAACAGATGATGGAAATACAGTGGTATTTGTGGTATGGTAGTGGCACCCCTGTAAATGTAAAAAACAGAATAAGCCACCCCCCCCATATTTTTTTTAGGTTATTTCATTTCAAATCTTAAGAGGATATTATGTCAAGGTTTTCATGTATTGTATATGTATTGTTCTGTGTAGCAGTGTAGCTCAAAACAATAGTAGCTGTGCTCATACAGAGCAGGGTGTGGTTTCACTGACAGCTTAGACCAGGAGGGGGTTGTGCTATGTAAATGTGATGATTCTGTCTCTTTGCTCTCAGAAGGTGTAAATCTTTGAGGCTAAAATTCTCCCTAAAGCAGTTTGAGGAGTGCCTACATTCAAATTGCCACATCTTCTTCAAAAAATTTTAAATTTACATGTGTTTGACATTGTTGGAAAGCTTAGAAATCACACGTTCGGAATCTGTAAATAACTCCAAATGTCCCAAAGTAGACTTGTGAACGCTTTTGCCATGACTGGACACATATTCACAAACGCATATATAAACATACATAAAACATATAAAACCCATCATTTGTTCAGCACCTTTCCAATCAACAGGTCAACATTTCCACCTGACACAGGACATTTTTATAGCACCATCTCCTGACAATTTAAAAAAACTAAAATCCAGTTTGATCCTGGCCCTGATCAGTTCTACACAAACAGGGACAGGAGAGATAGTGTCCCCCCCCCCTCCACCCTTCTCTTTCTGCTAACATACACTGCCATTTTAGCTTGACCCAGGACAAAGTTCAGGAGTGCTCCAAACTGGGCCCAGGCAGCTCCACCACTCGGCCCAGAGTGGTAACCCCTGTAGCCTGGAACATGGAGGACAGAGAGGGGCAACCCAGTCCGGACAGTCAAGGACCGTCCCGTGAAGCACCGGCTCCAGCAACAACCAATGCAGAGAGTCTGCATGCCTTTGTCTCTCTTTGGTTATGAGGTGCCACACATTAAAAACGTTTCTATAAAAAACTAGGAAGAGATGACCTGTTGACCTTGGTGCTGTCCAAAATACATTAAAATCAATACCCAGGCTGTCAAAACGCTTCAGGATGCAGCAGGCCAGAGTCCTCCACACAGTGTCCTCTGCGTTTTATCCAGAGGCTGCTGAATGGACTAGACGAAAAGCAGCACCCCTGCTTGCCAAATGGACCAGGCCCTGCCCTCCTTCCTCCTTTGGAAGGAAGAGGACACTCAGTGGGACCCAGTGCATCCTGTCCCAAATAAAATAAACTAAAAGCCTTTGTACCTGAGAGAGGAGAGAGGCTGGAGGATCCAGGCAAGTCAACCTATGCCACATAGTGGCATAAGTGGACTGGTCCTTGCAGGTTTGACGTGGCTGACATGGAATGTGGGGTAAACCCGCATTGACCTTGGTAGTCTAAGCCGGACACTGGCAGGGTTGATCACTTTGGTGATGGGGAAGGGACCGACGAACCTGGGAGCGAGCTTCTTGGATTCCACCCAGAGAGGCAGGTTCTTGGTTGCCAACCACACCTTCTGGCCGATGCGATAGCTTGGGGCAGGGGTCCTCTTCTGCCACCCCCACTTCTAGCAAGGAGGTGCAGAGGTTCCTTGGGTTTGCCAATTGTTATAGGAGATTTATCAGGAATTATAATACAGTTGCCTCTTCCTCGTCGAGGTAGATGCTTCAGACGTTGGAGTTGGAGCAATCCTCTCGCAGGTCTGCTCCGGGGATGGTAAGGTACACCCATGCGCTTTCCTCTCAAAGAAGCTCTTGTCCCCGGAGCGGAACTATGATGTTGGTGATCGAGAGCTGCTGGCTGTAAAGGTGGCCCTGGAGGAGTGGTGACATTGGCTGGAGGGGGCCTCTAAGCCATTTCAGGTATGGATTGATCATAAGAACCGAGAGTATCTAAAGTCCGCTAAGAGGCTAAATGCCCGACAGGCTAGGTGGGCCATATTTTTCAGCCGTGTTAATTTTACCCTTTCCTATCGAAGAATCTGAAACCGGACTCTCTGTCCTGAAAATTCGCCCCAGGCCCAGCTAACCAGGAACCGAAGCCCATTTTGCCTGCTGGGTGCTTTGTATCGGTTATTACCTGGGAGATAGAGGGTAGAGTCAGGGCGGTGGCTGAAGGTGCCGCTATTCCCCCTGGTTGTCCTGTTGACAAACTTTTTGTGGTGCAGGACCTCCGGGGGGAGGTGATAAATTGGAGGTGCATTAGTCAACCCAAAAGGCATAACCAAATATTTGTAGTGTCCCGTTGGTGTGTTGAATGTCGTCTTCCATTCATCCCCCTCCCTGATTCTGACAAGGTGGTAGGCATTGTGGAGGTCAAGCTTAGTGAAAACCTTGGCTCCCTCCAACAGTTTAAATCCCGTCGAGATAAGAGGAAGAGGATAACGGTTCTTAATAGTAATGGCGTTGAGGCCACAATAATCAATACACGGACGGAGGGACTTTCTTTGCGACGAAAAAGAAACTAGCACCAGCTGGAGACAAGGAAGGGTGCAGTCATATGGTCTGTGAGAGGGTAGATAGGTGGCCTTAGCCTTGCTGAAAACCTCGGCTAGGTCATGGTAGCAGCGTGAGACGTTAATAAGGTCAGGATCGACCATGCTAGAGGTAAACAAAGAGCTATGAGGCTTAGGCAGACAAGAATCGGCACAGCTAGGTCCCCAGGAAGTGATTTCCCCTTTAACCCAGTCAGTTATGGGACCATGTGTAATTAACCAGGGAAGCCCTAATATTAGGGGATGAATGGCACGGGAGACCAGTCCAAACAGGCAGAGATATCAGAATCGCTAGGCAGAAGACAAGGTCGGACAAAACAGGCAGGCAATGGTCGAAACACGGGAAGACAAAAACTATGACAAGGATCGTGGGATAATCGCTGGAACGTGAGACAAGGCTACAAACGAACTGGCAACGAGACAAGACACAGAGGGAGTATTTGAGCAGGGTTGATTAGAGGACAAGTGCATGCAGGTGCGCAGGAACAATCAGGAAGCAGGTGGACACAGACGAGGAGGGGGCGGCGTGAACAGGAACCTGGAACAGAGACAGGGGTGAGTAATAACAAAATAAAACAGGAAGACAAGACATGAAACATGGAGGAGAAAACAAAACCATAATCAAAACATGACAGACAAACCAAACCATGACACCATCAGAGCCTCACTTTTTCCACAGTTGACCTTGGCAGTGGAAATAAAACCAAATAAATTAACAGTGTCAATTAAAACATCAATGTCTCGGACTTCTGGTGGCGCCATGTTGTAGACGGCAGCGAGAAACGTAGCTCTCGGAAAAACCAATCAAAACTAGCTATTAACTACAGCGAAAGCGACAGAAAGTAGGCAAATCTGGATAATAAGTCCACAATCAAACTCCGTGAAAATTATGGTTAAGAAGGGGAAGTCTGGAAAGGAGGACGGGGCAAAAAGTAGCTGTACCGAGCCGACGGAGGGAGAGAGCCCAGAGATAGCGGGGCTAGAGACGGCTAGCAGTGAACATGACTCGGTCATATTAATGGAGCTGCGCAAATTGAGACAGGAGCATGCCGAAGCAGCAGGTGATACCAAGAGAGCTATGACTAGACTCGAAACAAATATGAAAGAGCTCATGGACAGAACAGCTTCCCTGGAGCAAAGAACGGGTCACATGGAGGAAAGAATTGGAAACACGGAAGACGGCTGGAGCGCTCCGCCGCCTTCCTACTACAACAAACGGCTAAACTGTCTGTGAGGTGCGATGAAATGGAGTCAAGAATGAGACGTAATAATATACGGATACACGGCATCCCAGAAGGCGCGGAGAAGAACGATACTATTGACTTTGTAACGGGGCTTATTAAGTCCAAAATCAAGATCGCGGACGACATGGAAATACGCATCGAGAGGGCACACCGCTCGCTGGTGGCGAAACCCAAGGGTAGCGACGCATTGCCGAGAGCGATCGTTGTTCGCTTTTTGGATTACAAAATTAAAGAATATGTGATACGGCAAGCTTGGGCACAGAAGACTACATACGAGGGTCAAACCATCTACTTCAATCTAGACTACACGACGGAGGTCCAAAAGAAGAGGAAAAGAGTGAGAGATGTAATTAAGAAGTTGAAGGAGAAAAATGTGAAGGCACAGTCCCCCTACCCGGCCCAGCTTAAAGTGTTTTTGGACTCAGGGACGAAGACATTTGCCACACTAACAGAAGCGGCACCTTTATTAAAGGACATGGGGATTAATGTGGAGGAGGACAGGATGGAGAGGCTGCAGAGAGAGATGATGCGGAACAGCTGGACCACGGCGACAGGACAGAGAGGGAGGCAGAGACAGCCGCAAATTACGGAAGCAGACGTGCAGGTCCTCATGGAGTAAACCAACATACGACTCTACGGATATAGTAAGATGATGTATAAAAAAGAGAAAAAAACATTATTTCCATGGCCGCCTTTCCTACAAGGACGTATTAACACGAGAGAAGCTAGATTTGATACTACTTGTTAAAACTACAGAAATATTGGTTTTATTTAGAGTGAGTTTAAAACTTAAAACTTTTAGTTCTTAGCAACCTTAGACAACAGGTTGTAAATGCACATAGTGCTTTTTCCCCAGAGAGAAAACGCCACAACTCTCTGATGATGGGACTTTTGGAAGACGCATGTTCATGTTCTTGTTCTACATTTGTTTGGGTTCCGGTGGAGATGTACATATTTTGTTTTTTTTATCATGTGGAGTTTTGTGTCATTTCTTGTTTTGTTATGAGGCTTAGAGGTAGTGGGTTTCTTCTGAAAATAATATGAATAAGCTTAATCTTGTGTCGTACAATGTACACGGTCTGAATCATCCCATTAAGAGGAAGAAGATACTGAGTCAACTGAAAAAATTACATTGTTCAATAGCCCTTCTACAAGAAACTCATCTGAAGGAAACGGAACATCGAAAATTAAAAAGGGAATGGGTGAGTCAGGTATTTTATGCCTCATTTGGCAAAAGGAGAGGGGTAGCTATTTTAATAGGTAAAGGTACATCAATCAAGGTCGAAAAAGAAATTAAGGATAATACTGGGTGATATGTAATGATTGTAGGATCTATAGGAGACATGACTATCTCAATACTAAATGTATACGCTCCTAATGAGGAGAATGCGATATTCTTTAAACATCTAGCAAAGTTGATAACCAGTGAAGCAAAAGGGATGGTATTGATGGGGGGAGATTTTAACACAATACAAAATGGCAGATTAGACAGGTTTCCTCCAGAACAGGGACCTAGTACAAGGAGGTCTATTGTACTAAATAGTGTGACAAGCGAGCTTGGCCTCACTGATCCATGGAGGGATAACAACCCAAAGAGGAAAGATTATACATTCTATTCAAATCCGCATGGTAGCTATTCAAGAATAGACTTTTTTTATGTGTCACAGCAACATATACATAAAATATTGAACTGTGGAATCGAAAATATAACTATAAGTGACCATGCACCTATTACCCTGACCGTAGATCTAGGTAATGAGCCCATTTTCAGATACTGGAGGATGAATGTATCTATTCTGTCGAATGATAGTGTTGTGAAAGAAATAAAGCAGAATTTAAAGGAATATTTCCAAATTAATGACAATGGGGAGGTAACACCATCGATATTATGGGAGGCAGGGAAAGCAGTGATAAGAGGGAAAATAATAGAAATATCATCCCGATTGAAGAAAGCTCGATTAAAAAAACAAAGAGAATTGGAGAATAAGATTAAAGAACTGGAGATGGATCATAAAAGAAAAGCAGATAAATCCGTATTGTGTGACTTAAAAACAACCAGAGGCAAATTAGATGAGATCTTAACATTTAAAGCAGAAGGCTCCTTACGTTATACTAGCCAGAGATACTACGAAATGGGTAATAGAGCGAGTCGCTTACTTGCATTTCAACTTAGAAAGGCCCAAACAAATAGAATTGTTTCAAAAATAAAACACCCCACATCTAAACAAATTGTGGTAAAACCCAAAGAAATTGCAGAGGCCTTTGCGGACTATTATAAGAACTTGTATGATGACTCCGAGTCTGACCACAATGATAGTGACACACAAACCTTTCTTGGAAAATTAAATTTACCTACCCTGTTAAAAAAAGAGGCATTTGAAATGATTCGACCAATTTCTACTCAAGAAATATTGGACACTATAAAAACCCTTAAAAATAACAAATCACCTGGGACGGATGGGCTTACAGGAGAGTTCTATAAAAGTTTTAGAGAGGAGATAACACCTGTGCTATCTAAAGTATTTAATTATGCTCTAACATCTGGGGACCGGCCTAAGTCATGGTCAGAAGCCATCATATCAGTTTTGCATAAAGAAGGAAAAGATCCAACTTTGTGTGAAGGATACAGACCTGTAAGTCTACTCTGCAATGATTTAAAGATTCTTACAAGCATAATGGCAAAACGAATGCAAAAATATATTACTAAATTAATTGGAGTAGATCAAACTGGGTTCATTCCTGGTAGGCAGGGAGCGAACAACATTAGGAGAATATTAAATATTATTTCAGGTACAAAATACAAACCTCAGGTTTCTATGATGCTTAGCCTTGATGCCCAGAAGGCTTTTGACAGGGTGAAATGGAGCTTCTTGTACCAGACACTATTAGCTTTTGGGTTTCCTCAGACTTTCATAGAATGGGTAAAAATGATATATAAAGACCCCAAATCACGGATCAGAATTAATGGCTGTTGCTCAGATTTCTTCTTCCTCAAAAGAGGGGTGAGACAAGGTGACTGTTTGAGTCCACTGTTGTTTGCTGTAAGTATTGAACCACTGGCTGAATCAATAAGACAAAACAATCAAATATTTGGAATAAGGGATGAAGGTGGGGTGGAACATAAAATATCATTATTTGCAGATGATTTATTATTACTGTTGAATGACCCTTCCCTATCGATACCCGCCTTGTTGGAGAATCTTAGAGATTACGGAAAAATGTCAGGATATGTGACTAATGAAAGCAAATCAATTGCTATGATGATCTCAGGAAAATGTCCAGCTGAGTTAAAAGAAAAGGTTGAGTTTAAATGGACCGACAAAGGGTTTAGATATCTGGGTGTTGTTATCACTCCTAACATCTCACAGTTGTATGATGCTAATTATGGAAAATTGTTAAAGGAAATTAAGAAAGACTTGGATAGATGGGCAATTTTACCCTTGACTCATTGGAAGGGTAGAAACAATTAGAATGAATATCTTGCCCAGACTATTGTTCCTGTTTCAGTCGCTCCCGGTTATTATTCCTGGCTCCACCTTTAAAATATTAGACAAAAATATTTCGAAATTTTTATGGTTAAACAAAAAGGCAAGAATCAAATACAAGACACTTTTGGCCCCCCAAAATAAGGGAGGACTAAATTTACCAAATCTAAGGAACTATTACTGGGCCGCTCAACTTAGAGCTCTTATATTATGGATAACTACAGACAAAGATGCAATATGGGTTGAAATGGAGCAAAGGGCCTGTCCTACATTATCTTTGGAGTCATTACCATTTGTAACCAGGCTGGTGAAAAAGAAACTTAAAATTCAAAATGATGTGATTGTAGAAACAATGAAAATTTGGTCGACAATACAAAAGAAATTAAATGTATCAAGCTCTGTAAGTAAGGCTACAAAAATAGCTAAAAACCCAGACTTTGCACCATGTATCATGGATGCAGGATTTGAGAGATGGTCGAACAGAGGGTTGGTGTACATAGCACAATTTTTTACGGGGGAAACTTTGAAATCATTCGAACAACTCAAACAGGAATTTAATTTACCAAATAATGATTTTTATAAATATTTGCAGATGAGACACTACCTTCAGAAGCATAATGAATGGGAAAGAATAAGCAAAGAAATAACTAAGGTTGAAGAATTGCTCATGTCATTTACAGAAGAAGAGTCAAAAAAAGGGCTCATTTCAAAATTGTATAAGGCACTGCAATGTGAATCTAAGGATAATAATATGGATGTTAAAGAAAGATGGGAATTGGAAGCAAATGTAATAATAACAGATGATGATTGGGAGGAAACGTTCAGAGCAGGACATAAACTAACTAATAGCCCAACATGGAGGGAGTTTGACTGGAAAGTAAAAATGCGTTATTTTAATACCCCATCTATCACTGCAAAATATAGTAAAACATCAGATGCATGTTGGAGGAACTGTGGCATGGTGGGTGACTTCACTCATATATTTTGGGATTGCCCAAAGATTATAGAGTTTTGGAAAGGGGTGAAAAAAGAAATACAAATAATTCTGGGTATTGACCTACATCTTGACCCAATCCTTTACATATTTGGGATACTAACTGAGAATCTGAGGGGCAGAGAATGTAGCTACTTAGTGAGAGTCCTGCTCTTGATAGCAACGAAAATGATCACAATTAATTGGTTGAAGCCACATTCCCCCAACATAATGCAATGGACAGACACAGTGAAAAAGGTTTTCATTATGGAAAAAATTACAGCAAGATTACAACTGAAATTAGGAAAATTTGAGAGAAAATGGAAACCAATAATAGAAGCAATACCAGGGATCTAAATGCCTCTTTTTTTTTTCTTTTTTTTTTTAAATTGTATTCATTTTATGTCTTGCCTTTTGTTTGTTTTTTTTGTTGTTTTTTTTCTGTTGTTTTTTTTTCATATGTACCTTATTTGATTTACTTATTTGTTTATTTATTTGTTCTTTTCGAGCTAACACCTGTCTTGGTTTTGTACATACATTTATCTGTATTAGTGGATCATTATTCTGAAGTCAAATTTTAATTAATATTCCAAATATTTGTGTGATCCTGACTTGTGTGGGACTGCGGTATGCTGCGAGTGTATGGATGAAGGGATCGGATTTAATGTATTGTGACCAAGGTGGATGTGTGTGATTTTATGTACATCATCATGTGTTTTACTTGTGTGGAATAAATAAAAAGTTAAAAAAACAAAAAAAAACATCAATGTCTTTTTGCGTGTTTACAAAAAGAATTAAATCGGCGGACAACTGGGGAGGAACACGCCTGTCAGCTTCTGCCTTAGCTGATGCAGCAGAGGCTCGATGACTACACAGTATAACATACCAGAGAGAGAGCAGCCCTGCCTCACTCCCCTCCCAATGTCAAAAGGTGCACTCTACTCAGCCCACCATTAATTTTCAGCACACTCACAACGCCACTGTAGAGAGCCCTGATCTTGGCAATGAATCCAGGGTCGAAGCCAAACCCGGCTAAAGTCTGCCAGAGGTATTGGTGTTCAACCCTGTCAAACGCCTTTTCCTGGTCTATTGAAATCAGACCAGTATCTAAACCCAATTCACTGGAGACTGTCAGAACATCACAAATTAAAGTGACATTGTCCCTTATGAGCATGCTAGGAACAGAATAGGTCTGGTCAGGGTGGATGATGGAGACCATCACTTCTCTCAGTCTGAGGGCCAGAGCTTTGGAGAGGATTTTATAATCCGTACACAGCAATGACACTGGCCTCCAGTTCTTAATCAGCTGCAGGTCTCCTTTCTTTGGTATGAGGGTGATGATGGCCCTCCTGCAGCTCAGAGGGAGCTGCCTTCTCTGAAAACTGTCTGACATTACCTCAAGACCTTCGCTTACCTGGTGCTTTCCCACTCTGCAAAGACATCAATGCCGGGTACATCTCCTGCAGAGTTAAATCTGCCCCAAGCTCCGAATTTGCTTTAGGGTCCACCTGAGGGAGAACTGCAAGGAAGCTGCTGTGCACATCTGGGTTATCTGACCATTCACTCTTAAAGCAGACCTAGACCGGAAGTTCCTATTAACGCTGTTTTTTTGGTGTGTATGTGCGTCATTACCTTGTTTATGAAGCCCTGAAGTTTTGAAACAAACAGTTCAGCCATTGATGAGAACGCTGTGTTTATTGTAATCTCGGGGCTCAGCGAGATCTCTGAAAATCCCGTAATAGTTACGTGAACAGCGGTTCTCCTGAACAGCCGATCGTCCTGCTCCGGGCACTAGTCCGGGCACATCTAGTTGGGTACATTGAACCGCAGAAGAAGAATAACGTCCGTTGTGGAGACACTTGTGTTTCACGAGCGACAGTGTCTTCTGACTCTGGGTCTGACTCCGGGTCAAAGTCATAAAAGGTACTGCGGCAGGGAGTCGTGAATAAGCTATTTTTAACATTGTTAAAACAATGTTTTGATAATGAGTAGCAGTGCATCCACCGTTCCAGAGGGAGGAATAGTATGTAATAATGCTGAATAGTACTGGCCAATCTCAAGATTGTCTTCTGGGGGTCAGAGTTCACTCAGAAACATCGCGGCTGACGAATAGCGTCAGAAAAGAGGATTTCAAACGGCTCGTTTACAGCAACTAGGAGGTTTTTGACCATAAAAACAAGTTAATATATGCAAGTAGTCCTCCATAACTAACATTTATGTGCAACAGGACCACTCTATGTGACCTTCAAAGGAGTTTCTGTAGAAACCGACAGCAAACTTTCTGATCTGAGATGAGTCCGAGATCTCAGAGCCACTATCCGCACGTAAACAGTGAATGATCTTCCTTTGTCCATTTTTTCCGCTCCAGCCCAAAGGAGAATTTAGATGGGGCATCCATCTGTGCTACATTTAAAAACCTGGATCTGACCAGAGCCCCTTGTGCTGACACACCTAGCAGGTTGGCTATGGCTGCCTTTTTGTGTTTGAGGGAGTCTAAATGCCCTTGTGAGGACTCTGCTAAGGACTGCAGTTCTTCCGCCTCAAACTCCAGATTTCTTAAAGATCGGGTTAAATCCCCCGTGACATTGCGAGTGAACTGTTGGCATAATTGGCGGATTTGTGTTTTTCCAAAATCCCACCACTGCTGGGTGCTGGGAAAGGCAGGCCTGCTCTCTCTATGGCTCTCCCAGAAGTACTTAAAGGCAGTTCTAAAAGCCTGGTTGTTTAAAAGAGCAGTGTTAAAATGCCAATAAGCGCTCCTTAAACTAATGTTTTTAATAAAAACAGAGCAGGAGACTAAGGAGTGGTCACTAAAACCCACTGGCTGAATGTGACATCTTTTAAAACTATTTAAATGATGTATAAAACAATAAAGGCGGTCCATCCGAGCTAAAGATAAAAAATTCTCCCTTGAGTGAGTCCAGGTGTATTGTCTTTGATTACTGTTAAAATTCCTCCACACATCACACAGTTGGTGGGTTTGTATTATCTGCGTGATCCTGCTGGATGAAGCAGGGTGAGGCTCTGAATGATTCCTGTCTAAAATAGGTGTCTCTGTGCAATTAATATCACCTCCTAAAAACATAAAATCATTGTCATTACATTCTTTAACAGTATCATTTAAAGGTCACATAGAGTGGTCCTGTTGCACATATATGTCAGTTATGGAGGTCTACTTACATATATTAAGTTGTTTTTATGGTCAAAATCCTCCTAGTTGATGTAAACGAGCCGATTAAAATCTGTCCTTTTCGAAGCGCTTCTCAGTCGCGCTGTTTCAGCCAGAAATCTCGCCCCAAGAAGACAGAGTGTGTTGTGATTGGCCAGCCAACAAGAGCTTCCCACCTGTGTTGTGATTGGCCAGGTATCTGGAAGTGACGTAATCTATCACGTCAGCTCTCAGAAGCGCAGCTCCCTCTCTGGAGCGGTGGGTGCATTGCTACTCATTATCAAAACATTGTTAAATGGCTTCGTCAGGACTTCTCGGCGTAGCTTACGCTTTTGACCCGGAGTCAGACCCAGAGTCAGAAGACACTGTGGCAAGTGAAACACCTCCACAACAAAGAGTTTTGCAGGACGTCTCAGAATGGTAATAAGTTTCCTCCGTGTATTTTCCCGAAATTGTTTATATGGTTAATTGTAGGGACACTGATTCAGGCATGATAACCCCCACCCCCTACCCATTTTGAGTAACTGACAAATAAGAACTGAAACTTGAAATGTGTTATTGTACTTTTTTTCAACACTGTCTCTCTTGAAGGTGCACTTGTGAGAACTGTGTGTCAATGCCCACAGAAGCAGAGAACATATGCTGCAATGAGACACTTAAGGTATTTTTCCCACAAGCAGTAAATAATTCAGTGCTGTAAAAAAAGATACTTCTAAAGACTACTAAATGTTAGTTTACAGGTAATAACAAAACTTGAAAATATATAATAAAAGGAATGTAGTACAACAGTGTCTGTACTTTGAATCCTGTAATTAGACAATTAGACTATAATGTAGCTCCATTCTTTCAAATCCTGGCTGCAACTATGACTGTACATACCTTTACCATAAAAACTCACCTTTTATTTTTTTTTTACCTTATCACCTGATGCTATTATTGTAACAGTATTGCTCTGCCCCCTCACAGGTAATCAGAAGAATGAATGAGCTTCCAGACCCACCAGCATGTATGACCCACCATCCAGGCCTTGAGGCAAACTGTCTCAATCCATATACACTGCAGAACATAAACAACATATACCGAGCAGACTATGGGCCTTTGCGGGGCAGAACAATTCATGAGTATGTTTTTCATCACTTCTGCATATCATTATATTTTCAATATACAAAGGAGAGGCATGTTTAAATCGTAATACACATAAGTCATAAGAACGCCACTGTGACTTTGAAATGTTTTATTACAAATATTTACAAAAAATGTACAGAGTAAGAACAACATTTAAGTGTTTAGTTAAACGTTGTCCTCTTTTCAGCCGTTACAGGCACTTAGCATACCGCAGCTTTGTCAGCTGGTGCTGGGGCTATTTAGGACGGAGGGTTCGAGTCGTCATCCCGTCCTGTGTTGTGACCCGGATACGCCTGGAGTTTCCAGATCTGGCTGGACAATACGTTGGCTTTCGCCCACCCCTTGACTGAATCGGGTCACGTGTGAGGCGATCACTTCCTCCTTCGAGGGTCTGTCATACTGGGCTGACAGGGTCTCTGGGATGTTGATCTGCCTCACGTCCTTTACGAAAGACTCTGGGTCCTCCATCACCTCCTCGAACACCAGCCTCGTCAAATCAGCCACATAGTCTGTAAATATTAGAGCCATGACATTACAGTCAGACAGTCATTTTATAACTGGTCCATACAGTATTACTACTTATATTTTATTTAGTTTTTTGGTATACTACTTGTAAATAGTAAAGATTTTTCATTATTTGTAAAAAGTTTACATCTTGTGAATAAATGTTATTTTTGACTTACTGAACGTGGGGTCTGTTTTGACTGGCTTTGGAGTGGCCTCTCCCTTCTTCGACTTTGGGTAAGACACTCTGTACACAGGTTGGCCTGAAGCTGTAGTTGCCTGCTCACGCCTCGAATTTTCATTGTGATGCATGGTTGCAAGATACAACCTAGTAAAACATGAAGATGCAGATGAATGAGACAGTCTTGTTTTGTTTACTTTTTAAAAAAAGTTATAATACCGAATGAGTCTGTTACAAAGTGGATCATAATGTACATTACCTGCATAACATCCCAATGTAAGGGTAAACCACATTCTTTGGCGCAAAGCGCAGGACCAAGCTGTGGAAGGACTCCAGCGTTGAAGTCTGGTAGTGGTGACTCAGCTTCGCCACGTCTTCGAGGACCCTCTTGTTGGTCAAGGTCTTTTCCACCTTGTACAATGCAACTGACCCTAGAGTAACAATAAGTATTTATGAAAAACAAATCATTTAATTAGATTGTAATATATTCAGTACCATAACTGTTGATCTTGCATTTGAGAGAAATACGTTTATACCAAGGATTTGAAAGAAAAATAGTGTCAGTTTTGACAAAGTAGTTATGTTGCAATACATTTCCTAACATCTGGAAAGGGATTATTTTTTCCTCACCAGGTTGGAACCACTTGTTTTTATCCCTCGACACTTTCTCAGGATGTGCACACTTTGGGTAGATCGGATTGTCGTGAGTATGCACATCCTGCAGGTGATTTATGATGGACGTCCACTTTGCGACCTTCTCTGGGCCTGATGTTGAGGACGTTGCACTGTAGTACACATGGTTTTTTATGCCACGCATCCACTTCGTCAGAATCACACAGTCTTTGTTTTTGGCAAGTGTCTGCAATTTCTTGGACAAATCTGAATTGAAGAGAAAACAATTTTATGTAACACTTCAGCATCATGACCTGGCCTAGAGACATACATGTGCAATATGTCTGTATGTTGTAATTCATCCATGTCTTCTGAAATTAGTTTGAAGCTGTAGCAAATGTGCTCAGATTTTAGTTTCAACTGTCAGAAGAAGCCTTGTGTTTGAGACAATGACTTGAAATATTTGAACACTTATGTCTCAATTTGTACAATGTCGTAGAACAAGTATGTTATGAAAAGCACAGTGATAAAAAAAGTACCTTTTTCGAAGTGCCACACGTCATAAAACTGAGTAATCTGTTGGTCTCTCAAGTACTTCTGGATCTGTGGATGTCTGTCTGTAACGATGAAATCCACAGACAAGCCATTTGATTTTAGATGGTCCAGACTTCTTCGTAGCCCCTCCTTCTCCATGTGGTAGCTGCCACCCACTTCATTGCTCTATATGCAAACAGAAATTAGAGGCAAAAAATGCAAACATTGTTTCCTTCAAAGCAAAATGTCACAAGACTATTCCCACACACCTGAACTAGCTGGAGGTCCAAAATCTTATTGCTTTCCATGTGCATCAATGAGTAGCTCCCAAATTTTACAGAGTGCCCTGAAGTAAACATAACAATGTGTCATTTTTGGAAAAAAAAACACAAATGTTTTTTTGTTTAGAAGTCATAAGTATTTTTGATGCTTTTTTGGTCATTACCTGGTGAATCTGCACGCATATCTCCAGCTACTTTAACCCCCCCTGCCGGTTTCAATGTGGAGAAAAGTTCCTGCTGATCATTCTTCCATTTGTGAATGATAGCAGGTTCCAGGTATTTCCTTGCATGTTTCCGGAAGGTGTCGTAGTGGCAAATCTGGAGTTGCAAGGCGCGGCATAGCTGAAAGTAATAACAAAAAAAAGTGTTTATAGCCCCTGCATTGATTGAAATTGTCATATGATTGGTACAACAAGACATTACTTGCATTACCTTTTCCAGCTGGATAAATGATGACCCAGTGAAATATGTAGCAGCCGATAACTGTACATTGCCAACTGGGGTATTCCTAATCATGGGCTGAATTTGCCACTTCCTGGAGTAATTGCATTTTGGACACGTTTGATGAAATGCAACATATGTGCCCCTCTGCTGCTGCTGCACCTCACACTGTCTCTTGCACACTGGACATGTGTCAAAAAGCTCCCTCAGGCAGGACTCAAAGACGATGTACTTTTTGTCCTGGTATGAAGCACTTTCAGTCCTACAAATGTAACAAGACAATACATTTAGGCTCACATCTTTGATCTGTAGTGACAAACCTTGTGACCTAGTCTAACTCAGTACTTACAGCATTGTTGAGTCCCGTGTTAGGGATCCGCCAGGAGTAAAGGTTGAGTCATTTGGGTCGACTTGTGACTCTGGTGAGGTGAATCCTTCTTCCTCCTCTGATTCAACACGTGGTCTCTTTAGTGATCCAAACCCTAGCCCCTTTATAGGTGTTGACGATAGCATGTAATCCGGCAAAGTGGTTTGTGTGCCAGCAGTGTTGTGTGAGAGCACTGGTGTCTGGGTATCTATGGAATAGATACAATGTGTGAACATTTTATGCTCCTCTGTATTTTGATGTTACAAAATTACAATTCTACTTACTTTTGCTGATCACGTGTGCTTTTAATGTCACAGTTGACAGCTGAGTGCCACATGTTCTCTCACTTCGAGCTTCCGTCTGAGTGCCGGTGTGGTTTAAACGGCTCTGGTAAGGACAATAGTAAAGGTTAAAACAATATTACAGATCATGCAAAAAAGACTGGCATTGGACTTCATTACCTTTATTGAAATTGCGTCAATTTTACTATAAATTGTTCACTAGTGGCACATAATTCAAGTATTTAGTCTTACATGCATATCTGGAATGTTTCAAGATATGCGGACAAATAAACACACATTTCCCACACCGCCTGCAGTCAGCTCTGAACATGAATAACGTTGTGTTTATCAGTGAGAGAAACATGTAAGCACATGAAACTCAGTGCTCCCAGAGAGTCACTCAGTACAGCCGCGGTTAGCGGCGTAAGAAACACACATGCACGCACATGGAACAGTGTAAACACGGTCCCAAACTATTACTATAGTGATAAGCCCGCTTAGCCCTGTGTTTCCAGAGAGTCACTCATAGTACAGCCGCGTTTAGCGGCGTAAGAAACACACATGCATGCACATGGAACAGTGTAAACACGGTCCCAAACTATTCTTATAGCGATTAGCCCGCTTAGCTCTGTGCTCCCAGAGAGTCACTCATAGTACAGCCGCGTTTAGCGGCGTGATAAACACACATAGAACACGTGAAAAAACGGTCGCAAACTATTCTTATAGCGATTAGCCCGCTTAGCTCTGTGCTCCCAGAGAGTCACTCATAGTACAGCCGCGTTTAGCGGCGTGATAAACACACATGGAACACGTGAAAAAACGGTCCCAAACTATTCTTATAGCGATTAGCCCGCTTAGCTCTGTGCTCCCAGAGAGTCACTCGTAGTACAGCCGCGTTTAGCGGCATGATAAACACACATGGAACACGTGAAAACACGGTCCCAAACTATTACTATAGCGATTAGCCCACTTAGCTCTGTGCTACAGGAGAGTCACTCGTAGTACAGCCGCGTTTAGCGGCATGATAAACACACATGGAACACGTGAAAACACGGTCCCAAACTATTACTATAGCGATTAGCCCGCTTGGCTCTGTGCTACAGGAGAGTCACTCTTAGTACCGGCGTGAAAATTGAGAAACACACACATGAAACGCGACCAAACACGTGTAGCTTAGCCTGTAGCTGGCTATCGCTAATGCTAAAGCTAAACGGCAGAACAAGCACACATGCACAGTTTCACTGTTGGAAATACTTACAACTTCTGCCACAGGTAATCCACCACGTACTGTTGGCACTGCTCCTGCGTATAAATGAAGAAATTTGCTCAGCCCAGCATGGTATTGCCCGAAGTTTGAATAGGAGTCCTCCGTGAAGTGGTTGGCACATACCAGGAGATATTTGGGACATTGAGCAGGAGCATTCCCATCAAAAATAAAATCTATCCACTTCGCTTTTGTATCCTCATTGGCAGGGAGCTTGTGGAGTATCTGGTGTTGATTAGTACAACCAACAACAGAGCAAACATTCAGCGATCTTTTCTTAGGAGACATGTTCTTAGCCGATAGCAGCTTAGCAGCTTAGCAACTCCGACGTTCCTCTTCTTCTACGCTTCAATGTACGCAACCGGGTGTGCCTAGGACTAGTGCCCGGAGCAGGAGGATCCGCTTTTCAGGAGAACCGCCGCTTACGTCACGATTTCGGGATTTGCAGTGATCTCGTTTAGCCCCGAGATCACAATAAAACACAGCGTTCTCAGCAATGGCTGAACTGTTTGTTTCGAAACTTCAGGGCTTCTTAAACAAGGTAATGACGCAGATACACACTAAATAACAGCGTTAATAGGGACTTCCGGTCTATGTCCTCTTTAAAATGTTTAAAAATGCCATCCTCTCCAAAGCATTGGTTGGGGCGTAGACATTTAAAAACACAAGTTGAGTGTTCTCAAAAGTGCTTTCACTTTTAAAAACACACCTGGAATAATTAGATTAAAAGATTAAGAACCCTTTAAGTCCCGCAAGGGGAAATTCAATTCTGCAGTGAGTTAGTGAACACACACAGCACACAGTGAGGTGTAGAACATGTAACCCAGCGCAGTGAGCTGCCATGCCGCTCAACAGCACCTCAGCTGCGGACTGGTCGGGGATTGAACCGGCTACCTTCCGGTCTCGAGCTCGAAGCCCTAACCACTAATTTCCTCAGTAACAACAGAGATGGGTAAAAAACTTCTTGAAAATAAAATTCCCACCCCCCCACTACGTCTGGACTTGTGGCTTAAAATCACCTCTGTCAGGAATTACTTATGAGGTGGACCCGGAAGCAGACGGAGACGGTAAGTATATCCTTCTCGGAGGTGCAGGAGACGTGGCGACCTGGAGCGAGGAGAGACGAGTGAGTATCCAACAGAAGGTAAGTTTGAGCGATAACCATTACCAACTGAGAGTGAAAAACGATCTGACGCCGGTGACGAGGAATGGCTCCGCTTATAAGTCCTCCTGATTGCTGATCAGGAGCATGTGAGGCGGAGCCGCGCAGGTGTAGACAATCACCAGCGTCTGAGGGAATGTAGGTCAGCCACGCCCCCTTCAGAGTGAGAAGGAAGGAAGGAACACACAGCAGCAGTACACAAAAGACTAAATAATAAAATAATGAAGAAGGTGCAGGTGAGATCGTGACAACCTCCCCATTAAAAGCCTGCCCCCATTCACACCCGTTGTCTTCAGTGCTGTGGGTTTCCTGCACAAACATGACGTCCACTCTCTTAATCTCCATGAGTTTAAAAAGTGCGGCTCTTTTAACATCTGGCTCCATTTAAATTTAAAGAACCCAAATTAAAGTCACACATAGATAAAAAGAATAAAAAAATACACCACATCATGATCAAAGAGAGGCAGATTTTGCGATTTTAGCAACATGTTTCTTGAGTCTGTATATCTCTTGTCCAGACAGGACATCATCTGCCCCCGACTTTCTGGCTGACCTGAGGAACAGGTTTAAGGTAAGGTTTTACTGACTTAATTCTTCATCACTGAACATCTCTTCATCAATGATATCGGTCAGATCATTGTCGACATCATTCCTGCTGACCCCAACACCGTGCTCCTCACCTGTCTCAGTCTCAGCCGTCTCAAAATGTGTGAGGGGGGGATTCCCCGGGTCTCTCACCTCCGGGTTTACTCCCTCCCGCGACATAAGAGGCCCCAGACCAGCAGCTGATGAAGCCCCACCAGCAGAGTCCCCCAACCGCGGGAGCTCCAGCGGATGTCCTCAGACCGGGCCGGGCTCCCCGCCGACAGCAGCCTCGGACCGGACCGCCGGCAGCGGCTCTCCACCCACATCCCCGGATTGAGAGGCTTGCGGTGGTTCTCCATCATAGGCGGCGCCCGACCGCGCAGCCCGCAGCAGGGAGACCGCACCTGCAGCAGACGCCTGCTGCTTCGCCTCGTTCCTCCAGGATCGGATCAGGTGACCCTCCCCACCACAGCCAAAACATTTCATATTTTCTGATGTTGCATACACCAGATACGAAAATCCTTCAACTTTAAAAGAAAAAGACTCCGGTGACTGATGACATGTTTGAATTTTGCTGATTTACAGCCCAATGACACCATCTGCACCAGAGACACGATCTGACCTTACCTTGATAACTCTTTCATTTTCGATGAACGGAGGAGCGTTTGAGATTATTACTTTGACTGCGGGGTTAACGAGGGGGAGAACAGGAGTGAAAGTGTCATGTATAACCACCCCGCTCTCCACCACCTCGCTAACCTTAGTCGTAGCATCTAAAAAAATAACAATCGCTCCGTTCATCCTTAAGGCCGATTTCACGGCCTCATAACCCACCACCTCACCCACAGTCAGGCCAGCCTCCTCCACACTACATGGCACTGAGGGCACCAGTTTAATGGCATGACGACGAGTTAGACGCTCGAAGTCAGTCGCTGCTGCCCCAGATACCGGCATGATGCCGAGTTAGCACAAACAAACACACACACACTCTCACACACACACACACAGTAATGACTCGATATTAAACACACGAGACAAAAAAACTACACATAAGACGAGGAAAAATAAGTTCAAGGAATAAACTCAAACAAAATCTAAATCACGCTCTCAGCTCACACACACTCTGCCATCTCAGAGAGAGAGAGAGAGAGAGAGAGAGAGAGAGAGAAAGGAGATTTTTAGATTTTTAAAAATCAACTTTTATTTGGTAGTATATTTTAAACTGTACACATTGTACAAAGTTAGTGCCAAATTAATTCATTTTGAAAAGCCACAACAAATAAAGACAAAATATCACATGCAGAGTCGAGATTTTTTTCAACAAAGGAACAGAGATTTTTTAGCTGTGTGATTTTGTTGTATAGAGGGGTATCAGGGGCAGTTTCCTGAGGTTGCAACATTGCATTAAGAGGTCCTCTGAGCGAGCGACCAAGATTAAGCTCTGCAGGAGAAACGCCTGTTGACTCCTGGACTGCAGAGTTAATCGCAAACCGGAATTCAGGTTCTTGTCCCAATGTTTATGATTGTCACCAACATAGGATGCTATCATTGATTTTAGGGTACGGTTCACTCTCTCTGTAAGGTTAGTTTGTGGATGGTATGCAAACTTGTGTCCCACATTCCAGGTCCTGTATAAAGTTTGGAAAACTGATGAAACAAACTGTGGTCCCTGGTCCGACAGAATGTAGTCAGGAATGCCCCACCTGGTCAAGATGTCTTTGACATCATAACACTATACCAGGAGACTATAGCCCAATACAAGCACTGAGTAGATGCATTGAGCAAATCAATGATTGGATGGAGCAGAATTTTCTCCAATTAAACGAAGAAAAAACTGAAATTATCGTTTTTGGAGCCATGGAGGAACGATTAAAAGTTAGTACACAGCTTCAAATGGTCCTGCTAAAAACCACAAACCAAGCCAGAAACTTAGGCGTTGTCATGGACTCAGACCTAAACTTCAACAGTCACATTAAAACAGTGACAAAGTCAGCCTACTACCACCTGAAGAATATATCAAGGATTAAAGGACTTATGTCTCAGCAAGATTTGGAAAAACTTGTCCATGCATTCATCTTCAGCAGGCTGGACTACTGTTACTGTGTCCTTACAGGTCTCCCCAAAAAGTCCATCAGACAGCTGCAGTTCATTCAGAATGCTGCTGCTAGAGTCCTCACTAAGACCAAAAAACAGATCATATCACTCCAGTTCTGAAGTCTTTACACTGGCTTCCTGTGTATCAAAGAATTGACTTCAAAATACTATTGTTGGTCTACAAAGCGCTGACTGGTTTAGGTCCAAAATACATCTCTGATCTTCTGCTCGGCTACGAACCATCCAGATCTCTCAGATCCTCTGGGACAGGTCTGCTCTGTGAACCCAGAGTCAGAACTAAACATTGAGAAGCAGCGTTCAGTTTCTATGCACCACATATCTGGAACAAACTCCCAGAAAACTGTAGGTCTGCAGAAACTCTCACCTCTTTTAAATCAAGAGTGAAGACTTTTCTGTTTGCCGCTGCATTTCAGTAATTTCCAATACTGCACTGTAACCTCTATTCCTTTGATACTCTTGATTTTATAATTTTTTATATTTTTATTTTATTTGTTTCTATTTTATCTATAGCTCTGATTTTATAAATGTCTCTTTTCTATGCTTTTTAATGTTTTATGTAAAGCACTTTGAATTTCCTTGTTGTTGAAATGTGCTATACAAATAAACTTGCCTTGCCTTGCCTTGCCTTGCCTTGCCTTGCCTTGCCTTGCCTTGCCTTGCCTTGCCTTGCCTTGCCTTGCCTTGCCTTTGACATGACCTGAGAGATGGTTTCAGCAGTGGCCTTTCTGATGGGGAACAGTTCAACCCACCGGGAGAAATAATCAACAAACACAAGGAGATAAACGTTTTGTGTAGAGCTTTTGGGGAAGGGACCCATCAAATCCATTCCCAGCATTTCCCAGGGCCGGTGAGTTTGGGTTTGTTGGAGTTTTCCTGCACGTTTTCTGTTCTCTGGTTTGTAACGTTGACATGTGTAACAGTTTTTTACATGTTCTCTGACATCCCAGCTCAGCTTTGGCCAGAAGACAAGATGTTGTAGTCTTCGGTAGATTTTGTGCCTACCAAGATGTCCAGAGAGGGGATCTTGGTGGAAGTAGTCCAGTAACTGTGAGAGGAAACTAGGAGGTATGTAGAGTTGGTAGATGGATTTGCATGGGAGGGTGACGAGACGGTAGAGATCATCCATGATGATGTATGAAGGGTTTGAATTTATGACTTGTCCAGTTTCTACTACTTTTTGATACAGAACCTGACATTCTGGATCTTCCCGTTATGCCCTCCACAGGGCCTCAATTGAGATAGGAAGCTCTTTTGATGGTTTTGGAGGGGCAGATGTGATGGTAGCACACACAGGTACGGTTGTATGGATGAAGGCTGGAGGAGCTCGGGAGAGGGCATCTGGTACAGTGTTGTACTTTCCCTTTCTGTATTCAACAGTGAAGGTGAATTCCTGAAGCTGGAGTGCCCACCTGATAAGTCGTTTGCTGGGTTTGGTGGTTTTGAACACCCATAGCAGAGAGGCATGATCTGTAACTGTAAGTGAAAAATATTATTGGGCCTTCTCTAAAGTTATCAGCTCCCATTCCTAAGCACAAGCCTAAACAATTCAGGACAGCGCCTGCTGAAACTGTTGTTGTCACATTGACCTCGGTACAGCACTGTTGTCTACAGAATTCGTCTCTTCATGTTTTCGCTGAGCCTGACCGGATTGGGGCAGTGGACTGACGCTACTGCGCAGTCCTCCCCAACGTCAGCTCCATGTATCAGCAGAAGAAGCACCTTTAAGTCACCTAACTCTGGGACTCACAGGCAGACTGACAGAGGATGCCCAACTGTTAACATACTTGGTTTATGTTCGGCATTGTCTCAGTTCTCCTCAGATCTGAGCTGCTTCCAATAAAGCTTTTCAACTTAACTCATCTCTGACTCCAGGAAACTCCATCTTTGGTCGACTCACTTAATAATCAAATCTCCGCAACAAATTGGCGTCACGAACAGGATTTCAACAGAACTACAGACTGGTAAGTGCAACATTCTTAGTTTGCCTTACCATGTCTGAGTTTGACGAAATCCAAAGAACTGTGTAGTTAAAGGGGATTGATTATCGACTGATTTACAATTAATAAGTGTGAACAATTCTTGTAAATATTCAAATAATAATAGAGTGATTTTGTTCAAAAGTAGAACAAAAGTGTTTCTTTGGGGAGGAGTGTGGGGGTATGTAGTATAAGATTATTGTCACATTATATGAGTGACGTTTTGGTTTCCGGTTCAGCATCAAGCTGTGTCCGACACAGGGGGCCTCGTGAGAACCAAATCATCGGAAAATTAAGTTTTCGGGGGGATGAAAAAAGCCGCCTCGTTTGGTGTCAAGACCGAGAATCTGCCCTGTGTCCTGGGGGAAACGGGGTACGCCCAAATTCCATGTGCACATGGTGTAGAAATAATCACTCATAACTCACACAGGTCCCAGAAACAAAAGAAAAATAAAAGGAGTGAGGAGTCTCTGATGCTGTTGAAAAGCTAACGCCTTGTTTTTTAAGTGTCTATATAGGAATTGGTCAGTTTAGAGTGAAGAATAAAAAGGATAATTAAAAAAAAACAATCTAAACTGTGACTCTTTTCCAGAGAACGACTGCACAGACAAGCTTGATACACTGTTCTGTCTGCTCCTCTTGCAGAAAGATACTAAAATTCACAAAACAGCTACTGTTTTTATGACCTTATCTATCCACTCACTAATGTCTGTACACTCATGATGGTCTTATTAAGAATTTGCCATGACAATTTGCTGTCAGAAGGGGGATCGAGTAGAGTGGTGGTCTGAGGCTCCATGGACAGCGAATGGCCAACCTGGAGACAAAATCTCTCCAGCATCCACCCTCCATTTGTGTAGAGATGGGAGGGCTGATGTGAGGTCTCAGATCGTCACCACTGAATCTTAACAAACTCAGTTTATCTTAACATCCAAACAATTCCTGAGTGGTGTAGATAAGGAGAAAAATTAAATAACAAAAGTATATAAAAGTAGGCAAAGTGAAGAATGATTGCATAAACAGTTGCCGAGGACATACACATATTACAGACTAAAAAGAAAAAAGAAAAAGTTCATATTTTGCGACCACCATACTCGCACAGTTCCTCTCTCTGTTCACAGATCACTGCACTGAAACTGACCTGACCTCCACTCCTGCCCGCCATCGAGACACCAACCACCAGGACTCAAAGACCCTCCCACCGTTCAGACAGCTCCACCCAGAAGGGAGATTGAAGTGTCAGATTCCTCCTCCCCTGACTCCTCCTTTAACCCCCCATAGGCCCAACGTCTACATCGTCATGAGAAATGGGCGTCACAGGGGACGGGCAACGACTACACACATGCTGAAGAAGAAATGGTGTGTAAGGCCAGACGACAGGAGGAGAGGGTGAGACTGTGATAACACTTCAAAGCCTCTACAACAAATCCACTGTGTCATATGATGATGATGATGGTGATGATGATGGTGATGATGATGATGATAATAATTAAGGTGACCATGGTGCAGAACACACCTTGCCTATGGTCAAAGTGGCCATTCTTGAGCACTCAACACTGGTGTTCAGGTCCCGACTGCTGCTGACATCACTGCAGCTACTTAAACATCTGTCAAACTTTTGAGTGTAGCCTCAAGTTTGGTGAGCAAATGATGATTTTCTGCTCTGATACTCTGCAAGAACTATGCAGACATGCTAACAACACCCAAGGTCAACTTCAATGGAAGAAGAAAGACTAAAATGAAAAGATGTAAAAGAGCTTTGCATGGTGCCAATAATGATGAACATTCTTTGACATGACGAGCTACAAACCAGTCAACAAGCTCGAGAAGGGGGCAGGAGGAAGGAGAGGTGACTCAGTGAACGTGTCTGACTGTGATACAAAAAGAGGGAGGTACCACACACACACACACACACACACCACTGCAAAGAAGAAATGCTTGCTCATGCAGAAAACAATACAGATTCACACAATCTTATTGCACAATCCAGTATGTGCATTACTCAGAAAATACACCCCCATGCACACATACATGATCAGCGTACATGCTGAGTACATTTTGCCTACATACATTTCTTGTAGACAGTAGAATTAAAGCAGAATTTACTGAAACCCCAAACTGAGTGGACATCATGTGCACTACAAAGGTTCCTCTGGTCTAAAAGATAAATGAATGAGTAACTGTAACTCAAAGGCGAAGACTTTTAAACATGCTTTTCTGTTTTGTCACATGTAGATTTGTTAGGGAACGGCCTTGATGGTCAGACTAGGAATGTCTTTCTGTTTCCACACCTGATGGTGGCGTTGTCAGAAAATGCATGCATTCTAAGCTAAACGCACACACACACATGTTCATGTAAGTGCCACACAGTTGTAATATGCAAGTGAATGGAAGTTTCAGTTTCCACTGTTTCTGTTAACATTTTGATAGAAGCACAATCTGATGTTTCTCTGTAATAGACTGATTTTATGTCAATTGATGAGTTGCACTGCACTGAACTTGTGTCTGTCTGTCCTGATGAAGCCAACAGTTGGTTTAAAAATAATAATAATGATACATACACACATGTTCTGGTCAGCACATAGATGACATGAGTGTGCATTGGCTATATCACTTATTTCTGCACAGTTGAACTTTATGATGTCATCAGTGCCTCACTAGATAAACAAAAACAAAAAAACATTATGATGATGCATAGGTCTTTTTGTTGAAAGACACATGCAAGCTTGCAAGTGACAGAGAACACATCATTAATCTGGTTTGATTTCTCCAACAGGTGTGCACTCCCAGACTGGACCTCTGTTAAATGCTGATGCATTTTTGTTTGTTGATGTTTCTGTTTTGTTACTAACACAGTCTGTGGTTATGTTGTATCTATGCTGTTTGTTCTTAATCATGCTGTTCTGTCCTCAGGTTCTGCTCCTGTCCACTACTCAGTTCTAGACACTGAGCTTGTGGCTCTTTATGAAGCCTTTAGATTAGCAGCTGGTTAAACTAGTTTAACAGTGTACAAATCTACACTGATTCATGTTATGGTTGTTACAACTCGAACTGTTAAATTACTAAGTGATTATTGTCATAAATCTTAACATAAGTCACTGCAGAACTGATAATAGTTCATTTTCAGTGGGGAAGGAGATGACAATATTTAGTTCTGGTCCAAATAATCAGTTAAAATTCATCCCATGTTTTGGTATGTATATGCTATGGTGAGCATGGCATTAAAGTAACTGGGTTTGTTTGATTATTTTGATATAAGTCGGTGCAGTTAAATTTTTTAGACAAAAGATTTTATGTTTCCAAAATTGTACTCCATCGACTGCACAGGATTAGGTTGGTTTTTCATTTCCTTTTGAAAAGTTTTCAAAAGAAGAGATTATGTTTGATTGTTGCAAAATTATAAAAAACATTTTGAGTGTGCAAAATCTCTTGACTAAAAAGAGTTTAAAAAATAAGTAAATAGTAAAATGTATATTTTATACATTTTAATATTTATTTTACACTTTGTAAAAAATGCACAATTCAACAATTCAGTTATTGAACATATAAGGGAGTTTGTAAGTAGAAAAGTGGGTTTAATCATTTTCTTTGCCAAGTTAAAATTCTAAGTCCCTTGTGATGAAGATTATATTTTTTGTGTTGCTTTTAATAATAGGAAGTTCATGTTTCTTTGAGGAGATTGTGAGAATAATATCTTATTGTCATAATCTAGTTACACGTTTAAGAGTAAATACAAAATACTAATGGTAATTCTATTGACATGTCACTGATAAAGGGGTACATGTCATTGATTGTGTAGTTTACTTATTGTATGTAAAGATATTTCCTTGTGGATATTTTCACATGGTAACATGAAAGCCTCTTAAGAGTTAATGAAAATGATTTGCATCCATTGAACCACATTGTCTCCAGCATGTCCAACTCCTATTCTTGTAGTCCTAAAATATCTTAAAGCGGAACTAGACCGGAAGTTCCTATTATCGCTGTTTTTTGGTGTGTATCTGCGTCATTACCTTGTTTATGAAGCCCTGACGGTTCGAAACAAACAGTTCAGCCATTGCTGAGAACGTTGTGTTTTATTGTAATCTCGGGGCTCAACGAGATCACTGAAAATCCCGTAATAGTTACGTAAGCAGCGGTTCTCCTGAACAACCGAAAACTGTCAGAAAAGAGGATTTCTATCGGCTAGTTCACAGCAACTAGGAGGTTTTTGACCTTAAAAACAAGTTAATATATGTAAGTAGACCTCAATAACACAACATTTATGTACAACAGGACCACTCTATGTGACCTTTAAACATTTTTCAAGCAATGTTCTCTCCAATTCATGTAATTAGTTGAGGACCACTGGAAGATGCAACCCCCCCCCCCCCCCCAAGTTTCATCAGAAAGCCTTATTCCTGCTTCTTGTTTCCCACTTGTCTTTAATATATAAGGTGTTTTCAGTTTTTAGCAGAAAAGAAGGCATTATACAATTTAGAAATGGACTTAGTTTTAAGATAATGTCGTACCTGGAGTTATCTGAAATAGTCACTTTGTACTAGGCCATGTTTGTCCTGCAAAGACTGAAAACTCTGTATCTTACTGTTGTATGTGGATGAGGGATAGACAGGTTATAAGTCCTTTCCTTGCCCAAGTTTCTTTTATCCGTTCTCTTGGGGGATGAATTCTGAATCAAGATCACAGCATCTAAAAAAAGTCTAATTAATACAGATATATATATTGATTTATTGTATGGAAGAGATGATTTAACACAGTTGATCATTCATTACTCCTGTGATAAATCATTGGTTAAGAAGCTACTTAAAGTTTAGGTTACAATATGTAAAAGTGTAATAACATTAAAATCCCTCCATGTAGATGTAAATATCCAAAAGCATTGTGATTTGGTACAAAACATGTGATCTGTTTAAAACAAGATAATGTTTGCATGTACTGAACTGTTCACGTGTACTGTCATAAATGTCATATTGTTTGTGGGAAATACCTACAAAACAAATAGAGCACAGAGCACCACAGGAAGGCATTCCTAACTGTGGTCAGTGGACTCAACAACTCCTCCCTCCATTAATGTTTGACATCTATGTTGGGATCTGTGCATATTATTTAAATTATCGGTACAATAACATATTTATGTGCCATCACTCAAATTACAACCATCTCTAGATTATTCAGTCATTACTGTATTTACATCTCTCTTGTATAAATTTTACATGTTGACATGTTACATAGGAATGTATACGTTTACTTATCTTTACGTTCAATCTCATTCTATTTAGTTTTTATTATTATTCCTATACATTGTATGTATATCCTTTCATGAATTTCCCCAGTGGGATCAATAAGTATTCTGATTCTAGATACAGATTACCTTATAGATAACCCTAACCCTAACCCTAGAATCATCAATAAGACTTGTCACCATGTTTTTCATAATGTCTCTCTTGTAAGTTTCAAAATAATGTGTCTCTGAGAATATAGACATATTATTAGAGTTGTGAACAGAAGCCTATCTACCTGTATGCAAAGTATATTTAGAATTAAAATATTCCAAATTCTGAATATATTTGTGCTGAAAGAAGATATAAAAAATTATCACAATACTTGTGAATTTTGAGAAGGTGAAAGCACTTAATCTCAGACCTTCCACGAAAAGAAGAACAGAAATAAGTAAATACGTTATTACTGATAACAAGAATAATGTATAATTGGACATTTCAGGTTTATTTTTTTTACAAGAGCAAGTGTTCTAGAAGATATAAGAATTTAAATATTTTGATTTCTAATGTAATACAATGTATAGTATTTGTTTGAAGTATTTGTTTGGGATGGAGTTGCTAGATAGTTCAAAAGATATGTCTATAACTATTAAATGCACTCTGTGTCATGGTTAACAGATCTTAATCTACAAATCTATCTTCCATTGTCCTTACTCCATGACACGTACTTCTCCGACTGCGTAATGCGTTATCCGACTGCGTCACCACGGAGACTCGAGCCTTCATACTTCTGCGTCGTGTTGACGGATACGCGCTGCAATTTCCCGCCCGATCAGTAGGGGTCGCTGCGCAAGGTTGTTGTGCTTCTGGCTACAATGAGCAATGGCGTCGAGAGAGAAAGAGAGAGAAAGACTGTTGTTGTTGAAACAGTGGCCGTTTCTCACTTTTCTGTGTCACAGAACGCAGTTTTAAGATAATTTGAGGCGAGAAATTGGCCATTTAGAGTCTAAACATGTGCTGTGTGTGTTAAGATATGACGTATTTATAGTTTGGCAGCGACGTTCTTGGTGGTGATCAGCCCCGCCCTCTGTGGACGCTGGGTGCTCACTGTGAGCCGGCACAGAGCAGCGCTATCTCCGCCTGTCCTGAGGACCAATCGCAGCCCTTGTCGTCTTCGTTGTCCCTTGACGGGGTGACGGACACTTAAAAAAATATTTTGTGCAGTCGGAGACGACGCAGAGCACTTTACGCAGAAGTATAAATTGGGATTGTTCCTGAAACGATTGAAAGATGAAGTCACTTTGTTGACAATGGTAAACTGAAGGATTGTTAGGGATTGTTATTACAGGCCATTTGTCGTGGGCCTGCGAATTCTACTGTGTTTGAGTAGAAACAGTAACATGAGTTAACAGAGATTTCTTGTCCTTCATTCAGGTTTCAGGGTTCCATGGGTAAATTAACCGTCCAAAATAGTAACTAAAGTAACATAATTGGTGAAGGTTTTAGTGATGTTTGTCATTTTGGAATTTAAACTGTGACCATGTTTATTGACAAGTACATAGATAAAGTTTCTTTAATTTGATTAGATTTGCTTAGTTTAGATGGGGAAAACTATTTGTGTTATAACATTGTTATAATCAGTTTAGTTTAGAGGGTTGACATAGGGATATTGAGGAGGGTGAGAGGAGGATGTTGTGCCATCAATCATGGACAACCCCTCTCACCCCCTACATGAGACTGTGGGGGTCTTGACCGCCTGTGGCCACCTCCACGTGCACTACTCCAACACTACTACCTCCATCATCTGTGCCTATGTGTACACCAGTGCTTTATCCTGTGCAATAGCCAAAAGTATTACTTTTGTCTTACTGAGTCTGTAAACATTTATTTACACATTTACCAGCAACATGCAATATCTTTATACATATTTCACTGTATTAAGTGTCCATATAAATATATATGATTTATTTATTTTCGTATAAAAATGCATCTGTTTTACCTTTCTTTAACCCCTTGCTTGTTATTGTGTTTTGTACTTTTTCTGTCTGCACACATTTGTCTTAACTGTTTTTTAGCAGCTATGACAAGTGAGTTTCCCCTTTTGGGGATAAATAATGTTTATCTTATCTTAGGAGTATTAAAAGAGATGTAAACTAACTGAAATGTGTATTTTGAATTTTGACTTAGACTGAAGTTAAAGAATATTTTGAATCAGATCCTCTTTCACATAGGATCAATTCACTAAACTTTAACTTTCATATCTGCTGGGTTAATGATTTTAAATTACATTCCAAAGTTATATTAATTTTAAGTTGACGGATGCTTCATCTGTTTGGTGTTTCTCTGAGTTAAAGGGGGACTGATTAGATGGATGGGAAGAACAGGTAAAAAAGCACTTGTCGAGTCTTGGAGACTCATGGGACCAGCTCTTGGAGACTGAGCTGAGTTGGAGTGTAAGCCCTGTGACTTATTTCATTTTCACATCCCGGACTAATAAGGGAGAGCAAACAGGACAGATGAAATTGTCTGCTTGATTTTAAATTTGTTTTGAATTGTTTGAATTTCTATAACTTCTTTTAATTGATTCAGTTTGGATTTCCGATGTATTTCCTTGCCTCTGTAAAGAACTATAAATTGCCAGTTCATAGTGGTTCACTATGAATGCCAATTATAGTGATAGATGTTTTTTGTATTGAAGTGGTCGGTAGGTTACCATGAAGTTCAGAAAATGTACCAATAACCTAATTTTGAGGTTATATTTCTTGTTGTGCTAATGATTGAGAAATGTTATTTACATTCCTAGACAATTAACAGTGTGTTGATTAGATCACTAATCTTTGGGTCTTTAACCTTATGCTTTCATATTGTGCTTTCAATCATTTCAGAGTAATGATCAGATCAATACAATACGGTTTTGATAATTTTTCATTGCCAAGGTTAATTTAGTTTATTGTTTTTTAACAGTTCAGTTTATGTTTCCACCCTCCTCCCATTATGCAATGGGGAAATGTTTGGAAATGGAAATGTTTTTATAAAGCA
This sequence comes from Microchirus variegatus, assembly GCF_963457635.1. Classification (NCBI taxonomy): domain Eukaryota; kingdom Metazoa; phylum Chordata; class Actinopteri; order Pleuronectiformes; family Soleidae; genus Microchirus; species Microchirus variegatus. Next base: position 602,662 of record NC_139813.1, on the reverse strand, counting down.
ACAAAATGTAAACAAAAGATTTATGGTTTTAAATGGGTTGAACACTACTCTGTAAAATGTTTCATAAAGAAGATGACGACGTTGGATTCCATGCCGCCATGCATCGTATTTGTCACGATCCACATTTCATGGCGTCTATTTTTATTGTTGTTGTTGCCTGCTGCTCTCTGTTCTTCTCTCTGTGTTCACCCTGCAGGGGGCGTGGTTGACCCAGTTCCCACATGACGCCAGAGATGACGTCCACCTGCGCAGTTCCTGCCCAGCTGCGCCTGATCAGCAATCATCCGGGCATATAAGGCGGGACTTCGCGTCTCTCTGGTGTCAGTTCCACGTTTTCGCTTAGCTGGTAAATGCTTTCATACTACGCTACTAGAATTCCTGACGTTTCCAGTACTCACCTCAATCTCCGTATTCAGGTCTCCACGTCTCCTGCCGAGAGAAGAACACAGAGTCTCTGCGGATTTCCTACCACTCCTGGAATCGCCTACTCCTGTTCTTCTCTACCGCCTTCGTCTCTTCCACCACGACGACGCGGCTTCACCTCTCCTCAACCTTCGTGGATCATCACACCCTCCTCGCTGTACACCTCGAGTGAGTCCGTTCCGTGGGAGTCGCTGAGGATCTGGTCTGCTGCTGTTTCACTCTCTCTTATACTGTCACATTCTACACCCTCTCTAGCGCGTGTATTTGTGTTTATATATATATAGATATATATTTATGTTTTCGTTTTTAATAAATATTATTATTATATATTTACTCACCTGTGTCCTGCTCTGCATTCGGGTCCAACTCCCTAAAATCTAGGTTTTCCCTTTAAAGGGTAAACGTAACAGTTGGAACTGACCAACTATGGACCCGGCAGACAGGGATTTGATACACCAGGCGTTAGCTTCTCACGGCGAGGCCATACGCAGGCACGAGGGCCTGCTAAGAGACGTAGCCAACGCCGTTCGTGAGCTAACCGCTAGCATTCAGCCGCTGCTAACTTCCGGGTTACCTGTTCCACTGCCTGCTCCTTCTCCACCAGTTACCCCTACGTTAGCCCCCGCGCTAGCTCCCCGCGAACCGTTTGTTCCTACCCCCGAACGATTTTCGGGGGAACTTAATAAATGTGCGAGTTTCCTGTTTCAATGCTCACTTGTTTTTGACCTACAACCTAGCACTTACCCTACAAGTCATGCTAGGATCGCGTTTGTAGTAAACCTGCTAACTGGTAGAGCCGCTCAGTGGGCCACGGCCTTCCTTAGAGATGATCACCACCGCTCCATCTCATATACTACGTTTTCTACGGAGTTAAACCGGGTTTTCGACCAAACGTTTCATAATAGTGACATTTCAAACCAACTACTTTCATTGAAACAGGGTAACTCATCTGCCGCTGATTTTGCCGTCAGTTTTCGCATATTAGCATCTGAGAGTGGGTGGAATGACGCGGCTTTAAGGGCCTTTTTCTTACGTGGGCTTACAGACGAACTACGGGACGAATTAGCTACTCGCGATATAGCACCCCATCTTGAAGTGTTAATCGAGCTAGCCATTCGCATTGACTGTAGACTCCGTGAGAGACGAATGGATAGACGTCGTCACCCTACTATTCGTACCCCTGATACCCCACATTCTTCCGTCTCTTCTTCTCTGCCTTTCCTTTCTGCTAACGTGGTTAGCCTTCCTGAACCCATGCAGCTGGGGCGAACACGTTTGTCGCCCACGGAGAGAAGACGACGGTTACAGTCCGGAGTTTGCTTATACTGCGGACAGGCTGGTCACGTCATGTCGTACTGTCCACATCGCCCAAAAGCCTGAGCTCACCAGCGCACGCAGGAGTGCTGGTGAGCAGGACCATCTCCTGTCCTGCACCTACCCGGGTATCCCTGAAGGCTCAACTTCGCTGGAACCAAGACTGTTTTTCCACCACATGCCTGGTGGATTCCAGAGCCGACAAAAGCTTCATCGACACGCATCTGGCAGAACAGGCTGGCATCCCTACGATCTCCCTGCCGCAACCCAAGATCTTCTCGGACCTCAACGGAAATCGGCTGGCTGAAGTGACTCTTCGCACCATTCCCCTCACCTTGGTCTTGTCTGGGAACCACGTCGAGGAGATCCAGTTGTTCCTCATTCCGGCTTCCTCCGCGTCAGTGATCCTGGGTCTTCCGTGGCTGTCCCTTCACAACCCCTCCTTCGACTGGTCCTCGGGTCGGTTGTCCAGCTGGAGTATTCCGTGCCATTGCCGCTGCCTCAGATCTGCTCAACCTTCGCCACAGAGAACGGCCGACGTCCCACCAGTGCCCCCCGACCTCTCCGGCGTCCCAGAGAGTTATCACGACCTGGCTGAGGCATTCTCCAAGGATCGGGCCCTCTCGTTACCCCCTCATCGTCCTTACGACTGCGCCATTGATCTCCTCCCTGGCGCCACTCTTCCTTCCAGAAGACTCTACAACCTCTCACGCTCCGAACATCAAAGCATGAATGACTATATCAACCAGTCGTTGTCTACAGGTCTCATTCGCCCCTCATCTTCTCCTGTAGGGGCAGGATTTTTCTTCGTAGAGAAGAAGGACGGATCCCTTCGTCCATGCATTGACTATCGTGGGCTAAATGATATAACGGTGAAGAATCGTTACGCACTCCCTCTTCTAGACGCCGCCTTTAACCCCCTCAGTAAGGCCAGAATCTTTTCCAAGCTCGACTTGCGCAATGCTTATCACCTGGTTCGCATCAGAGAGGGGGACGAGTGGAAGACGGCGTTTAACACTCCCATGGGACCTTTAAAGGGGAAACGTAACAGTATGTGCTAGTAACCTCTCCATGGCTGGTGACTCTCTACTGCACAGACAGTGCATGAGTTGAAGTGAATACGATTATGTGAAATACATTTACAGTAATGTGTTTATGAGTTGAAGTGAATACGATTGCGCGAAATACATTTGCAATAATGTGTTTATGTGTGATTAGTATGATTTTGTGTATGCATTTTCAATTCCCTGCACTACATGTTTCATGCTGATTCATGATAATTGATGTTTTTATTTCTTCATTTATCTGGAATGTAATGTATGACGATCATTGTATTTCTACATCACCCACCACAGTGTGTAACATCTGACAGATAGAGAAGTTTTCTGTAGGTCTTATTTCCTCAATAACATCGAGGTTTGACCATTATAGATCAGAATAGTCAGCGCAGGTGTCTTTTTAACCCTTCTTCTGCATTCTGAGGAAGGTTTTTGGCTCCTGTGTCATGTTATCTGTGACCTCCGCTGTGAGCGCCTGTGATGCTCTGGTGTCATAGGGGTTCTTCTTTCCATGAGGAGACAATTTTGTCTAAAATGTGTCCTTGTTGACCTGGAAGGCGGAATTCATGAGTCATATGGTAGATAAGAGATGGCTAAAGAGGGGTGATGTTATGATTTCTTGATGTCTTGATTACAATGTTTAAGTTCTTTGTATCAGTCATGACTATGTTTATGATTGAATGTGTTTTTTGTTAGAAGGGCATTTTCTCAACTGATGCCAGGTGAAGTCCTTGGGTTAATGGTATTTGATACATGTATTTTAGTGATTTAATGGTTAGATGTAATTGATTGGGTTATTGAGGCTCTGTGCTTTCTAGTTTATTGATTGTACAAATCAATAAAAGGGGGGACTGTAAGTGAAAAATATTATTCGGCCTTCTCTAAAGTTATCAGCTCCCATTCCTAAGCACAAGCCTAAACAATTCAGGACAGCGCCTGCTGAAACTGTTGTTGTCACATTGACCTTGGTACAGCACTGTTGTCTACAGAATTCGTCTCTTCATGTTTTCGCTGAGCCTGACCGGATTGGGGCAGTGGACTGACGCTACTGCGCAGTCCTCCCCAAGGTCAGCTCCATGTATCAGCAGAAGAAGCACCTTTAAGTAACCTAACTCTGGGACTCACAGGCAGACTGACAGAGGATGCCCAACTGTTAACATACTTGGTTTATGTTCGGCATTGTCTCAGTTCTCCTCAGATCTGAGCTGCTTCCAATAAAGCTTTTCAACTTAACTCATCTCTGACTCCAGGAAACTCCATCTTTGGTCGACTCACTTAATAATCAAATCTCCGCAACAGTAACCACTGTGAATAGTCTACCTTCCAGGTAAGTTCTCCACTTCTCAACTGCCCATACCACTGCCAAACATTCTAGCTCAGTCGCAGCATCATTTTTTCTCTGCAGGGTTTAGACTGCGGCTGGCAAAGGCGAGGACTTCCTCAGTTCCATAGTTGGATTTCTGGACAAGCACAGCCCCAAGTCCAATCTTACTGGCGTCGGTGTATACCACAAAGGGAGCATTGACGTTTGGATGGCCCAGGACAGGTGGTTTAACCAGGTGATTTTTCAGGGTAATAAACGCTGTTTGGCACGCAGGTGACCAGCTGAATTTTGCTCCTTTTTTCTTTAGGGCATTGAGTGGTTCTGCAATCTGGGAAAAGTTGGGAACGAATCTGTGATACCACCCAGCCATGCCTAGGAACCTTTGTAGGGCCTTCAGGTTGGTGGGGGCAGGGAAGTTCTGTACAGCCCCAATCTTGTCTGGGTCAACATGGACTCCTGTAGCAGAGACAATATGAGGTTCTGAACAGTTTACTTTTCTTCATGTTCACAGAGAGGTTTGCGTTTCGGAGTTTGTCCAGGACAGCTTGGACATCATAAGAATGCTGTTCCCAGGATGAAGAGAAGATGATAATGTCATCTAAGTAGACAAAACAGATGATTCCCTTTAGCTCTCCCAGTGCTCTCTACATAAGCCTCTGGAAGGTGGCAGGGGCATTCTTAAGTCCAAATGGCATGACTTTAAATTGGAACAGTCCATGTGGGCATATAAAGGCTGTGATTTCTCTCACCTCTGGATCCATCTCCACTTGCCAGTAGCCACTATTTAGGTCTAGTGACGAGAAGACAACAGCACCTGAGAGACTGTCCAATATCTCCTGGATTGTGTGAATGGGGTAAGCATCAGTGATTGTGTTATTGTTCACTTTTCGGTAATCAACACAAAACCTTGGTTTCCCTTCTTATTTGGGAATCAGGACTACAGGCGAGGCCCATGCAGAACAAGAAGGTTCGATGATGTCATCTTGCATATCCTCGATGAGTTCCTTCATCACCTTCTGTTCAGGAGGGGAGACTCGATAGGGTTTCTGTCGAATGGGTACAGGATTGGTGAGAAAGATTTGATGTTTCAATATCGTAATAGTACGTCCTACTTTTGTTGTACACACATCGACATTGTTAAGTAAAAAGTTGTGTAACTGAGGTTTCACATGCTCCTCCAGGTGAGACTCCTGAACTGCCCTCAGCCTCCAGTCTGAGTCTTCCAAAGGGGTCTGTGTAGGGAACAGTGCAGCGGCCGATGGAGCTTCCACAGAAAAGAAGGCAATAGAGTTGCCAGTCTCCCCCTCCCCAGAAAGAGAGGACTCTGCACCAAAGTAGAATTTCTTTTCCACATTATCCCGGAACCAGTACATCCCACCTGCAACATCAAGCTGCATACCAGTAAAAAACACAAAGTCCAAACCAAGTAGGGCAGGAAAAGCCAGAGTCCAGGGGCCTCATTTATAAACGTTGCGTACGCACAAAAGAAGGCGTACGCCACTCTCTACGTAAACCGTGGGATTTATATATGAACAGTTTATTTGCAAGAAATGGATAAAAAAAAATTAATTTCTACAATGAACAAACAAACATACTCCCTGGCGTGCACACGGGAAACATATGATTTAGGACAATAGTAACACAACAGTAGGGCAAATTATGTTTACACTGATATGAATGCAGTTCAGTATATTAACATCCTATATCATATAGCCCATTTCGTTTCATCTCCGTTTTCAATGCATAACGCATAAAACACTTTGTAACTGTGTTTTGTTGCCATTCAAATGAAGAGTATAATTATCTTATATTGTTAGTCTGAAGAACTGTTAGTCAATCAGGGTTATTCTCACACGTGTAGCAGATACCTAATCGATGGGCATATAAAGGCAGGTACTCACAATGCGTCGTAGCAAACGGAAGGATACGGAGGGAGCGGAACTTCCGAGACCAGCTAGATCCACTGGACCACAGTGATGAGTGGCTGATGAGCCGTTTCCGACTCCCACGAGCTGTCCTCTTGGATCTGTGTGCGGCATTGGGCCCAGCCTTAGAGAGGAGCACCCGCAGAAACCACGCCGTGCCAGTCCCGCTCCAAGTGCTCACAACACTCGGCCGTGGAGGCGGAGAAACAGTGTGCTTGCTTTCACCCAAGTAAAGTATAACTAACAACAATTGCATTGTTTAATGATTTATTTTATGTATACTTCACATAGTACTCTATAACCTCTGGTTTTATGAACAGCTTTCTTCTATTCTAGCCAAAGAAGAGAAGAGAAGAAAGCTCTTCCCAGAGGTTATATAACCCAGAGGTTATAGAAAACTATGTGAAGTATACATAAAATAAATCATTAAACGATGCAATTCTTTTAATTTACTTGGGTGAAAGCAAGCACACCACTGTGTCTCCGCCTCCGCGGCTGTGGCAACACTTTCTGTCGTGGATACCTACATTGGCACGACACCTGCATTGGTGTCCCCCTACATCTCCTCACCACTCCACTCACACAATAAAGCCTTCCTCTTCTCCACCTCCCCGACAAGTACTTCCACCTCACACTGGGTGAAATGACGTTCCTTGCCCTTTCTCTATGATAATATTCATGAAATTTCATGCCCCTCATGAAACAATATTCATGAGGGGCGTTTCTCTGAATATTTATAGGCAAATATGGGCGTGGTATGACCAGCACACAGGTGCGCCACATTTAGAGTGGATTGTGATTTATAGAGGGAAATCGGCGTAGGACGTTTTATAAATCAGGATATTTTTGTGCGTAAGCACTTTCTGTGTTTCGTGCATACGCCAATTTTGACGTCGGTCCTATGCACAGTTTTATAAATGAGGCCCCTGGAGTCTAGGACCACCACAGTTACTAGCCAGGTCTTATCCTGCAGGCTTATTTCAAGCTCCACCCACCAAAGGGGTTTCCTGGGTTGACCATCAGCAAGGTAAAGAGGGTCACCAGTCCATGGGGAAAGTTTATCATCTGTAGTTTTGACGTTGTTCCAGACATGTTCATTTAGCAGTATGAGTATATGTGGAACCTGTATCAACAACAGCTTTTCCTGTCCAGTTCCTTACAGTCAAGGGCATTTTCAGCTGTCGTGGGATGGCTGTATCTGTGCCTCCTCCGGGGATACTGAACTTTTTCGGGCCCTGCACAAAGTGATGTGAGGTGACACCTGCCGGTGATTGAGCTGAATGGGTCACAGCGTTCACTGAAGAATGGTTCTGGGGATCTGAAGAGTGAAATGGCTGTGGGTAGATTTGATTAGAGTGGTTGTGACGATGATGGGGTCGCTGAGAGTGTTGTTGCTGCGAATGGGATTGTTGAGGCTTGGAGTGCTGTGGGTAGGATTGATGGTAGTGAGAGGCTTGAGGGTGGGACTATTGAGGGTAGGATTGTCCAGGGGCTTTTGATTTCTTGCACTGATTATAATTTGGGCATGAATATGGAGCATGACTGCCTTTACATCTCCAGCAATAAACCACAGGATCCAGTTGTCTTTCTGTTGTGGTGGGTCATTCACAGTAAACATCTCCTAAACATCATCTTTTCTGCGTTGTTCATAGTTCGTCTGACTCGCCTTGTCTTTTTCCAGTTGTTGTCCGAGCCTCACCAGTTCATCCACTGTAGTTACTCTGCCTCGAGCTGGCTTGCCATATGAGGATTGATGTTTCTGAAAATCAGCTTTAACACTGCGTCTTCCTGAATATCAGGCTTCCACCTCTGACACAAGGAGCGGTAACTGAAAGCAAAATCTCTATTGCTTTCACCTTCTCCTTGAACTCTTGTCCTCACTCTCTCTGCCAGTTCATCTTTATAATCTTCTGATAAAAAGACAGCACAGAACTTTTCTTGAAAGTCTGACCAGGTGTGGGTGTTTAAACGTACCACATCCCACCGGTCTCTCGATGTTACCTGAAGAACATTCCTCAAAGTTGCCATCAATTCCTCATCCGTCAGTGGATTTAAAGCAAGAAAGTCATCACATTTCTCCAAGTACAAGATAGGGTCTTGTTCATCCTCCATCTTTCCAAATGATGGAAACATCAGTTTTACAGGACATTTTCTTGTTAATCGTGGTCTGGCCTCAGATAGAACAGGAGAATCCTCAGGAGACTGAAGCACATCTGCCTCATCAGTCAGAACCGTAGATTGAAGGCGCTGCCTCTGAGCCTCCTTCAACCTAACATTTTTTGGTGCTGCTTGAACAGGGGCTGTTGCAAGGGCAGATACGTTCATTGTTTCTTTCATTGTACCCAATTCCTGGGATATGGAATCCATATTTTGGGACAATGTCCCCACATCATACTGCAGGTGCATAACTGATTGTGCGACTGGGGTCATAAACTCTTTGATGTCCCTTAAAATCTCAGTATGATGGTGAGTCAAGCACCAGTTAAGGTTTGCAGCACCCCTACTGGCCAGGTGGACTAGGCCTTGACCACCTTCTTTAGGCAGGAAGAGGACACCCTGTGGGATCCAGTGCATCCTGACCCAAAAAAAAATCAACTAAAACCCGTTGTACCTCTGTTAGGAGAGAAACTGGAGGATCAACACAGGACAGCCGGTGCCATAGGGCGGATGAGACCAGGGGTCCGTTTCACAAAGCAGGTTTAGTGAAAACTCTGAGTCTGTTAACCCTGAAATGAGGGAAACTCTGAGTTTTCCGTTTCACAAAGGGAGGTAAGTCAAACCAGAGAAAGAGGAGTAACTCTAGCCTGTTTCACAGAGAGAGGTAACTTAAGCTCTTGGTCAGTTACCATGGTAACATGCTCTTTGAACCTAACCTGGTCTGGACCAGGTTTTTCTCCGCAAACCTGGAGTTTCTCTTTGTCTCCGCCCTCTTTCAGACACACTCGGTATTTGATTTCCTCATTCATTCAGTCAGCAGAGTTTTGAAGTCTGTTCTGCGTCTACATTAGAAGTTATATTAGGTGGAGACTATTTTCACAACCATGTCCTTTTGACAGTGATCCTGTGGATGAAGGTGCAGCATTACTGCACAGAGAATAAAATATTCGTCAGGAGATGATTATCATATTGCGCATAGATGTTCTTACATTTCCACACTTTTCTTTTTGAGCAGTACCGTTTCACGTCACAGTTCATCATTTACATACACAACCTGATCAGTCCTTACATTTACAACATTCACGCTCTCACGTCACAGCAGAAATTGTGTGTTGCGCTGCAGTTTTTTTAAAATTATTTTTTATATTTACAAATGTACACATTTTTCTTTTATACAACGTCATAGATGCAGATCACTTGAACGTGATATAAAGAATGAGAAGTCATTTATGTGTGAAAACATCATTATGTTGGGGATAAAACAGTCAAACAGCCACTTCATATTTACTTTATGTAAAACATGATCAAAATGAGGTAATCCCATGAGATTATGCAGAGGTCTTACCTGTTTGAATAATGTTTTTATGTTTCATCTTAAACTGCTGCCAACTGCGCTTCTCCCCCGCGGGATTACACCTAAATAAATAAATTAATAGTCTACAACTCGACTTTCCGGTAATGGTGCGGTGCTGAGTGGTCGCGTTTCTGAGCTCCCCCAGTGAACTTGTTCAAGTCAAGCTAATTAACTCGTGCATTTACCTCCCGTTACACTTATACAATGACTGCTCCAATGCCACCCAAAATACCCAAGCAGACGCAAAAACTTTTGAAGTTTGACGCGACGTTGAGCCCCTCGAAACAAGCTAACGAAGAAGCTAGCAGAGCTAGCGAAGCAGCCGCGGGGACTGACACTGTAAGTGATTCCAACCAAATTCTGACTGCAATTCAGGCATTGAGGAACGACTTCGGGTCGAGGCTGGATGGGCTCCTAAATGCGATGCAAGGGCTGCAGGCTGACGTGAAATCGATTACAGTTCGTGTGGCGGAGGCTGAGGACAGAATCGGCACTAATCAAGACGACATCGCGTCGCTACTAGCGAGCAACGTGGACTTGAAAGTTACTATTAAGGAGCTAGCGTAAGGTTGACGACCTCGAAAATCGCAGTCGACAATCTAACCTGCACCTGGTGGGTATTCCCGAAGGTAAAGAAGGGACTGACATGTGCATGTTTCTCGAGGGATGGCTTCCGAAGGTGCTTGGTGCCGATAGATTCAAGATTCAAGATTCAAGATTCAAGATTCAAGATTTTTATTTGTCACATGTGGATGTACAAGTACACCCCAGTGAAATGACATTGCAAAACAAGCCCCTCTGTGCAACTGTGAAGCACTAATAAAATAAAATAAAATAAGATAAAGTAAAGTAGAGTAAAAATATAATAAAATAAAAATAAAAATAAAATAAAATACAGTTTAAATTTAGAATAATTTCCAGATAAATATAAAAATATTTACAATACACAAGAATAACAAAATAAAAGCAGTAAGATGCAATAAAATACGGATCAAATGCACAATGTTCAATATGTTCAATATCCAATATAGCAGCTGTAAGTGAAAAATATTATTCGGCCTTCTCTAAGGTTATCAGCTCCCATTCCTAAGCACAAGCCTAAACAATACAGGACAGTGCCTGCTGAAACTGTTGTTGTCACATTGACCTCGGTACAGCACTGTTGTCTACAGAATTCGTCTCTTCATGTTTTCGCTGAGCCTGACCGGATTGGGGCAGTGGACTGACGCTACTGCGCAGTCCTCCCCAAGGTCAGCTCCATGTATCAGCAGAAGAAGCACCTTTAAGTAACCTAACTCTGGGACTCACAGGCAGACTGACAGAGGATGCCCAACTGTTAACATACTTTGTTTATGTTCGGCATTGTCTCAGTTCAGAACAGGATTTCAACAGAACTACAGACTGGTAAGTGCAACACTCTTAATTGCCTTGCCATGTCGAAGTTTGACGAAATCCAAAGAACTGTGTAGATTAAGGAGATTGATTATCGACTGATTTACAATTAATAAGTGATAATAGAGTGATTTTGTTCAAAAGGTTGAACAAAAGTGTTTCTTCGGGGAGAAGTGCTGGGGTTATGAAAAATGGATTATTAGTCACATTATATGAGTGACGTGTTGGTTTCCGGTTCAGCGATAAGGCTGTGTCCGGCACAGGGGGCCTCGTGAGAACCAAATCATTGGAAAATTAAGTTTTCGGGGGGATGAAAAAGGCCGACTCGTTTGGTGTCAAGACCGAGAAGCTTCCCTGTGTCCTGGGGGAAACGAGGGACGCCTAAAAATTGGCACATGGTGTAAGAATAATCACTCATAACCCACACAGGTCCCAGAAACAAAAGAAAATAAAAGGAGTGAGGAGTCTCTGATGCTGTTGAAAAGACTGAGTTAAATGTGCATGCATGTTGCCATGTGTTTGATGCATTGTGTGTAAAGTATCATCATGGGGAACGAACTGTCCAGAGCAACAAGGGAATTGACAAATGAATTAAAAAATGCAAGAGAATTAGAAAATCAAGCATCAACGAGCACAGCAACAAGCGAGAGCAGACGTAAAAACTCTAAACAAGTGCCTGATGAAATAAAGCGCGTAATTGAACAGATAGCTGATGAAATAGGCGCATGTCATCTGCCCTTATTATCAACAATCTTAAACATACGAGCAATTGAAATCACTAACATAGAAGAATGCCATCAAAATAATGTCCCAGCAAAAGCAAAAGCAATGCTTTATTGTTGGCTGATGAGACAGGCAAAAATGCCTTCAAGAGATGCAATAGTGAAAATTTTGAAAGAGGTGAAACTAGCAACGCCTGAAATTGTCACAAATTGCCCTCAAATACAATCTGACCAAACGACTCCTTCAGAGGAGAATGAAGATGATTTTCTGCTCAGTGTAGCTGCTGCTATAAATCAGATAAGAGACAGACAGTCTGCAGCACCAGCCGCCGCTGCTGAGGAAAACAGAGAAGAGAGTGTAATATTCAAAAAACCTGATGATGTCAGAGGAGCGGAAGCGCTCCCAATTAAAACTCAGGCAGCAACCCGACCAAAAGTATTACCTGAAAAAACTAGTAAAAAATCACACAAATCGGGCTCTACTTCACGGAGAAAATCTAAGTCTGATAAAGACGAGGCGGAAGTAGAGAGTGAAGGAGATTTTGGGTGGGAAAGAGCCAGACCCAAGGGGGCAGGCCATTACACAGACGCAGAGGGCTCTGACGAAGGCAGCATACAGGAAGCCCGAGTCACAAGAGCACGAACACGTAACTGTGATCCTGCTAGATTTTATTCAAGACAACATAGCCCCACAGATACAGGCCGATACACAGATGCAGAAGGCTCTGACGAAGGCAGCGTACGTGAAGAAGAAATCACAAAAACACGCATGCGTAACCGTGGTCTAAGAAGACGCACGGGAGGCCACAGGGCTGGGAGAATAGGTAGAGCATTTCATAATCTAAGTGCTCCAAAAATAATGATTGGTGACGTGCCCATTTGTAAACCATGGACACCAAAAGAAGCTTCAGAAATGACAAAGGACGCTCCATGTCCTATCACACGGCCTACTGAGTTCTTAGCATGGCTAGAAAACACAAGCAGTTTGTACAATTGTCTGATACCTGATGTGAAACACTTACTTATCAGGACTTATAAATCCCAATGGCAAATGTGTAAGGATGAATTTCACTTCCCTGAATCAGAAGACGGCCAGTGGCCAGACACGAAAAAATTGAAGGATTGGCTACGAGTTGAAGCACATACAGCTGTGACAAAATGCGCCCGGCAACGTGCTGACTTCTCTAAAGTAGTTAACTGTATACAGGGCAGTGAAGAAAGCGTACCAGACTACCTACAGCGATTTGTTCAAGTATGGGATGAAAGTGCAGGCATTAAAAGAGAAGAAAGTAATTCTTTGGCTGTACAGACACTGTTGCTTAACATGAGACCTAGGATTGCTCAAGCATATAAGCTATCAAACACAAATTGGCCTTTAACACCATGGGCTACAACACTTGATACCTTGTACAGTATGCATAGAAATGACATTTTTGCCTCTGAGCCAAGAAAAACTAGTAAACAGTTGATGCAACAGGTCCCTAATAATAGAACAAACACAGTTCCTCGTCCAAGAAAAGGTCAACAACAAGCGAGAGGCGTTTGTTTTAAATGTGGAAAACCAGGACACTGGGCAAAAGCGTGCAGAGGTAAAGGAGCCCACAACAATGCTTTTAATACTGATCAAAAGCCACAAGACTGGTCAGCAGGACCAGGTCAAGGGCAGCAGGGCTGGACAGGAGTGTCAGGTCAAATACCAGTAATTTGGATGGGAGGACAGGGCTATACCCCACAAGGGTGGGGTGGAGGAATGCAGGCGTACGGCCTTCAGCAGGCGTACGGTTCTCAGCAGGCGCTGAGCCCTCCACCGATAGCCCCTCCCGCATCTCCATATCCTGCACTCCCAGCTCCTCCAGCTGCTGATAACTCACATTCAACCTTCAACCAACAAAGATAGGGAGGCCTAGGGAAGAAGACAGGATCAGAAAAGTTAGTGAACTTACAAGCAGCCACAATACAAATATCTAAAAATCCCAGAGAAGATCCTATTATACCTGTTCAGGTTAATGGTGGTCATGTAGACATATTGATTGATAGTGGAGCAACTATTTCCACTGTTAGAGCTCAAGAAAATCTTTGTGAACCCTCAGATGCATTTGTAACAACTATGGGTGTAGCAGGAATTCCACAAAGAGAACCCATGTCCCACAAAACAGATATTAATGTAGAAGGCACAGGTATTCAGCATTCTTTTGTGATTTCAGAGAAAAGTCCCATTAATCTGATGGGGAGAGATTTGCTTTGCAAGCTGCATGCCTCTATCCACTGTACACCAGAAGGTTTGTTTTTAACTCTGCCTGATGATAAGGCTGAACACGCATATCAGTTCATGCAAACAATTGAAGATTGTTTATATTGTTGGACTTTGCCAAATTATGAGATGCTTTCTTTGTTTACAGTACATCGTGTGCAGGCGATTGCAAAGGTCTCTCCCTCCTGTGCTACATTGGTGTCTGCAATGAGGCCACTTCTGAGCTGTCATTGCACTGCTGCATTTAGCCCAGGTGAACAATACAAACAATTTGCCAAAAGATTTCTGAATCAACAACAACATCTGGTAAGTGAACAGTGTTTATTTGTTGGGCCTGAAGGGTGCGCAATTCCAATTGCATTAACCTACTCACAGTTGCAATCATTTAGTGTGACAGAGTCACATCCACATGACACAGTAGCTGTGACTTCAGGAAAGGAACCAAAACATCTGGGGAAGATGGTGGCAAGGTGCATTTATTTTGCGTCAACATTTGTCCATTGATACCACTCAATCAGTGGTACATTTGGGAGAAAATCTGTATATGATGCCCTTGAAGGAGCACATTGAGTTACCGGAAAGCACATTCATTTTACAACAACCCCCACCTCCACCTCAGTATGGTCCTCCTTCAGATTTGGCAGACGTTCCTCCCACCTTGTGGGCAAAACATAAAAATCACGTTGGCCTTGTTACTTCAGCGCCCCCACATCATGTTGAGCTTAAGGCAGGAGCATTTTTGCCCAGAATAAGGCAATATAATTTGGCTCCAAAGGCTGTTGCAGGTATTGAAGGTGTTATTCAGGATCTTTTGGAGCAGGATGTGCTCATTCCAACCACCAGTCCGTGCAATACGCCTATTTTGCCTATTCCAAAAGCCAATCAGCCTGATGTGTGGCGATTTGTACAAGATCTAAAAGCCATTAACAGCATTGTGATTACACCTGCTACTATTGTGCCTGACACTATTTCGATTTTGGCTTCATTGCCTTCAAATTCTACACACTACACAGTTGTGGACCTGAGTTCAGCTTTCTTTTCAATTCCTTTACATCCAGATAGCCAGTATCTGTTTGCATTCACATATAAAGGCAGACAATACACCTGGAAAAGGCTGCCACAGGGTTTTGTTTCCAGTCCCACAGTTTATGCTGCAGTAGTAAAAAGAGACTTAGACGATCTACATCTTCCAGGAGGTTCCACTCTCCTGCAGTACTCAGATGATCTTTTAGTGGCTTCACCATCAGAGGACGCATGTAAAACAGACTCTGTCCTGCTTCTGAAAAGACTTGCCGAGTGTGGTCACAGAGCATCACTGACTAAGTTGCAATTTTGTAGGTCAGAGGTCACCTACTTGGGTCATGTTTTGAAGAATGGACAGCGTCTCTTGTCACCTGAACGTGTGTCATTGTTATGTAATATGCCTCCCCCTATCAACAGGAAGGAGATGCTTTCTTTCTTGGGGATGGCCAATTACTGCCGCCACTGGATTTTTGATTATGCTACAATGGACTCTATTCTGAGGACCGCGACACTGCAGGCTGCTCCGAACACAATAAAGTGGACTGATGACATGTATCGTGCATTTAACAACTTGAAGGGAGCACTCACCTCTGCTCCTGCTTTGGGACTGCCTGATTACCATCAGCCATTCCACCTCCATGTTCATGAAAGGGAGGGCGTGGCTACCGGTATCCTAGTGCAGAAACATGGGTCTCATTTTCGCCCTGTAGCATATTACTCGTGTCGTCTGGGTAACGTGGTCCTTGGCATGCCTGGCTGCCTTAGAGCAGTAGCTGCAGTTGCAGCAATGATTGACAAAACAGCTCCGATAGTACTGGCCCATGACTGTGTTGTGTACGTTCCACATGCGGTTCTTCATGTCTTGAGTACATCAGCAACTCAACACATGACAGCTGCGCGTCGTTCAGGCTATGAAGCAATCATTCTTGCAAGTCCACACATAACTGTAAAACGTTCTCCACCTTTGAACCCTGCCACTCTCCTTCCATTGACAGATCCTGATTTAGATCATGATTGTACAGCGGTCATTGATAAGTGCACTTCTCCCAGGCCTGACCTGATGCAAACACCAATTCCAAATTCTGAAGTGATCTATTACACAGATGGATCATCTAGCAGACCTTCTGATCATGTTCATTTAGCAGGCTATGCAGTTGTTAATGATTGGGACGTGATAGAAGCAGGACCACTGTCTCCAGGTACCTCAGCGCAAGCTGCTGAGCTATATGCACTCACTAGAGCATGCCAGTTAGCTTTAGGGAAGGTTACAACCATTTACACTGATTCCCGATATGCGTTTGGAGTTACACATGATTTTGGTCAAATTTGGAAAATGAGAGGTTTTGTAACATCTTCTGGGAAGCCATTGCAACATCATGCCCTTGTTAATGACCTGCTAGATGCTATTTTATTGCCATCACAACTTGCAATTGTCAAATGTGCAGCACACACTTCTGGTACTGATCTTGTCACACAAGGAAATGCACGAGCTGATGCCGCAGCTAAACAAGCAGCATTATCCTCTTCTTCCTTGGTACATCAATGTGCCTCCGTACAACCACCACAACCAATTGACTTGACTTCCGTCGATGATGTCGTGATTATGCAAAATCGCGCTGATAATAAGGAACGTGATCTTTGGGTTAGGAAAGGTTGTACAATCGATCCGGAGTCCGGCTTGTGGCTCCATCCTGATGGGCGACCCGTTTGTCCACGATCTTTCCTCCATGTGTTGGCACGTGTTGCTCACGGCCAAGCACATGTGGGAAGAGGGGTGATAAACGATGTAATTCGGTCTCAGTGGTTCGCGCCAGGCATCACGCAGGTATCTCTCTAACTTGTAGAAAACTGTATGATATGCCAGCAAAACAGAAAAATGAACAGCACAGTAAGGCATGACCACTTAGAGCCCCCATCAGGTCCTTTTGTAAATATGCAAATAGACTTTGTACATATGCCAAGCTGTCAGGGTTACAAATATATGCTAGTAATCACTGACCGCTTCTCCAAATGGGTGGAATGCTTTCCAACCAGAAAAGAAGATGCAAAAACAGTTGCGAAATGCTTGTTGAGAGAAATCATTCCAAGGTTTGGGGTACCACAAGGAATAGATAGTGATAGGGGACCTGCGTTCATTTCAAAGATAATGCAGACTCTATCAGCCATTTTAGGGATTAAATGGCAGCTACACGTGCCCTATCATCCACAGAGTTCAGGTCAAGTTGAACGAATGAATGCAACAATCAAAGAGAGGTTAACCAAGGCAGTAATGAGCACAGGTCTGAAATGGCCCGATGTGCTACCTCTGGTATTGTATTCCATTCGAAGCGCACCAAACGCAACTACAGGGCTTAGCCCTCATGAAGTGTTGATGGGGAGACCAATGTCCACAGGGGCAAGTCCCCCTTTAACACATCATAAAACTAGTTTGCTCTGGACAGATGAGTTCATGACTGAATATGTGAAGAAACTAACTGAGATTTTAAGGAAACATCATTCACAGGTAGCAGAGAGGCTGCCGAAACCCTCGGAGGGGCCAATTCACCCTTTCAAAGAAGGAGATTTTGTATTAATGAAATCCTTGGAAAAAGTTTCTTTGTCTCCTAGGTGGAAAGGACCATATCAGGTGCTGTTCAGCACACGCACCGCTCTCAAATTGGAGGGCAGACCAGAATGGATCCATGCCACAAGATGCAGGCGTGCTCCAGCAAATAATGGGGAAGAAAAGAAAGACCAGGAGCAGCAACCGGCTGGTTGCTCCTCCTCCTCATCTTCCTAAGCAGTGAAGTTGGACGTGACACTGCTGTCAAGGAGCAAGGCACTGATGAGAACTGTAAGACAGATCTTTTTATTTCTGATGGACCTAAGCCCACTGTTAAGATGAATACAGTTAAAAGGACAGATGAAGACTGCATCTTTAATAACAGGCTGAGACGAAGGAGTCCACATGTTAAAGTTGTTAGATATTCTCGTGCTATGAGAACTGTTGTGTTTAACTGTCCTGTTAACTGGTGTCTTGAAAAGGACTGTCGTGTTGCCACAGCTGTCAACCCCTGTCGTGAGCGTTTCTGTTGGACGGTGTATGACCGGAATAGTGTTAAAAGTGTACGGATATCCACCAACACTGTGGAGGTAACATTCACAATCGCACAAAGAATGGCAGAATCACTTGAGTTATGGTGTTTCACAAAGTTGCAGTTGTTTAGCTCACCAGACTGTAATTTGTGGAAAGTCAGCTATGGAGAAACACTAGGTAATCTGCAAAGCTGTAAGTCCCCACATGTACCAAATGCCACAGCCATACAGGCATTTGCAGGTAAAGACAATTCGGCTCTGCAGTTAATGATAGATTATGTGAGAGAACGCAATCGCAATAAATGCTGGGTGTGTCAAAACATGCCCGCATCAGTTCAGTCTCCAATGTCAACACCGATTCCGTTTGCGAAAGCAGATTATGATCAATATGATTGGAATGGATTAAGCCTCAGATTAAATAATAAAACAGATGAGTGTTACACCCCAACATATCCCATTGAGTTAACGAATTCCACTCAGTATCAGGATCTAGCTCTCTATGTGGTTAAAACTATTAATGCACATTATTTACCAGAGCATTTCAATCAAACTCATCTTCTTCATCTTGTCCATGTTCAATATTATGTTCATCTAGGAATGGAATATAGGTTTCAGGTTGTATTAGTCCAAACTAACTGTTCCAAACCATCCAGTGCCCACAACTGTGTTCCTCAGCCATATTCTGACATAGTCTTAGCTGAGGCACTAGTGTCTGTTCAGCCCTGGATTGGTGAGCGACAGGTGAGTATGGTTAAAATTTGAACGCGAGACTGCACAGTTCCTCAACAAACACTTACCACTCCCTTGAGAAATTGTGCCACCTACTTACCCCCAGGGTACACTCATCCACTTGTGAATGTACCTATTTGTTTTCAGGGTGTGGGAAGGGGACAGCAAAACTTAGGTATAAGTCATTGCAAAACAGTGACTGATGTTATTCTGAGGAAAACTGCATTACCTGAGAGGGTATACTTGGTTTGTGGTGACAAAGCTTATCGATGTGTACCTTCTAATGAACCTCAAGGTGTATGCTATTTGGCTTATCTGATTCCCTTGATTAGATTAGTAGATGCATCTGAAATAGCTGCTCTATATAGTCCTTTACATCGTGATAAACGGGAAATCTCATTACCTAATCGCATCTTTGGCACACTTCTTCCCTGGTATGGTATTTACACCTCCCAGGAGGAGCTTAAATCTCTAACACAAGTTTTGGAACGCCATCTTAATGCCTCTACTGGGGCAGTGCGGGCTGAAAATAGAGAAATTCAGGAGATCAAGGCTGTCACTTTGCAAAATCGTATGGCTCTTGATTTGACCTTAGCAGCGCAGGGGGGAACATGCAAAGTTGTTGGAACTGAATGTTGTACTTATATCTCTGATTCAACGTCGGAAGTTAGAAATATGGTTCATGATACTGCTGCTGGTATAAAAGAACTTCACCAGGAGCATGGTTTTGGGAGTCTGTCTACATTCTTTGGACCCTGGGGAGCAGGCTTGTTCAAAGTTCTAACTCCCCTGATTGTTGTGTGTCTCCTGGGCTTTATTCTCTGTACTTGTGTGTCAGTGGTGATCAAACTGATTATGGCACGTGCTGCCAATGCTGTGATCCAGGCCACACAGGTGCAGATTGAAGTCTCAGGTTCTCCAGGGGCCCAATGTCCTCCTGAGTTTGAGGAATGGATGTACGGGCCTGCAATTGGTGATGATAATGACATTGTTGTTGACGACTGGGAGGAAGATACATGTTGAATGGCAAACTCATATTCTTATTCTAGCATATAAGTTGGACAAAGTTAAAATAACTGTTTGAGAAATATTAATTACATTCCAAAGTTATATTAATTTTAAGTTGACGGGTGCTTCATCTGTTTGGTGTTTCTCTGAGTTAAAGGGGGATTGATTAGATGGATGGGAAGAACAGGTAAAAAAAAAGCACTTGTCGAGTCTTGGAGACTCATGGGACCAGCTCCAGAGTCTTGGAGACTGAGCTGAGTTGGAGTGTAAGCCCTGTGACTTATTTCATTTTCACATCCCAGACTAATAAGGGAGAGCAAACAGGACAGATGAAATTGTCTGCTTGATTTTAAATTGTTTGTTTTGAATTGTTTGAATTTCTATAACTTCTTTTAATTGATTTGGTTTGGATTTCCGATGTATTTCCTTGCCTCTGTAAAGAACTATAAATTGCCAGTTCATAGTGCTTTACTATGAATGCCAATTAGAGTGATAGATGTTTTTGTATTGAAGTGGTCAGTAGGTTACCATGAAGTTCAGAAAATGTACCAATAACCTAATTTTGAGATTATATTTCTTGTTGTGCTAATGATTGAGAAATGTTATTTACATTTCTAGACAATTAACAATGTGTGTGGATTAGATCACTAATCTTTGGGTCTTTAACCTTATGCTTTCATATTGTGCTTTCAATCATTTCAGAGTAATGATCAGATCAATACAATACTGTTTTGATAATTTTTCATTGCCAAGGTTAATTTAGTTTATTGTTTTTTAACAGTTCAGTTTATGTTTCCACCCTCCTCCCATTATGCAATGGGGAAATGTTTGGAAATGGAAATGTTTTTATTAAGCAACAAAATGTAAAAAAAGATTTATGGTTTTAAATGGGTTGAACACAACTCTGTAAAATGTTTCATAAAGAAGATGACGACGTTGGATTCCATGCCGCCATGCATCGTATTGTGCTAGTAACCTCTCCATGGCTGGTGACTCTCTACTGCACAGACAGTGCATGAGTTGAAGTGAATACGATTGCGCGAAATACATTTTGCAGTAATGTGTTTATGAGTTGAAGTGAATACGATTGCGCGAAATACATTTGCAGTAATGTGTTTATGTGTGATTAGTATGATTTTGTGTATGCATTTTCAATTCCCTGCACTACATGTTTCATGCTGATTCATGATAATTGATGTTTTTATTTCTTCATTTATCTGGAATGTAATGTATGACGATCATTGTATTTCTACATCACCCACCACAGTGTGTAACATCTGACAGATAGAGAAGTTTTCTGTAGGTCTTATTTCCTCAATAACATCGAGGTTTGACCATTATAGATCAGAATAGTCAGCGCAGGTGTCTTTTTAACCCTTCTTCTGCATTCTGAGGAAGGTTTTTGGCTCCTGTGTCATGTTATCTGTGACCTCCGCTGTGAGTGCCTGTGATGCTCTGGTGTCATAGGGGTTCTTCTTTCCATGAGGAGACAATTTTGTCTAAAATGTGTCCTTGTTGACCTGGAAGGCGGAATTCATGAGTCATATGGTAGATAAGAGATGGCTAAAGAGGGGTGATGTTATGATTTCTTGATGTCTTGATTACAATGTTTAAGTTCTTTGTATCAGTCATGACTATGTTTATGATTGAATGTGTTTTTTGTTAGAAGGGCATTTTCTCAACTGATGCCAGGTGAAGTCCTTGGGTTAATGGTATTTGATACATGTATTTTAGTGATTTAATGGTTAGATGTAATTGATTGGGTTATTGAGGCTCTGTGCTTTCTAGTTTATTGATTGTACAAATCAATAAAAGGGGGGACTGTAAGTGAAAAATATTATTCGGCCTTCTCTAAAGTTATCAGCTCCCATTCCTAAGCACAAGCCTAAACAATTCAGGACAGCGCCTGCTGAAACTGTTGTTGTCACATTGACCTTGGTACAGCACTGTTGTCTACAGAATTCGTCTCTTCATGTTTTCGCTGAGCCTGACCAGAATGGGGCAGAGGACTGACGCTACTGCGCAGTCCTCCCCAAGGTCAGCTCCATGTATCAGCAGAAGAAGCACCTTTAAGTATCCTAACTCTGGGACTCACAGGCAGACTGACAGAGGATGCCCAACTGTTAACATACTTGTTTATGTTCGGCATTGTCTCAGTTCTCCTCAGATCTGAGCTGCTTCCAATAAAGCCTTATTCAACTTAACTCATCTCTGACTCCAGAATACTCCATCCTTGGTCGACTCACCTAATAATCAAATCTCCGCAACAGCAGCGATGTGGATTTGTGTGTTGTGTGTGTGCTGTATTCATGTGGGTGGTTGAGAGTTCAGCATCCTGATGGCCTGAGGTAAGAAGCTCGACCTCAGCCTCTCTGTTTTGGCCATGCAGGAGCGGAGACGTTTGCCAGACGGCAGCCACTGGAACATTCTGTTGAATGGGTGATGAGTGTCTTTCATAATCCTCCTGGCTCTGCTGGTGCAGCGCCTGGTGTAAATGTCCTGTAGAGTGGGCAGTGCTGCCCTGGTGGAGCGTTCAGCGCAGCGGATCACTCTGTGGAGAGCTGACCTGTCTCTGGCAGTGCAGCTGCCGTACCACGCAGTGATGCTGCCGGTGAGCACAGACTCCACTGCTGCAGTATAAAAGGTTCTCTGCAGCACTGGGGAGACCTTGAATTTCCTCAGCCGTCTGAGGTGGTACAGGCGCTGCCTTGCTCTCTTTACCAGGGTGGAGATGTGTGTGGACCAGGTTAGGTCCTCGGAGATGTGGACACCGAGGTACCTATAGCTGCTGACTCTCTCCACCGGGGTCCCATAGATCCTGAGGGGGGTGTAATGGCTCCTCTGCTTCTCTCTCCTGAAATCCACAACTATCTCCTTGGTCTTAGAGACGTTCAGGTCCAGGTTGTTTTTCTGGCACCATGTCGACAGTGCATCCACCTCCTCCAGATAGGCCGTCTCCCTATTGTTCGAGATCGGGCCAACCACCACCGTGTCATCTGCAAATTTCACGATGATATTGGAGGGGTGAGTGGCTCTGCAGTCATGGGTGTAGAGAGAGTAGAGCAGAGGACTCAGGACACAGCCCTGGGGGGCTCCGATGCTGAGAGTGCGTGGGCTGGAGGTGTGGTTCCCTATCCTCACCACCTGTGGTCTGTCCGTCAGGAAGCTCTGGACCCAGGAGCAGAGTGAGTTCAGCCCCAGGTTCTTGAGCTTTGACACCAGTCTGTGGGGAACTATGGTGTTGAATGCGGAGCTGTAGTCTATAAACAGCAGCCGCACATAGTTCCCCTTCCCACTGTCCAGGCGGGTGAGGGTGGAGGACGTGTGTGATGGCATCATCAGTGCTCCTATTTGGGCGATAGGCGAACTGAAGAGGGTCAAGTGAGCTGGGCAGTGAAGCGCATATGAAGTCCTTTATCAGTCTTTCAAAGCACTTCATCACCACGGAGGTGAGTGCTACTGGGCGGTAATCGTTGTTGCAGGCAGGGCTGGGCTTCTTTGGAACAGGGATGATGGTGGACCTCTTGAAGCAGGCAGGGACCACGGAGTGAGTCAAGGACAGGTTGAAAATAGAGGTGAAGACAGGGGCTAGCTGCCCAGCACATGATTTCAGCACCCGGCCGGGGATGCCGTCAGGGCCGGCAGCCTTCCTGCTGTTCACACGCCTCAAAGCTCTCCTCACGTCATGCTCTGAGACGGACAGTGCGTGACAATCACCGGTGTTTAAGCTGGGCTCCTCCGCGTTAGCGCTAGTTGCTACGCTAGAGAGTTCAAAGCGAGCAAAAAAGGTGTTTAATTCCTCTGCTAGCGAAGTATCCACAGCCGCCGATGATTCTTTACGTCCTCTATAGTCCGTGATATTCCGAAGTCCCTGCCACATACGCCTGCTGTCCCGATCGCTCAGCGATGCCTCCGCTTTATCTTTGTACCGCCGTTTAGCAGCCCTCACCTTCCTCCGGAGCTCGTAGGACGCCGCTCTGTAAGCGACCATGTCACCGGAGATTAGTCCGTCATTGTAGGACGTTGTTCGGGTCTTCAGAGCCTCGTGAATAGTTCCATCGACCCACGGTTTCTGGTTTGGGAAAACTTTCACAGTCACCACGGGGACAATATCATCTATAAGCTAAGCAATGAAGTCCGTCACCACTTCCGTAAACAGACTGACGTCATCGCCGGAGGACTCCCTGAACATGTCCCAGTCCACGTCACATAATGCGTCCTGTAGCGTGGCTTCTGATTGGGCAGACCATCGTCTGACCTGCCTCGTTGCCGGGGGAAACCGCTCTTAGCTTCTGTTTATACTCCGGCATGAGGAAGATGGCGGCGTGGTCTGCCTTACCGAAAGCCGGCAGTGCTGTGGCTTTGTAGCTGTCCTTAAGAAGGGTATAGCAGTGGTCCAGCGTGTTACCTCCCCTGGTCGGGAATGTCACATGCTGGAAAAGGTTCGGCATGACTTTTGTGAGCTTGGCTTTGTTAAAGTCGCCTGTCACGATGAGGGCAGTGTCCGGGTGCTTGTTGTGGTGTTTGTTTATTGTGTCGTGAAGTGAAGCCAAAGCAGTGTCCGTATCCGCATGTGGTGGGATGTAAACAGCAACAATGGTGACCGACGTGAGTTCCCTGGGCAGGTAAAAGGGTCGGCAAAGAATCGCCAGATGTTCCAGATGTGGCGAGCAGGAACGTGAAAGGACTGAGATATTCCTCGGATCACACCAGTTGTTATTTGTCATGAAGCACACGCCTCCTCCCTTGCTTTTACCAGATTCCTTCGTTCTGTCCATGCGAAACACGGAGAAAGTGTCTGCAGGCCAGGTAGAGCAGGAGTGTTTAAAACCTAAAATCGTGAGTGGTGATGTTGCTGCAATACTAATGAGTAAAGTGCGGTCATAGGCTATCGTTGCGGTAGATGATGTCGCAAGAGAAAAAATGAAAGTCGCATAAATAACAAAAACAAAGCACAGTCTCAGGGGAGCAGTCGCAACGGCGTCTGGACTCAGCCGCGCCATCTTCGTTGATACTTTCCCTGGACCCCTGCTTATCGAGTGGGCCCACAGGCTCGGTAAAGCTAACGAGGCTAGCATGACAAACAGAGCCGGACCGCAGCAATCGGCACGGCCCAGGGTGGTGATAATGAAGCTACTGAATCACACGGACAAAACACGAATCATGCGAGCGGCCAGGCTGAAGGGACCCATACTGATGGACAACCAGAAGATAATGTTCTTCCCCGACGTCTCCGCTGACCTTCTCAAACGTAGGAAAGTCTTTGACCCGGTAAAAAAAATCCCTGGCTGACCTCTCCATCCCGACTCTGCGTTATGGCGTCGTTCACCGGCTACACTTTTGATCACCTACAGGGGAAAACGCGACACTTTTGACGTGGTGAGAGCGGCGGAGGATTTCGTGAAGGACATGAGGAGCCAGCAACAGGGAGACTGTGGGTAAAGGATGCACCACAGCATGCACTTTGCAATATACTTAGGTCCTGTACTGTAGCTCTCGTCACGACACAGACACGGTTTTCGTTCTTACTGGCATTTATTCGTCTTCTCTTTCATGCCGTATGCCTTTGCATTTAGGCTCTTAACTCTCCAGTATGCCATGAGAACTGTTAATATACAAATATACAAATATCAGCTCACAACGAGTATACATGAAGTAAATAAACATAAATGTCACGATGTGTAAACATAAACAAATACATAATTAACACAAAGAAAAATACCTCGTTAGCCGCTAGTCATGAAGAGAGGTTCTTGACTCGTGCTCATTAGGTCATAATTAGTTCATCGCAGTGCAGCATCAATCAGTCTGCCGTGACGGCGCACAGGTAATAAACTTTTGTTCCGGGCCAAACACAACAGCACCGATAGAAACAAACTTAAGTATATTAATAAATTAACCAATGTTTTAACGTTTACATAAATTTACTGATTCAACATTTTATAAAAATTATTCAACTACACCAAATTATTAATTATTATTTTAACACATTTAAAACAACACTTACACTCCCACCAAAAGACTCATTAACTTGAAATGAGGGATTTCTAAGACAAACATTAGAGAGTGTGTGTAAATGAGTGAATGAGTCTGTATGAATGTGAAGTCATGTATGACTTAGTTGGCCTCTATTAAGGTAACTACTTTGTGGATGGGCCGTTCAAGGTGAGTTGCTCTGGTATTTAGTTTTCCTTTCTCAAATGTAGTGTCACTGACAAGCAGTTTTAGCTTTCTCATCATACCATCTGTGCTAGGCTGAACTTCCATGACCTTGCCAAGCTTCCATTCATTTCTTGGTGAGTTGTCATCTTGTAGGATCACTATGTCATCGACTTGTGAGTTTCGTGATTTTTTCTGCCACTTCTGCCTTTGTTGGAGATTTAGCAGGTATTCCCGTTTCCATCTTTGCCAAAATTCATTGGCCAGAAACTGTACTCTTCTCCATCTTTTACTCAGATAGAGATCTTCTGCACAGAACCTTCCAGGTGGAGGCAGAATAACTGATGACTTCATGGTCAATATATGATTAGGTGTGAGAGGTTCTGGACCAGTTGGATCGTGAAGATGTTCAACACTCAATGGCCTACTGTTGATTATAGCCATCGTTTCGTACAGAAATGTCCTCAAGGTTGTGGTGTCGAGTCTGCTTGCAGATTTGTCGAGCATGACTGTAAGAATGCTTCGAATCGTTCGGATTTGACGTTCCCAAATGCCGCCCATATGACTCGCTGATGGAACATTCATTACAAATTCACAGCCAATCTTTCTTTGCTGTTCTTGATCCACTCCCTTTAATAGGTCAGAAAACACTCTTCTGGCACCTACAAAATTTGTTCCCCGATCGCATCTCAATTGGCGTACAGGTCCTCTGATGGATATGAATGTTCTCAGTGCATTCATGAAAGCATCTGTTGTTAAGTCGTCTAGTAACTCTATATGCACTGCTCTGCAGCACAAACAGGTAAACAACAATCCATATCGTTTCAACTCCTTTCTTCCTTCCTTTACAATGAAGGGGCCAAAACAATCAAGACCACAATAAGTAAAGGGAGGAGATGTCTCAGTTCTCTCTTCTGGCAGATCTGCCATTTGCTGAACTTCAGTCGTTCTTCTGTATCTCCTACATGTTACACATCTGTAAATGTGTGAGGAGACCACGTTTCCACATCCTATGATCCATAGCCCATTTGTACGCAACTTGTTCATTGTCATACCTCTTCCTTGGTGAAAGACCTGCTCGTGATGATGTTTAACAAGCAAGTACGACACATGAGATTTCTTCGGAAGTATTGCAGGGTGTCTCACATCATGGTGTAAGACTGCTTTGGATAGGCGTCCTCCCACCCTGAGAATGTTGTTTTCATCTAAGAAAGCATTTAACTTATGAAACTTGTGTTTACTCGGGGGGTATTCTTTCTGAAGCTTTAGTTTTTGTATTGCTTCAGCAAAAGCTTCTTCTTGCACCAACCTGATGATAAAGATTTCTGCTTCTCTTCGTTCTTCAAGATTAGTTGCTTCATTTGTTCTTGGTTGAAAACCTTTAAACTCTCTGACAAATCTCTTAAGCCTAGCGACAGCTTTCACTGCTCTAGACCAGTCAGAGAATTTAGTGAGACGATTCACGACTGACCTTTCTTCACCTGTCTTTACTGCCTGAATGTATGCTTTGCGAAGCTCAGGGTCAGTTGTCTCGATTTCTCCTACCATCTCCTCTTGAGGTGGAAGATTCTGCTGCCACAGAAAGTCTGGTCCTAGCAGCCATTTAGACTGTTTCAGCTGAACCCCACTTAGCCCTCTTGAGGCGCAGTCGGCTGGGTTATTTTCAGAGCTAACATGTCGCCACTGTTCAGGGTTAGTGTTAGATTTTATCCGCTGAATCTGGTTAGCAACAAACGTGTGAAATCTCTTAGCATCGTTGTTCACATAACCAAGAACCACCTTTGAGTCAGTCCAGTAATACTCTTGCAGATTTTTTATCTCAAGCTCCTTCTTGATGACCTCGCCATTACGGACTGAAGTGACAGCTGATGACAGTTCAAGCCTGGGGATGGTCATTAATTTGGTTGGGGCTACCCTCGCCTTCCCCAAGACAAGTGAGCAACTGATCTGGCCGGTTTCACTCGTTGCTCGGAGGTACGAGCATGCACCATATCCATTGAAGCTTGCATCTGAGAAGTTGTAAAGCTCATATTGCTTGACCTTTCCAAAGTTTGATGGACAGTAGCTTCTTGGGATCTTCAGGGCAGCCAAATGAGGTAGATCTTTAAGCCATAACTCCCATCTTGGCCGAATGTGTTCAGGGAGATCTTCATCCCAGCTCACCTTGTCTCTGCATAGCTCCTGAAGGATCTGTTTGCCAACTAGTATGAAAGGAGCTACAAACCCTAAAGGGTCATAAACATATGCAACGGTCGAGAGAACCCCTCTTCTTGTCAATGGGTTCTCTTTTACCACAACCCTGAACTGAAATTCATCTGCTTCAATGCACCACAGAATCCCAAGTGCTCGCTCAATATGAGGTTCTCCGAGGGCCATGTCTAGATCTTTGGTTTGCACACATTCTTCAGGTGGTATTGTGGCAAGTACTTCTTTGTTATTGGATACGAACTTGTGCAGCCGAAGATTTCCTGTTCTACACAAAGCTCTTGACTCCTCAATCAGTTGTGTGGCTTCACCTGGTGAGTTTACACTTATTAAGCCATAATCAACATAAAAGCTTCATTGTATGAACTTGACGGACTCTTCACTGAACTTTCCAAGACCCTGAGATGCCAAATGTTTAAATCCGAAGTTGGAGCAACCAGGGGATGAAGCTGCCCCGAAAAGGTGCACCTTCATCCGGTACACTGAGGGTTCGGAATTCAGATCACCGTTGTCCCACCAGAGGAACCTTAGGTAGTCTTGATGTTCCTTTGCCACATGAAACTGGTGAAACATCCTTTCGACGTCGCACATTATGGCTATTGGCTCCTTTCTGAATCTGCATAGGACTCCAACTAATGTGTTAGTTAGGTCTGGTCCAGTTAAGAGATTATTGTTCAGAGAGGTGTCTTTAAAGCGTGCTGAACAATCAAAAACCACACGGATTTTCCCAGGTTTATTGGGATGATAAACTCCGTGGTGCGGAATATACCAAGCCGGTTGGTTCTTAAGTTCCTCTTGTGGAACTTTCTCAGCATCTCCTCGAGTGATTATGTCGTTCATGAAATTGACATAATCCTTGCAATACTGTTCATTCTTCCTTAGTCGTCGTTCCAAAGCGGAGAGTCTGTGAACTGCACAGAGTTTGTTGTCTGGAAGATCTGGTTTGTCTGTCTTGAAAGGAAGTGGGAGTTCAAAGTAGCTATCTTCCTTCTGCCTGATACCTTCCTTCACCTTTGACAAAAAGAGAAGGTCTTCCTGTGAAACCAGTTTGTCATCGGTGGTGTGTTCTGTGAAATCAGATTCAAAAGCCTTGATTATGTCTGTTGGATTGATTTCCTTGACATGAGTTTTACATACAAAGTGCACTTCTCTTCTTAATGCTAATGAAGGTTGTATGATTGGTATCACTTGATGCACTATGACTCTGTGGCTTGTTCCTATTGCATCACTGAGATCACTTGTTGCACTTAAGCAACCAATGATGCTCCAGCCAAGATCTGTGCGCTGAGCATAGGGATAGTTTTCTTCACCAGACAGGATCTCCCTAGGAAGGAGGGCTTGCTGACAGTTATAACCAATTAGAAGCTCTACTTCACAGTCTAAAGGTGGTGGAATCTTGTCGACTAGTTGTTCTAAGTGAGGCCACCTTTGAGCTGTCTGGGATGTTGGAATATGCTCCGTCTGCTGGTATGAACTCTCTCGTAAAAAGTGATGGCAGTGGGATTCTTTTGTCTAGGTTATATCCTCTGACTTGCAAATTTGCCAGTTTTTGACAAGGTATTTCTGTTGACCTGTTAGACATCGTAGACAGCCGCAAACAAACATTCTCCTTCCTTGTGTCGAGGTCACGAGCCACTTCATCGAGAATGAAAGTTGTATCGCTCTGCGTGTCTAATAGAGCATAGACCAGAATTTCTTGATCAGGCTGAGTTATGGATGAGACCCAGACCGGCACAATTGAGGATGTCTGCGTACTTAAGCCTGCTTGCATCACTCTATTAGTAGTTCCTGTCGAAACTGTTTCTCTGGTGACTGCTTTGTCCTTTAAGTTGTTGTCACCCTTTGGAGATACGAATGTTTGACGTTCTGAAAACTTGTCAACGTGCAAACATGTTGGATGTTTTCTCTGACATCTTTCACATGTACTTCTGTTGTCACAGCTTCTTGAGTGATGACCTGTCTTCAAGATTCAAGATTCAAGATTCAAGATGCTTTATTTATCCCGAGGGAAATTATTGTGCAACAATTGGGAGGTAAAAGTGTAGATGTACAAGAGTTAAAAGATACATAAAATAAAATAAAAATAAAAATAAAACAAAAAAAATAAAGTAAAATAAACAAGTAAGACAAATGCAACAAAGTGCCAAACAGAAGGAAAAACAGTAACTTACAACAGTAACTTAAATGCAACAATGCCACAAGAAGAATCAAAAAAG
The DNA here is from genome assembly GCF_963457635.1 of Microchirus variegatus. Lineage (NCBI taxonomy): Eukaryota > Metazoa > Chordata > Actinopteri > Pleuronectiformes > Soleidae > Microchirus > Microchirus variegatus. The sequence continues at coordinate 572,327 of NC_139813.1, read as the reverse complement.
AATCACAGTCAACGTAGGTATATATAATATACAGCAGTACGCACGGAAATAAAATAAGTACAACTAAAATATGGTGAGCAAATGTTGAAAGTGATAAACAGTGATAAGGTGACTAATGTTATCAGCATAGTGCAAACAAAGTAAAGTGATGAAGTGATATGGGTAAAGTGACATTTGGATCAGGACACAGTGTCTCCACTGTTCCTAATGCGGCCAGAAGTAGCTAAATTAAACAGCCTGATGGCCACAGGAAGAAAAGACTTCCTCTGGCGTTCTGTGTTACACCGGGGGAGAATGAGTCTGTTGCTGAAGGTGCTTCTGCTCGAAGTCAGCAGCTGGTGGAGAGGGTGAGAGTTGTTGTCCAGGATACTGTGCAGTTTACACAGCATCCTCCTCTCAGACACCACCACCAAAGAGTCCAGCTGGAACCCCAGGACGGAGCCAGCCTTCCTGATGATCCTGCTGATCTTCTTGGCGTCAGCTGCCCTCAGCCTGCTGCCCCAGCACATAACAGCAAAGAAGATGGCACTGGCTACCACCGACTGGTAGAACATCCTCAGCATGGTGTTACATACGTTGAATGACCGGAGCCTCCTCAGGAAATAGAGACGACTCTGGCCCTTCTTGTACACAGCCTCAGTGTTCTTGGCCCAGTCCAGTTTATTGTCCAGGTCTACTCCAAGGTACTTGTAATCCTGGACAACATCTACAGTCACACCGTTGATGGAGATGGGTGTGGGGGTAGATTTCCTCCTGCGGAAATCTACCACTAGCTCCTTAGTCTTGGTGGAGTTGAGAATCAGATGATTAGCTCCACACCACTCGACGAAGGAGTCCACAACGCCCCTGTACTCCTCCTCCTTCCCCTCACTGACACAGCCAACGATTGCAGAGTCGTCAGCAAACTTCTGCAGGTGGCAGGACTCAGAGAGGAACTGAAAGTCTGAGGTGTACAGGGTGAACAGAAAGGGGGAAAGAACAGTTCCCTGTGGAGCCCCAGTGCTGCTGACCACAGTATCAGACACACCATCCTGCAGTCTGACATACTGTGGTCGACCCGTCAAATAGTCCGTAATCCAGGAAACCAGGGGAGGTTCCACCTGCATCGCCGTCAGCTTACTCCCCAGCAGAGCAGGCCGGATGGTATTGAACGCACTGGAGAAGTCCATGAACATGATTCTCACAGTGCATCCCGGTCTGTCCAGGTGGGCGCAGGCACGGTGGAGCAGGAAGATGATGGCGTCCTCCACACCCAGTCTCGGCTGGTAGGCAAACTGTAGAGGGTCCAGTGATGAGCTGACCAGGGGCCGAAGAAGTGACAGGACCAGCCTCTCCAGGGACTTCATCAAGTGTGACGTCAGCGCCACCGGTCTGTAGTCTTCGGAGGTGCTGGGACGCACCTTCTTCGGTACTGGTACCAGGCCGGATGTCTTCCACAGCACCGGGACCCTCTCCAGACTCATGCTGAGGTTGAAGATGTACTGCAGGACTCCGCTCAGCTGGGTCGCACATGTTTTGAGGACCCTCGGGCTGACACCGTCGGGACCAGCTGCCTTGCCCGGGCGGAGTCTGCAGAGCTCCTTCCTCACCTGCTCTGCAGTGAAGGTCTGTCTGCTGTGTGTGTTGATGGGGGGGGGGGAAGGTGATGGCGGGGGGGTGGGGGTTGGTGGGACAGGTTGGGTAAAGTCAGGAAGGAGTTGAGGGGGAGGGGTGTCAGCAGGGCTGGAGGTTTGGAGGTGAATGGTTGTAGAGGAGCTGGGGGAGGGGTAGTCCGGAGCCCTTTCATCAAATCTGTTGAAGAACAAATTCAGCTCGTTGGCTCGTTCAGTACCACCTCCTATTGTCTGGCTACCAGATGGTTTGTAGCCAGTAATGCTCCTCATACCACTCCACACGTCCTTAACATTGTTCTGCTGGAGTTTGTGCTCCAGCTTCCTCCTGTAGTTGTCTTTGCCCTGTTTAATCCTCTCCTTAAGCTCCCTCTGGACCTGCCTCATCTGCTCTCTGTCCCCATCTCTGAAGGCCCTCTTCTTCTCATTCAGCAGGACCTTGATGTCTCTGGTGACCCACGGCTTGTTGTTGGGGAAACAGCGTACAGTCACTTTAGGAACAACGCTGTCCACACAGAAATTGATGTACACCGTTATGCAGTCCGTGAGATCATCAAGGTCCTCTCCATGTGAATCACAGAGCAGCTCCCAGTCTGTTAGTTCAAAGCAGCCCTGTAAAGCTTCATCAGTCTCCTGTGACCATCTCCTCACAGTCCTGGTGGTCACAGGAAGCCGCTGGACTTGGGGCTTATACAGGGGCTGCAGGTGGATGAGGTTGTGGTCCGATCTTCCAAGAGGAGGAAGGGCAGTGGAGCTGTAAGCCTCCTTAACATTGGCATACAGCAGGTCCAGTGTCTTGTTTTCCCTGGTGGGACAGTCCACAAACTGCTTGAAAGTGGGCAGTGTGGCAGCCAGAGTGATGTGGTTAAAGTCCCCAGATATTGCAATGAATGCGTCTGGGTGCCGTGTCTGAAGATCCGCGACGACGGTGTGTATGACGTCACTCGCGCGCGCCGCGTTTGCGGTCGGAGGAATGTAAACAACGAGGACGATAACGTGTGAGAACTCCCTCGGCAGATAGTATGGCCGCAGACTCACGGCAAGCAGTTCAATGTCCGGGCTGCACACACGCTCCTTCACAGTAACGTGACCAGGATGACACCACTTGTTGTTAATAAGAATAGCAAGTCCTCCACCTTTACTCTTGCCACTCTCCCGGTGACTCCTGTCCGCCCGAACAGTCTACAAGCCGTCCACAGTTGCATTCGAGTCCGGGATGTCCTCGTGGAGCCACGTCTCCGTGAAACACAGCACACTGCTCTCACGATACACCCGCTGAGTCCTCATCAGGCCCGCCAGCTCGTCCATCTTATTGCTGCGACAAGACGGAGATGCGGTCGGGAAAAATTGTCCCAAGAATGAGACACACGGACAAAAAACATGGAAAAAAGTTCACAAACATGGTTGGCTAGGGTTAGCACAACAACTTACTGGGAAAAAAAACACCAATACAAATAAAATAAAATAAGAAAAATAGCTAAAAGTGCGGAAAAAAAGAGAGAGCAACTGTTGCTGGCTGCCGCTCGACACAGCGCCGGAAGTGACCGAAGCAAAGCTTTTCTGTCTGCACAAACTTGACACGATCTTGAACTGTCTTTTCACAGAATTTCCTACAGTCTGCAAGGACATGTCCTGTTCTTTTGCAGAAGTCACATGATGGAATATTGTGTTGTGCTGTGTTTGTGGACAGTGTCTTTGCTTGAATAGTTTGACCACGGTGTTGTCTTTGTCTTTCACCCTCTATCCTCTTGACTGCTTGAATGGATGAGATGGGATCACAAGCAAGATCTGCTTCCTTTGACAGAAAGCCAACCTACTCTTTGAATGATGGGTATCTAGCATTTGCTAGTCTGCTTTCCATCACCTTGCGGTTCCAACTAGATACCAACCAGTCTTGCAGTTTCAATAGAATTATTTGACTTTCATTGCAGTCATTTAGAACTTCTAACGTGTTGATGTGGGGCATTGCAGCTTCGCAACTCTGAAGGAAGTCTGTGAATTCTCTTAACTCAGAGCCATCTTTGGAGCTTATTTTTGGCCATCCAAGCAACTTATCTCTGAAGGACTTCCCTATTATGAATGGGTCTCCAAAGCGTTTTTCCAGAAGTTGCCAGGCTGAGTCATACGCTGCTTCTGTGCCTAGTAGGAAAAATCCCTCCACAGCCTTCTTTGCAGTGCCACCTAGGTACTGTCTTAGGTAATACAATTTTTTGTTCTTGGGAATATTTTTCCTGTCAATTAATGTTACAAAAGACAATCGCCAATCATTAAACTTCAAAGGATCTCCAGTAAATACTGCAGGCTCTGGTGTTGGGAGACGACTGGCACTGATAGCTTCTGCTAGTGCACTGATTAAAGTAACATCAGAGCTATTCTGCACCTGTACCATGTGTGGTTGAGTCATTGAAACCTGTGAAGCGGGCTCCAGGGCTGAGGAGCGAGCTTGATTTGCATTTGGTGGGAACTGGGGAACAAATGGGGGGCTTGAGGCATTCAGGGCTTGGGTTATGACTGGCTGAGATTGTGGAATGAAAGGTGAATTGGAAGCATGAAGGTTTGGGGGTATGGCTGGTTGAGACTGAGGAATGAACAATGGATATTTGGGGTCAGAAACTTCTACTGCTTGTTCAACATCATTCAGTAGATCCAGTGATCCGCAGTTTCCAGCTTGATCATACACCTTTGCTCGAGCTCTTGCAGCGTTTAGCTTCTTTACTTCTTCTAGGCGATCAAGCTTTCTACACCTTTCTTGGATTGCTTCTCAGATTCAAACTGTGCTACTCGTTCTTTATCTTCTGCCTCCAGTCTTTGTAGTTCTGTTGTTTCTTTGTCTTGTTCATCCAACACCGCTAGAACTTCTTGTGCAGCTGCAGCTTCAGCTATGGCTTCATTTCTTTTGACAGAGAGGATACTAGAGCTAGCAAAACTATGCTTTGATTTAAGGGACCTTGACTGAGAACTTGTGGAATTTAGAATTGATCCAGAATCAGGCCAAATTTCTTCCTCCTCTGGATGTCCTGACAGTTGTCTTTGTGCTCTGAGAATAATGTGATCTGAGAGCGATACACACGTGTCAACCTTTCGTCGCACATCTGGTTCAGGTGATTGCACTCTACGCAACTCTTCATAGATAGCTCCAGAACATGTATTTTTAATACTGTCAATAAGCTCCTTTAAGTCATCTTCTGAGGCTGTGTAAGACAATGTTTCCTTGCTTACTCTTGCATGATACCTCCACTTCTCATAGATGACTTTGAATCGACGATTGCAAGGTCTTTAGCTTTTCTTCTTCAAGTTCCTTTCCTTTTTCTGTCAGGGTTCGAGCTCTTTCACTTCTTCGTCGCTTTTCTACTTCTGCTGATTCACTTGTGACTTCAGGTTCAGCAGGTGATCCTGTATTTTTATGGCAGGACTCAGTATTTGTGTCAGACATTTTGAAATAACTTGAATGACTATGTGATGTGTGTATAATGTATTGACTTGGATTTCTTATGGAACTAGGTGTTGCAAGGTATGGTAAGTTTAAATGTTAATAGCCACCAAGATTCTTAATCACTGTATAAAACCATAAGAGTCTGCTTAACTCGATTTCTAAATACAAATGGCATCAAAGAACTGTTTAGCATTAGCAACTTACCAAACTTATAATTTGCTTCAAATAGAACAAGTGAAAATATTTGGATTAATATTCAAACACAAATTCCCAGGTATAAACCTTAATTAAAGATAGAATATATCAAAAAAACAAGATTAAACTACTAATGCATCAGGTAATATGAACTTTCACAAAGGCAGATCCCTTTAAACTTGATTACTTTCCACAGATTTTCACACTTTTAGTTTCAACATGTCATGTCACTTTAACCTTTGTGATAATAAAAAACACAAAATACACAATCCTTAATTTTCACTTAGAATAATATCACTTTCTACCTTTAACCTTTTTGGCAATCATCAGAGTCTTCCCAAAACATGTAGGCTGCAGTTTGCAAGGTTAACAGATCTGAGTCCTTGATTGCAGCTTTAATGTTGAGCCACTTCTCACACCACTTTGACTTGAAGACTGGTGGAGCACTTGCTGGCTTAACCTTTAAGTTGCACTTTCGACACAGTCTTAAGGCCACATTATACTTCTCCGACTGCGTATGCGTTATCCGTCTGCGTCACCACGGAGACGCCTCGAGCATTTATACTTCTGCGTCGTGGTGACGGACACTCGCTGCAATTTCCCGCCCGATCAGTAGGGGTCGCTGCGCAAGGTTGTTGTGCTTCTGGCTACAGTGAGCAATGGCGTCCGAGAAAGAAAGGGAGAGAAAGACTGTTGTTGTTGAAAAAGTGGCCGTTTCTCACTTTTCTGTGTCACGGAACGCAGTTTTAAGATAATTTGAGGCGAGAAATTGGCCATTTAGAGTCTAAACATGTGCTGTGTGTGTTAAGATATGACGTATTTATAGTTCGGCAGCGGCGTTATCGGCGGGGATCAGCTCCGCCTCTGTCAGGACGCCCGGAGCGCACTGAGAGCCGGCACAGAGCAGCTTAGCTCGGCCTGTCCTGAGGACCAATCGCAGCTCTTGCCGTCTCCGTAGTCCCTTGACGGAGTGACGGACACTTAAAAAATATTCCGTGCACCCGGAGACGACGCAGAGGCTCTTCGACAGGTTCTGCGTCGACGCAGAGGACTCTGCGTAGCTACGCAGAGCACTTTACGCAGGAGTATAAATTGGGCTTTATCCCCGTTGCCTTTTGTTGCTACGCCGACGATAATTTGGAAAAAGGGGCGGGGCTTCACTTCTCTGATGCGCCGAATGCTCCGGAGGCGCTGGACGCTCGTTGCGGTGCTGTTCCTTTCATCTCTCCTACCCGTGTTGAGCAGGCGAGTTCTCACTGTAGCTCTCGTCACGACACAGACACGGTTTTCGTTCTTACTGGCATTTATTCGTCTTCTCTTTCATGCCGTATGCCTTTGCATTTAGGCTCTTAACTCTCCAGTATGCCGGGAGAACTGTTAATATACAAATATACAAATATCAGCTCACAACAAGTATACATGAAGTAAATAAACATAAATGTCACGATGTGTAAACATAAACAAATACATAATTAACACAAAGAAAAATACCTTGTTAGCCGCTAGTCATGAAGAGAGGTTCTTGACTCGTGCTCATTAGGTCATAATTAGTCCATCGCAGTGCAGCATCAATCAGTCTGCCGTGACGGCGCACAGGTAATAAACTTTTGTTCCGGGCCAAACACAACAGCACCGATAGAAACAAACTTAAGTATATTAATAAATTAACCAATGTTTTAACGTTAACATAAATTTACTGATTCAACATTTTATCAAAATTATTAAACTACACCAAATTATTAATTATTATTTTAACACATTTAAAACAACACTTACATGTACTGTTTTGTTTTGACAGGCTTAAGATTCATTATGTCATTACCAAGGTTGAATTTATCTGCTTGGCTGTTATTGCCTACAATACTATTGTACTGAGGTTACCGGGGGAGCTCCATGCTGATTGCCGGGTATGTTGTTGTTCCTCCTGATGCTTGCACAGGTGGACCAGCGCAGCTCCATGATTGAGCTCTGGTTAGAGCTCCTTTGGATGTGTGTACTTTGGGTCGGGTGGGTGTACTTCAGTTGGGGAAGTACAGTCTATTTTGTTAACTGTGGGTATTTGGGGTGTTTGTTTTTGCCTACTGTTTTCCTTGCTTTTTTTATTGTGTTTTTGTTGTGTTTGCAGCCACTTTGAATGTATCTGTCAGGGCATTAATGGGGTGAAAGTTTTTAGCTATGGCCTCTGATCTCCAGTTCACGTCCTGGAATGTAAGAGGACTAAATAAGATTGTTAAGCTTATGCAGGTTATGAACAGGCTGCGACAGTTTAAAGCCAAAATCATTTTTCTCCAAGAGACTCATTTGACCTCAGAAGATGTAATAAAGGTGAGGAGAAGATGGCCTGGTCAGGTGTTTTCTGCCTCCTTTAGTTCTAACTCGAGAGGGGTAATAACTCTCATACACAAAACTGTGCCCTTTAAGCTTATACATGTCACTGAAGATCGATTGGGCAGGTACCTTATTGTTGAATGTGAACTTCTTTCAGTAAAAGTAAATTTGGTTAATGTATATGGGACAAATATAGATAATCCATCTTTCTTTAGACAACTTTTCTTGGGGTTAGCTGCTTTACCTGGCCAGAATATCATGGGTGGAGACTTTAATTGCACACTCCAACTGGAATTGGATAGATCCACCGGTGTTGACACATCTCACCCTTCAAATGATTTTTGAGCTAAGCTAACAGTCTTAACTAGAAAGGAACTGCTTCAGTGCATAAAAGATTTTAATCTGGTAGATGTATGGAGAAGTAAATATTCTAACCAGAGGACGTTCTCATGTTACTCCAGCACTCATCAAAACTTTTCTAGAATTGATTATTATCTGGTCTCAGCAGAGTTGATTCCAAAAATTTCAAAATGCTGGTATGATAGTATCCTACTCTCAGATCACGCTCCAACCTCGCTTCTTATTAAATTCTCGAATGTGGTACAGCCACCCCATAGGTGGCGCTTACAATCATTTTGTCTTAGGGATCCAAGCTTTATAGAATATATTGGAAGACAAATAGATTTATATTTTGAAAGCAACACTAACCAGACAACTGCATCAGTGAGATGGGAAGCATTTAAAGCCTTTCTGAGAGGCCAAATGATAAGTTTTACCAGCTTTAAATATAAATCTCAAAGGTTAGAAATGGAGAAGCTTGAAAAAATAATTAAAGAAACTGAAGCCGAAACTTTTGAAAATCCCAACCATCTACTTATTATGGAACGTAACAAACTGAAGCAAAGTATAATGTTTTGTCAATGAATAAGGCATCAAAAAGCTTGATGAGAGAAAAACAATCATACTATGAACAGGGAGAGAGGGCGGGTAAGCTACTAGCCTGGCGTATTAAGCAGATGCAAGCCGAGAGGGCAATAAATTCCGTCTTGACAGATGCAGGGGATGCATCTTCTGACCCAAAAGAGATAAACTATGCTTTTCAATGTTTCTACCAGAACTTATATAGCTCTGAATACTTAGGCTCAGCCCCAGGTCTGCAAAAATATTTTTTGGATACACTTAATTTTGATCTAGTAGATAAAGAACTTTTAGACCCATGGGACCGCAATCTTGAGACTGGGGAAATATCTGACACCATATCCAGCTTGGGGGGAGGTAAAACACTAGAGCCAGATGCAATTCCAAATGAAATATATACATTTTTTAAATCTAAATTAATATTGCCCCTACTTAATATGTACAAGGAATAATTTGATACAGGATCCCTCCCTCCATCGCTAAACACAGCTGTAATTTCATTGCTACTGAAACCCGGTAAGGCACCAACTCAGTGTGGATCCTATAGACCGATTTCGCTGCTAAATAACCTTAAAATTTTATGCAAGGTGCTGGCGAGGAGGTTGGAACCAGTCTTACCTCAAATGGTCCATTTGGACCAGAGTGGATTTGTACAGGGAAGACAGGGCTTCCACAATACGAGGAGGTTGCTTAACATTTTATCTAAAAAGTCAGACCTCCCTGACCACTCTATCCTGTTGCTTGACGCAGAGAAGGCCTTCGACAGGGTAGAGTGGCAATACCTTTTTGATGTCCTGCGTAGATTTGGTGTGGGTGTAGGTTTTCTCAGATGGGTCCAGCTTTTGTACTCCAGCCCACAAGCTGAAATACTAACTAATGGGCTTGTGTCAGCGCCATTTAGGCTTAACTGAGGAACAAGACAGGGCTGCCCCCTCTCTCCCCTACTCTTCGTCCTGGCTATTGAGCCACTTGCCATGGCAATTCGCAATCATGCTGACATTACAGGAATTAAAGTCGGAGACATAGAACATTGTATCTCATTGTACGCCGATGATGTCATTCTATTTTGTTCCAGATTGGAAAAAACATTACCCAGTCTACTGACTTTGTTGAGAGTATTTGGTACCTTTTCAGGATATAAAATAAACGAAAGTAAATCAGTGATAATGTTTCTGACAGAAAATGAGAGAAATAGTCTCCCAATCTCTTCACCATTTACTGTGTCAAAGCAGGGATTTACTTATTTAGGTGTCCAAATTACCCCTACTATTGATAGACTTATTGCAGCTAATTATGACCCCCTTGTGGATAACGTCCCACAATTGATGAATAGATGGACTAAATTACCCATATCCTTAATCGGACGCATTAACATCCTAAAAATGTCAATTTTAAGTACATTTTTATATCTCTTCCAGTCAATTCCACTCTCTCCAGCTCCTTCCTTCTTTAAATTGCTTAACAAAACATTTAAAACTTTCATCCGGAATAACAAACGCCCTAGACTTAGACTCTCCTTGTTGTATTTGCCATATGACAGAGGTGGACTGCAATTTCTGAACTTCCTATGGTACTTCTGGGCAGCGCAAATTAGGGCTGGTATGTTTTATTTTGTCGAGGACCACCCCCCAGCCTGGGTTGAAATGGAATCCCAGAATATCATTATGCCATTACATTTGTACATATATTCGGCAGATAAAAAAAGCTTCTTAATAATACCAAAAACCCTTTCTTAAAAAATACAATAATGATTTGGCATAATGCCAATGCTTACTGGGGTACAGCAAAAAGGCTTTCCTAATTCTCATCTATTTTTGGCAACGATGACTTTCACCCAGGCAGGGCAGACCCAGGTTTTAAACTTTGGTCCTCCAAAGGTCTAACTAAAATATCTGATCTGTATAATGGAAAAGACTTTATGTCATTTGAAGATCTTAAATTCAAATATGGCATTTCTAAAAAACATTTTTTTAAATATCTTCAAATCAGAGATTATGTTCTATCTAAACAGGGTAATAGCCTAGCCCTCCCTCCCTTGTCTATTTTAGAAGACACCACTTTAAAATATCTAAGGGCTAGGGGACAGGTGTCTGTGATTTATAATCTGTTTGTTGGCGGATCTAATGAGTCTTCAAATAATATTTTAAGGGCTTGGAATATGGATTTAGATGAAAAAGTATCAGAGGAAGAATGGTCTGAAGCCTGCACTTTGGTGAAAACACAATCTGTTAACACACATTCTATACTGTTACATTATAAATGGCTGAGTAGACAGTACATTACTCCTTCCAAACTACACCATTTTAACCCCAACATTCCTGACACGTGCATTAAATGTAGCCATCAGAAGGGGTCACTGTTTCATTGCATGTGGAGTTGTCCACAGGTCGCACGCTTCTGGAGAGAGATACTGAACATTATTGGCCGAATTATTGGCAAAGTGATGCCTTCTGATCCTAAGTTGTGTATCCTAAATATTTACCCTGTTAATTTTATGGTAACTAATGATAAAAAATCTTTAATTGTTATGTGCCTTTTGGAGGCTAAAAGGTGCCTTGCTGGATCATGGAAAAAAACAACTATCTGTGGCGTTTCTGAATGGTTGAACGGAGTGACTTCCTATCTGGCTCTGGAAAAGATAAGTTATTTCACAAAAAACAAGATTGATAGGTTTTGGAATATTTGGAAAATTTTTATAATTTCTTGGAAAATGAAGGGATACGGAGCGATGGAGGGAGTGATGAACCGATTTGACTGAACTGGTGAACCGACGTACTGAATTGATTTGCATTGTGGCTGTTATTATTTTATGTTTTATTTATTTGTTACTATCTGTATTATTATTATTTACTATTATATATATATATATATTTTTTTTTTATTATTATTATTTTTTAGTTTTTTTTTAGTTTTGAGTTTATTCATGATTGTGTAAATATCTGCTCATTTGCGCCTATATACTTTAAGTATTCCAATGTACCTTAGGTGTACATGTATGCAGACTATGTCATATTTATATTATTTCTTTCTCCGTTTCATGTCAATTTAACATAACTGGTATGTTTCCTTGGTTGTGGGGAGGAAGGGTCGGGGGTGGATGCGTTTTGTACGATTGTTTTGTTTGGGTGTGCTGTTTGTGCATGCTATCTGTTTTTTGTTTTGTTTGTTTTCTTTTTTATTGTTTCTACTTGCTATGTATATTTTTGCAGTACAAAAAAAAGAAAATCCAATAAATATTTGTTTGAAAAAAAAAAATAGTCTACAACTCAAGCAGTTTCCCCCTGTAATATTATTGTGATTGTGCAAAGGACGATATTTAAACTTCTGCATCAGCAGCAGTGTTCTCTCCGACGTCGTCTCCCTCTCTTTTGCTGTTGTTACACTTCCTTCTTAAAACATGCTCAAACTCACCGTATGAGCGCATTAAGATTTCCAACTCAATTGGGTGAAGAACGTCACCCTCGCTTCCCCGTTGTCATGGTGACTCGTTGAAACGGGGCTCCATTCATGCTGTCTTTTTATACTTGTGGTGCACGCGCTTAACTCGAGGTGAAACTACTCCGAGTTGAACAAACTAACTCAAATCAGCTGTTGTGGAACCGAAAACTCAGAGTTTCCTATCTCAGAGTAGATCAACTCAGAGTTCAGGGTCAGACTCAGAGTTTGTTGAACCTGCTTTGTGAAACGGACCCCAGGTTGTTTAGGATCAGGGTGCGACCTCTGTAAGAAGCTCCGGGTGGGTCAACTCTGCTGCCAGCTGGGAGTTTTGGTCGTTATTCACCTGAGGGAGACCCCTGAAGAACCTGCTGTACACATCTGGATTATTTGTCCACTCACTCTTAAAAAGTTCCTTCTAGAAACTGCCAGCAAACTTCCTGATCTCAGAAGAATCTGAGACTTCAGAGCCACCACCCGTGTGTAAAAAGTGAATGGTCTTCCTTTGTCCATTTTTCTGCTCCAGCCCAAAGAAAAAATGGTAGGGGGCGTCCATTTCCGAGGTGTTCATGAACCGAGACCTGACCAGAGCTCCCTGTGCTGAAACGTCAGGCAGGTTGGCTGAGGCCGATTGTTTAGACTTGAGGTAGTCTAAAATCCCTTGATCTCCTGTAGAAGCCGCTAAAGACTGCAGGGGTCCGTTTCATAAAGCAGGTTTATTGAAAACTCTGAGTCTGTTAACCCTGAAATGAGGGAAACTCTGAGTTTTCCGTTTCACAAAGGGAGGTAAGTCAAACCAGAGAAAGAGGAGTAACTCTAGCCTGTTTCACAGAGAGAGGTAACTTAAGCTTTAGGTCAGTTACCATGGTAACATGCTCTTTGAACCTAACCTGGTCGGGACCAGGTTTTTCTCCGCAAACCTTGAGTTTCTCTTTGTCTCCGCCCTCTTTCAGACACACACGGTATTTGATTTCCTCATTCATTCAGTCAGCAGAGTTTTAGCGTAGTATAGTTTTGCGTCTGTTCTGCATCTACATTAGAAGTTATATTAGGTGGCGACTTTTTTCACTACCATGTCCTTTTGACAGTGATCCTGTGGATGAAGGTGCAGCATTACTGCACAGAGAATTAAATATTCGTCAGGAGATGATTATCAGACCGTGCATAGATGTTCTTACATTTCCAGACACTTTTCTTTTTGAGCGGTACTGTTTCACGTCACAGTCCATCATTTACATACGCAACCTAATCCGTCCTTTTGTTCATTTTAACATTTATTTTTTCATTTTTATCTTGGACTACTTATGGGAAATAAGCTTTTTATTCCATGTCAAAGTTGGGTGAAATCGACTTAATCGTGTACTCTGGAAAGGATTTTGACAGAGCATTACTCAAAAAGTACTTGATATTATTCATGCAGGTAATCTTGGAAGTACTGAGTTCAGTGGTGTATGAATATTGGACTACTTATGGGAAATAAGCTTTTTATTCCATGTCAAATTTGGTTGAAGTAGACTTAATCGTGTACTCTGTAAAGGATTTTGACAGAGGATTACTCAAAAAGTACACAGTAAAAGTAATTGATAATATTCATGCATGTAGTCTATGAAGTACTTAGTTCAATAGTGTATGAATCTTGGACTTCTTATGGGAAATAAGCTTTTTATTCCATGTCAAAGTTGGGTGCAGTAGACTTAATTGTGTACTCTGTAAAGGATTTTGACAGAGGATTACTCAAAAAGTAAACAGTAAAAGTACTTGATATTATTCATGTAGGTAGTCTAGGAGGTACTTAATTCAGTGGTGTATGAATCTTGGACTACTAATTGGAAATAAGCTTTTTATTCCATGTCAAAGTTGGGTGAATCGACTTAATCGTGTACTCTGTAAAGGATTTTGACAGAGGATTACTCAAAAGTACACAGTTAAAGTACTTGATATTATTCATGTAGGTAGTCTAGGAGGTACTTAATTCAGCAGTGTATGAATCTTGGACTTATTATGGGAAATAAGCTTTTTATTCCATGTCAAAGTTGGGTGAAATCGACTTAATTGTGTACTCTGTAAAGGATTTTGACAGAGGATTACTCAAAAAGTACACAGTAAAAGTAATTGATAATATTCATGCATGTAGTCTATGAAGTACTTAGTTCAATAGTGTATGAATCTTGGACTTCTTATGGGAAATAAGCTTTTTATTCCATGTCAAAGTTGGGTGCAGTAGACTTAATTGTGTACTCTGTAAAGGATTTTGACAGAGGATTACTCAAAAAGTCAACAGTAAAAGTACTTGATATTATTCATGTAGGTAGTCTAGGAGGTACTTAATTCAGTGGTGTATGAATCTTGGACTACTAATTGGAAATAAGCTTTTTATTCCATGTCAAAGTTGGGTGAATCGACTTAATCGTGTACTCTGTAAAGGATTTTGACAGAGGATTACTCAAAAGTACACAGTTAAAGTACTTGATATTATTCATGTAGGTAGTCTAGGAGGTACTTAATTCAGCAGTGTATGAATCTTGGACTTATTATGGGAAATAAGCTTTTTATTCCATGTCAAAGTTGGGTGAAATCGACTTAATTGTGTACTCTGTAAAGGATTTTGACAGAGGATTACTCAAAAAGTACACAGTAAAAGTACTTGATATTATTCATGTGGGTAGTCTAGGAGGTACTTAATTCAGTAGTGTATGAATCTTGGACTACTTATGGGGAATAAGCTTTTTATTCCATGTTAAAGTTGGGCGAAATCGACTTAATCTTGTACACTGTAAAGGATTTTGAAAGAGGATTACTCAAAAAGTACACAGTAAAAGTACTTGATATTAGTCATGCAGGTAATCTAGGAAGTACTAAGTTCAATAGTGTATGAATCTTGGACTTCTTATGGGAAATAAGTTTTTATTCCATGTCAAGTTTGGGAGAAATAGACTTTATCATCTCCTGTGTAAGGGATTTTGACAGAGGATTACTCAAAAAGTACACAGTAAAAGACTTGATATTATTCATGCAGGTAATCTTGGAAGCACTGAGTTTAGTGGTGTATGAATATTGGACTACTTATGGGAATTAAGCGTTTTATTCCATGTCAAAGTTGGGCGAAATCGACTTAATCGTGTACTCTGTTAGGTATTTTGACAGAGGATTACTCAAAAAGTACAAAAAAAACGTCCATAACGCTGGTGTTGTTCCATGTTGTTGCTCTCCGGGGCTGCACTACACACTGTCACTCCCAGCTCTTCAGTGCCGTTTCATTACGCTTACTGTAAACGTTAGTAGATTCACGCACTAGAAAAAAACGTGCGGCTGATTTGACCAGGCAAACGCGAACCACGGCTGGCTTGACCGCAGTGAACTGCCGGTGGTCGGTGCTGCGGGGGTTGTGTCTCCGGGCAGTACCTGCCGGCGCCGCCGCGGACAGGTTCTGCGGACAGATTCTGCCCGTGGCGGCCCGGCAGCTGCCATACCCTTCTCGGTGGCCGGGAGCGGCTGCCATACCCTTCGGTGCGTCAGTACGGCAGCCCCAAAACCGAGCGAACAGGTCAACATTTTTTTTTTTAATAGTTTTGTGGATGAGTACAGTATGGTAAATGAACATTATTCCTGGTCCTCTGTGACATATTAGGAGGATTTTATGGCCAGTTGCTCTAAATTTATTTCATAATCCACCTTTAAGTACAAGCAATTTTGTTTAGCCTGCCCTCATTAAACAGCATTTAGGCGCTATTCAACATGTGATAGATATATTTATCTATCTTATCTATATTTAATTAGGGAAATCTGCTACACAAAGAAAAAACACTGTCAATATTTATTTTTTTCCATATTAAAGCAACACCTTAATGCCTTCCACACATACAAGTGTCCAAATGTGTATTTTCTGAACTGCAGCCGAGCCGGGGAGGATCAGCCGTTAAATTGGCGACTGAAGCAAAGTCACAGAATAGTTTGATGTTCACTGCTCCTCCCTCTGGATTTATAGGAAATCACAGCAAAAGTTCCCTGTGAAGCTCAGTCATCAACAGCCTGGTTTCCCTGGATCAAGTCTCTTGTCTCTTTAGTCCAGAAGCCAAACCTTTGACCGTGCCTTTCAAAAGAAAACAACAATAAAGGAATATATGATCTTGTCTTGTTTTGTTTCTTTGACAACAATTGTTCGTAGTTTATGATTTCAGTTTTATTGGACCAAGCACTTTTACTGTGTACAGTGAATCGGGTCAAAGTTCACTTTCAGAACTAAAATGTAGAAGACGCTTTAGTTTGGCTGTAATGAAAACAATAACAGATGCATCAGATGAGATGTCTTTAGTGAACTGCTCAGACAGAGACAATGTTCTCTGTGTGAAGTTAATGTCGGGGGAGTTCAGAATCAGCATGGTATGAAGCCAAGTTTCACTTTAGCACAAAGAGACTTTCCATCGTTTAATAGTTACTGTTCCACAGTGAACTCTGTGTTTCTGAATTATCGGTGCATCCCTAAATATCACATCTTTATTGACAAGAACAAAACAACCGTAATCATGACGCATTTGTGACTTGGGTTTCAATGGAAACCTAGAGGCCCGTTAGGATTATAAGCCCTGATTATGTTACATGTCGTCACCGTGATAACATATTGTTTTCATCATGTATAATTGAACATTTTTCTTAGTTCTTTTGAAAACCCTAAGTAGGACTGCTTGGCCTGGAGCGTTAGTGTAGAATTGACCTAAAGGAGACGTTCACATTAGCAGCGGCTCATTTGACAACGGAAAGCCAAGTAACGGCTGCTTTGACCACAGTCTGACACGTTACTGTTTTAACACATCAACTCTGCTTTGGTCAAAATAAACACTTCATTCACTAAATGTACGACGTCTAAAGGACTACTTTTGTCAGACGGAGCGAGTTGGTTTTAGTAAGTGCGTCATGGGTTTTTCTTACAGGGTCTCTGCAGGTTTCAACAAGTCAAATTTAAGACTTTTTAAAGACCACAATGAATACAATTTAAGACCAATTTCAAAACCGTGCTGGCAAAAAAGTACAAAAGACATGAAGGAAAATTGGAACCACAAATTGTTGAACTTGCAATTCAGCTTAGCTGTGGGTTTTCATTAAGTTTTCTCCACTGCTATGCTAAGCTGTAACACACCACGGCGTGAGCACAGTGTCAGGATAATTTGGTAAAAGATGGATGTTGGAGCCAGCTCAGGAATCAAACAAGAGTTTATTTCTGTACAGAAAGAGCAATCACGAAGCAACTTGCAGATTAAGTCACCCCGCGAAGACTGCTGAATCAATGGAAAACCTCTCTAGTTAACCTGTCTGGTGGGTATGACCCCCCCACACAGACAGAGCAGAACAAAAGGTTTCCTCCCTCCCACGGGAAGAGAGGGAATCAGGTAGACCCCCCATTGGGAAAGAGGAAGATAGGGTGTTTACGACTCAAACCCCTGTGTGTAAAACAAAATAGCAAATGGTCCCTTGATCTTAGGTCACTGCAGGTCATACTCTTACATTTATACAATATCAATACAAAATTTCCGTAACATATCCCTCCTGTTTATGCTGATTTTAAGCATAATTATAGCATAAATTTTGTAGAGTGTGAGAGCGAAAACCCTTTCGAGCAGTTCAAAACATTCTATTTATCCATTATCCTTTCAGAAAGGGAAACTCTCTCACGGTTCCGCTGCCCCGGCAACCACACACAGGTACTCCATGTTACAAGAAACAGTAATCATACACAAAATAAGCATCATTTAAAAAATCAAACATTGTTTCCGTCAAAACAGAACATAAAACATCCTTACAATCTAACATTCCCTTTGCACATTACATAATTACAAACATTCACACATGTCATCCGGTAAATTTGAATGTTAAAACTTCAGTCGTGTTGTCTCCTGAAATGTCCAGACTACGTTGAATCAGTTTTCCTGTTACTGACGTTCAGGGCCCACAGTCCATTTTCTGTTGTATGAGCTGTTGCTTTCATACAGTCAACATTTTCCCTGTATTTTTGCATCACTTTCAGACCAAATTCTGCTCTTGAGCTTGTTGTACACTTCCTTGTACTTGCTCAGTTGACACAATGCCATGCTCCTTCAGACTAAACTGCTGATGATGTTGTTATCATCACAGTTCAAGCTCCTCCTCTCATTGGCTCTTCCACTTCCTTTGCACCCTCCTCAGGTACACTGGTTCACAGCAGCCTCAGCCACTCAACTTCCTTGTCTCAAGCTGAGCTTCCACCATCTTTTCTGAAAGTAAAGCAAACCTATGGACTAGCCTATGGAGGGCAGTCATCTAATGTGGGTTATTTAATATTCAGTACATTGCAATCTTTAAAACAGTGAGTCCTTTCTGCAGCTGTGTTAGCATAAGTTCACCTGTTAGCATTCCATGCAGTGTTAGTACTGTGATTTAACATGCAGTTATCCAAACATAATCACTTTAGTGTTTTGTAGTACACTTTTCATTTAATTTTGTTATTAAATCACTGTTGCATTAATTGTATCAACCAAACCTTAACTTTAAAATTATCAACGGTAATGACAACCAACCACTCACTTCCATATTCACACCTCAATTTCCAACATTCAATATACCTAATTCCCTGGCTAGGAGTTTAAACTTCCACTCTTTTCAAATTCCAAAAACATCTTTCTCAATTTGTTTTACCAACTGCTCTCTCTCTCTAGGTTATCCAAAGGTGCTATTACAATCAAATGACAGACTATCAGTTATTACTTTATTTTTACTAATGACTACACGATTCATAACTAAATATTTCAACTCTCGATCTGGTAATGGAATTCTCAGTGGAGTATTAAACTACCAACAAAGATTACAAATGTATTATATTATTGCATCTTCCATTACATTTATTTCATTTTTCCAAAAAATTTAAATTTGAAATATATTGTTTCAATATGTATTTCCATTATTGTTCTCCCCCCTTGCACAGATTTACTCTGTGCACATTATTACAAATTCCAAGTCTCCTTACTTTCGTTATTTTACCTTTACTTTTATCCTGTGCTTTGTAATCTTTATGAGGTCCTTCATGAAGTCAGCATGTTCCTTGAAGACCCAAAAAAAAAATTCTTAAGATTTATTTCTTTAAACGTTTAAATTAAATACCTAATTTTGTTAAAACCAGGCATTAGTTCTTATTTCAATTTAACAGCTAAAATACAATACACTGTAACAAACTAAGACATCAGAATATATATATATTTCCATCTATTTGCATACATCTTAAATCTGCTGAAAATGTTTACATTTCTATATCCAAATCTTTTTAGTAAATCTCCACATTTGAATTGTATGTGTAGCTTACTTACAGTGACTTTAAATCTTGTTCTTTCTTCTTTTCAAAGTTTTTTTTAAGACTCAGGGGGAGTGAGCAAATGTCAGAGAAACATGATAATAGAGTAACATATGGATAACCACTCCTACTTCACAGAGAGTCTTCAAGTTTCATTTCTCACTAAGCCAGTGAAAAGTACACTGCTCTAAATCACAACAAAAACAACCATTCTCACTGCACATTGATTTCCCAATTGCCACTTACATCATTATACATCACTAAAATAACATTTACAAAAACTTACATCACCAACAATTGAAATACCGTTAATCTTTTCTTTGATTTTAACCTAATCAGAGTCAATCAAACCAATATGTCACCACCTTGAAGCAGAAAACCATTTCTAAATTAGCACATTTGACCTTGTACTAAGTTTAAATATCAACATACTTCAGAAAACCTTCAAACTCTCCAATACACTACTCACATTATCTACAGAGACACATACACTCTAAGTTATTTCTGCAGAGTCAGTTTCCTATGAGTCAGTCAGATCTGTTAGTGGATTCACGGATTGAATCAGGTAGTCATCCACTATACCTATATCAAATGTATCTAATTGTTCTTTATAATATCCAAAATTATCAAAAGATATTTATTTGGTCAATATGAGTTCACCCAAGGCTTTGAGAAGAAAAAGAGCGTCCCCGATTTCTCCTCTCTTGGCGATTCATTAGAAACAACATAGCGTCCTATGTCGTTCCTCATGACCTTTATTATCTCCTAGCCTAATTGTAGATTACTTTAATTATTATACATTTTTTATTCTTAATTAATTATTATTTTAACCTTATAGTGACTGTATTGTATATTTCAGATGTTAGTTGGTTACCACTTCAGTCATTTCATAAGTCACATCAACAACATCCACCAACACACATCTCTTGTCTACAATGAGACAAAGCCATTTGCAAATCAAACAAAATCTTGTCACACCTTCAACTTAAAAACTATTTCCATTTGTCCACTGGGCCTTTCAATGCACTCTTGAACAGCTTGAATTCTCCCATTCATTCACATTCATGCTCTACATCAGCGGTGTCAAACTTATTCATCCTAGACAATCTTTCTCTCATTAACCATCTCATGTATCATATAAAACACAGGAACAAATTAAGCTGAGCTAACTCAGCCCCAGCCACATATCATCACCTCCATAGTGACAAGAAATATATAGTTCTTATAACTAAATACACAGTTCCTATTATTTATTTATTTAATTAATTAATGTGTTAATTTATTGTTACTGTTGTTTTTACTTTTTTTTATTTGTATGTATTTTATTCAACATTCTTATCATATCTCAACTTCAACCTTAACTTATTCTTTTCACTCTCACTACTTTCCACAGTATGTCCCAATCAACTTACTCTTCCTTGCTTCTCAAACAACTTCATCATTTTATAACAGTCTATTCAACATCCAAAAACCTCCAAAAGCACATGATTACCATGCACAATAAAACACTAAAAAACGTCCTCATCTTCTAGGTTCTGGTGTGTACGTGTGTGTGTAGGTGCATAACCTGTTTATTGTCAAGTCATTCTGATGAATCCTCAACTCATCTGGGTTTCCTTTCTCCTTCCCCCCTCCAGCCTCCTTGACCTCTGCCTTTTTGAGCCTTACATTGTCGAGCCCAATGTCCAAATTTGCCACAATTGTAGCAGCTCTCATCTCCATCAATTCTCCATCCTCCTCGTCCTCCTCCTCCTCCTCTCCTGCCTCCACGATTGATGTTGTCTCAGAAATACACATCAGAAAACGCATTAGCATACTTTTCAACTTTTCATACCACTTATCTGACCTTGTCGCTTTCGGACTTCCTGTGACACTTCCGGTATGTGCAGGAACAGAGAGAGGAGGTGCAGAGTGAGAAGGAGGGGGAGGAATTGGAGCAGAGGCCTGAGCTGGAGGTGGTGGTTGTTGAGTGCTGATGCACGGGGGATGGAGACCCAGAGGCGTCATTCTCCTGTCTATCTCAGTTGGAGGTAAAAACAGAATTAAATTTATAACATCCTGCATCTCTTCTTCCTGTCTTTTCTCAATTCCTTCTGTACATTGTCTCATCTCCTTTAAATTGAACCTCGTCAGGTTCACAACATTTGTAACTGTTACAGTTTCCCATTTTTATACTTTTTTATTTTTATTTAATTTTTTTTAACCTGCTTTTTTTATTTTACCGGTTTTACCTACCATTCATCGAATGGGCGTGATATCACTTACAATGGGCTATCTTCTTCGGTTTTCAACTTCTTTTTCTTAACTTTGTTTTTTTCTTATTCTCACACACTCAACCTGTTTCACACATACTCAAACTGTTTCACACATCCTGATTTTTCATACACACATTTGGATCTTTATCAAACATACACTAACTTTGGATAATCTTTTCAGCCAGGTGGTTTGTACGACACATTCGTTCCGAGCAACGCACCCTTGTAATATCCACAGAGGATATTTAAGACACTGAATAAGTCACCACAAAGTTTTATTCTCGTTACCACAAAGTTTTATCTTCTTCTTCTATCTTCTTAACCTCATCCATTGTATAGAGTCCCTGACTCTTTCCTTCTCTTTTTATTTTGACGCAGTCGAGACTTCGGGATTAGTTTGACTATGCTGTCCTTCCAAATAACAGACCACCCGTTCTTGAAGCCAAACGAGAGTTTTTTTCAACCCCCACAAATTAAGTTTCCAATGATTTGGCTCTTCACGTATACATTCAATCTTGGTGCCAAACAAGGGTTTTTTTTCAAACCCCCCTGAAATTAAGTTTCCAATGATTTGGTCCTCATGAGATATTTCTAAATCTTGGTACCAGACGAGGGTTTTTTTTCAAACCCCCCTAAGACTAATTCTCCAATGATCTGGCCCTCACTATGTTTGATCTCGAAGCCAAATGAACCAGTATCTGTTTCACCCAATCCAAAATTAAATTTCCAAACGATTTGGCTCCTCACAATACATACACGACACGTGTCTTACCTTTTTGATTGTTTGACTCCCTGGCTGGTCCGTCACCCCTCTCTGGTTGGTCACCGTCACTGTCCCACTCTTCAGGGGACCTGGCCTCCCTGACCAAACGGAGCTTTAAGAGCCCCGAGGTGGAGGTCTTTTCTGGAGAAATGCTTCTTTTCTCCGCCTTGCAAGGTCTTCAGGTCCACCGTTGTGAAGAGAGGGACAGGTATCGGGGTCCCACGTTGGAGCGCCAAAATGTCAGGATAATTTGGTAAAAGATGGATGTTGGAGCCAGCTCAGGAATCAAACAAGAGTTTATTTCTGTACAGAAAGAGCAATCACGAAGCAACTTGCAGATTAAGTCACCCCGCGAAGACTGCTGAATCAATGGAAAACCTCTCTAGTTAACCTGTCTGGTGGGTATGACCCCCCCACACAGACAGAGCAGAACAAAAGGTTTCCTCCCTCCCACGGGAAGAGAGGGAATCAGGTAGACCCCCCATTGGGAAAGAGGAAGATAGGGTGTTTACGACTCAAACCCCTGTGTGTAAAACAAAATAGCAAATGGTCCCTTGATCTTAGGTCACTGCAGGTCATACTCTTACATTTATACAATATCAATACAAAATTTCCGTAACACACAGCTCACTAGCTAGTGGTGCTCGAAAAATTGTCACCGGGCAGCACAGGTGGCCTACTTTAGTTCCGTGTTGTAGCCATGTTATCGCATCCTCAAAAATAGAAACATTCCAAAGCGAGACTGAAGTTTATGCACGTTTTAAATAAAAGTAACATTATAGATTTTTAAGACACTTCAAAATTAAATTTTCATAAATTCAAATTATTGGATTTAAGACTTTTTAAGACTTTTTAAGACCCCGCGAATACCCCGTTCTTTATCAAAACAATGGTCGTACTTTACAATTAAACGGTTTGAACACACTTATAATATGTACCATCATGTTTAATTCAAGCCTTTATCGTTGTTTTAACGTTAAAAACTAAATTAATGTACTTACTTTGGACTCTTTGCTGTTGTTCGCTCTGAAAACTGCTGTCTCATGTTCGATAATAATAATATATATGATTATAATAATACTATATATGATTATAATAATAATATTTATGATTACAATTATAATAATATCATCTATGATTATAATACTAAGAGGTGACACTTAGTATTAAGGAAAAAGAAATAATCAACAAACTCATATTGGTCAAACTCTACAAAAGACGACTGTGTGACTGATTATTGGCCAGGCAGAGCATGTGACCTCTGACATCACGGTTTGGGTCGGATCTTCATTGTGATCGACTTCATAGAATAATTATATCCTTTCCAAGTCGACCAGTTGATTCCGATCCCGTGCTCTGTGTTGCCACGAACTCCGTTAGGACTAGCCCTGTGACATCTGTTGTACCACCATCCTCCAAGGTATCTCTTAGCACAGTTGTATTCATCCTTGTCCTGGTCTTTGTCAAATGTAGAAAACTTCATACCATCATGGTAAGTCAATGAATCTCCTGAATAAAAATGAAAGTGTAAAATAATTACTTCATACTGCAGAAGCTGTCACACTTATACTGCCCCCTGGTGCTTTTCATGAGTATGAAAAGAGCCAGAGCAGACATTATTCCAGTCCTGACATATCTCAACTAGGGCTGCACCATTCTGGAAGAACTGTCAATCACATGTTTGTTGTTGCTTAGAATTGAGATCACCATTCTCTGGCTCAATGTTTTCACTAATCAAAATAGTTTATTGCACTGATGAACAAAAGATTAGAAACATTGAGGTGAGAAAGTGTGACGGTAAAATAGGATGGTTCATTTGAGATGCAGCTCATGAAATCAAATGTAGAAGAATCTTTATCATTTACATCATGATTATGATCATGAATTAGTTTAGCACATTTTTTTCTTTTGTTTTTTTTTTAATATCAACATTTTCAATTCTCTGATAAACTTGCGTTCACTCGACTCCAAAAAACACTGAAACATTGAAAGAAACAAATCCACCAGATGGATGTTTGGTGATCTGCTGAAACAATAGACTGTTTGCTTTTCCTCCACTGTTTTGGTATCCCGGGCAACAACAGCTGTCCGTCATCTTTGCTAGTTTCTTGACATATTACCTGCTGTACATGCCGCTGGTTATATACTGTACCACTGTATATACTGTATTTATGTACTGTACCAAAATGGTGTTGTTTTGAAGCCAATTGTCAGAGCTGGCATCAAATCAATATTTGGATCAATCAACACTTTCCTGTCTAGATACACAAGGACTAAGACTCACCACCACCAACTCCACATCTTCCATTTCTGAAGTCACCTACGATCAGCCGTCATGCACCGAACACACAGAGAAGGTGGAATAATAGACACAGGCCTTGTTGCCATCCAAGTCCTCCATGTCAATCTTCAATTCATAGCTCTTCTTCTTGTTGTGAGTAAGGACATGGATGTTCTTCAGTCCTGGAGGACAAGGTTGATCAGCAGGGACAGTCAAAGACAGACAGATTGACACAGGTCATTTGATGAGAGCTATGATCAAACTCAACAATTAGTGTAGCAATAATGCTAAAGTCTCAACTCTTACCCAGCCAGTATGATCCTGATGTTTGTCCAAATCCAGATACATACTCGTCCCATCGATAAAAGTCCACAGAGGCATCTTGTCTTCTCTGAATCACCTGCAGTAGATTTGTGTGTTAGGTGGAATTTCTCCAATCTAATCCATCACCAGCTGTAGCTCGATCAATAATAATGTTTTGGTGATAGATGATGATGATGACACTGATATAAGGTCGTAAAACTGAGATCATCACAGTTCCTTCTGACCTACATGTCCATCTATCTACCTACCAACCAACCAACCAACCAACCACATTTAGACAAAGTCTTCCATGAACTTGTGGTAGAGAAGCAATGAACTGAACTAAATAATAAACTGGACTGGACTGACAACACTGACTCGCTCTACAAGAAGGGTCAGAGTCACCTTTATCTTTTGCGTAGACTGCACTCTTTTGGGGTGAGCAGGACACTGCTGAGGACTTTCTACGACACTGTAGTTGTGTCAGTGGTCCTGTTTGCTGTGGTGTGCTGGTGAGGGGGCTGTTCTGTGCGGGACAAAAACAGACTAGATCGGATAATTAAAAAAGCCGGCTCGGTCTGTGGCTGTCCCCTGGACTCCATCGAGGTCATCCAAGAGAGGAGGGTACTGGCCAAACTATCGGCCATCATGGACAACACCTCTCACCCACTGCACAAGACTGTTGGGGCCTTAAGTAGCTCCTTCAGTCAGAGACTGATGCACCCTAAGTGCAGGACGGAGCGGCTCCGCAGGTCATTCATTCCTACTGCTGTCCGTCTGTACAACAGTGTGCAAACCAAATAACTATGTTTGTGTCACTGCTGTATTAGTCTGTTATTGTTTACAGTTTTTGTTCCTCGTTTTAGCTGGTCTGTTAAGTTATTGTTACAGTTTTTGTTTTTTTGTTTTTAACTGGTCTGTTATGTTTATTGTTTACAGTTCAGTTTCTTGTTTTTAACTGGGGTCTGTTTCACAAAGCAGGTTCAACAAACTCTGAGTCTAACCCTGAACTCTGAGTTGATCTACTCTGAGAAAGGAAACTCTGAGTTTTTGGTTTTAGAACAGCTGATTTGAGTTAGTTTGTTCAACTCAGAGTAGTTTCACCTCGAGTTAAGCGCATGCACCACAAGTCTAAAAAGACAGTATGAATGGAGCCCCATTTCGACGAGTCACCATGACAACGGGGAAGCGGAGGGTGACGTTCTCACCCACTGGAGTTGGAAAATATTAATGCGCTCATACGGTGAGTTTCAGAAACTTTTTAGAAGGAAGTGTAACACAGCAGCAAAAGAGAGGGAGACGGTGTCTGAGAACACTGCTGCTGATGAGGAAGTTTAAATGTCGTCCTTTGCACAATCACAATAATATTACAGCGGGAAACTGCTTGAGTTGTAGACGATTAATTTATTTATTTAGGTGTAATCCCGCGGGGGAGAAGCGCACTTGGCAGCAGTTTAATATGAAACATAGACCTCGGTATAATCTCATGGGATTAACCTCATTTTGATCATGTTTTACATACAGTAAATATGAAGTGGCTGTTTGATTGTACAGTTGTTTTATCCCCAACATAATGCTGTTTTCACACATAAATGACTTCTCATTATTTATATCACGTTCAAGTGCTCTGCATCTATGACGTTGTTTCAAAGAAAAATGTGTAAATTTGTAAGTAAAAAAATAATAATTTTAAACCGCAGCGCAACACACAATTTCTGCTGTGATGTGAGAGCGTGACTCCGGTTGTTAATGTTAAATATAAGGACTGATTAGGTTGTGAATGTAAATGATTGGACTGTGACGTGAAACGGTACCGCTCAAAAAGAAAAGTGTCTGGAAATGTAAGAACATCTATGCACGGTCTGATAATCATCTCCTGACGAATATTTAATTCTCTGCACAGTAATGCTGCACCTTCATCCACAGGATCACTGTCAAAAGGACATGGTTGTGAAAATAGTCTCCACCTAATATAACTTCTAATGTAGACGCAGAACAGACTTCAACACTCCCCCGACTGAATGAATGAGGAAATGAAATATCGTGTGTGTCTGAAAGAGGGCGGAGACAAAGAGAAACTCAAGGTTTGCGGAGAAAAACCTGGTCCAGACCAGGTTAGTTTCAAAGAGCATGTTACCATGGTAACTGACCGAGAGCTTAAGTTACCTCTCTCTGTGAAACAGGCTAGAGTTACTCCTCTTTCTCTGGTTTGACTTACCTCCCTTTGTGAAACGGAAAACTCGGAGTTTCCCTCATTTCAGGGTTAACAGACTCAGAGTTTTCACTAAACCTGCTTTGTGAAACGGACCCCAGTCTAACCCTGAACTCTGAGTTGATCTACTCTGAGATAGAAAACTCTTGAGTTTTCGGTTTCAGAACAGCTGATTTGAGTTAGTTTGTTCAACTCGGAGTAGTTTCACCTCGAGTTAAGCGCGTGCGCCACAAGTATAAAAAAACAGTATGAATGGAGCCCCGTTTCGACGAGTCACCATGACAACGGGGGAGCGGTGGGTGACGTTCTTCACGGCACTGGAGTTGGGAGAACACTGAGAGAACACTGCTGCTGATGAGGAAGTTTAAATATCGTCCTTTGCACAATCACAATAATATTACAGAGGAAACTGCTTGAGTTGTAGATTATTAATTTATTTATTTAGGTGTAATCCCGCGGGGGAGAAGTGCAGTTGGCAGCAGTTTAATATGAAACATGAAAACATTGTTCAAACAGGTAAGACCTCGGTATAATCTCATGAGATTAACCTCATTTTGATCATGTTTTACATAAAGTAAATATGAATTGGCTGTTTGATTGTACAGTTGTTTTATCCCCAACATAATGATGTTTTCACACATAAATGACTTCTCATTATTTATATCACGTTCAAGTGCTCTGCATCTATGACGTTCTATAAAAGAAAAAAAAGAAAATTTGTAAGTAAAAAAAATAATTAAAAAAACCGCAGCGCGACAAAGTTTCTGCTGGGATGTGAGAGCGTGACTCCGGTTGTTAATGTTGTAAATGTAAGGACTGATTAGGTTGTGAATGTGCCGTGAAACTGTTCCGCTCAAAAAGAAAAGTGTCTGGAAATGTAAGAACATGTCTGACGTCTGATAATCATCTCCTGACGAATATTTAATTCTCTGCGCAGTAATGCTGCACCTTCATCCACAGACATGGCAGTGAAAATAGTCTCCACCTAATATAGCTTCTAATGTAAACGCAGAACAGACGCAGAACTATACTACGCTAAAACTCTGCTGACTGAATGAATGAGGAAATGAAATATCGTGTGTGTCTGAAAGAGGGCGGAGACAGAGAGAAACTCAAGGTTTGCGGAGAAAAACCTGCTCCCGACCAGGTTAGGTTCAAAGAGCATGTTACCATGGTAACTGACCGAGAGGTTAAGTTATCTCTCTCTGTGAAACAGGCTAGAGTTACTCCTCTTTCTCTGGTTTGACTTACCTCCCTTTGTGAAACGGAAAACTCGGAGTTTCCCTCATTTCAGGGTTAACAGACTCAGAGTTTTCACTAAACCTGCTTTGTGAAACGGACCCCAGGTCTGTTAAGTTATTGTTTACAGTTTTTGTTTTTTTACTGGTCTGTTAAGTTATTGTTTACAGTTTTGTTCCTTGTCTTTAGCTGGTCTGTTTAGTTATTGTTTACAGTTGTTGTCCTGTTTGTCTTGTTTGCCTAGATTTGTCTTATTTTTACCTGAACCTAATACGCACCTTATTTACATTCACTCTTATCTTATTTCTTTCTATGTACAGTTTTTATAACATTGTGTAATTGTTAATCTGTATACGGAGCTGCTGAAACCCTGTTGTCTCCCCACTGTGGGATAAATAAAGCTATCTTATCTTATCTTATCTTATGACGTTAGACGAGCAGCACTTCAGTGATTCATAGAATAACAATGTACAAATGATGATGGAACATATACGTACAGTCCACCTCACACTGTCCTCATTGGAGCCCATGTCACAGTAGACCTGGACAGGCTTCGTTGGTCCTCCTGGGTAGATTGTGTGCACACCATTGTTTAGAGAACCTCCATCGTACACATCAGTGCAGTCGCCTGGACGACTCGGTGGTGCACAGACGGCTGCTGAGATCAGAGCGAATAAAAGAATAAAAGCCTGAAATCAAAAGACGAAAGTGTAATCAGAACATTAAAGTCAGAGACGATTCACAAACACACAGCACAGAGAAAACATGTGCTTCAGATACAAACATGTCGAAGATAAAAACACATGTGCAGGAAACTCTATGCAACAAGTCAGACCACCTAAACATGGAGCAATCATACACTACTGTTCTGAAGTTTAGACTCAACTATACAATTGTTTGTGTTTTCTGTTAAAAGTCAGACTTTTATTCATCAAAAGAGTTGAAAAATGAATAGAAAATATAGTCAAGACATTGACAAGATTAGAAATAGACGCGTAGATTGGATATTTAAAGAAATACAGAACAAATTCAGTGTTTTGACTGAGAAAACAAACTCACCATTATTCCTCTGAAGTGGTGATTTCTGGGTAATGGTCAGGATGATCTCTGAAAACAAAGAGATTTAAAGACTTAGTGTTAAACATATATACATATAGAATACATGAAAGGCTTCTTGAGGTGACACGTCACACATGATGGGGATCAAAGAAGAAAGAATCATATTGGGGGCGTGGCCTGAGGAGGACGGTTGATGATCATCAAAGTACAGACAGAAAATACCTCATTCGGATACGTTGTTGTTGTTTTTTCACTCGATCAGTTCTGGAGAATTCAAATTATATTTCTATTTCATTTGAATGTTTCTTTCACAGAGACGATACATACAACATTAGCACAGAAAATGGTTCAATGTGATGCAGATAAGATGTGAAGCTTCAGCTAATGTGCGGTCTTTGTCCCTGGTCAGGCTTTAGATTAGAATCAAATATTGGGAATAGAATAAATGCAGTGATACAAAGGCAGTGGATAATACAAATACACACATTTCACTTGAATGGATGGAGCATACTTAGGAAGTACAGGTACTCCAAAAAACGACTTAAGCCCAATTTATACTCCTGCGTAAAGTGCTCTGCGTAGGCTACACAGAGTCCTCTGCGTCGACGCAGAACCTGTCGAAGAGCCTCTGCGTCGTCTCCGGGTGCACGGAATATTTTTTATGTGTCCGTCACTCTGTCAAGGGACAACGGAGACGGCAAGAGCTGTGATTGGTCCTCAGGACAGGCCGAGCGAAGCTGCTCTGTGCTGACTCACAGTGAGCAGCGAACGTCCACAGAGGGCGGAGCTGAAGACCGCCGACTTTGTCGCTGCCGAACTATAAATACGTCATATCTTAACACACACAGCACATGTTTAGACTCTAAATGGCCAATTTCTCGCCTCAAATTATCTTAAAACTGCGTTCCGGGACACAGAAAAGTGACAAACGGCCACTGTTTCAACAACAGCAGTCTTTCTCCCTCGGACGCCATTGCTCACTGTAGCCAGAAGCACAACAACCTTGCGCAGCGACCCCTACTGATCGGGCGGGAAATTGCAGCGCCTATCCGTCACCACGATGCAGAAGTATAAAGGCTCGAGTGGTCTACGTGGTGACGCAGACGGATAACGCATTACGCAGTCGGAGAAGTATAATGTGGCCTTTAGGCCTTACAGGGTTATAAAGTACAAGTACTCAAAAAAACGACTATGGCCTTACAGGGTTATAAAGTACAAGTACTCCAAAAAACTACTATGGCCTTAAAGGGTTAGAAAGTACAAGTACTCCAAAAACTACTAAGGCCTAAAAGGGTTAGAATGTACAAGTACAAGTACTCAGTAAATTTACTTAGGCCTTAAAGGTTTAGAAAGTACAAGTACTCATGTTCTGTCCATAAATGCTCAAATCAAAACATTCATGTTATCCCTGACCATTGAAAAATAATAAACATATATTAATAAAAATAAAAGTGTGATTACCGCAAAGCTAAATCTACCTAAAATCCAATGAAACGGATTAGGGAAATGAAGTGTAACATCTCTGAAATTGAGAAAAGTAACAAGAAAACTGTGGCGTTGGTCCACGTTCTGGATAGAAACGTCAATAAATATGGCCCAAAGCAAAAAAAAAACATTCATGTCATCATGTATATTCGTAGGCCGTCAACATACTGAAGTACAACTGAAGTACACACTGAAGTACGACTGGAGTACATACTCGCAGAGAACACGAGTACGATCTCTTCAGTTAGTACAGCTACTTCCTTGTTCTACTGTTTGAATGGTGGGAGACGGCAAGTAGTTAAGCCTCATTACCGCCACCTACAGACTGTTGATAAATGAACATATAAAATACTTAAATACATATATATTGTTATTATTTTCACATTTTAAATATTTATTTTCATGTATTAATTTAACAGTGTAATTATTGACTGAACTCTGAGAGGGTTTGTTCAGTTCCACTTTATTCACAGACACTGAGGTTTTTGTGTTACAAGCTGCTGTGACAACATGAGCTGTGGTGACATTTAGGCCCCTCCCACCTCAGGGTCACAGTATGAAGGGGATCAGAGCTTTCCTGCAGCGAGGATAGTCTTCAAACCTCTGCTGGTAGTCTCTGTGGAGAAGACAGGAAGTAGATCCTCAGGTGAGGCTCTGGGACAGAGCATGACTCAGCAGTTAGTGACGCACAGAGCGTGACTCAGCAGTTAGTGAAGCACAGAGCGTGACTCAGCAGTTAGTGAAGCACAGAGCGTGACTCAGCAGTTAGTGACAAACACAGCGTGACTCAGCAGTTAGTCACACAGAGCGTGACTCAGCAGTTAGTCACACAGAGCGTGACTCAGCAGTTAGTCACACACAGAGCATGACTCATCAGTTAGTCACACAGAGCATGACTCGGCAGTTAGTAACGCACAGAGCGTGACTCGGCAGTTAGTCACGCACAGAGCGTGACTCGGCAGTTAGTGACGCACACAGCGTGACTCAGCAGTTAGTCACACAGAGCGTGACTCAGCAGTTAGTCACACAGAGCGTGACTCAGCAGTTAGTCACACACAGAGCATGACTCATCAGTTAGTCACACAGAGCATGACTCGGCAGTTAGTAACGCACAGAGCGTGACTCGGCAGTTAGTCACGCACAGAGCGTGACTCGGCAGTTAGTGACGCACACAGCGTGACTCAGCAGTTAGTCACACAGAGCGTGACTCAGCAGTTAGTCACGCACAGAGCATGACTCAGCAGTTAGTCACACAGAGCATGACTCGGCAGTTAGTAACGCACAGAGCGTGACTCGGCAGTTAGTCACGCACAGAGCGTGACTCGGCAGTTAGTGACGCACAGAGCGTGACTCAGCAGTAAGTGACGCACAGAGCGTGACTCGGCAGTTAGTGTAGCACAGAGCGTGACTCGCCAGTTAGTCACGCACCTGTGGTGGTGGAGCGCTCTGGGCCCGATGGAGCAGACGGTGAAGAAGGCGAATGCGGGGAAGGTCCACGCCGCTACAGCGTAACCACACCACTCCACGATCTCCCCGAAGAAGTTTGCACCGGACACAAACTCAAACATCCCACCTACAACAGGAAACAGGAAGTCCAGGACCAGTTTGACCCTGTTCACTCTGTGGGACACTGTTCAAATGGTGTGAATCTGTATCAGGTGTAAATGGTGACCTGGTGTGAATGAGGATCTGGTGTTAATGAGGATGTGGTGTGAATGGTGATCTGGTGTGAATCTGGATCTGGTATGAATCTGGATCAGGTGTGAATCAGGAACTGGTGTGAATGGGGATCTGGTGTTAATCAGGTGTGAATGAGGATCTGGTGTGAATGGTGATGTGGTCTCAGTACCGTAGGGGATCCTGTAGACCACCTCTCCAGGTTTCCTCAGGTTGCGCAGGATGTGGTTGCTGTGGACGTTGATGCTCAGACCGAGGACAAACAGAAGGAGACCTGAAGGTAAAGAGGACAGGACAGACAGGACATGTCTGTGTGGACAGCTGTGCTGGGGTCAAAGGTGAAGTGAGTCATGTGACTGACCTCCAGTCTGCCTCACTCTGCTGCTCCAGCTGTGATGGAAGTGTGTGCAGTGAAGCAGGTGATGACTCTGCAGGAAACCGTTGACTGAGCAGAAGATGGTCGCCTAGACAACTGTCTTCAGGGGGAGGGGCCTCCCTCTGGTCAGGGGGGCGTAGATACAACTCCTGACAGACACATGGACACTGAGGTCAGGAGGTCACTTAGGTCAGGAGGTCACTGAGGTCAGGAGGTCACTGAGGTCTCTGAGGTCACTGAGGTCTCTGAGGTTGTGAAGTCAGTGAGGTCACTTAGGTCAGGAGGTCACTGAGGTTGTGAGGTCACTGAGGTCAGGAGCTCACTGAGGTCACTGAGGTTGTGAGGTCAGTGAGGTCAGGTGGTCACTGAGGTCAGGAGCTCACTGAGGTCACTGAGGTTGTGAGGTCAGTGAGGTCAGGTGGTCACTGAGGTCAGGAGGTCAGTGAGGTCAGGAGGTCACTGAGGTCAGGAGGTCACTGAGGTCAGGAGGTCACCATCACTCTCCACAGTCACACACCCTGTCACTGTGTGTTCATGGTCACATGATGTCAGTTAAAGTTTTATCATGTGCTGACATGAATGTTAGGAATGTTTGTCGACAACAAAAGACTCTCCTATACAGGAAAAACCACTCTCAAACACACTCACACTCACACACACACACACACACACACACCTCCACAAACGCACACACACACACACCAAAGTCCATAGAGAAAATCAGTGATTTTAACATCACAGCACACACAGGAGTTGTTGAAGTTCGGTAAAGTTGGAAAGATATTCACAGATTCTGACTTTCGGCTTCAATAGCTTGTAAACGAAACGTTCTATAAACACAAGCGTAGTCTCTTCTCAATCAGAATTGAACTCAATGAGCTACAGTAACATTTTCATCCAACAGACCTAAATTCCGGGCTGGAAGATTATTCTCTATGCGCATCGACAGCGAGACGAGTGTGAGGCGAGTGCCCAGGGACCGTCTACAAATTGCAACACAAGAGCAAGATGCTGCAAACAAAAATCAATAACTCTGCTGTTATACACTACAGAGACTCCAAAATCACTGCACACACCAAGGGTCTCCTCATGGTCATACTACAACAGCTGTTTTGTCAAAATGTGCCTTTTTTGAATATTGGTGATTTTTTTATTGGTATAAATCAGTAATATCTAACAATATTAATCAATAACTCCACTGTTATACATTACAGAGACTCCAAAATCACTACACTAAGGGCGACTGTGGCTCAGTGGGAGAGCGAGTCGTCTTTTAACTTGAAGGTTGTGGGTTCGATTCCTGGCTCTGCCAGTCTAAAAGCCGATGTGTCCTTGGGCAAGACAGTTAACCCTACGTTGCTCCTGACGGTTGTGCCGCCAGCGTATGAAAGATGAGTGATAGAAAAACGTATGAAAGTGTGAGTGAATGAGTGAATGGGAACTGTAGTGTAAAGCAGCTTTGAGTGGTCATCAAGACTGGAAAAGCGCTATATAAATACAACACCATTTACCATTTTTACCATTTACACACACCAAGGGTCTCCTCATGGTCATACTATTTTGTCCAAAATAAGAGGTGTAGTGTGACCATGGGAAGGTCATCTTTGACCGAGGTGAGTTTGGTGACTCTACAATGTACAGTGGAAAAGTTATTGAAAATTATTTCACAGAAAAATTCAGCAAAATTGTTTAAAAACAATTTTGTCCAAGATAAGAGGTGTAGTGAGACCATGGTGATGACATATTTTGTCTGTGCTGATTTTTAAAACACTACAATTAAGAGGAGTTAACCTATTGATTTTTTCCCCCAATAAAATATATATTGTAAATAGGCCAAGTCATCATTTCCATAATTAGCAGGTGTAGTATGTTGATAGGGAGGGTGAGAGAGGAGGAGAGAGGAGGAGAGGAGGACGGAGGAGGAGAGAGGAGAGGAGGAGAGAGGAGGAGAGAGGGAGGAGAGAGAGGAGGAGAGAGGAGGAGAGAGGAGGAGAGAGGAGGAGAGAGGGAGGAGAGAGAGGAGGAGAGAGGGAGGAGAGAGGAGGAAAGAAAGTTGACTGTTTATCTATATTTTCTAGTGGTGCAAAGGATCATCATTGATCCGTGATCCGTTCGATCAATTATTTCGGTGATCCGCGGATTGATTTATGAAGAAAAAAAAACTTGGTGGTCATGGCGAGCGGAGGAACGGAGCAACGGAGGAGCTTGAACGCCCCACGTCATTTAAATCCCCTGTTTTGGGGGAAAACCGTGACGGTGTGTAGACACTGTGGCACAAGAAAGACATATTTGAAGCGACATCACCGGTGTTTCACTGACATGAGTGAAAATGAAAGCTGCTCAACAACCGCTTATCACTGCAGCATTTAAGCAGCCCCTTGCTGCACAATCCGACCGAGCTAAAGCTATCACAAACGCTATCGGTGTGTTGTTGCAACACGTTCTCACTCCCACTGCGTCAAGCGCCTGACGAACGGTCACTGTCCCTCATCGTCACATGCCTGACTCATTAGGTACCCGTTTTTCGTCATGTGGTGACGAGCGGGGCAACCCGGGGATTTCAATGCAGTCCCCTTCGCGGCGATATGTGACGAGCGGGGCAACCCGGGGATTTCAATGCAGTCCCCTTCGCGGCGATATGTGACGCTCAGAGTAAAGTGATCAGCCGACCCGACCGCGGCGCTGAAAGACGCTGTGAGCTGGATAACTTTTTTTTCCTTAAAGCTTCATTGAACGTGATGTTGCTGTGTCTGACGTAGCTTTCGACAAGGCCGTCATTTTGGCTATTATTTATTTATTTAGTGATCATGGTGTAATATCAACTTTATTTTAAGAAAACACGTTTTGTTTCCAATGCCCAGTGTCATATCAAGGAAAATAACTACATTACCCATAGTCCTCATATTACGTCACTGTCCCTCATCGTCACATGCCTGACTCTTTTCGTCATGTTCTGACGAGTTGAGCAACCCGACAGTTTTACTCCCACAACGTCTAAATAAAACGCCACGGGAAGCATGCTACCATACTCTGTTGTCATGGGGACGTTTCCTGCGTCATATGACGTGGTGTGTACTCGGAAGTGGGGTTCCCCCGATGTTTGTATGAATGTACATAATAACTGCTTTTGTATTGAATATATTTTAATAAACAGTAATTGGAAAAGAAAAAAAGAATGTGGTATTTCTGATTTCCAAGTCGGGATTCTCCACTACAACGCCGTCGGATTTCGGAGTTGACATTTAGATGGCTGCCCCTGGTGTAAACAGTAAGTAGAAGCTCCTGCAATAATAACACTTCTGACTACAGCCGTATAAATAAAGCAGGCAGTGCTAACAATGGCGGCTGGTAGATCGGTGCCTGCCGTTATTTATTTATTATTTTTTAAATGTTTTTTTCAGTGACATGTTATGGGGAAAAGGATTGAAAGTAATACGAAGTAACTATAAATTACCTCTGGAATGCACAAATTATTAAAATTGTAGCCTATTTTGTTATAGCAGCTCTCAGTGGAGCTTCGGTGGGCACGGTTCATTATGTGCCGAGGTTTATTCTGAAGTAATACCGGAAGTAGTGTTGTTATTGCCGCAAATGACGTGTGTGAAGAGAAATACAAAAGTGGACGCTGCGATCGACAATGAAGGCTGCTTTTTGTGTTTTTCTTTATTTTGATCACACACCCAGTATAGGCGCCCCTCGCACTCGGTTACATTATTTTTATTACAGCTGTGCAGCAACATTCGCTGTGCCCCGTATCAGCTGATCCTCCTCAGGTTGAGATGTTACAAATTGAGCGCTGGAGAGCCAGCGTAGCAAGCTTGTTATTTATTTGTTCTACTTCTACTTTTTATCTTACATCTTATCTTTGCAGTGTCTCGCACTTTCCTCCTTACTTGTATGTATGTTTGCATAAATTATTGTTTTGTGGGTGACAATAACGTATACACAATAACAATGCTTTTATTGTATTTTATTTTGCAGTTTGCTGGGGAGGAATGACGACCTCGTCTGCTGAACCAGAGGGAGGTGATGTCTCGACCATGTAGTGCTGGAATCCACTGGCCGGCTCCCATGTATCATCCCAGCTTTTGCCACTGTAAGGTATCATTAGTGGACAGTATCATTACAACACAGGTCAGACAACATTTTGAGGTTAGGTTCAAAGGTAAAATCACCAATGTTCTCCTCTCTCACTCCCTGTCCTGATCTTCCTCATCATCATCACCTTTCTCTTCTTCCTCATGAATTTCATCATCATTGCTATCACGAGGGATGGGAGTCAAGAATTGTTTCCAGTTGAGAACCAGTTATAAATTGTCCAATCTATTGGTATCATATACCTGTGACACAACAATGGCTTTCACTGTAGCCCTGTAGTGAGACTTTACTCCACTGCTGGAGATATAATGTTAACATTAATAACAGAATGAAGCTCCTCCTCTCCCTCAATTTGTCATCCTCATACAGACACATTTATTCATTAATTAATGCAGTTAATTTTGTCTGTGAATCATTTCTCTTAGGTTTGGTTCTCTATAGGTTTTTTTCAAAACATAGAATTGATCAGGAATAGATAAGGGATTGACTGAGAATCAGACCAATAAGCAGAATCAATAAAGGCATTAGTATCTATAAAATCGTACCATTTCCAATCCCTAGATGTCTCTGCCCTCATTCTCACTACAAGATGCTGCAGTAATAAATTCCAACATCCTATCTACCTCAGACACTACATTACTTCATGTGTGCTACTTTTGTTATGATCCAAGAAAGTTGGGATGTAACTTTCCTGAAATACTTTTAATACCCCTTAAAACTGGTTTCACCCTGACATCATTGATCCTGAAAGGTTTCAAAGTGAAAATAGAATGCATATTTGCAATATTAACTTGTTAACTTACCGCGCAGAGCAAGGCAACCAGCGAATTTTCAATTCTGCTTTATCCTACACACACAGACAAAAAGATAATCAACAGAAATTTGAGCTGTTTAAGTAATCACTGGATTTTTTATTATCTTTAAAAGGCCAGAATGAGTAAAGCCAGCAGCCTAAAGAAAAATACTACAAATTGCATTAAGGGTTCAACATCTTACCTGGTTATTTCTTCTCCCAGTGATGCAGTCAAACTGGAAGACTTTCTGCCTACTACATTTTCGGCAACCTAGAATGATGAAAAGACAAGACAAGTCTTTTTGTATTACACAAGATCAAAACAGATTAATATAGTGCAGGTCTAGACTGCATTCTAGACTCTCATTGTGAGGGAACGGTGGATGTTCACGGAATGTACTGACACTCAGGGCTCCCGTTTACTCAGTGTTGTTCACGTACTGATACGGAGTCAGGTTTGCACTGCACTCATTCACTCACTCATGACTTGCGAACCTACTACGCACAGAACTGCTGCAGAGGACGTGATTCTATATTCTATATTTATGTTTATGCACAATAGCCAATAGGATGTTAACACATCTCCCCCTTGCAGGCTCTGTCCACTTTTATAGTATAAGAATCTGAGCTTTGCTGTTTGACCCTTAGAATTGAGGTGGCCTCACACACTTATGTTGTGTTGATGACTCTTCTGTTATCCTTGACCGAGCCTAATAAATTCCTTCAGTGTAAGACATCCAGGACTCTGGTACTTGTTCTTTTCATCACCTCAAATTCCTCCCTAACACTATGTAGTATCAATGTTAAGTGAATTGACTGTGTACAGAGGACAAGTTCACCATGTAGTAATATTTGGTGCATGTAAGCAGAAGTAAAGCTGCATCTCTCGCGGAAGTCTGTGTATAATGGTCTGTGAATGCACTGTCCAGGGCTGAATCATGACCTAGTCACGGATTGTTTTGCTAAGTATCAGTTCAGGAAGTTGGAGAAAAATGCACTATGCAGTCAGGGCTCCTGCTAAGCAATGAGTGAGTTGGTGAACACATTTTTTGAATAATTTTTATGAACTAATTCAGAACTGTTAAAAGAACTGCCATTTCCATCACTACCTGTTAGTTGAATGTGCTGCCTTTCATTGAATTTTTAGGGCCCATTCACATGGAGCATCTAAAAATGCCTGGAGCATTTTCCAAAGTGATTGGGAGGTTGTGTCTGCCATTACCA
This sequence comes from Microchirus variegatus, assembly GCF_963457635.1. Classification (NCBI taxonomy): domain Eukaryota; kingdom Metazoa; phylum Chordata; class Actinopteri; order Pleuronectiformes; family Soleidae; genus Microchirus; species Microchirus variegatus. The sequence goes on along the minus strand of NC_139813.1, from coordinate 533,328 downwards.
AGCAACAAATACCGCCTGTCACATTTTAGTAGTGTGCTTCACTACTTAACCAGAAACTAGTTCAAACAGAGTTGAACAGATTTCCAGCACTGTAAATCCCTCTCAGTGGCTTCACTGCTCAATCTGTCTGTTGTCAGTTTGTGGCTCACAGCAAAGGGTCATGGCCGTGTGGAAAGGAAGGAGACAGGAGAGACATGAACTCCCTACATTATGTGTGGTAAAACATTTAAAAATGCAGTTGAAAGTAGAGATCTGGGGCTGGGCTGGGGGAGGACAGCTGTCCCTTGCCCACAGAGAGATGCTGAAAGCGGGCAAGCACTGAGAGCCGGGCTGCACTGTTGCTGCTGGAGAAGCAGATCCATGGAGATGATCACATGATACACAGTGCGCAATCGGCATTAGAAAAAGTTTCTATTTTTTTAATCTCTGTGCGACTAGAACCACCACACCACGTGCACGGCTTAATAGGAACCAATTGAAATGTACACGCAAAAGACGATCCATGTGAATGTGGCCTTACAGACTCTAGAAGATAGTTTGTCTCTAGTTTTGTCAATCAAAGCACATGTATTGGACTAGGTTTCACACAGCCATGTTACCTTTAGGCAGGGATCAACATTAAGCGTGGCCCTTAAACCTTGCCACTTCACAATCCCCACCAAAATACAGCTGAATAAAAAAGGGTAAAATACAGTGTAGTGGCTGGCTGGTGTACTGTGTAATGGCTTGGTGACCCAAATGAAGGCTGGATTTGCCAACCAATAAGAATGAGATAAACTATATTTATCTCAGAGGGAAATTCAAATGTGTCAGTGAGCTCATCTATTAATCTATTTATCAAAGTATTTATCAATAACTGCCAAAGTCCAATTTGTGAGGTAATCAAATTATTAATAGTATGGAGTAACACTTACCCTTTCTTTGTCTCTTCTCTTGTGGCCCCTTAATCAAAGTCTGCCTGTTCCTTTTACGCAGAGACTTGGAGTTTGGAGGAGCTGGTGGAGGCCCAGCTGTGTTCAGGGGAGGCCCAACAGTGTCAGTGGAAGAGGAAGAAGGAGAAAAAGAAGTGGAATAGTGTGTAGGAGAGACAGGAACAAGATCGAGGGTGAAAACAGCCTCTTCCTCTGGAGGGCTATCATGCTGCTCTTCTGTAGGTGCATCGGGCTGCTCTTCTGGAGGGCCGTGCTGCTCCTCGTTGGCAGCATTTAGCTGCTCCTCTGGAGCGCTGTGCTGCTCCTCTGGAGGGCTGTTGTGCTGCTCTTCTGTGGAGGTTGTCCCAATACAAGTTTATTTACCTTAGAAATCTACACATATTAACGAAGACGATCCCATGTTTTTATAATAGTCATGTCTGCACCAAATACTCTTACCTTTGCTCAAGATGAACTCATAAGCCCTCTGCATCTTCTCCAAAAGGGCTTTTGTGTATGGACTGGGGGGCAGATGCGTCATTATGTCTGCTTCCCACCTTCCTCCGGCCCTTTTATTTTTTTTCCCAAAAAATAGAATGGGTTTATAGCCTATTGCCTCAAGTTTCTTCATCTGTAAAGAACACAAGCAGTTGGCACACATTAGTTAGCCACACTGCTTAATCAAATTAACCCATTAGACAGATGGGTCAGGTCAATGTAAGATAAAAGATCAGTGACAGGACAGGAGACAATAACAGTATGTTTGTAAAGACCAGATCATATTGTGCCTTGTATATGACAAGCAGAATGTTAAAATATGTACTTTCAGTTTATGGTAAATATACAATATGAACATTCTTACTTACTGCAATACGGGCAGAATGAATAATCCGCCCATGGTTCCTGTTTTTGAGGACTCCTTCTGCCCACTGACTAGTAAATGCTGCCTCCTTTTCCTTTTTTTGGGGGTTTGTGGAAAGACTGCTAAAACAGGCACTGCAGGATTTTCTGATGGCCTGATTTGGGGTATTACAGGATGGACAGGGCCTGAACTTTGGTCGTGTCATTGCAACAGAAAAACACTAAATAAACAAGTGGAATAAAGATGGACAGACAACACAAACAAAAATGTAAAAAGGACTAAGACAGGAACACGACTATGAAAGACTCACAGACAACAACAGGTACACACAGAATAACAATGAATGTGGCTCTTAAAAGTGCCTTTGGTTTTTATTTGTGAGTGTGTATGTATGTGTGTGTAAGTGAATGATAAATTTGATGGACCTGTGGAGAGAAAACAATACACTATTCAGACAGAATGTTTTACACCAGTATTCTCTTCCTCAGAATATTAGGCTATCTGATATATTACATCACTAAGTGGCTATGTAGCTACGGCTTTTTGGGGGATAATGTAACACAACACAGGTAACTGGAACTACATTACAACTTGAACTCACACTTTTCCCCATGTATCTGTATGGTTTTATGTGACAAATAAAGTTGAATTTGAAAAGAGAAAATGTTGTTATTCAGTTATTCTAGCCAGGGTGGTAAATTCATTTTATTTATTCATTTCTGTGCTAACATGATCAAATTCAACAGCCACCCACCCACTCTACATCATTACTTTTTTTGTCTGAAATCTAGGCCTACCAGCCACATTGTAGAATTTGGTGTATTATCATTTCCAACACTAGTGCTATGTAAGCTAATAGCAGATGGATAACTACTATTTTAATAAAGTTTACAGTCCAACAAACATGCTACACTGAACTTCTGAAAGTGTTAAAAATTTATTAAATTAATTTTGCCTGACTCGATCGTTTTGGGGTAAATATTGTAGGTTACGTGACTCTACTTACTGAGAGGAAAAGTGCGCAATGCGACACACAGGTGTTACACCGTATTTGGTCACCCGTCAGATTTGGCAACGTCCGATCCTTCAGTATAAAATGCCACATCAAATTATCTGTCGGTTTTGTTTTAATGATAACTTTAACATGAACACAAAAACGAAGTTGTGACCGACAAATCAACAATACGATACGTAAATGTTAAGGGAATTCGTTTTAATTGTGTATTATTCCATTATGAGAATTAGAGTTGTTTTATTCTGAAAAGCGGGAAAAAAAACAACCACAAAACTCCAAAAAATCCTAAAATACAAAAAACAACAACATATATTTTACTTTTTCTTCACATAGATGCAGTGTAAATACTATTTTACACTGCATATTATACATATTTCATATATTTATGAGATATATCTTTTTTATATCTTAACTGTGCTGCTGATTTGTATTTTTTAATATAAACAGTGTTTTTCATAGAGTTGGCAGTTGTAAATACTATGTTTAGAGTGCACAGTGGAGATTAAGGGATTGCTCAACACATTTGTGTAATTAGAAATAATTAAAAATATTGAATATTTAAATGGTTGAATAGATTTTGCCTACAGTATACTTTTTTGACAGAGCTCCCTAATACTGACTGATTTTGCATGATAGCTTAGGTCCAAGCTTTCTAACCTGGTCCCATGTCTGTAACCCCTTTTGTTGCTGAATTATGACCATTCAAACATGCACCAAGATCAAGGTTCAAAGGGCAGTCTTTCAAAGCAGGAGCCATATTGAGTTTTCATACTGACATATGTTACTCTCCAGGCTGAGACCTTTCCAATGATATATTTGGTTCAGCTCCATGACAAAGTTTTATTTTTTCTTTACATGGGCACAAGCTAGTGTAGGTGTAGTTTCAGACAGCACTTTGAAAGCCTAGTGAAATGAAGCCTGTTGTTTATTTTTTGTTGTTTTTTTATTTATTTTTGTGGAAATAATGATCAATAGCATAAGGCTTGGAGAAAGGCCTTTAATGTTGTGGGTTATGGGTTATTAAATTGTAACTGAGCACCATCATGTGCAGTACTATTTTCATTTAGAATAGAACAGAATAGAAAAATAAAAATGTATTCATCTCCTGGAGGGACATTTAGATTATCCAGCAGTTTAATTAATCTTAAATGACATTATATATGTATGATATAAAATGATATATGAAGTAATGTGTGTAGCCTAACAAATGGCATTGGGTACTTGATGGCCGCAGGAATGACTGATTTCCAACAGCTTTCTGTCCTGGAGGTGAGGGAGATGAGCTTATTACTTCGGCTGCTCCTCGAACCTTTGAGTCCTGTGTAGACCCACAACGGGTCACCCAGTATGGTCTTCAATTTACACCCCATCCTCCACTTAACCACAGCCTCTACCAGCTCCGCTCCCTCTCCCATCACAGAGCTACATTTCACGAATGAGCTTGTCTAATCTGTTCCTGTCCCTGACCCTAATGTTGTTACCCCAGCAGACAATGACAAAGAATGTAACAGTTGCTGGACTGATAGAACATGTGCAGCATTACATTAGAGATGTCAAAGGACCTGAATCTTCTCAAAAAAGAACCCTGTTTTGTGTCTTTTTGTCTCACTCTCTGCAGCATGGTCTTGTGTGTTTTTATTTGGAGCGTGAGAGGGAGAGCTGGTAGCTACGTGCATCAATGAAAGCACACAGCGCACAACTAATTTATGATAGGGTAATAATCATTTGTGTGTGTTTCGGAATAGTGCTGGAGACCCCAAGTGACTCTTCATTAGGCTACTTTTTCTTTCCACAGTTTACCAACAAATCAGTAGCCTAACTAGTGAAAACACACTATTAGTAAACATGATATTACAATATCAGTTGGGTTATTTTATTACATTATTGGTTTTAATGCGTGCATGTGTTGAGAGATGTTAAGTCCAGTTTGATAACCCCGTCTTCATCTCCTTCAGATAATAGCCACCATGTTACAAGATTTGATTCACAGAAACAGTGTTAGAGTGCTTTATTGGATGACTGTTGAAGTCATGTGACAACATATCAGAGGGATCAAAACACTTCTACTTTCACAAAAATAATTTAAAGACACTGTCCAGCATTTGGCTGGTGGCTGGGATAGAAATCTCTGGTGTCAATTATTGTTCATCATCGGAAATTTCAGAGTCACTCTGAAAGTTGATGTCCTCTTCGCCAACCAAAACTTGGAGGTAGCAGTCTCTTGCTTTCATCCTCATCTGTCTGATCATGGACTGCTTTCTGAGGATGATGCTTCCCAGACCTTTTATCCCCTCTTCATTTAGGCCCCAACGAGTTTCTTGAAAGTACAATAAAATACATCTTGTGTTAGTAACTTTATCCAGAGTCATCAATGTTTAAGTATGTTTACATAATAGATTATTTAAATGCATACTTTTGATTGTACCACCAGAAAGCTGGCAGTACATTTCTTTTAGTGCACTGGCACGACTACAAAGCGATTGCCAGTGATGGCCCATCTCCTTGACGAGAATGGTCTTCTCCTCCTGAAGCCGCTTCACCGCCATGATGAGGTCAAAGGCCCGCCTCTTCGTCCTTAGATCAACAGAGCCTGAAATGCATTTGTGACACAGACTTGGGTCACTGTCGAGTATTTAAAGGATACATTTGAGACTTTATGGGTTTTGATTATGTGTCAGATTTATTGAATGTATTCAATAGATTAGTGTACCTACCACTGTGTGGTAGCTGCCACGGCCATACTGCCTCGCCCGACAGAATGGTTTCCAAGCACAGATTTTCTGAGCTTGGAACCATCTTGTTGTATTGCTCCACTACAGAAGTGAGGAGCCCCTTCTCCTCCCGGATCTTGCGGCGGATCCTGGCACGGCCTTTGTTGCTGTCAGTATCTCTGTACAGACGCTGCGACCGCCTCTTGATGCATGCCACTAACACCTCAATTCTGCTGGCCAAGGCATCAGCATCATCAGTGGTGGTTGTTGTTGTTGCTACAGCAAAGGAAAAATAGATGGCTTCACTTAAATTGAACTTGTACATTATGCAATGCAGTATGAATCAATAATCTCAATTCAAAGCATTTCTTAAAACACATTTTGATAAGGTAATGGATAATAAAACTAAGTTTGCATTGATCGGGTAATCACAGAAAAACAAAACAAAAACAGAAAAAGACTAATCGGAGCTGTACAACTCTGCCATGAGATAATACATGGCAGAGTCCTGTCCTGTCTCATATGGAGACAGGACTGATCAACAGAAAATGATACAAAATGTTGTCTGGACTTGTATTACGAGTGACCATTTTCTCACCTTTTGCCCAGTCCTTCACATCGTTGGCCCAGTCTTCCAATTGGCTCTCTGTCACTGCCAACTGGGCTTTCATGGACTCCAGGTTCTGCAACTGGCTGTGCAGCGCTTTTGTGGTCTACAATGACAACAGACAATAAGTGAGAAACAAATGTTCAGCCCATGGCTTCAGATACCGCAAACATGGAATATTAGGGTGCTTTCACACCTGAATCATTTGGATCAGTTCTTCCAAAGGGAACACTTTATGTCATAGATCAGTTCGTTTGGTCACAGTGAACATGTGAACACAGCAATTGCGATGGATGCGGAACAAAACAAGCAGGCTAAGATAGCTTGGAAGTGTTGGTTTTGACTCATTTCTATCCGAGCCATGGTCGACATAGCAACCAACACAACACACAAGGCTACATAGGGTTACCTTTTGGTATCGGTGACTCAGTGAGGTGGCCAAATTACAGAACTTTTGCCGATTCCAGCGCATGGCCATGAGAGTCAGCATGTCTGTGCGCCCTGTAAACACAGAAAATATTTACCATCACTATCCTTACTTATTACACTTATGATCTAACTAATGCAGTATGTGGTCATCTCACCTGCTTTTGACATGTGCTTGGTGGTCACTGCTATCCTGGACAGGAAGGCATTACATTGTTCTACCTCCTCCCCAAGTGTTGAACCAGCTCCCTCCTGATATGCCCCACTCCATTTCACCTAAGAAAATAGCAATATGGAGAAGCTGTTCACATGCATATGCAGGTGTTCATATGTGGTTCCATTATATGGTAATATTTATTTACACTTGAAGTCATGGGCTTTGGCATGAAACACCGAGAGGAATGGTTTCATGCCAAGGAGGTGCCGGAGCTCTGGGCAGTTTTTCACCACTTTTTGCAGGTATGGCCAATATTTGCATGTGACATCCATGCAAAAAAAGGTTACTTGCCTACTGGCAAGCTTCTCCTGCAGGTACAGGGGATAGGCAAAAATTTCTCCCCTGTACATATTTAAAGCATGGAGCAGCACTCCATGCCGACACACTGCCAGCTCCAGTCCCTCCTCATCAACCTTACTGGCAGATCTTTGGGAGGTCTCTCTGGCTGCCGACCACTCCCCTCCACAAACACCTCTTCCAGAGACCTACAGTATGGAAAATGGTTGATACAAATGGTCCACAGATTCAACTTAACTCCTTAGTAGAAGGTGATTACACATATATATATATACACACACACACACACACACACACACACACACACACAAACACACACACACACACACACACACACACACACACACACGTATATATATGTATGTGTGTGTGTCTACAGTCTTACATGTTTGGTTGTGTTGTGGATGTAGTCAACAAATGCGGCAACATCTTCATCTTTGGCTATGAAGGCACCTTCAAAGATGGCCTGCTCCTCAGATCTAAATAACAAAAGGGTGCACAGCAGTTTAAGATATCTTACAGTTTAAGGTTACTTGGTGAACGTTAAAGAGTTCTGTTTTCTTATTACTACAAACACACATGACATTATACACATTTGGAGTACCTAGCTGCATTCCTGAAACGATAATGCTTGCGGTTTCCATCGACAGATACCGCAAGCATATTTGGGGTGCATGCAGGACAGTTGAACAGGTCCTCCTCACAGATGTTGTCCACCTCATACCTGACAGCCTCCCACTCAAAAAAACTTTTCTGGAAGCTGTCCGGTGAGACCTTCCCAGTCTGTTTCAAAACAAGGAAAACAACTTCAAATAATGTGCAAAACATTGTTTCAGCCCACAATACAAAGACATGAACAACGCTGTAGGATAAAAAACACCTCAATACTCACACGGCCAAAGCGGACAGTTCTTTGATCCAGCATCCTTAAAAATGCCTGGCAGGACAGGCCTGGTGCTGCCATCTTCATTTCCTCAAAGGAATAGAAGATGTCTATAGCATACATTGTGGCGAAGTGAATGGTAGCAGGCCAGTACTCATTTTTTACAAGGTCTTCCAGTCCAGCACTCCAATTTGCTTGGCATGAGTCACAAGCCAATTCAGGCATGCTGAGATCATATCGTCCTAGAGAAAGGAAAAACACATACACTGTAATGTAAATTTAGCCACTTGGGGTAAGGATTTTTTGTAATGTGGCATACATTGCTCAATAGTCTTGCAGATTTCATGATAATAAATAATAACTTGAATGTATAGCCCCTTTCAGGGAGCCCAAGGACTCTGTAAATAAAACATGTAGGGATGGATATTTTTCAAGTAAGTTTCTTTACAAATGAGACAAAATCAAAGTTCTTCACATCCTCACCATTTATTGTGACCACAGCAACAGCCTTTCCAGGTTTGACCCTCAATGACCCTGGTGAACAACCGCAAATTTCTCCAGGCATCTCCAGAGGTACAAGCCGCTCTGAAAAAGATTATACATATAAATTACTATCATGGGAAATATAACATTGCAATGAGACAAAGATTCCTGGAACCACTTACAGACCTCATAATAGAAAATTAGATTTAGAAAAAGGCTCATGCAGTTCATTACCAAAAAATAATAAACAGACGCTCGAAAAGCTGATTGACAAAAGCATCCACATAAATTGTTTAAATAGTCAAACTAGTGAGCTTAACAAGTTTGAAAAAGGGGAATTACATTATGTGTACTATGTTGTATACACACAAGTCACAACTTACCACAATGGGAAAGAGCCTTATCCACAACAACAGTTGTTGGAGGCAATGGCTCAAAGAATCCGGCTGTCATTCCATCCCTGTTATGAAGGACGTGTCTGGAGTGCATGACAACGTCACATTCAGCACAGAAGAAGGGGCGTGGTCGACAGTCCCGACAACGGATGACAGCTGGATTGCTCCCACACTGTTGGCAGATGTGTGTGGCCACATATTCTTGTGAAACAAGAGTATTCACAAGACGGGGTCTCTCCGCCCTCCAGCTCTCTGACAACACACTTTTTCTTGTGCTCCAGTTGGAGGAAGCCTGAGGAGCAGCTTGTGATACCTGCTGCTCATCACCAGCATCATCCAGTGAGTGCTGGAGATCTTGTAGAAAACATTCTGTAAAATATAATGAATACTCAAAGACGATACTTTTTTTTACAATAGACGCTATGTCTTTACATCATGTTGCCCTGGGCAACGGCCCTTTTGTTTGGACTGAGTGGCAAAACAAACCTCCCTTAACGTGGTGAAGGATAACGGAGGACACGGAGAAACTGGGTTAAACATGTAGTATTTATCAAATCAAATTGAGGTCAGAAGGACTCGACAATGATCCGTACAAGCTCTACATGACCTGTTGCCAGATATAATTAAATTATTTCAAAATGAATTTATTCAATCAGCCAATAGATAGACAATTAACTGTCTTTTTCAATTTACTGTCTTTTTGCCATCAGGTGCATACCCTCTAAGTGAACTGTACGGAGTGGCTGTGGTAGTGAAAGATTTAACAGTTATATTGTCCATTATTCTAGCAAATTTGACAAACATGGACTTTAAATTCTAACTCGGGGTCAGGTATGTTGTACATATATGTTTATGAATGAACATGTACTTTGGGCTTTATGGAGAGACAATGAAGTACATACCGACAGTGTCTGCAGCAAAGGCCACCTCACAGGTGGTGTCAGGTGCACTGAAGGGAGGATCGGGCTTGCGACTGTGACCAGCTGTATCTGAAAGAAAAAAGCACATTTCTGAATATATAACATTACCATTTCCTACACATCCCAAGGCTAATGGCGCATTTGTAGCCTGGTTATCACGCTGAGATGGCACAAGCTTAGTGTGTCATATCTAGATGGAGAGACTGTCTGGAGAAGACCAGTCAGTCATCTCTCTATGAGGTATCTGACAGGAAGTTGAGGAGACTAGACTCAAAATGCAGTATGCGGAACTTGGGGAACACGTGGCGAAACTTAATAGGGAGACAGGGGCAAGACACAGATAATAAAACTAAAAACAAAATAAAACAGGAAACAGAGAACTTCAAAATAAGAATATGACCCAGGAAAGCAAGACACAGAACTTCAAAATAAATAGGATATACATAACTACACAAAATCCAGAGTAAATGACACTAAGACAAGACAGAGGGAATTGATTACACAACACAAGGAACACAACAGGGATGCAGATAATGACAGCATCATATATTATATACATTCATTACATGAAGATTTATTACTTTCTTACGGTACTTGCCAAACGGAAAATCTACCCACTATTACTTGATTCATTTTGGACCCTACCACCACACCTGACATTGTGTTAAAATGGTAGACAAAATAAGCCCTGGCTTCAGTCTACACTGTTTGGTCTTTGTTGAAAGACTTTTTTGTAGTGTATTGACTGTTGATTTCTGGAATAAAATGAAGTAATAAACATGTCAAATCAAATCATCAAAATATCTTGCTTGAAAAAAATAATACTGACCCTGACTTGACTGGTTCCTGCTCGATCTTGGCCTCAGAGAGAGCAGTTTTCCATCGCTGTCTCTCTTTTTCCAACTCACCCTTGGCTCAGGTGGTAAAGGGTGGGGTGCTGCTGCTGCCGCGCCTTCCTGCACCTCAGCAGATACATTCTCAAAACCGTGGAGGTGGTCATTGAGCTCAAACTGATCTACCAGGTCATCCAGGCTCATGAGTGGATCTTTTGGATCAGTCATGATCGGACAGATCAGACAGACAGATAGACAGACTGACAAAGAGATCGACAGAAAGAAATACAAGGACGAGGCAATCTCTCTCTATCTCTCACACACACACACACACGAGTAACAACGCAAAACAGACTGACAGGTACACACACGTTAACTTACAGCAAAGACGTATAACAAAACAGAGTGGCTCTTAAAAGTGCCTTTGTGTTGCTGGATGGTGGAAATTCCGATGAAACAAAATGTTTATTGTAGATCAGAAACACCTGTTAAAAGAAAACAATAGAATTTAGTAACTTATTCTCTATGTCATTCTTCCAGTACATGTTTATATGCATGTTATATACATATGTTTATATTTACAGTTTAAAATAGAGAATGCAAATGAAAAACTCTGCACGAGTAGTGTGAAGATGTTGTTGCGCTATTATGGATAGTGTTTTGGAATAATTTTACTCTGAAGCATAGCCTCATTTTATTTTGAAGAAGACTGGAAGTAAGGAGAGTCCTGCTTTATTTATTTTAGCGGCGTTTTTTTTATCTTTCTGGCGGATTTTGGCCATCATAACACTGGGAAATAGTCTGGTGCTGAAACACGATCCAAAACAGCCCCTTGTTGTCAAGGCCACATTATACTTCTCCGACTGCGTAATGCGTCATACTTCTCCGTCGTGGTGACGGATACACACTGCAATTTCCCGCCCGATCAGTAGGGGTCGCCACGCAAGATTGTTGTGCTTCTGGCTACAGTGAGCAATGGCTGTTTCTCACTTTTCTGTGTCACGGAACGCAGTTTTAAGATAATTTGAGGCGAGAAATTAGCCATTTAGAGTCTAAACATGTAGTTTGTGTATTAAGATATCACGTATTTATAGTTTGGCAGCGACGTTGTCGGCAGTGACCAGCTCTGCGTCTGTGGACGCTAGGTGTGCACTGTGAGCCGGCACAGAGCAGCTTAGCTCGGCCTGTCCTGTGGACACAGCTCTTGCCGTCTCCGTTGACGGAGTGACGGACACTTAAAAAATATTTCGTGCACCCGGAGACGACGCAGACAATCTCAGATAGGCTCTTCGTCGACGCAGAGGGTCTGCGTAACCTACGTAGAGCACTTTACGCAGGAGTATTAAAACTGGGCTTTAAAAAATATTTCGTGCAGCCGGAGACTCTCCGAGAGGCAACCTACGTTGCGTTGGCTTATAGTGAATTACTGGCGGTGATATACTCTTCACCCTAATATTTAAACCATGCAAGTAATTCATTACATTTAATAAAACAAGTAGCAGACGTCGCCATACAACTTACCTTCACAGTAGTTTGGGAGCGAATGAAGCGCGAGTTCCCTGGCACGTCATATGACGCAAGAAACGTCACGTTACCATGACAACAGAGAGCAGAGTACCTTGCTTCCCGTGGCGTCTTTTTCGGACGTTGTAGGGAGTTGTGGGAGTTCTATGTAAAACTGTCGGGTTGCCCCGCTCGTCACCACATGACGAAAAACGGGTACCTAATGAGTCAGGCATGTGACGATGAGGGACAGTGACCGTTCGTCAGGCGCTTGACGCAGTGGGAGTGAGACAGACATGAGGCCATGTTCAGTTGTGCAAAACGAGGCTTTAAACACATGCTGAAAGTGCTTGAGCCACGTTACAACATCCCGTCGCGCACACACTTCAGCGATCTTTATGAGCAGGAGAAGAAAAAAGTTGTGGATGAACTATCCCGAGCACCGTCTATTGTCCGGTGCTGCAGACACGCCCCCTTTATGAGAGTCACACAGACACTCATCTTGTGCAGGTACTGACTCAGGCAGTGGAGGAATGGAAGATAAAGAGGTCCAACTACTAATATCCCAGTCACAACTGATAATGCCCAAAAATAAATAAATACAATACAATACAAATAAATGCAGTGAATGAGGCAGGACTGGGCCCACAGATAGGTTTGCACATGTAGTGAATTTGAATTTGAAAAAGAAGGAGATACCTTCTGATGTTGCAACTTTAAGTTGTTTTTCATTAATTGTGTTGAAAAAGAAGATATTATGCCTTGTGCACTTTAAGTTGATTTTATATTTTTTAATTGAATAATTTAAAAGTGTTAATAAACGAGAAGACAAAACTTATGTTCATTTTTCTATTTATTATTATTTTTTTATTTTTTTTTTGCTGATCTGAAAAATGATCCGATCCGTGACTCTGATCCGAGGAACGATCCGAACCGTGAGTTTTTTGATCCGTTGCACCCCTAATATTTTCTAAACTTCAGAATATTATAGTGAAGTAAACTTGGTTTAAACTGAAAAGTATAAACAAAAGTCTAAGAATAAGTACTTTAATACTACAACTTATACTTGTACTTTAATACTACAGCTTATACTTGTACTTTAATACTACAGCTTATACTTGTACTTTAGTATATACTTTTGACTTCTTTCTGCCACAAAGTACAGAATAAGGTCAAGACATTGAGTTGTGCTTCCATTTAATTTAGCTTTAGTGAGGTGTGTATATACAGTGGTATGCTAACGTTTGGGCACCCCTGTAAATGTTGATGATTTTCCTTTATAAAGCATTGGTTTGGAAGAAATGTCAGTTAAATATATCATATAGGAGACAAACAGTGATATTTGAGAAGTGAAATAAAGTTTATATGATTTACAGAAAGTGTGCAAGAATTATTAAACAAAATTAGACATGTGCATACATTTAGACACCCTTGTCATTTTATTGATTTCAATACCTTTAGCACTAATTATTGGAACTCAAAATTGGTTTGGTAACCTCAGTGACCCTTGACCTCCATACATAGGTGAATCCAATCATGAGAAAGAGTATTTAAGGAGGTCAATTGTAAATGTTTCTCCTCTTTGCATCTTCTCTGTAGAGTGACAACATGGGAGCCTCAAAACAACTCTCAAATGACCTGAAAACAGTGTGCGAAATATCCATTAATAATCAGTGTGGTCCCACCTCCCATTTGTTGCGCAATACTGTTTCACCTCCCCAGGTGCCACGCTGCAGTATTGGCTATTTTCCCTGTCAGATGTTGGCTTGTGTGGCCTTTTCCATAATGAAAGCAATTCATTAAAACATTAAAAATACAAAATTACAAATAAAATGATTTACATTTTGTCTGGTTATAAAGGATAAGAAAACATGCAAAGTGTATTATGTATGTAGATCATATATGTAAAACTAAAATGACAAAGATCTTTGGGGGAATGACACTAACATGTTTAAACTAGGGCTGAACCATTATGGCAAAAATATTAGTCACAATTATTTTTGACTGATATTGAAATCATGATTAATAGACACAATATTCAGAGTATTTATTGAACCACCAAAACTCAACTTTAAATATAATTTAAAAGAACAGCCAGAAATGCATTAGTAACAAACACAACAATAATAATAATTATAGTAAATTAAAATAATGATAGCAATAAAAACAAAAAATAAACAATCTACTTGAACTGCTGCACAACTTGCAAAAATTTACAACAGACAAAACACACTAATAGTCTCTGTTATCTCTTGATGTCTGTGAACGTGGTGGGATATTATGGGATGGCACTGTAAAGAGTGTCCTTAATAGAGGACTGTGTTGGTGCTGACTGACGAGCTTTATGGCCTGGTCATAGACACTTTATGACTGAACTTTAAGTGACTGAATAAGTTGGTCGTGTTGCCTTCAGGGGCAACAACACGACAGCACCAGAAACTTTGCAAAAAATTCCTTTTACTGGACGTCCGTCAAATTGAAGCCAAAGTGTTTCCAGTTAACTGATATTGTCCTACCTTTGTTACCTTTCTGTTGTGTTTTCAAATGTTCGCTCCTCATATTATTGATCCACACACGTCCCTCACTAGCTGCATCTGCACGTAACACTGGTGCATTCAAGGTGTTTTTCTAGCATATAAATTTACATACACGCCGCGCCGTGCGGTGCATTAATCGTTTTTCTACGATTATAATCTTTTTATGATGGTGAGAAGCCAAAAATCTAAATCATGAATACAATTTAATTTACACACACAGAATAGTTGTTCATACTCACACATCGACTCAGTATCGTTTGTTTCTTTAAATCTCTGCTGACTTTCTGAGTCTTCTTCTGACGTGTGTAGTTGTAGTTCTGGGGTCTGTTTCACAAAGCAGGTTCAACAAACTCTGAGTCTAACCCTGAACTCTGAGTTGATCTACTCTGAGATAGGAAACTCTGAGTTTTCGGTTTCAGAACAGCTGATTTGAGTTAGTTTGTTCAACTCGGAGTAGTTTCACCTCGAGTTAAGCGCGTGCACCACAAGTATAAAAAGACAGCATGAATGGAGCCCCGTTTCGACGAGTCACCATGACAACGGGGAAGCGGTGGGTGACGTTCTTCATCCACTGGAGTTGAAAATATTAATGCGTGAGTTTGAGCATGTTTTAGAAGGAAGTGTAACAGCAGCAAAAGAGAGGGAGACGACGTCTGAGAACACTGCTGCTGATGAGGAAGTTTAAATGTCGTCCTTTGCACAATCACAATAATATTACAGGGGGAAACTGCTTGAGTTGTAGATTATTAATTTATTTATTTAGGTGTTATCCCGCGGGGGAGAAGCGCAGTTGGCAGCAGTTTAAGATGAAACATAAACACATTGTTCAAACAGGTAAAACCTCGGTATAATCTCATGGGATTAACCTCATTTTGATCATGTTTTACATAAAGTAAATATGAAGTGGCTGTTTGACTGTACAGTTGATTTATCACCAACATAATGATGTTTTCACACATAAATTACTTCTCATTCTTTATATCACGTTCAAGTGCTCTGCATCTATGACGTTGTATAAAAGAAAAATTGTAAAATTGTAAGTAAAAAAAATAATTTTAAAAAACCGCAGCGCAACACACAATTTCTGCTGTGATGTGAGAGCGTGACTCCGGTTGTTAATGTTGTAAATGTAAGGACAGATTAGGTCATGTATGTAAATGATGAACTGTGACGTGAAACAGTTACGCTCTAAAAGAAAAGTGTGTGGAAATGCAAGAACATCTATGAGGTCTGATAATCATCTCCTGAAGAATATTTAATTCTCTGTGCAGTAATGCTGCACCTTCATCCACAGGATCACTGTCAAAAGGACATGGTTGTGAAAATAGTCTCCACCTAATATAACTTCTAATGTAGACGCAGAACAGACGCAGAACTATACTACGCCAAAACTCTGCTGACTGAATGAATGAGGAAATCAAATACCGTGTGTGTCTGAAAGGTCCGGGTACTAAAGTATAATCCGGTTTTTTCACAATACCAACAAACGAGAGCACGGAAATGTCCTTGTTTCGTATTCAACCCAAATATGAACAAACGGAAACAGTGCTCCTTTTTTCGTATTTAACCAAAATACGGAAAAACAAAAGAAACAAAACAAAATAATGGCCCAAATTTGTTTTTTGCAAATTCCTTCTTTTGTTTTTCGTTTCTTAATTCTCGAGACGGCGGCTGACAGACCGGAAGCGGATGTGAAGTGTAAAAACTTCAAAATAAAGGCGTGCTAATTTATTTTCATACAGATTATATACCATTCTCTTTATACACTGTAATGTAGTACATGTATTTTCGTGAAAAGTGAAACTATAACAGCTGGTTGTTTGGGAGAAGGACATGTAGGCTATAATTATTATTTTAGCTGAGTGTCAAGACAAGACTCTGAGAAACTTATCCACGCCTTTATAACCTCTCGGCTGGATTACTGTAACTCCTTACTGTCAGGATGTCCTAGTAAGTCCCTGAGAAGCCTTCAACTGGTCCAGAACGCAGCAGCACGTGTACTGACTCGAACCAGACGACGTGATCATATAACTCCTGTCCTGGCTTCTCTTCACTGGCTCCCAGTGAAAAGTAGAATCGATTTAAAAATACTTCTACTTACATACAAGGCCCTGAATAATCAGGCACCTTCTTACATTTGTGACTTAATCACTTTATATCAACCGAATAGACCGCTGCGCTCCTTGAACTCAGGTCTACTGGTTATTCCTAAAATAACTAGAAGTAGAATCGGTGGTAGAACATTTAGCTACCAGGCTCCTCTCCTGTGGAACCAACTTCCGCTTTCAGTCAGACAGTCTGACTCGGTCTCTGCCTTTAAGGTGAGACTGAAAACCTACCTTTTTAACATAGCCTATAGTCGAAGCTAGATCAGGTAGTCCTGATTAGAATAGTCTATCTTCAATCAATCAATCAATCAATCAATCAATCTTTATTTATATAGCCCACAGTTTACAAAACATAGTTTGTCTCACGGGACTTCACAGGGTTGGTAACATCCTCTGTCCTTAGACCTTCGACCAGGGTAAGGAAAAACTACCTACTATCTTATGCTGCCATAGGCTTAGACTGCTGGGGGAATTTCCCATCATGCACTTAGAATGAGCACACAGACTTTGCACGAGCCGCACTCTCTCTACCCCGTCCTCGATTTCTCAACCCTCACCACTTACCCGATGTACCCCCATGAGATGTAGCACATAAATCTACATATAGCACATCTCTAACTGATTTTAATCTCTTACAGTTCTGCTGACACCAGTGAACGACATGAGGACAGGAAAGAAGACTCCGTCATCCTCAAGTCTCTGACCACAACAGTCTTCACTACAGGCTGTGATAAACCCAGTGATCCAGATGATCCTGGCATTTAAAGACTTTTTTTTTTTTTTTCACTTTTTATTCTTGTCATTGTGTATTGTATGTTTTGGGTAACATCTACTGCACGTCTGTCCGTCCAGGGAGTGGATCCCTCACCTGTGGTTCTCCCTAAGGTTTCTACCCTTTTTCCCTTTTACAAGGGTTTTTTTTTTCCCTGGTAGTTTTTCCTTACCCTGGTCGAAGGTCTAAGGACAGAGGATGTTACCAACTCTGTGAAGTCCCGTGAGACAATCTATGTTTTGTAAACTGTGGGCTATATAAATAAAGATTGATTGATTGATTGATTGAGTGTGTGAATGGATATTGTAGAAAACGTTTACCCTGCCGAAATAAGCTAGCATCTAATGTCACCAGTAGAGGTCGCCATCACCCGCAGTCAAGACAGACATGGCTTCAAATTCCAATAAAAGTGTTAATTATTATTTGAAAATCAAAACTTGTGATTAAGTTATGATGACTTCAGCGTCAATGTTTAGCCACAAGGTGGTACCCGCATCCACCCAGGGATTTATTATGTTTTGTCTTATAGCCTATAACCCTGTATGATTTGGAATACAAATATGCTGAGAGGGAGCTATAGTACGTAAACTAGCTCATGACAGGTCATCTGGAATACAAAGCAAACGTACCTGTCTCAAATGGATCAACATCTATGGAAGTCTTGTATTGTCGTCCCAGGGCAAAATACAGTAATGTAATAATATATATCTTTAGATGCAAAGTAATTATTGAATTTTTTTATTATTTAATTAAGGGTTTTCTTATTCACGCTCAAGTTCAGTTGTGTTCCCTCTGTTATAAACTCTTCCATTTAGTAATATTGTGTTGTAATCAGTTCAGTAATTTTAATTACTGAACTGAAATGATTTAATGATGAAATGATGAAATGATGAAATGATTTAATTACTGAACTGAAAATGACTTACTTACTTAAAAGTAAGTAAGTCATTTTCATTTGACAAATGCACTTTTAGACAGAAGTCAAGTGGAAAAGGTCACCTTGTGTCACTGGAGTGTGACACAAGGTGAGAGGGAACCCAACAATCTTCAGTGTTGCTTTGATTACACCCTGAAGCCTCCTTCCTGTTGGTCTCAGGTCCAATACCATACTGTGATACAGAATGCCAAGAAGCTCTCAACACATGATGCTATTGAGAGCCTGTTACAGTAAAATACACCTGACATACAGTTAAGAGTGAACATGTCAGAGCCTGTAATGTGACCGTACATTTTGCTCATTTGAAAACAGCTTAAAGGTTGCAGGTGTACTGACAAAGTGGAGTATCATTTCAATGGTTTGAATGTGTGAAAACAAAGCAACTTTAGGCTATTCATATCTGTGTATTATGTGATTAACTAATAGAACTAGCACTTGAACCCAATGCACAACTCAGACAACAAATGAGTACTCAGTCAACAAAAGACTACAAACAAATTGTCATTAATCTAATCCATAATCTCAACTGAACTACTGTATATAGCACATACATGAACTTTCCTGTTTTGAACTATAACTAACAGAAACAACAAGTAAAAGAAACAAACAATTATAAACAAATCAAATGAATATTTGAGAATTAATCACAAATGGTGTCTTTCAGGATTCCTATGGTCTCCTCAATCCCTGTTATTGTCCTGTCATGAAAACATGTTATGTTCACCCTTAACTGTATGTCAGGTGTATTTACTGTAATCTCCAGCGATCCAGACATGGACCCAACAGTGAGGAGCACCACCACATTGTCCATCCAGGCTCCTCAGGAAGAACAATCTAGACACCAAACTGCTGAAGACCTTCCACCCATCATGTGTTGAGAGCCTGTTGGCATTCTTGGGTTCCCTCTCTCCTTGACACAAGGTGACCTTTTCCACTTGACTTCTGTCTAAAAGTGTATTTGTCAAATGAAAATGACTTACTTACTTAATTACTGAACTGATCACAACACAATATTACTAAATGGAAGAGTTTATAACAGAGGGAACACAACTGAACTTGAAAGTGAATAAGAAAACCCTTAATTAAATAATAAAAACATTCAATAATTACTATGCATTTAAAGATATATATTATTTATAACATTACTGTATTTTGCCCTGGGACGACAATACAAGACTGAGATGTGCATCAGATGACCTGTCATGAGCCAGTTTACATACTATAGAACCATTTCTCAATTTGTATTCCAAATCATACAGGGTTATAGGCTATAACACAAAACATAATAAATCCCTGACTGAAATCATCATAACTTAATCACAAGTTTTTAATTCAAATTTAATTCAAATGATTATTAATACTATTATTGGAATTTGAAGCCATGACTGTCTTGACTGTGGCTGATGGCGACCTCTGCTGGTGACATTTCTGGCTTATTTCGGCAGGGTAAACGTTTTCTACAATATCCATTCACACACAAGCTAAAATAATAATTATAGCCTACATGTCCTTCTCCCAAACAACCAGCTGTTATAGTTTCACTTTTCACGAAAATACATGTACTACATTAAAGTGTATAAAGAGAATGGTATATAATCTGTATGAAAATAAATTAGCACGCTTTTATTTTGAAGTTTTTACACTTCACTTCCGCTTCCAGTCTGTCAGCCGCCGTCTCGAGAATTAAGGAACGAAAAACAAAAAAAGGAATTTGCAAAAAAACAAATTTGGGCCGTTATTTTGTTTTGTGTCTTTCGTTTTTCCGTATTTTGGTTGAATACGAAACAAGGAAATTTCCGTGCTCTCGTTTGTTGGTATTGTGAAAAAAACGGATTATACTTTAGTACCCGGACCCGTCTGGTGGACAAGTTTGATATTACATGTAAGGTCAAATCAGGTTAATCGCTGCTTGATTCTTCAGAATCGCCCTCCGGTGGACAAAAGTGTTACTACATGTAAGGTCAAATTTGATTTATGGCTGGTAAATTATTTAGACTGCCCTCTGGTGGACAAACATGTAATTACATGTAAGGTCAAATTTGATTATTGGCTGAGAAATTATTCAAATTGCCCTCTAGTGGACAAACGTGTCATTAGAAGTAAGGTTAGTCAGGTTTATCGCTGCTGGATTCTTCAGACTTGCCCTCCGGTGGACAAACATGTTATTACAAGTAAGGTGAAATTTGATTGATGGATGCTAAATTATTTAGACTGCCCTCCAGTGGACAAAAGTGTTACTACATGTAAGGTCAAATTTGATTTATGGATGGTTAATTATTTAGACTGCCCTCGGGTGGATGAACATGTAATTACATGAAAGGTTAAATCTGATTATTGGCTGAGAAATTATTCAAACTGCTCTCTAGTGGACAAACGTGTCATTACAAGTTAGGTCAAATCAGGTTTATCGCTGCTGGATTCTTCAGACTGCCCTCCGGTGGACAAACGTGTTATTACATGTAAGGTCAAATTTTATTAATGGATGGAAAATTATTTAGACTGCCCTCCTGTGGACAAGTTTGACATTACACCTAAGGTCAAATCTGATCTATTGATGTTTGGTTGTTTAGACTGCCCTCTGGTGGACAAAAGTGCTACTACACAGTAGACCTTACAATTTTTACAATACCTGTAGGTATTGTAAAAATTGATGGCTCCTGATGCCAAACTTCTGGACCTGGAGAGGGAATGGAACCAGGATGTTATTATTGAAAATATGTTTGAGGTGAGTAATCCCTTTATATACCCAAGTGCTGATGTATAGTGATTGTTTATTGCTGATGAAGTCCAGGTTGTGCCAGATCGGGGTGAAAAGCGAGGGTGCCAGAGTCAGTAATGTTGTGGAATTTCCACGAGGCTGTCAGGGCCGATGATATTGTGGGGTTTTTGAAACATGGGTGTTTTTTTTCTAGATATATTGAAGTTGATTTGCTAGTGAGTAATAGTAAAAATGTGGAGCATTGAGTTCGCCTAAACTTTTTGTTTTTGGAGAGTGGCCAGTTAACCCTTATGATGAATTATTTATGGTCTGGCAGGGTCAGACTGCCCTCTGGTGGTCAAACGTGTCCTTACATGTAAGGTCAAATTTGATTTATAGCTCCTAAATTACTCAGACCGCCCTCTGGTGGACAAACGTGTCACGACACAAGAAAATAAAAAACTGCAATATTTACATGAAATACATTTCAAGGAGAATTGAATGATCAGGTCCTGGGACAGATCAATGATTGGATCGATGATTGGCAGAAACATTGATCCTTTTTATTGCATCGTCAGATTTTAAAAATAAACAATGTTAGATCGTCACTTATTAATCACCAAAGTTATGGTGAGTTTCTGTTGTACTCACGACCAGTGAATCCAGTCCAGTTAGTCCATGAAATCCAGTCCAGTAGAGAGCTTTTCTCTTGCTGCTCTGGCCTGAACATGGAAGTGGCTTCAGTGAAGAAGTTGAATGGTGCTGTGAATGGTTAGCCAATCAGCAGGTCAGCATCTGAGAGTGGGAGTGGTTGGGGGAGGGGCTTGTTATTGATAAGGTCAGGTGGTCCCTCACTGTTGGGTCAGGGTAAGGGTTTAAATGTGAAGAAAAGGACGGCATGTTTCTGGACGTCTTCACCGGATTTTCTCTTTTCCCTTGAGCTTTTATTTTGAAACTTTGATGCAGTGTTGAACAGCTGAAAAACCTTTAAAACACACAAACAGTGAAACTACTGTATTTGCATGATGCAGCTCTTTGGTCAATGTATGGAGGACTAAACCTGACACAAGTAGAAATAAAGAAATTCAGGAATAAAAAAAAAAAAAGTATAGATAAAATAATAAATAAATGCATGAATAAATGAATAAAAATATAAGTAAATAAATAAATGCTTTACATTTATTCCAAAGGACAACATGAAGAAAACAGCAGACAAACGCTCACCAGCTGCTGTTGGATCCTCAGTCGTTGTCATTCTGCAGACAAACACAAACACAAACACAAACACACAAACTGTTGTACACACAAATACATTCAGACGAATCAAAGTGTGCGTACGCATGGATCCAAGCACGTTTCTTTTTTCACATCCCAAATCAACGTGGAAGTGAGCGCACATGCAGAGGTGCCAAACTCCTCCCTGACCACGCCCACATTTACATATGCAAATCAATAACACACACACACACAGAGATGATAAAGAAATGGTCAGATGTGAAGGTGGAGGTGAAGCAAAGTGACCACAACAGGTCACACAATCAGCTGCTCACACTTTGACTCATGTTTATTTATTATTTCTCACAGTTCATGAATGCAGAAGTGCGCTGACGTTTCCAACTTTACGCCCACTTTTACCGACATGAATACTGAACACAGGGAGACCATCAGGCTCATGTTAGAAAGCTCTTCCCAGCAGAGGCCACAGACTGAATAATAATATTGTTATTATTATTGATGATACTAATACTAATTATCCTTAACTCCACGTCACAATAGAGAATAAGACACATAGGAAAGTGAAGCTTTATTTACAAAAGAAACAAACATGCTTTATGAAAAATCTCTCTTGGCTGCTTCAGGATCATAAGTTGGAGCAGGTCTGCAGAGAGTGGTCCATTATGTAGCCTTCTGTGGGGGTTGTTCAGTACTCTGGTCCCTCTCCAGCCTCTCTTGTAGAACAGAACAGTTCTGACAGCTCCTGGCTCCTGAAGGATGGAGGCTGAACCATCAGCTGATGTCCTCCATCCTCCTCCTCAGACATCAGGTCAGTTGTGATGCTCCTGCAGACGTCCATCTCATCCTTGGCTAAAACAGCAGCTGGAAACACAAGTAGTACAATTAGTGCTGCTCCATGTGAAAACAAAACAAACTGGCCTTTAAAGAGTTAAAATGTCAAAAATATTATTAATATTTGATGTGTATATTTCAGGCTGAAGTAGCTTTATAAGACTGACAATTTTAAGTGGAATTTTTTTTAATATATGTTTTTATAGCAGTTTTTTGGAAGGAGGAACACTTTAGTAAGTTCTCGCGTTACTTAGCCATTTTAGGCTCATTTAAGAAACTTCACAATCTTTAAGAAGATGACCGTTCTAAAGTTTACCAAAAATGAATTTCCTTTGGAAAATTTGAGATATATCCATTCAACACAGACAAAATGGCTTCACAATTAACAAACCCTAAGCCACGAAAAGGGCCGAGGGTTAAACACACTTACAGAATGTTTCTTATTAAAAGATTTCAATTCTTTTGTTCCATATCTGAGTAAAACAATAATAAAGAGAAACATTGTGAACAGAAAACCATTGTCACGGTGATTCTATACTCTGCTGACAGGGTCAGAGGTCACAGAGTTCAAAGAAATCATTGGATAAATAACAATAATAATAATAATAAAGATGATGATGATGATGATGATGAACCAGTTTGTTTTAAAGTGAACATCAAAGTGAAGTTTAAAGGCTGTTGTGACGTCGTCATCCTTTCATTCTCATCATGAAAGGATTATAATTTAGTATGTGTCAGGGTTTGTGAATTCAGAGGCTGATGCAAACGTTTATTTACTCCAATTCTTCCACTTTCTAACCTTCAACAAACATCACACCAGCTCTCAGTCAACAGACCTCAGACCAGTTCTTGGTCAACAGACCTCAGACTAGCTCTCAGTCAACAGACCTCAGACCAGCTCTCGGTCAGGTGAGTCAATCTGACTTTATCGTAGATAATTCAAAGGTCACGAGCACAAACAGCAGGACATGAAACATTAAAAGAACAGTGAGATTTTGTCGTAGATAATTCAACCTTCAGTGTCATGAACTTTATTTCTACAGCTCTTTACAACAAGTCACAGTCGACCACAGTGCTTTGGAAAATCAAAACATTACAGAGCCACAGCATTAAAAGCAGACGGTCAAAAGTCATTCATGAAACCTCAATGAAATCATTCAATGTTCTTGTTGAAATCAACACACAGAGGAAGAAGGATGGTGGCATCAACTTAATCCAATCCAAATGTATTTCTACAGCACATTTAAAAAGTGCTGTACATCCCATAGAGACATGAAACAGACAGGATTCATGAAACAAGGAAGAAAAGAGTTTGTCAACAGTTAGTTAGAGATGATCAGAGTCAGGTGGTCCTGCTTTAAGGCCACGCCTTCATTTGAATACACTGTCAATCTACTGTAAATCTGCTAAAGCTCCACCTTTACATTTACTTTGAAAAACAATGAGTTGTGTTTGAATGGACTGGTTTCTTCACTCAGTCGTTTGATGAGTAGTCGACTGCTGTGTGAACAAAGACCGTCTGTGGATGTGAGACATTCACACCATGGACCAGTGCTGTTCACATCCCTGCTCCAGCCAGCAGGGGGAACTGCTGAGTATGGCCTTTAACACTCGCACACTTTGCTTCATGTTTAAAAACAATCAGCAGAGCGTCTTAGACATGATTTGAGCTTGATTTAAAGCAGTGGTGTCAAACCTGAGGCCCGTGGGCCACATGTGGCCCCTCACTTAATATCAACTTCTCATGAGTTTAGAGCTGAAACCGTTCATCCATTCATTATTAATCCATGACTAAATGAATCGGCAACTATTTTAATCGTCTATATTTTTCTGACAGGGTCAGAGGTCACAGAGAAAAGAAATCATTGGATAAATAATAATAATAATAATGATGATGATGATGATGATGATGATGATGAACCAGTTTGTTTTAAACTGAACATTGTCGTGGAACGACCTTTTTCTCAAATCGGCTTCAAAAATAAATCACAGAGTCTCACCCCGAAAAAGAGACAGAGTTGCGTTCGTTGTCTTCAATCCAAAGGCATTTATTTGTAGATCCACAAAGAATACCCAGTGAGCTGTACCAAATCCAAAGATTAGGTACAAACTGAGGTGTCAGACAGTGTGCATCGTTTTTTATAACCCTAATGGGGGATAGAACCCCCCTTACTCCTATGTCCATCCCCATAACCTTTCCACCTATTAGGATCAAATCACCAGGTTTAATCGTGTCGGATTGGTCATCTATTTCTTTTGTTTTTTCTGGTCTTAAGGCATGGTTAACACTCTACTCCGTAGGGAGGGGTAGGTGGGTGATAATTGTTGCCGCCCCCCTGTGACAATTTCTCATACAGTCTGAGATTGTCTGATACATTCTGAGAGCTAGGTGCTTTCTCTCAGCGCTCTGCACCGTTGGCAAGCTCCATTGGCTTGCTCCCAGCAACAGGTTCAGCCAAGTGTCACACCATGCTCTTCCCAACCAACAAGCCGAGCTCCAGGATGACATAAAACACAGGCAGGATCTTCCCCCTAGGGGGCACGCTTACTGATAACAGGGTATCTCACCATGCACACTTCATTCTCACAGTGGATGACATTCTTTTTAAAATTAAAAGTACATGTTGATTATTATTATGTTGGCACATCTCATAACAAGTCACACTTATCTTTGTGATGAAAACACAGCTCCTCACTGGAGTAATTGTCTCAACAGGTGTTTTCTTTTACTTCCTTTGACTTAGTTTTTTTCCTTTTCCTCTCCTAGTTTACACACACTTCACAGTCTCACAGTTAGGGCTGTAATTAAACAGTTTTCTTTACTCAATTGTTTCCTTTTGTCATGTATAACTTTAACTTGATTTTCTCAGTTATTTTCACTTGTATGCTTAACCTTTGAAAACCTTTTCCTCCACAACATCAAAGTGAAGTTTAAAGGCTGTTGTGACGTCGTAACCCTTTCATTCTCATCATGAAAGGATTATAATTTAGTATGTGTCAGGGTTTGTTAATTCAGAGGCTGATGCAAACGTTTATTTACTCCAATTCTTCGACTTTCTAACCTTCAACAAACCTCACACCAGCTCTCAGTCAACAGACCTCAGACCAGCTCTCGGTCAGGTGAGTCACTCTGACTTTATCGTAGATAATTCAGAGCCACAGCATTAAAAGCAGACGGTCAAAAGTCATTCATGAAACCTCAATGAAGAAGGATGGTGGCATCAACTTAATCCAATCTAAATGTATTTCTACAGCACATTTAAAAACAAACCCTTCATTCATTATTAATCCATTACTAAATGAAGCGTCAACTATTTTGATCGTGGATCAATCGGTTTGAAGCTTTTTTTCATGATTGAAACCAGATTTCTGATTGTTTCAGCTTCTTAAATGTGAACATTTTCTCCATAAAACAAAGAAATTATTTTGGTTTGTGGACAAAAACAAAGAGGTTTGAGAACATGGTAATTTCCAGGTTTGACAAACACTGATCCACGTTTTTGAACGACTCGTGGAGAAAATAATCCCCAGAATAATGGACGATGAAAAGAATCATTAGCTCTAAACAAGTTATTTCTGTCTGTTTTTTATTAGCGTGTTAAAGAGGATGATTTTAAAGTCACAGGACGACAACAGTGACCCTGATGAACCTGTCTTCACGGTGATTCTAGAATGTTTCTAAAGTTTTGAAAGAGCACACTGTTGTAATGTCATCGTCCTTTCATCATCACACACACACACACACAAACACACACACACACACAGCAGCTCTTCTTGTTGTTGTAGAGTCATGGAGAGACAAAGTTTTGTCATTTAAAAAACCAAACCAAGCTTAAATGTAAGACTTTGAATCAACACGAGGCTGAAGCGTCTCTTTTTCTTCACTGAAAGTGACTTTTTCCACATGATTTTGTCTGAACATGAAGACGTCGACGCAGACGTAGTTCGGAGCTCATGTGGACGTTTGAAAAGAAAGTCATGAAAATGTTGTCTTTGTGTCTTGTTAGAAAACATGGAGCTGGGATTGATGCTGTTGGCTGGCGTTCTGTTGGCGCTGCTGACAGTCGTCCAGGATTTCCCTCTGCGTCGTCTCCTCCAGGTGAGTTTAACACTCACTTTCCTCTTTTACACATTTGATATAGAAACATGTCATTGATGTCATTTACAGTTTGTCTTTAAACTTAATGAATCTATTGTCAAATTAGAATGAGGTGTTTTTATTTGAGCCTCCACCACTTTATTATTTACACACTTTAAAAATGTAAAGACAGCTTCATTATCATCAGCGTATATGATTAAACCTGTTATTTATTCAACAGATATTTAACAAACCTCATCTTTAATCATTATATTAGCTTGACTTCAGAGCTTTTATTTTGAAAGGATTGAACCCACAGTTAACCTAAACGACATTTAAAAACACAAACTCTGCCGTCGTCACAGACATAAGGACGAGTCAAAGAATAAGTTGCTGTTCTTTAAATTTAAGTGAAGATGAAATATTAAAGGGCTGTTTCTCACATCTTTTGACGATGCTGCTTTTTCCGATCTTTTCCTCATAAAACTTGTAATTGACAGAAAGACGGTGAAGATCAGTGATCAGGGCTTTTATTTTTTCCTCTTCTGAGAATGAGACGTGTAGATCTCTGATGATCAAATCACACATTTATCTCTGGAAATGAGTCAAATTAATAAATCTAATAAAAAAATAGTCTTGGTCACAAGTCGGTGATTAAAGACAACATCAAACCTGGGCTTTTTCTTTGTGACTGAAGACGTTTTTAAGGTTCTTTGATGAAGATTCGATGTTTTGACCAAAATATTCGATTGCTTACAAAAAAAAACACATTTACATATGATGATCTTCTGTTGTACAGTGTGTCAGAGTGTGGTTGTGTTTGTCCACCAGGTGGCACAAGACGGTTGTGGAGGATCAGGATGCATCTCCGAGCCAACAGATTGTAAGACTTCAGAAGACGACGCTTGTACGTTTGCTTCTTTGGCTTACACGACTCCAACCAGACTGCACATCCAGATCAGAGGGAAACCTGCTGATGCTGGATCTTACGTTGCACTGGGGCTGAAGTTGACGGTAAAAAAGACAAAGAAGAAGTGTGACATTGTGAAGGAATGTCGGTGTTGTTGTTGGGTCTTATTAATGCATTAACATGAGGAAAGAAGACGGTGCTCAAAGTAATATATGATCATGTTTCTTTAAACAGGAAATGCTTACAAGTATTTGATCCTGAATTAACATAGTTTTTAAGAAATCTTTCAAAAACTGTTAAAACCTAAAAACTTTATTATTTACAATAACATTTTATAGGTGGACCTAGACCTGAAGTTCCTATTAAGGCTGTTTTTTAGTGTGTATCATTACCTTGTTTAAGAAGCCCTGAAGGTTCTAAACAAACAATTCAGCCACTGCTGAGAACGCTGTGTTTTATTGTAATCTCGGGTTTTTCTAATTGCGAGATCTCTGAAAAAACACGGTCCCGTTACGTAAACAGCGCTTCTCCTGAACAGCAGATCGTCCTGCTCCGGGCACATCCGGTTGCGTACATTGAACCGCAGAAGAAGAATAACATCCGTTGTGGAGGTGTTTCACGAGCGACAGTGTCTTCTGACTCTGGGTCAGACTCTGGGTCAAAGGTCTTCAAAGGGACTGCGGCGGGGAGTCGTGAAGAAGCTATATTTAAACACTGTTTAAACAATGTTTTGATAATGAGGAGCAGTGCATCCACCGTTCCAGAGGGGGGAGCTGCTTTTCTGAGAGCGGGTGTGCTGAATATGTCACTTCCTGGTATTGGCCAATCACAAGACAGTTGGGAAAGTTGTCGTTGGCTGACCAATCACAACACACTCTGTCTTCTGGGTGTGAGTGTTATGTCTGAAATATCGTGGCTCAGAACAGCGTCAGAAAAGAGGATTTCTATCGGCTCGTTTACAGCAACTAGGAGGTTTTTGAGCATAAAAACAAGTTAATGTAAGTAGACCTCCATAACTAACTAACATGTGCAACAGGACCACTCTATGGGAGCTTTAACACAGCCACGTTAAAGACATTAACAGAAAACATTGCAACGTTAACTGAAAACACTAGGTAAATTAAAGCTGCGAGCAGCGTTGTGCGGGACCTCGCATCGCCAGAACGTGTAAGCGACTAGCAAACTTGGTTCTGGCCGGGTCACTTGTCTCACGTGAAGTTTTTCCAGTCAATCGGTCAATGTACGGCAAAGTTACAGGGCACTTCCGGTTTCGGGTGAGCTACTTCCTGTGTGCAGGTAATGTCTTGCAGACATGTTCAGGGCAGGCCCTTGGTCTCGCATATAAGGTTACGAAACAATCGGTCAATATACGTCGGAGTTGTAGGGTATTTCCTGTTTAGCGGCGAAACGTCGTAATTAAAATGGCCGACATTGAGTTTGGGTCAAAGGTTCAAGTTTGCAGACATGTTCAGGACGGATCACTCTCTATGTTAAAGTGTGACGACACTGTGAGGTTCTAAACTGCTCTGGGTTCTGATCATGTTTTACACCGTTTCCCCATTCATGTCTATGTGAAACTCCTTCATATTTTTTCGCGATTTTGTTGCCATGGTTACGAGAAAAGCTTAGCTAAGCCGGCTATTCCCGATCAAGACGCACGTTCTGATATAAGATATGTGGGTGTTTTCTCAAAACTGTGGGAGGAGATACATGTCAAAGTTTTGCGCGGGAGAAGAACACCTCCAAGATGGCCGACATCACGTTTGTCTAAAATTCGCATTATAGCGCTGCCGTGACCACGCCCTTTTGAATCTGCGCAACATTCTCATAACATTTGATCTTGGAAGGGTCTCGTACAATTTGACGCGTTTTTCATCTTCCTCGGATAAACAGCCTCAGATTAGTAAGCTCAGTTACGAAACTTGCGAAATGCCAAGAAATACTTCAAATCCAAGATGGCCGACTTCCTGTTGAGTTGAGGTCATGGTGTCAAGAGGACACTGAATTTGGCGATATTCGGCCCAACTAAATTTTGGCCACTCCGTAGGGGCTAACCCGTGGGGGGCGCTACTGAGCCATTTTGCATTGATTTTCGCAAGTCCATTATTTTTATCAAATTTTTCGCCAGTTCCGATGTGCGTGACAATATTTGAGTTTGAGTTTCCCCGCCGAGAAAAATAATCAAAGGAACCTGAGCAATTTGAACAAAGCCAATCAGAAGAGTTGGTATTATGGTCTGTATTTGTACTTTATCTGGATGAGCTTCTTCACTGAGGTCAAGGGTATTTGCTCAAGGGCACACACAGACTGAGCAGAGCCAGGAATCCAATCCACAGCCTTTCAATTGAACTCGCACGACCACTGAGCCGCCATTGCTCCACTTTTGTATTATTTTTCAATACGACATACTTTAGATACTTTGGTACAGTAAATGACATGTACTTGTACTTTAGTAGTATAATTAAAAGTCATTCTTCTGCTCACACACTTGTACTTTTACTCCAGTGTGACTTGAGGGTCCTTCATACAAGACTCTGTGTGATGTTTGAGCTGACGTGAGGAGGACGAGTCTCATCTGTTTCTTTCTTTCTGAGTCAGGAAAAATACGCCGTCTACGTCTGCGCTAGAAAAACAGGAGAAGAGACAATCATCCTGGAGAAGAGCGCCACCTTTGTCACTGTGACTGCTCCTACTACTGCTGCTACTACTACTGCTGCTGCTGGTGATGCTCCTCCTCCTGGATCTCAATCTAGCCGTTTGACTGCTGATTCTCCTAAAACAGTCCAGTTCACTGAAGACAACGTCACCCCCACCCTGGTGAGCTCTTGGAGAAAATGAAAATGTTGGACCACGTTTGCATCATTCTGCTGATATTCTGAAGAGAACACACACACACGCACACGCACGCACACACACACACACACACACACACACACACACACACACACACACACACACACACAGGTCAGTTTGAATAATAACATCATTCTTCAGTTTAGTCCTCATCCTCCATCATCCCAACCTGCTGATAAACCAAAGACTCAAACTGACTTCTTCTGATGTTTCTGGGTTCATTCCACTGTTCCGCTCCATGTCTTTGATGTTTCTCTGCTCCGTCACTTCAATGTCACCCGTCCTCTCAACAAATTCTTCTATTCAAAACCTTTTTTTTTTTTAGGACAAGGACAGTTTAAAGGTTTTGACTAAAGGCAACGTGATCGGCTGTGAGTTTGACGTCAACATCACCTCAACTGTTGAGAATCTCTCCATGTTCATGGGGAAAGGCCCTTATACTGCAGGTGAACACACACACACACACACACACACACACACACACACACACACACACACAGCGATATTACCCAGTATTCTGTTGTTAATAATGTCCCACTGTATTGTTCAGAAAATGTCACTGCCTTGACCATCTTGAAGGAATCTGAGGTGACCATCCCCAAGACCACGTCAGGAGGCAGCAGTCTTTTCCACTCTGGTGGTAAAGTGAATATTTTCATGTGCTCACGTCCTCTGATGATGAGCGCTCTCCTTTTCCTTTGTCATCTCTCACTACGGTGGTTAGTGGCTTAAAAGCCACCAACTGTCCCTTAGACATGATTCCAGCCAAGTTTCTGAAGGCACTTTTTAGTTGCGTTGGATCAAGTTAGCTGGTTTAACAACTGTGGTTAGGCCCCTCCTTCAAAAGCTGTGCTGTCTCCCACTGACCTTTTCTTTCTAAGCTATTAGAAAAGTTGTTTTTATTCAATTACAATCATGTTAAGAGATAAACTCCGGTTAAGCTCTGGTTTCAGATCCCGACATAGCACCGAGTCAGCACTGCTAAAGGTGCATAATGACACTTCCGCGTCTGTAGATGCTGGGGACCCCGCTGTGCTGGTGGACCTCACAGTGGACCATGCAGTCATTGTATCTCACCTAGAGCAGTGTGCAGGCACCCGTGGCACCGCTAATGTTTTAGGTCGTACCTGGCAAAGAGGAGCTTTTCTGTAATGATTGGCGACCTCTGCTCCTCACAGGCATCCCTCTCTTGCGGGGTGCCACAGGGCTCTGTTCTTGGCCCTATTCTGTTTTCTCTGTATATGTTACCGCTGGGATCAATTATACAAAAACACAAGTTGTCTTTTAATTTTTACGATGATGATTTACAGTTATATTTGCCCGTGAGACCCAACGAGAACACTGCTTTTACTCAGTTACTGGACTGTATCACCGATGTAAAACAGTGGCTGGCTCTGAACGCCTTCTATTTCAAATGTTTTAATTAGGAACTCTTTACGAACACTTTTTTAAACCATATGTCAAGAATCTTGGGCTAACATTTGACAGACAAATTAGGTCTTTTTTCAGCTGCGCCTTCTGGCCAAAGTCAAGCCTTTTTTAAGTCGACCTAAAGAAGGCGATCCACGCTTTTATTAGTTCAAGACTGGACTATTGTAACGCGCTCTACGTCGGCCTTAGCCAGTCTTTAGTCTTGCGTCTCCAACGATGCGGTCCGATTTTTAACAGGCACGTCCAGGCGTGAACACATTACCCCGGTGCTGTCATCACTCCACAAACTCCAGTTTGTTTTAGAACTGATGTTAAACTCTTATTAACGGCCAGGTTCCCTCCTCCCTGTCAGAGATTTGAAGTGATCATGGCAGGGCCCTCCGTTCTTCTGGCTGAAGTAAAACTAGGTGGACTTATTTGACCTGTTTTTGATTTGTATGCACTTTTAGAAGGCCTCTAACACCCTGCAGCACTAATAGCACTTTCTGTTTTTATGTATTGTTTTATTGATTTTATGTAAAGCACTTTGGGTACCGTCTGCTTATTCTAAAGTGCTATACAAATAAATCTTGATTGATTGATTTTTGTTATCATTTTAGTTAGTTAGAGTTAGTTTTTTGCGATTTGTAAAATAATTTCCTGTCAATTTTAAACGATTGTATTTGAGACACAATACTGATGATGATGATGATGATGAAAGGCTCCAGTGTCTTCATCCCCGTCTTGTCTCTTCCTGCACAGCCTTAGCCGTCGTGATGGCCGTCCTCACTGTGTTGGTCAGAGTCTGAAGGAGGAAGAGGAGGAGGAAGAGGAGGAGGAGCTAATGTATGTCATTACCTTTTCACTCTGAGCTGCTGCTCACGGAGTGAAGATTTCCTCACCTCTCACCACCATCACAATCACATGTATCTGTTGAACTAGTTTAGTAAGTCAAGTTTTAGTAAGTCGAAGTTTTCTTGAGCCTCTTCCTTAGTTGAAGAAGTGTAATGGTTTCATGAGAATGCCTGTATATGAGCTACTGAAGGAATAAGAAATGAGAAGATGTGAGGAAATCTAGGAGCCTCAGGTTAGCTGGTTTAAAATGGTTCAATATATGTTGACACTTTATCTTTGGCATTAAATATAATATAACTGCTTTTTGTCTTCTTTGTCTTTTTGGATCAAACACAGTCGTCACTCTGTGTGAAAATGTCGCCTTTTAACCCTTTAACGCTCTGGACTTTGCTTATTTTCCTTTTAACTTTGCAAAAACTAAAAGGGAAGAAAACAGTTTCCATCAGTTCTAACAAGAACATGTGGTCACTTGAATGTAGGCACTAATTATAGTGATTTAGGGAGAATTTTAGCTTCAAAGATTTAGTGACTGTATCATTACATTACACATTACATTACATTTGGCTAACGCTTTTTAACCAAAGCGACTTACACGATAAAACATTTTAGCTTTTAAGAGCACTCCTAACAACAAATAAAAAAAACACAATAAGTGCATCAATGAGTGCAATTGTCTGTAGTAGTGCTATGAAAGGAGATGTTCTTTGAAGAGCTGGGTTTTCAGACATTTTTTGAAGATGGGGATGTCCCTGCTCTAGTAGGAACAGATGGTGCGTTCCACCAACGAGGGACGACAGATGAGAAAAGTTTGGATTGACCTGAGCGTGCTGGTGGAAGAGCTAGACGTCGCTCGGCTGAGGAGCGCAGCGGTCGTGTGGTAGCATATGCCTGTATGAGGGCATTCAAATAGGTGGGAGCAGAGCCGGAGAGCACTTTGTAGGCAAGCGTTAGTCTTGAATTTGAATTTCAGTGTAGCTGGATGAGCAGTGGGGTGACATGCGCCCTTCTGGGTTGGTTGTAGACCAGGCGTGCTGCTGCATCCTGATTTTGCGTATGTTGTATAGCGCGTAGCGGCACGACCTGGCTACTGAGGCTACATGATCGGAGAAGGTTAGTTGGTTGTCGAGAACGACTCCTAAGTTTCTTGCAGTCCTGGTAGGTGCAACAGACGAGGAGTGGATTTTGATGTTGATGTCATGATGTATTGTAGGTTTGGCTGGGAGGACCAGCAATTCTGTTTAGAGAGGTTTAGCTGGAGGTGGTGTGCCTTCATCCATGTTGATATGTCTGAGAGGCAGTTTGAGATTTGTGTCGAGACCAAGGGGTCATCCGGTGGAAAGGACAGATAAAGCTGTGTGTCATCAGCATAGCAGTGGTATGAGAAGCCATGCAAGCGGATGATCTGTCCCAAGGAGGTGGTGTAGATAGCAAAGAGCAGGGGGCCTAGCACTGAGCCCTGGGGGATCCCTGTGGAGAGGAAGTGAGGTGCGGAAAGCTGTCCAAGCCACGATACTTTAAACGAGCGTCCTGTGAGGTAGGATTCAAACCAGGAAAGAGCTGAGCCAGAGATGCCCATGTCTGAGAGTATAGAGAGAAGGATGCTGTGAAAATTAGCAAAGTCATTAGCAAACAAACAACGTGTGATAAACACAGATGTGTGTTTAAGTCACTGCCAGCCCATAAATAACATGAGAAAACATTCAGGGTTCAGGCCATACAGAGTCACCGAGGGCCAGACTGTGGCACACATTTGTTCAGCCAGTTCAGCAGAGTGAGTGTGAGTGAAAGAGCGAGAGACTTCAAATAAGTTACTTATTTATTTATTTAACACAAAAGATTCAAGATGGAAAAAACATCAATACAAAGCAGAAAAGAAACAAAACGGCATCAAAGAAACATATAAAGGTTAAGTAGAAATTAAAGTCAAACAATCACAGGATCTTTTCTTCAACACAATAAAACAATACAGAGAAGAAAATACAGTTAGCTTTAAATAACAATAAAAACAATAACTTATTCTTCATAAACCCTGTTGGCTTTAAACCACACTTACACTGTGAATTAGAAATGGAAAATAAAATGTAGGTTAACGTGTCAATCAGTCAATTTTTCAGAAAAAGGAAGGAAGCAATAAAGTACATTAGAGAAGGAGAGAACACAGGGATGAAATTAGGGATGGAGGAAAGAAAAAAGAATGAAAATATAGGAGCAATGGCAAAAAGAAAGGGCTGAAAGACATGAAAAAGAATGAAAGGAAAGAGAAAAGGAAAGCAATAAAAGGACAGCAAGGAAATAAATATGAGTTTGTCAACTCACACAGGGAAACCACATCAAGTCCAGTCGGTGA
Source organism: Microchirus variegatus (assembly GCF_963457635.1). Taxonomy (NCBI): domain Eukaryota; kingdom Metazoa; phylum Chordata; class Actinopteri; order Pleuronectiformes; family Soleidae; genus Microchirus; species Microchirus variegatus. The sequence continues at coordinate 497,693 of NC_139813.1, read as the reverse complement.
AATCCAGTCCATGTTTTGCTGCCGTTTCTGGACACATGAAAACACATGAAGTGAAAATTAATTTGACTTTATCGTCACAACAACGACAAACAAACATTCAAACACATTCAAACACATAAACATTTACTCAAAAAGATCAACATTTCAAATAAGTCACGAATGTCCGGGTAAACCTATCGTTTGCCGCCGTCGTTAGCATTACCCAGAATGCACAACGTGGAGGTGACAGTCGGACTTGCACTCCTTTTTCTTTTTTTTTTTAATCATTCATAATATTAGAGAGAAGAGAAACCCAACAATTCACACAATGAGCAAGCAATCGTGGCAACAGTGGAGAGAAAAAAGTCCCTTTTAACAGGAAGAAATCTCTGGCAGAACCAGACTCAAAGTGTGCGGCCGTCTGCCTCGACCGGTTGGGGGGAATGGGAGGAGGACAGAAAGGACAAGAGGAGGTAACTTTTGTTAGTCAGTGGTTTTGGTTGGAGGACCACAGGGAGGCCATTTTGTGCAGTTAATGTTTTGCTGTGGCAGCAACTTTGATGTTTGAACAGTGTATTTGTGTGCGTCTGCACGGTTGCAGTGGTTTTTGTAGTTGAAATGTGATTTTTGAAAAGAAACCCAGAAACCTGGAGTTGGAAATAAGGTTCACTGAGTCCTTCATTGACCGTTTCACCCGAGAAACACAAACCTCCATCGTGTTGATTTTTTTTGATTGTTGATTCATGTGTTCCGTTCCTCCAGTAGATTCACTGAGGTGAATGAATTCCTCCATTTGCTGCATCATCTTGTTGACAAAGTTGTCCAGAAAGTTACTTTTGCATTTCCAAGCCATGATTCCAGTTTGTCCGTCCTTGTGAGCAGATTTTTGGTTTTTGCCGTCACGTTTTGAGAGTTCCGTCCAATCAGAGTTATCAATCCTCTGAGACCTGCACCTGTTTACTGTCAACTAAGTTTTGTTAAGTGTACGCATTTGGGTAACAACAACAACACAGGAAGAGGAAATGACAGACGAAAGTAGAAGTGTATATTGACACAAACAAAAAAACAACACTCATCTTGTTTTGACAGCCTGTGTTCAGAATTCGTCTAAGTTGTCCAGGATGTCGGAAGTCCACCAATCGTTAGGGTCTCAATTCTGGAACAGATTAGGAAAAACAAAACTGAAAAGCAGTAGCAAAGCGTCAATGATGTCAAAAGGAATCTGATATACGCACCACTGTAGGTTCTTTGTGTAGTGGAAGTGGTTAAGGAGCTCTGCAGAACTCTGATAACAAGCTGTTCACCTGAACCAGGTGTTTTGGGGATAACTAACTAAGGTTAGCTAACCCTAACCCCCTCATTTGTTCCTCGTTGCAGAAATCGGCCCCTTGCCAAAAACTGCTGTAAAAATATCTTAATATTTATTTCCACTTTAAATGAGTCAGTCTTTTGAAGCTACTTCATCCTGAAAATGCAAATCAAATATTAATATTTTTGAAATGTTAACCATTTAAAGGCCATATTGTTTACGCAACTACACTGTTTTTATTGGGAAAAAAGAACTACAATAACTTTTGATTTTGATGCATTCATATTATTTGCAATGTCAGATTTTTCTAAAAACAGTCTGCTATCAAAAATATTGTTCACATTTTTTTCAACTTTAAATTGTCACTCTTTTAAAGCTACTTCAGACTGAGATATACTCATCAAATAATATTTTTTAAATTCTAACCCTTTAAAGGCCATAATGTTTATGCAACTCCACTCCATTTTTTTAAATCAACAAAAAAAAAAAAACTACAATCATTTCCAATCAATCATAAAATACCTTTCAAGGACTATTTATTATTATCAGGCCCTGAGATGGGTCAGTGATTGGTCAGTGATTGGTAGAAACATTGACATTTTGATGCATTGTTAGTTTCTGTAGCGGCAGATTTAATAATCTTGTGATATGATGGATTTTGAATCGTCTCCTACTATAAGCAAACATTTTTTTCCCAACTAAATAATTATTACCCTGTTTTGTTTTAAGATAAATAAACAAACAAGAATAGGTTCAACCTGAAAAAAATATTTATTTTGCAAAGACGGACCCTGAATGATGAAGACTGAAATATGAACATTGAATATGAAACATGGGGCAGTTAGGTGTGTTGTTGGAGATGGGGAGAAAGAAAAAGATAGAGATGGTGAGTGAGTGCATCATGTGTGACTGAGCGAGCGAGAGTGAGAGTGACTGTGAGTGAGTGAGTGAGCGAGCGAGCGAGCTTTGGAGTCTCTGCTCCACCTGAGCTGAACTCTCACATTCACACATGATGCACTCACTCACCATCTCCATCTTTTCCCTTCTCCAACAACACACCTAATGCCCCATGTTTCATATTCAATGTTCATATTTAAGTGTTCATCATTCAGTGTCCTTTGCAAAATAAATGTTTTTTCAGGTTCAAACTATTATTGTATGTTTATTTATCTTAAAACAAAACCAGGCAATAATTGGGTTAGTAGGAAAAAAAACATTTTACTTGTAGTCGAAGACCGATTCAAAATCCATCATATATCACAAAATAAGATTACATTGGATCTGCTAGTACAAAAAAATAATAATGATCAAAATCAATGTTTCTGCTAATCACTGACCCATCTCGGGGTCTAATAACAACCAAATATTCCTTGAAAACCTTTGTAAACCTCATTTGTAAAAACACCAAAAATAAAACCAAAGAACACAAATCAATCACCGGCCCAAACCTGTTTGACTTGAGGGGCCCCTCTACACACACACCTTGAAATTCTTTCATTGTTTTTAAACCACACCAAAATTTCATTTCAAAATTGAAACAAACTTGAACCCTGAGTCTGTTTATATATCAAAAAACAACCTGTGTTTGAACCGTATTCAGTGCTTTTGTGACTATAGTGATTTTTGTAGACTTAAAAAAATGGAAAAACTAAATAATGAAAAGAGACGAGAGCAGCAGCAAACAGGTAACAATACTCATCTTCTTTTGACAGTCTGTGTTCAGATGTTCAAAGTTGTCCAGGACGTCAGAAGTCAACCAAGCCTTGGGTCTCCATTCTGGAACAGATTAGGAAAAACAAACAAATGAACAGAGACAAAAGCAGCAGCAAACACAACAACTAACAATACTCATCCTCTTCTGACAGCTGGGGTTCAGAGTTCTTCGAAGTTGTCCAGGACATAGGAAGTCCACCAAGCCTTGGGTCTCCATTCTGAAACGGATTAGGAAAAACAAAACTGAAAAGCAGTACCAAACTGTCACTGATGTCCAAAGGAATCTGATATACTCACCACTGTAGGTTCTCCTTGTGTAGTGGGAGTCACCGACCAGATCAGGGAAGAGGCGACTGTAGACGAAAATAGACGTCAATAACATTGACCCAAACAAAAACAACAACAACTAATACTATACTCATCCTCCTCTGACAGTCGCTGTTCAGCGATTGTTGAAGTTTCCCAGGACGTCCACCAAGCACTGCCTCCAGTTGTTGGGTCTCCATTCGGAAACAGATTAGGAAAAAACACAAGAAAACAGCAGCAAACAGTCACTTATGTCAAAAGGAGTCTGATATAATCACCACTGTAGGTTATTCTTGTGTAATGGGTGTCACTGACCAGATCAGGGAAAAGGCGACTGTAGACAAGCACTGCCTCGAGGTCGAACATGTTGGGTCTCCATTCTGGAACAGATTAGGAAAAATGAAACTGAAAAGCAGTAGCAAACCGTCATTTATGTCAAAAGTAGGAGTATGATGTACTCATCACTGTAGGTTCTCCTTGTGTAGTGGGAGTCACCGACCACATCAGGGAAGAGGCGACTGTAGACGAAAATAGACGTCAATAACATTGACCCAAACAAAAAGAACAACCACTAATACTATACTCATCCTACTCTGACAGTTGGTGTTCAGAGTTCGTTGAAGTTTTCCAGGACATCCACCGAGCACTGCCTCCAGTTGTTGGGTCTCCATTCTGGAACAAATTAGTAAAAAAAACACAAGAAAACAGCAGCAAACAGTCATTTGTGTCAAAAGGAGGAGTCTGATATACTCATCACTGTAGGTTCTTCTTATGAAATGGGAGTCCACCAAACCAGAACGGGGGGGGGGGGGTGTTCAGGGAAGAGGTGACTAGACGAAAGCAGATGGAAGTAGACGTCAACAACATTGAACCAAACAAAAACACAACGAGCACTATACTCATTCTCTTCTGACAGTCGGTGTTCAGAGTTCATTGAAGTTGTCCATGACGTCCACCAAGCACCGCCTCGAGGACGACCATGTTTTTGGTTGGAGGACCACAAGGAGTCCATTTTGTGCAGTTAATGTTGGTTTATAGTTTTGCTGTGGCAGCAACTTTGATGTTTGAACAGTGTATTTGTTTGTGTCTGCACTGTTGCAGTGGGTTTTTGTCGTTGAAATTTGATTTTTTTTTGAGGGGGGTTTGAAAAGAAACCCAGAAACCTGGAATTGAAAATAAGTTTTACCGAGTCCTTCATTGATTGTTTCACCCCGAGAACAGAAATCTCCATCATGTTGATTTTTTTTTTCAGATTCTTGTGTTCCGTTCCTCCAGGTTTTGAATCCACTGATCCCATTTCCTCAAAGATCATCATGCAGATCCATCCATCCATTTTCCAAGAGTAGAATCACTGAGGTGAATGAATTCCTCCATTGGTTGGAGGCACACAAGGAGTCCATTTTGTGGCAGCAACCTTGATGTTTGAACAGTGTATTTGTGTGTCTGCACTGTTGCAGTGGGTTTTTGTAGTTGAAATAAAACATTTTTTTGGGGGGTTATTGCAAAGAAACTCAAAAACCTGAAAAGAAACCTGGAATTGAAAATAGGGTTCACTGAGTTCTTCATTGACCGTTTCACCCCGAGAACAGAAATTTCCAACGTGTAGATTTTTAGTTTTTCCATCAGATACTTGTGTTCCGTTCCTCCAGGTTTTGAATCCACTGATCCCATTTCCTCGAAGATCATCATGCAGATCCATCCATCCATTTTCCAAGAGTAGATTAACTGAGGTGAATGACTTCCTCAATTTTCTGCATCACTGTGTTGACAAAGTTGTCCAGAAAGGTAATTTTGCATTTCCAAGCCATGATTCCAGTTTGTCCATCCTTGTGAGCAGATTTTTGTTTTGCCGTCACGTTTTGAGAGTTCTGTCCAATCTGAGTAATCCAATCCTCCGAGACCTGCACCCGTTTACTGCCAGGTAAGTTTTGTTAAGTGTACACATTCGTGTTACAACGACAACACAGGAAGAGGAAACAAATACAGAGACGAAAGTATTAGTGTATATTGACACAAACAAAAAAACAACACTCATCTTGTTTTTTTGTTTTTTTGAACTTATTTTTTATTTAGAGTTTAGTCAACAACAGCGCAGCACATACACTTTCTTCCTGCTCAGTCCAGCTGTAAGCCACATTTATACACATTACAACCGAGTTATAAGTTATAAACAGTTAAGACAAACAAAAACAGAGTAATATCCTTTCCGGATTGCCTATAAGAATATGCAAGTTAAGACATTAGTATGAGCATTATGTCAAATATGTGTAAAGCAGTAGGTAAGAAAGAAGAAAAACAAAAAATAAAATAAAATAAATAATAAAATAAATAAATAATAATAATAAAAAAAAAGCAAGTAGAAGTGAGAAACCTCCTTGCCCGTTGACTCTCACTGCATTAACATAGCCATAACAGGGCTCCACCGTTTAGTAAAGGTGGATTTTTGGAGCCTTAGTAAATATGTAATGCGCTCCATCGGATAAATGTCCCAAACCCTTTGGATCCAAGTATTATACGTGGGGGGGGGGGGAGGTTTCAGCCACCTACTTGTTACACACTTCAAAGCCGCTGTAAGTAATATACTCAAAAGGTATTTCTTGTCTCTCCCATTCAGGCTTTTGGGTATTACACCCAGTATTACCACAGTGGGATCTTGTGGTATATCATGTTGGAAAATCTCTTTGAGAGCATCAAATACCTCTCCCCAGAATGTCTAACCCTAGTCTGGGACATGACCAGAACACATGGGTGTGATTGGCAACTTGTGCTCCACAATTCCTCCAGCAAGAGCTAGAATGTGTTGGGCCCATTTTGGACACTATTTCAGGTGTTCTGAAAAATCTAGTGACTATTTTCCATGTAAACTCCCTCCATGTATTTGAGTTTGTGACCAGGTGCGCCTCAGTGCAAACCTCCTCCCAGGTGTCTTGTGATATAACCATGTTCATTTCCGCCTCCCACCTTTGTTTGATCTGAAAAGAATTACACAAATGCATGGACGAAAATGTGTGATACATCTCCCTAATCACCTTCTTTTCTCCATTTCCTGTTTGAATTTTTACTAGAAACTCTTCCATAGGGGTTAGTTTGTTAAGTTTCTCCCATTCCTTGTGTGTTGTCAGGAAGGTTCTTAGCTGCAAGTATCGAAAGAAATCTGTCCTGGGGAGACCATAACCATTTTTTAAGTGTTCAAATGACTTGAGATTGTTACAGCTGAACAGCTGGTGCAGGAAGACCAGGCCATGATTCGACCATCTCTTAAAACCCACATCTAACATGTTGGGAATAAAGCTCTTCATAGATCCAATTCTTATTAGTGATGAAATTTGCTTTGGTAATCCAAAAGTTGTTTTTATTCTATTCCAAATTTTGAGAGTGGTCTTAGTCCAGACTGCCATTTCCTTTATGGGAACATCCAGGAAAGGTAGGTCTTGAAGGGTCTCTAGTGGGCACAAACTTTTTTCTATGTCAAGCCACCGTGTAGATGTGTCATCCTGAATCCACACTATCATGGGTTTCATTTGTGCAGCCCAAAAATAATATTTTAGATTTGGGAGATTAAGGCCTCCGTTTGGTTTAGGCAACTGTAAGGTTTTAAGTCGAATCCGAGGGCGATTTTTTGCCATATAAATTTTGAAATGATTTTGTCCAAATTATCAAAGACAGATTTTGGGATTTCTACTGGTAACATCTGAAACAAATAAAGCAATCTGGACAAAACATTCATGCGTATGCTTTCAATGCGTCTAGTAAGGACAGGGGAAGCAGAGACCATCGTTCCAAGTCACTACTGATGCTCCCGATTAATTTATTATAATTGGCCTCATACAGATTCTGTAGAGTCTGGGGGATGTGTATACCGAGATATTTGATACCTTCTTTTGGCCACCTGAATCCACTCTGGAGCTTTAAATCATTCCGTTTATATCCATGGCTACAGTTTTATCTACATTAACCTTGTAACCTGAATAACTCCCGAATAGGGAAATTAGTCTTTTAAATGTGGTATTGTTGATGTAGGTTCTGTCAAAGATAATATTACATCATCCGCATAAAGCGATATTTTATGCTCTTCTTTGTTTATCACGACTCCCTTTATGTTGCTATCATCTCTAATGAGCTGTGCCAGTGGTTCAATGCTGATGGCAAATAGTAGAGGCGATAGAGGACAGCCTTGTCTACATCCGCGTTCTAATTTATATCTTGCTGACATATAGCCGTTTACTTTGACAGCAGCCCGTGGCAATGAATAAAGCGTTTGTATCCAGGTTATGAAATTAGGGCCAAATCTGAAACGTTTTAATGTTTGGAGTAAATATTGCCATGAAACCCGATCAAATGCTTTCTGGGCATCAAGCGAAATGATTACCGACTCTGATTTCTTTTGTTGCTGGTAAGATATTATGTTCAACAGGCGGCGTCCATAATATCTCCCAGTGATAAATCCGGTCTGGTCCGGATGAATAATTTGGGTAATTATCTGATTGACTCGTTTAGCCAAGACTGCTGTCAGTATACGCGAGTCCACATTCAATAACAATATTGGTCTATAGGACTGACATTCAGTGGGATCTTTACCCTCCTTATGTATCACCACTATAGTTGCCTCGTTCCAGGATGGTGCCATAGTCTTTTATTCTAGCGCATGATGGTACGCTTTTAGTAACAGTGGTGACAACAAATCTTTGAAAATCTTGTAGAATTCGTTAATATATCCATCTGGACCTGGGCTTTTATTGTTTTTAAGTGATGAGATCACCTGTTTGATCTCCCATTCCTCAATTGGTTTGTCTAGCTCTGTAGCTATAGGTTCTGTCAATTCAGTAAGCTTTATGTTATTCAAAAACTCTGCAAGTTTTGCATCATCAGTGCAGGTGTCCGAATTCTTATATAGACCTTGATAAAACTCTGCGAACGATTTTGCTATTTTATCTGGTTTAGTGACAATTGTGTCCTGTGATTTTATTCTCTGAACCGTGTTAGATGATTGCTGTTTTCTTAATGTAAACACTAATAATCTACTTGCCCTGTTACCATACTCATAATACCGCTGATTGGTAAATCTCAGTGAGCCCTCAATCTTATCTGTTAGTAGACCGTTCAGTTCTCTACGAGTTGCATTTAGGTTCTTTAGGACACTATAAGAAGCCAACTGTTTAAAATCTCCTCCCATTAACAGCAGCCCAGTGCTATACTGTAATATTACATTAAACAATGTTCTAATGAAGCCTGGCTCATCTTCATTAGGTGCATATATGTTTATGAGGGACACTGCTATACCATCAATCAACCCATTAACCAAAATATATTTACCTTCAGTGTCTTTATGCACCAATGTTTGTGTGAAATTGATTCGTCTATGAATGAGTATGGACACCCCCTTTTTCCTTCCAGATCGATGTGAGGAAAAGTACACTTTATCTGCCCATGACTTTTTTAGCTTTTCATGTTCCAAATCAGATAGGTGAGTTTCCTGCAGGAATGCTACCTGACAGTTAGCCTGTTTCAGCTGGTGTAGGATTTTCTTTCTCTTAACAGGATTATGAAGACCTTTAACATTGTAACTTATAATTTTTAATGTGTCCATTACTTATAATGTATGTTGTGTATTTTGATTTCAATGTGCAGAGCACCTGGGAGGAGGGACGAGGCATAGTAGTAAACACTGTGCGCACTGATCATGAGAATTTTGAAGTGGATTGTAGGCTGGAGTACTAACTGGATCCAAAGGGAGTGGGACGAGCAAAGGCTACAGCTGTGCCAAATTTTTTCAGCTTCAACAACAATACAAAACTGAATACAGTGAAAAGGTTGTGCCCCTGTTGTTATTATGTTAAACGTAAGATTCCCAAGGAACAGGGGAACCAGAACAGAGAAAAGAACAAGACAGCTAACGAAACTACAGTTAGCTAGCATAGAAAGAACGATGGGACCTGGTCCCTAGCCGCTGTAGTCAGCAGCAAGAGTGCACGTCTAGGTTGAATGTGACTGTGCTGGGGGTGCACTAGGATAAAGGGGAATAAGAGTGTTCAGGTCAAGGGCCCCTGCAAAACCTAATACAATATAGACAGCCCCTTGTAATGAAGTCACTCACTGTCTGTGATACACAACGGATTAAATACAGTGCAAATTCTGAACATATTATTAGAGAGCTTACTTGTGAGGTAACAATAATGAAGCAACAATAGCCTTTATAAACTTAAGGCAACAGGTTAACTGTAAATGGGATAGAAACATGCAATATCTGTATATTAGCCATTAATGTGACAACATAGAGATCACACAATTAACCCACAGACCTTGTTGTGTCCATATGTTAAGGATACATTCAGTCCTGATGCTCTGTAAGCGGGATAACTTTTTTCTGAACATACTCCATGGCTTTCATAGGGTCAGCGAACTCCACGTCTTCGTCCTTATATGAGATGCGGAGTCTGGCTGGGTAGAGCAGGCCGTAGCGGACTCCCCTCCGCCCACGCAGCGTTTTTCGTATGTCCGAGAATGCAGCTCTGGCCTTGGCAACAGTGGAGGTGTAGTCGGGGAATATGGCGATCCGGTTACCGTTGTATGTGAGGGGGGCTCTGTCCCAGGCTCTCCGCAGGATCTCGACAGCGTCTCCGTCGTAATGCAGCTTAGCGATGATCACCCGCGGCTTCCCGTTGTCTCCCGGTTTCCTGGCCCCCGCGGTGCGGTGACAGCGGTCTATCTTTACCTCCCGGTCCATCTGTAAGACTTCTCTGATAACTTTCGATACGGCCGTCGGCGAGCTGGAGTCCGGCTGTTCGTCAATGCCGACTATCCGAATGTTGCCCCGTATCATTCTCCCCTCCATGTCCTCGCATCTGTCTTTTAAGGTTATCACCTGTGTTTGAAGACTGGTTACCGTAGATTGTAGCGAAACCACTTCGTCCGACCATGTAGATAATCCGTCTTTCATGTCCCCGATGTCCACCTTTACACGGTCTATTTCTGCACGGGTAGCGGCAGTGTTGTTTGTAATATCCGCCTGCAGCGACTTTAGCTCCGACTTCAGGGCATTAAAATCCTCCGCCAATGCATTCTTAAGTTCCTCTCTGATAATTAACCAGATATCTCCCCTTATGGAAGACATGATGTCTGCTTTTATTTCGTCAGCGGCCATTTCTGTACTTTCAGTCCGTATGGGCGAGGGCGGGTCTGAGTTACCTGTAGTCTGCCTCGTTGTCCTTGCTGGCCGTGGAGCGCTGCCACCGTACTTGAATTTCTGCAGTTTGTTTGCCATTCAGGCCTGGGTCGTCTATCCAAGTTGCTTTATGATTTGTCTCAGTAGTGTCCTCGGCGAATTTCTGATTAAGTTTTCTTTCAGAATGGCTGTTTTATTAAGGATTATAACAAGTTTTTGCAGGAGCCCTGAGAATGGCGTCCTACTCCATGCTCTGCTCACTAGCGCCCCCCCCTCATCTTGTTTTGACAGCCAGTGTTCAGAGTTCATCTAAGTTGTCCAGGACGTCAAAATTCCACCAATCGTTTCAAGGGTCTCAATTCTGGAACAGATTAGGAAAAACAAAACTGAAAAGCAGCATCAAACTGTCATTCATGTCCAAAGGAGTCTTATATACTCACCACTGTAGGTTCTTGTGTAGTGGAAGTCACCAACCAGATCAGCTCTGCAGAACGCTGATAACAAGCTGTTCACCTGAATCAGGTGTTTTCGGGATAACTAACTAAGGCTGAATCCCAGTTCCACGGCCGTTAAAGACTCGCACAAATGTATTTTCAGTATTTTAATCACGACAGTCATGTGTAATGATTGTATTGTGGTCTTCTTCAATTGTCAACGGTGTTTCTGAATCACTAGTCAAGTTTGTTTTGAATTACTAGCTAGTCGTAGCTGCGTTCCTTTCTTAAGTGGTTAGCTAGCTGCTATCGCTATTTTTTTAACATTAACAAATTGTGCCGGAGTGCACAGTTAAGTCTTCAGGACAGAACAGGAGATTCTGTCCCCGCTCTACTCCGATCTGTCTGCGAGCAGCTTTCTCCCTCTGCACCATGCGTGTGTGTGTGTGTGGCTATGGTAATGCAGCGGGTCTGCAGTCGCTGTAACTGTGTGTGTAAACACTCCTCACAGCGTCGCCGCCGATGTTGTTGGTTAGCAGCTGACAGTCGTAAAAACAGAAAAATAGCCCAGGCAACAGACATTACTTGTGAGGACGGCATTTTTGGATTGTTACATCAACAAGCATCGCATCGGCTTGTTGATGAAGCAGTCCGCGAGCGTCAAGTCCGGACGACGTGATGACGTAATGGAGGTGTGTCTCATTTCTTAGGGGAACGTTCGTACCCCTCGCTCCCTCAACTCTATTTTGAGGGCCAAGTGGAACTCCGACAAAGGGGTAGGGGGAAGGGGGAGGGCTAAGGGGTGGAATTGGGATTCAGCCTAAGGTTAGCTAACCCTAACCCCCTAATTTGTTCCTCGATGCAGAAAACGGCCCCTTGCCAAAAACTGCTGTAAAAATATCTTAATATTTTTTTCCACTTTAAATGAGTCAGTCTTTTGAAGCTACTTCATTCTGAAATATGCATATCAAATAATATTTTTGAAATCTTAACCTTTTAACCCTTAAACGCGCCTTTAAAAAAATCACGTTAACACACCCAGAGCACCAAATGGTGCGCATGAAAGTACACAGCTATAAAAATAGTATACATCTGTATTTTTGCCTTTTTTTTTTTTTAGGTTTTAGACCAACATCTCCTCTTTCCATCCATATCAAATATTAATATATATTTTTTATTTTTAACCCTTAAATTTCCAGGTTTATTCATGATGCACCTTGATTTTATGATCTAAAAAACACAAAAAATTAATTATTTTCAATATACTTCATGGAAACTGGATTTTTTTTGTTTGGAATATTGCAGCCTGGTATATGTGAAAGATTAGCAGAAACATTTTTTTTTTGCATTATTATTTTTTTTGTAATGTCAGATGGCCTAAAACACTCACGTTAACACACCTAGCACACCAAATGGTGCTCATAAAGTACACAGCTATAAAAATAGTATACATCTGTATTTTTGCCTTTTTTTTTTTTTGATTTTAGACCAACATCTCTTCTTTCCATTCATATCAAATATTAATATATATTTTTTATTTTTAACCCTCAAATTGCCAGGTTTAGTCATGATGCACCTTATTTTAAGATCTAAAAAAACACAAGAAATTAATTATTTTCAATAAAATTCATGCAAACTGGATTTTTTTTGTTTGGATAATTGCAGCCTGGTATATGTGAAAGAGTAGCAGAAAAAAAAAAATGTTCATTCTTTTTTTTCTGTTATGTCAGATTGTCTCATAAAATCACGTTAACACACCCAGAGCACCAAATGGTGCGCATGAAAGTACACAGCTATAAAAATAGTATACATCTGTATTTTTGCCTTTTTTTTTTTTTAGGTTTTAGACCAACATCTCCTCTTTCCATCCATATCAAATATTAATATCTATTTTTTATTTTTAACCCTTAAATTTCCAGGTTTATTCATGATGCACCTTGATTTTATGATCTAAAAAACACAAAAGATTAATTATTTTCAATATACTTCATGGAAACTGGAATTTTTTTGTTTGGAATATTGCAGCCTGGTATATGTGAAAGATTAGCAGAAACATTTTTTTTTTGCATTATTATTTTTTTTGTAATGTCAGATGGCCTAAAACACTCACGTTAACACACCTAGCACACCAAATGGTGCTCATAAAGTACACAGCTATAAAAATAGTATACATCTGTATTTTTGCCTTTTTTTTTTTTAATTTTAGACCAACATCTCTTCTTTCCATTCATATCAAATATTAATATATATTTTTTATTTTTAACCCTCAAATTGCCAGGTTTAGTCATGATGCACCTTATTTTAAGATAAAAAAAAAACACAAGAAATTAATTATTTTCAATAAAATTCATGCAAACTGGATTTTTTTTGTTTGGATAATTGCAGCCTGGTATATGTGAAAGAGTAGCAGAAAAAAAAAAATGTTCATTCTTTTTTTTCTGTTATGTCAGATTGTCTCATAAAATCACGTTAACACACCCAGAGCACCAAATGGTGCTCATAAAGTACACAGCTATAAAAAAAATTAAACATATATATTTTGGATTTTTTTTTTTTTTGATTTTAGACCAACATCTGTTCTTTCCATACATATCAAATATTAATATATGTTTTATATTTTTAACCCTTAAATTGCCAGGTTTAGTCATGATGCACCTCATTTTATGATCTAAAAAAGACAAAAAATGAAATATTTTCAATATAATTCATGCAAACTGGATTTTTTTTGTTTGGATTATTGCAACCTGGTATATGTGAAAGATTAGCAGAAAAAAAATTGCATTATTATTATTTTATAATGTTAGATTTCATAAAATATTCAGTTAACACATCTATAGCACCAACGTGTGCTCATACAAATACAAGCTATACAAATTGTGTACATATGTATTTTTGTTTTTTTATTTTCTTATTTCTTAGACCAACATTAGACCTCATTATAGATACCAAATAAAAGTTAAAAAAAAAAATTTTGTGCTGTAATGAAGAACTTCCACTCTTGGTATCCTCTCCTTTGCAGAGGTTATAATCAGAATGGTCTGGGGCTTCTGGGCCTCTTTTTTTTTCCCGTTGCTGATCTCCGGCTCCCGGTGTTTGTTGCTGAGCAGGAGGACATTTTTGTCCTGCTTCGGAGTGTAGGACAGCAGGGTGTGAGTAAATGAAGAGATGGAGGAGCCTCGGGAGCTGAGGGGGAAGCTGTGGTCAGTTTTTACACATTGTGCCAAAGATGGTGATCTTTCGTCGCAGCAGCTCCTCTGCCAGCCCAAATGAGGAAAATAAATGATCAATAGTCACAGTCACCCTCCCAGCCCCTCCGTCATGTCCAACACGACCCTCTCTGTCCTTGGTTTTGTTTCTGCAGCGCACCAGCTGCCCAATAGACGCCAACAGAAGGAGTCTAAACTAAGCCCGCACAGTGGTGGTTATCTAGGTCCTTCCACTCGGGCACTGTCCTTCTCCCATGCAGTTTGGTTCATTCCATGATAAGTTTTGTGATCTCCGTGGTGAAAAATAAATAAAAAGTGTCAATCAGCTCACTAACAATGGCCACGGCATAGCGGGGAGGTTCTGGAGTTAGTCCTGAGTCTGGAGGCTTGAACTGGAGCATCAGGGTGTTTGTGGGTGCCCAGATCGCTCCGTTTTTGGATTTCCATAAAAGGTCCGCTAGTGTCACCTCTTCCCCAAAGTCAGAAGAGTCAGTGGAGTTGGTGGGACATGGGAAAGCCCCCGGGAAGTACTCTTCGTCGGCTGTGTCGGTGTCCAAAGCTGATGGAACGCATTGCGCTCCGTGCGCTCGTCTTCAATGACCATGTTTAGCGCCTCCGTGGTGCCGCTGTGATGCTTCATTGTGTGTGGTTTGACATGCAAAGTCCAGCTATGCTCCTTAGCTCTGCACAGACACCTCATCACCTGTATACCTGTGATCATTGCAGCGCGGCGCACAGGTGCACAGATCGGGGTTTGTTTTGGCTCAAATTTTTGCTGTACATTTCATGTGCTGGGAAATCGCCTGCATTATGGATATTTCAAAAGCTGTGGGGACCCCACAATTTAGATGTCGGGGTGCTTTGGAGACTGTTCTTTGAAGTTTTGGTGCTTTGAAAGTTTGAAAAAAATTTTTTACATGAAAGGGGGGCATGGAAAAGGTGCCACTTGAAAGCCACCTGCGCTTTTTATGCATTGTGTCACACTGTAAATGCACTTTGCACGTTAAAGACATGTGCACGCGCGCACGTGCATGTGCACACGCGCACACTCAAATGCACACATGCCCACACACATGTACTCACACACCCACACAAAATTTCTGCCTCAGACCTTATGTGGAGAGAGGGGGGGCGGGGTTTAGTGGGAGTGCCCTCGATCAGAAAAAGCAGTTTTTTTCTACATGTGCCAAAAAAAGAAAAATGACGTAATCTTGATGGAAATGTGTCAGAGCACACATTTAAAGCCTTTTGCTTCAAATGATGTGAAAAAATTAGATGATTCATGTTTTTTACTTTACATTTGAGCAGGATCAAAAATAGTGATTTGAATGGGTTTCAATGACCACACTTTGGCGCAAAGGTGTGTTAACGTGAGTAAATTTGTCACAGTTGTTTAGAATGGACTAAAAAAAAAAATTCACATGAACATTTTTTAAAGCACCCACAACCTAGCAAATTTTGAACAATATGCATGAAAAAATGAAAAAGATATGCTAAAAAGAAAAAGTCAAAAAGGTGTCTAGGTGTGTTTAAGGGTTAAAGTTTACGCAACTACACTGTTTTTATTGGAAAAAAATGACAATAACTTTTGATTTTAATGCACTCTTTTTTTTGCAATGTCAGATTTTTCTAAAAACAGTTTGCTATAAAAATATTGTTCATATTTTTTTAAAGCTACTTCAGACTGAGATATACTGATCAAATAATATTTTTAAAATTCTAACCCTTTAAAGGCCATAATGTTTATGCAACTCGACTCTGTTTTTTGTTTTGTCGTTTCCAGTCGATCATAAAATACCTTTCAAGGAATATTTGTTTATTATTATCAGGCCCTTAGATGGATCAGGGATAGGTAGAAACATCGAGTTTGATGCATTGTTAGTTTCTGTAGCGGCAGATGCAATTTAATAATCTTATCTTGTGATATGATGGAGTTTGAATCATCTCCTACTATAAGCAAATATTTTTTTTTCCCTACTAAATAATTACCGTGTTTTGTTTTAAGATAAATAAACATATGAGAATTGGTTCAACCTGAAAAAATATTTTGCAAAGAAGGACACTGAATGATGAAGACTGAAATATGAACATTGAATATGAAACATAGGGCAGTTAGGTGTGTTGTTGGAGATGGGGAGAAGGGAAAAGATGGGTTAGATGGTGAGTGAGTGCATCATGTGTGACTGAACGAGCGACCGAGCGAGAGTGAGTGACTGTGAGTGAGCGAGCAAGTGAGCGAGCGAGCGTGAGTCCCTGTGACTACACAGTGCCCTGTGTTAAGTTAAAACTATGTATAGTTGATCTTTGACGCTGCCCTCTGCTGTGCAAACCACAACATAACATGGTGAGAAGATTTATCCGCTGTCGCTACAGTGTTAAAACTGTGTTGTGACGAATTACCTATAATTCAATGGAGGATAACAGACTATTTAAAGTCCACAAAAGTCTTATACTTATTTTGACTGTTAAATAATTAACAGTCAAAATATGCTTTATTTTAGACATAAGACACTGTTTAATTCACTTTCAATTTTACGCAAAGTATTATGGGTAACGGATTGATTTACATGTTGAAACTGCCCTCCAGTGAACAAATATGACGTTGAATGTAAGGTCAAATCTGAATAATGGCTGCAAAATTACTCAGACTGCCCTCTAGTGAACAAGTCCAACTTTATATAAAATTTATATAATACTATCTTTTGATACTGCCCTCTGCAGGGCAAACCATGGTATTACATGCTGAAAGAATTGTATCCACTGCAGATACATTGTTCATAGTGTGTTGTGACAATAACAGTATTTAAAGTCCACTAAAGTCTTATCACTGATGGTGCTGGTAAGGAATTAAATGATAAAACTTGAATTATTACAGAAATATGTATCACAAACGTTTTGACACTGTTTTACCATCTTTTGTCAAATGTTTCACAGTCAAAATGTGATTTATTTTAGACAAAAGACACTGTTTTCTTCACTATTAAGTTTTCACAAAGCATTATGGGTAATGGATTGGTTCACATGGTGGAACAGCTTCCTGGTGAACAAATGTGTTTTTGGCGAGAAGGGTCTAACTCCGGGCCGGAGTAACCACGCCATCCCTCCCCTTACCATTACGGGCACTCCCCTTACACGCGGGCACGCCTCCTCAACACTGATTGGGTGGAGATCACGTCTGACGTGATGACGTTGTCGTATTTGAAGTAGGACGAGAAGCGAGAAGTTAGAAAGAGAGGAAAGCTGCAGAACTACGCAAGTTCTAAAAATGACGGAAGGAAAGGTAAGAATGGTTTAATACACAGTTTGATATTGAACACTTTATTTATTGTCGTTATTTATACATTATAGATTAAGTCAATTAAGTTTAGTTTGCTAACCAGTCGTGACTCGTGTCTACATGTTTTTTCTAATTTGTTTTAATGATTTCTTAAATGCCTTTACTCATACAGGTTATAACATTGACAAAGTGAGTCACATTTTCCACTAAGAAACGTTTTCAATAAACTACATGCTCTTTATTTAGTTTTATCTAGTCATTTTTTTAAATCTTTAAATGACTGAAGTTGCACACAGCTTTGCTAATTTGAAAACGTGACCTCAGTTCTACAATTGAAAAGATGAAACATTTGATAATGAATAATATATTTCACGTTTAGAGATAAAAAGTTCTGTTGAATCACAGTCAACAGTTAAATTTATTTAATTTCAGTTAGCCTACATATATTTTAGGACAGGTAAAGTCTTATAGGCAAATATAATCCAGTTAATTTCTACTGGATTGTCGATGAAACATGTTCCCTATTAAAAATACAAAAGAAATGTAATTAAATATTAAATATTAAAATTCTCTTACAGAGCAACATGACCTTTCCTGTTGGAGCAGGCCCTGAGCTGAGGCAATGTGACTCAGACACTTTTCAGTGTCCGATTTGCCATTTGAAGATTTGCAACATTTGCATATGACACATGCTGGCACAATTCTGATTGTGATGATGATCGTCTACAGGTGCCATCGGATGCAGATGACCATATATACAGCTAGATGCCGTACATCTTTCCTGCAAAAGACTTGGTTAGTCTAAGCATTTCTTTCATACATCAGTAAACACACAGATGTGTTCTGTCTCATTCAAACTTATCTGTGTATCCATTTAGGGCAGTGATGTTACTGTGGTCAGCTCCGATGATGCATCCACAAAGAGTCTTGTGGTACGTAAGGAAGTGCAAATAATCAGGGAAAGAAATTGTCTTATTCAAAGTACTTGAATATATACAGTGTTGCATATTTATGCATTGTATAATTTCATTTTAGGAAAGGGCCCAACAGGCAAGAAAGAAACGGCGTGAGTCCAGTTGCCTGTTAATTAAAGCAATTACTGAGGATCAAGGCATGCTGCAACACCTTCAAGTGAGTTTGTCAAAAAGCATTTTGTGTGGGATTTATTTATTTTTGTATTTATATATGAATACCCAAACTAAAAACCTATAATATATTTATAGAAAATCATCAGCGGCAGCACAGTGTCTCCCTGGGCCAAGAAGGAGGACAGGGTCGTCATTCTTTTTGAAGACGACGACCAAGTGGACAAGGTGATGAGCTTCTTGTCTGGAGTACTTGAAAGTACAAAGACAGACAAGAAGTACGCTGATCCAGTGGCTTTCGTCATGGATGTACTTTTGCCAGAGGTGAGATATCAGTCACTGATTCAAAGACTACATATTTTATATAACTGCATTTGTCTCCTTTTAACACATGGTCACTGTCCAACACAATCTTAATCTTCGCCCTGGCAGTTGTACGCTCCATTTCCCTGGACAAAGCCACTGAGATGTACAAATGTGGAAATAAGTTTGACTCGAGGTAAGTCAGATAGTTTATAAAACTGTTAAACCAACTTTCACAGCAGTGTTTATTCCCAAATGTATGTGAGTGTCATTAATAACTTCATCATTTTGTTGTATCATTTTGTCTTATCAGTGAGATAACGCTGCTCAGTGAACAACTTCAGTGCCAGAGCCTGTCTGATGAAGCAAGGCTCAAACTCCAAAGCCTCTTGGCCAGATTCCAGAGCGCTTTAGAGAGTGAGGACTTTCTTCAGCGACTGTGATTCGAGTCAAACTGTTTTCCATCCATCTGTCCATTACCTACCACTTTGTCCTCCACTGAAGGGTCACGTGGGGTGCTGTGCCTATCTCAGCTGACATAGGGTGATAGGCGGGGTCACACCCTGAACAGTTCACCAGTCCATCACAGGGACACATATAGAGACAAACAACCGTTCACTCACACTCACACACCTACGGCCAAATCACCTAATCCCCAAATCTGCATGTTTTTGGACTGTGGGAGGAAGCCGGAGAACCTGGAGAAAACCCACGCACACACGGGATGAACATGCAAACTCCATGCAGAAGAGACCCTTGTTCCAGCAGGGGCTCTTTGTCAAAAGTGTAAAAAGTTTATTTTGTTACACAAATAAAAATAATATATCATTAATTTCTTGTATTCATTACATGGATTTGAAAGTTATACAACTTTCTGTGCAGAATCAAGTGTTTCAGAGCTTTTGTATGACTTCATTCGTCAAAGTATCCACTGATGTCCAACTGTGTTTGATTCAGATACCAGAGTTTCACATATCTACCTGGAAATAGGTAACAACTCCTTAATGACATAATCAGCAATAGTTTAGTTTATTGTTGATTTTGTTGAAAGCTTTGTTGAGTGATTTCGTAGTTGTACCTCATGGGAGTGTAAAAACAGAACAAGTAAACTTTTATAGTTCTAATACTTTTTCTGTCAAACAGACTAATAAGACATTCAAAAAGTGTAGGCTATTAAACACAACTTTTTATAACCTACAGTTTGCTGTGATCATGGAAGTTTGCAAAAATTAATTAAATTACTCACAAACGTTACATTTTACAGAAGCTATTGCCGTCACAGTGGAAATGTTTTTTGGGGATCAGTATCACGTTATAATGTGATACTGTAATATATAAACGTGATCATTATATTTTATAAACCTGATCAATATATTTTATAAACGTTATAATTATATTTTATGAACGTGATACTTTATTTTGTTAACGTGATTATTATATCAGAAACGTGATAATTATGTGTATGTGTATAATCTGCATTTATATATTTTAGCAGTTTGGCTATATTATTTAATAGTTTACAAAGTGGCTTTAATTATTCATAAATTGCATACAAAGTACACTTATGTGTTCATAAATGTCAGCGAGTATTTTATTCGTCTCTATTATTGTCGCACACCGTGGTAAAAAGTCTCTGTCAATGAGTTTGCATGGGATACGCGTGTATAAATAAAGTTTCGACAAAAGCAAACATCATCACGTCAGAGGAGAGGTGCCTGCGTGTAAGGGGAGTGTTGAGGAGGCGTGCCCGCGTGTAAGGGGAGTGCCTGTAATGGTAAGGGGAGGGCTGGCATGGTTACTCCGGCCCGGAGTTAGACCTACTTGTTTTTGGCTGCTGAATTCTTCAGACATTTGGTGGACAAAGGTGTTATTTCATGTGAGGTAAAATCAGATTTTTGGATTGTAAATTATTTAGACTGCCCTCTGGTGGATGAACATCTAATTACATGTAAGGTCAAATCTGATTTTTGGATGAGATATTATTCAAACTGCCCTCTAGTGGACAAACATGTCAATACAAGAAAGGTCGATCTAACTCAGTACAGAATTAATTTGTGTATCGTGTACCACTATTTAATGTAATCATAATTGTAATTTAATGTATCACAGTGACTTCTTGCATCATCTTTTGTGTTGATAAACCGGTGCATTGGTCACCAGCTGTGATATGTTTCCTTTTTAGGTCTATAATTCTGTATTAACTCCTTTATGCTATATATCATTAAGATTTCCATGTTATATGATTACAGGAGAGAGCAGGAACACAGTCCGTCACCACTAGAAAAGATGTCTTCTGTATGCATTTCATTTGAGTGATATTTTGTTTTTAAATCAGCTATTTATTGTTGTATTAAAAATCTAAATTCTATAAACAGAGTTTCAAGTAACTGTATCAGTGAGTGCTATGACTTGGAGCTATGAGTGAGGATGCACAGGTCTATCCTGATAGAGGCTTCTCCAGGGGTCTGCAATCTCTGTAAAACAGGTAAACAGCTGGCATAGATGGAATCCTCCCTGCTGATGTCAGCCGGACGTGAGCTGCTGAGACGTCCTGTTTGAGCGAGAGAGGAGGAAGTGTGATGGAGTGATGAACAGAATTTGTGATTTTAATTGACATGGTTGTTTTACAAGGTACATGGTTGTTTGTAAATGTGTTACTAACTTACCCTGGATTTCCACTGGACGCGGAACGGCCGCGGAACAGCCGCGGAACGCCGACGGCGCGGTTCTGCTCTGTCCTCTGCCCGGCGTCAATCCCCACCGGGCGCGTTACGGCAGCGGCGAGGAGCCTTGGGAGCCAGCTGTATTCACGGAATATCGCGCAATAATCTTGAACGGACGCGAGTTCGCGAGATCCAGCGATAGACTATGTGTATAAAGTAAACAACAACAACACAGCTTCTTTCATTCTCCTACGTGGAAGAACTGTTGATCTGGTGTCATAAATGATTTTATGTTTCTCCACTTCAACAATCAGTCTCTCGTCGTACATTATGACTCTCTGAGACGCTCTGATTAATTGACTGTTTACCTGGCAGCACCGGTCACGACGTAATGTTGATGTGAAGTTGTGACAGGCGATATTACCTGCGTATTGTGTTTTATTTTGAAAGGGGGGCGGAAATGTTTTACTTTGATTCTGTGTCGCTTTTCCTGTCTGGTGCGATCTGCTTCGTTGAAATTTACGAGGTTCAGCAGCGGCAACGGGAAAAATAGGACTGATTCCTATCGATAGCGCTGCGGCGCGGCGAGCCGCTACTGGGCCGCTGCTGAGAATGGAAGCGATTTGCAACGGCGACCTCACCGCTGACGTTCCGCGGCCGTTCCGCGTCCAGTGGAAATCCAGGGTTACTGTTGGAAATGTTTTAGTAATTCCTTAAAATGCTTCTGCTATTACTGAGAAAAGGAAATGCAAAATGTGTTGTACTGTGGTATAAAAGACAACTAACACATTACATTCAGTCAGTCATTCTGTCAAGTATCAGGATATCAACAGAATGTAAGGGTTGACATTGATACAGTATTGATGATCTTTAAATCTATGGTGTGGCTGAAAAAATTGAATGATTTATTTAGTTCTCATGTTTCTCTTTGTATGCTTGTATGACAAAGATCAGAGAAATGTAAAGTTGTATTCACAAATTGTTTAATGAATAAATAAAAAGGATTCCAATGAAACAAGGATTCTTCGTTATTAGTTATTATAGTAATTGTAGTGTAAGTTATTATATAATAAATATGATTATATAATATAATATATAATAACATCACTGTCGCTCAACAAAACAAACTGCTGTAACCAAATTGAAATATAATAATATAAACCCACTGGAAAGTGCAATGGAAACTTACAAACTCTTCGAACAAAGCAATAAAACACAGCCACAATGGAAACCCAGCTGCAATAAAAACAATCACAACTAAAACACAGGTACAACATGCAAAGAGCATGTTTGTATGAAAATACAAAGCCTCATCCACCACTTTCTGGAAGTCTGTGAATGTTTCAAAAGTCTGGCCGGCAAGTTCTTTGGAAAGTGGATGATTTTGATTTTTGACAGTACATTTTTTTCCTGTACTTTTTGTGTCCTTGAGTGGATTGGCCACACAGTACACAGGTGTACAGTCTCACTGTCCTCTGACTTCCAGTGCCACTGTGCTGTGCTTTCTTCATCTTGTCGAAGGTTGATCTTGCAGATACCAGTGGCTGGGGAACAGCTGCAATTGATGTAGATGGTGTTGCAGGGGGCTGCATGAGCATGAATGTGGGCTGTAGTCCTGTTGTTGCAGTGAGTATCGGTGTAAGTGGGGGCTGAGTGGGAGGTGCAGCTGTGGCGACGAGGATTGGTGCGAGGGACGGATGAGCAGGGAGTGAGAAATTATCCAGCCTCTGCTTTAGTTTCCTGGTACCTGCCAAAGATGGAGTGACCAGATACTGCACTTGTGGTCGAGCAGTATGGGGTCGCTCATCTGGCAGCTCTGGTGCTGGGGGTTGACTAGTGCTGGCAACACTCTGATGACGGCGGGGGACTGACAAACCTTGATCTGTGACATTGTTGGCTGACAAGTCTTCCTGTCTCCTCATGAAGTCAGCAACACACTTTGAGTTTACTTTTAGTTTGCTGAGTACAGGGTCATCAACCGTCACTTTCTGCTGCACGCGCTGATACATTTTGGTTATCCGATGCTTTTGTGGCGACCCTCGAGCCTTTGCTCCACAGTCAGGATGGAGCCACAGCTGCTTAATCGTGCAGTACATCAGGCGGTTCTTTCTGGAGTGCAGCAGGTGGGCGGCAGAGTAACGTTTGCTAAACTTGAGCTTCTGCATGAATGATGACTCACCCGGATCACCGTGAGTGCGGCCGAACATAGTGTTACCCCAGCGTGCTGAGTACAGGCTGTCGAACTGCTGGATGCTGCGATCATGGAGATCGAGCTTGTTCCAGCAGCCGATGATTCTCTGTCTCGTGGCCTCGGCAAGAGCAAGCTTTCCCTCCGCCAAGGCAATCTCAACAAGCACGCCGCTCAGCTCCTCTATGTGCTGGTACCCGGGTAGATGACTTGGACCGCACACATCCTCCACACAGGGATCCAGCTCAGGAGCCACAACCCGATCGGTGAGATGCAGACCCTTCTTCAGTGGAGTCAGATTGTCGCTCTCACTGTCAGAGTTGTAGCCCACATCATTCTCCTGGGATCCCTCTGTGTCTGCATACACCTCATCAGCAGCCACATCATCAGCAACCACCTCATCTTCTTCATCCTCCACTGCTTGAAGGGTCTCTCTGGCCTGAGCGTTATGATCTGGAGCACTGAATGGTTCTGATGACTGAGAGAACAGATACTCCAAACCAATTTTCTCATCCCCAGCAGGCACAGGAGGCCTGTAGTTTGCCTCCTCAACCTCACCAAACATGGCACCTCTGGTTGAGGCGGTGTATCAGAGGAGACACGTACACCATGTGCTTCCTCCCTTTCTGGCCTTTGACACTGGCTGACTCCCTGTCGGAGTTCCAGCATGCAATTCCACTAAGGAGATATACCTAGAAGGGGACTGCGGCACAGTGGGGCCCCGGTATCATGCTGGGCAGGAAGGAGTGGAATCCCTCCAGGCTGTTGCTTCCTCTCACTGTGCTGTAATGTGGCAGGCGCACACCATTACGGGTGATGTACTTGGTGTACATGTCTCTCCCTGGTGGATCCTGAAGACACTCCAGGTGTCTCTGCTGTTTCTCCCAGACACGGTCGATGACTGCTGCATCCTTGAAAAGATGGACCTGGTTCTCATCCATCCCAGCCGGTCCCTTCAGGATGTCGAGGACATTTTGCACACGTGCAAACGTCTCCTGGGCTCCAACAGTGATCCTCCTGACATAATGCTTCAGATAATTTTTGCTGACATGCATTTCAATGATCTGACCATCAGAGAGGGAATCATACTTTGAGTGGTGACCTGCACGTATAGCCTGGATGAGCAGCGCCACATCTTCCTTGTTATATGCAAACAACGCAGCAGAGAGTGCGGACTTGAAGAGACCGTACTTGGCGTGGTGATCTGATCTGACAGGTGCATCAAATATGTGACTCCAGTGGAAG
This sequence comes from Microchirus variegatus, assembly GCF_963457635.1. Classification (NCBI taxonomy): domain Eukaryota; kingdom Metazoa; phylum Chordata; class Actinopteri; order Pleuronectiformes; family Soleidae; genus Microchirus; species Microchirus variegatus. Next base: position 472,823 of record NC_139813.1, on the reverse strand, counting down.
ATGTCAAGTCGCACCATCATGCCACAGTCAGTCCACTCACTGAACAGCTGCTCCTGGGATGACACACCATGTCATGAAATTATAATTATTCGTCTGGGAGTCTTTTCTTGACAGGGAGATCTATGTCTTTTTTTTTCTTATACTTTTCAAGGTGTCTGCTGAAGAAGAGAGCTAAAAGACACCTGCATGATGCTTGGCCATAATTTCCTCGTATTTCGTTTCTGTCCCGCATTCAAACTAAATGATCGCTAAAACATAATCAATACTTTACCTACTTGGTGGAGTCTTATTTGAGGACTTTCCCAAATGTGGACATGATCTGAGTACGGTAGTCCTCAATGTTCTCTGCGTCAGCAAGCAGGAATATTTTCCTCAGCAGCCAAGGTGACGGCATCTCTCTCCTAGATGGTTGTCGCTGGAACTGATGGTTGAGAATCCCTGAGAGGAATGCAGACACACGCATGCACAGTGAACTTCAACATTAGTCTGTAGGATCTCTATTTGCACTAATGACTGTTTTAATTCTCTCCCTCCAGTGTAGAAGAATCTAACGGGCTCAGTGTTACCAGCAATATTCACCAGGGTTACGGTAAGTATTAATAAAGTAAGATAAATAAAGGTAAGTGTATAAATAAGTTTGGGCTTCACTGTCACCAGCCTGGTGACAGCGAAGCCCAGCCGCTCACCAGGCCACACGGAACCCACACCTTCAGCCATCCTCTTCTAGTACTTTTTAATAAATTTCCCCTGGACTCAATTAGCTCTTTAGATATTTATATGAATAATAAAGGACCAATTTAAATTATACCGCTGTCTTGTTGTTGCCTTGCCCACTATCCACTGGCTGGTCAATTGTACGAACCAAAGAACACTTTACAAGTGTAAGTCTTCTTAGAAAGCTCCCTCATTTCGATTACAGTGTACACTCATGTTGTATTATTTGTATTATAGTTTAAATTTTAAGACTGGCAGATGGGAATGATCTATTAGCTACATGTGACAGAGCATTCCTGTTTCTATACACAAACAAAAAGATGACTGAAATCTGACTTACTTGTGATCCCACCAGGTTTGTTGAGCTGGCTGAGCAGGGTGGTGTAGAGGTCTTTTTTGTGCAGGTACTCCTCACAGTGGCTCTCCTGGACCTGCCTCCATACTTTGGCCATGGTGTTGCCCGGAGTGCGATCCCTCATCAGGCGGATCACCTGCTTGTCCACGCCGCGTCTGAAATGACAGCACAATCATTAGGAGTGACATGTTATAATACAATCTTGTAGAATTCAATTTACGGTGCAATAACTCAGAGACTCACCTGAGTGTTAAAACAGCAGGGAACACAGCTCTGTGAGCTGGACTCAGCTGGTTTAAAATGGCTGCATCCCATGCCAGGAAGCTGCCGATAGCATGCTCACTAGACTCCTTGGCAGCTTTCCTGCAGGCATGACAGGCCAGGTCCTCAGTCAGCATGGAGGACCAGCCAGACATGTGACAGACCTGCCTGACAGTTATTAAGTAGCCAGAGTGGTGCAGAAAAATGTCCTCCCGAGCACGTGCTGGGCAATTAGACCTGGGACAGCGAAGGCTGTAACCCCACACACCTACTGGTCTCCAGAAAAACACGTGGCTATGAAAAAAAGAGTTTGCTGAGGGCACTCCCCCTCCCACCACCACTCCAGGAAACTCAGGTGGATGAAACCACATTCAGTCACTTCTGAGGACTTTCCTTTTCCTGTTGTTGCCATGTTTGTCCACAAATGACATTTGCCTTTGGAAGATCCCTCTTTCAGCATCCTCTTTTAACCACCTGACATCTACCTCGGGGAGCCCATGAGGACTCCCACATTTTATGCCACCCCTCATATGTCACCTGGTTGAATAACAAATACAAGACCTTCATTTAGCAACCACTAAGTGCTCTGACTGTAAGGATGTTTCTCCATTATGCTACATGTATTACCTCACATGGAGTAGCAGCTACTGCTGCCTCAGTCACATCAGACTCCGTCCCTTTTTGACCAGCAGGAGCTGACAAAGGACCCTTTAAAGAGATCAGTGTATTAGTATAAACCTAAATGTTGACATGATCAGTGTAATCTGTTAACCATGGGCTTACAGGTGACGGTGGAATAGCTTCAGTCTGTGACGGCTATGGTGGCTGTAGGTGGGAGGCAGCATCTGGAGGGGTCAGGTCAGTGTCCCCTGAAAAGGAAATCAGGACAAAAGCTTATGCAGCCATGAGGACAAAAATATGTGTCAAAGCAGCGAAAGGACCGAACTGTAGAACCATCCTCAGTATGATTCTGTAGCTGGTTTTATTAGATACAGTTTAATGAGCATGAATGGGGTTCATGCAGTAATATTAATCCAAGAAGATAGACTGATATACCTTGACTTTCAAAAGTGGTGAGTGCTTCTGCCAGCAGAGCATCGTCTGCCTGGTCGTCATCACCTCTGGACCCTGAGGTGCTGGATGTGGCAGTTGCTGCTGGAGGGGCCACCGTTTGGGGAGATTTCTGTAAAGTGCATATATTTTTTTCTTTTTTTTTTTTTTACTTTTTTTACCTGTCCTGTCCAGTACCTTGGGCATGCACTATGGTTGACAGACAAGGGAGGTGTGAGAGAGATGGGGAGAAAGAGGGAGAGAAAAGAGAGGGGGAGGGAGGGAGGGAGGGAGAGAGGGGGAGCGAGAGAGAGGGAAAGAGAGACACGAGATAGAAATTAGTAGCATAACACACGCTGAGGCAGGTCCTGAGGCCCCAGGTCCCCACACCCGGGACCCACCCAGGCCCCCAGGGCAGCCCAGCCCACCACCAGGGACAGTAGAGCCTCCCCCAGACCGCCCCCCCAGGAGGCAGGCCGGAGCCCGCCACAGCTATCCCCGCGCCTACCCTGGAGCCAACCACACGACTTCCCCCCCAGAGGGGAGCCGGCAGAGGCTCATGTAGGGATCCCAGCCGGGGGCCCCCAAGGAACAGGAGGCAGCAGGTATCCCGGATTCGCCCCGGGCAAGCCCCCTCACACAGGTATGGGTCAGAGGCCGTAAGACCTGTCACAGCGGACCCCACGCCCACCCGGCACAGGGACCCACCGTCCACCCAGGGCAGGGCGCCCAAAGTCAGCCCCCGCCGAGCGACCAGCTCGCCGCCCACCATCACCCTTCCCAGGGGTCATGGAAAGTCACGGCCAGGTCCCCCAGGGCTCCCCCCGACAGACCGACAGCCGACCCAACTACCTGCCGCAGCCGCCAGCGCCCCGGAGCTCCACAACCGCCCCCCAGCCCAAACCACTGACCCCAGCCCAGCCGGGAGGCGGGCAGGACACAGGTACCCGGGAGGTCCCCCCCACCCCCCCCACCAGGATGTGGTGTGGTGTGTATGTATGTGTGCTGTGGGATGTGTGTATGGGGGATGTTGGTATCTAGTATGCATTAAAAATGTGGGGGGGAGGATGAGGTGACAACACCCCGCTGCTTGCTGACAGCGGGGTAGTCGATATGCCCCACCCCACCCCCAGGCCCTAGTGTCTAATATGCCATAAAATATTGGGGGAGAGGGGAGACCCCTGGAGGGGAAGATGGGGGATAGGCCCACTACTTGGTGGGCCCGCCCCCCAACCCCCCCAATGGTCTCCCTGTATCTCCCCCAATGCCCTAGTTGTGTGTGTGAGAGTGATATACCAGATCTGGTGGGGGAGCACGGAGGGCAGGCAAGGTTGGCCACCCGGGCCGGCTGCTAGCTCCCTGACTAGCAGAGCCGTGTATCCCCGCCCACCCAGCCCCCCAGCCCAGCAGAGGCCAGCCCGCTCAGACCGGGGCGACGCCGCAGCTCTCCACAGGCACCACCGGTGCGGCAGGGCCAGGTCCGCCCCCGCGTCAGCACGGCATCCGCCACGACAGTCCAGGCCCCCGCCCCACCCACCGCTCGGAGACAGCCCAGGCCGGGCCAGGCCCCCCCCCCCAGTCCCCGGGACCCCCCATGCCAGGAAGCCCACCCGCCTCTACCACCTTACCCGTCCAGGGGAAAAGAGACGCGTCGGTCCACCCCAGGGCAACGCCGGGGCGCCGCAGCGAGCGCCCCCCCCCCCACCTCACTGGGGAGCGACTCTAGCGGGGCCCCCCGCCACCGGCAGGGGCCAAGCCCACCCATAGGGGCCCAGCGAGCCCCAGCATACGGAGGCCTAGGGCCCCCCCCCACCCACGACGCAGGACAGTCCAGCCACCCCCCCCCCCCCCCCCGGTCCCCACGGGCCAGGCCCACAGCCACCGAGAGACAGCCGGAAAGCGGGACCACCAGACACCAAAGGCCACCAAACAGCCCCAGTACCCCGGACCCCCGGACCCCCGGCCCCCACCCCAGGAGGCCGGCCAGCAGAGACGCCAGCCCCCCACTGCCCTAAGTAATATAGTTAATTAAAGGTGCCCAGGTAGAATTGAAGTCGGCCAACTGTTTTTTAAGTGAGGCAGACATTCTCTCCATAGAGATGTGGTCAAGCAGAAGATTTCTATATTGGCTTATACTTTTTTGTTTGTTTTTCCAGTTTAAGAGGATTGTTTTCTTGGCGATGCTTAGGCTAGTAATTAGCATGCGTTCTTTTCCTGTTTCTATATTTATTTGACTTAAATCTCCCAGTATACACAGTGCAGGAGAAGGTGGTATAGTGTGATCTAGGCATGCTGATAGGTCCTCACATATCTTCTACCAGAATGTATGTACAGGTGTGCACATCCATATAGCATGCATGTAATTATCGGCTTTGTCTTTACTACAAGTTTATGCAGGTGTTTGATTGTGAATACCCCATTCTGAACATTCTTTGTCCTGTGTAGTGTATTCTGTGTAGAACTTTGTATTGTATGAGTTGTAAGTCTGGGGTTTTAATCATTTTGAACATGTTAGCTGATATTTGTCTCCAAAAAGTTTCGTCTGGGCTGATGCCTAGGTCTGTTTCCCATTTTTTAGTTGGTAAGGAGATTATTGTGTCATTTTCTGTCAGTAGAGCATACGTTTTTGATAATCTTCTGGGAGATGTGAGGTTTAGAAATTGATTTATTATTGGAGGTAGTTCTAGTTCCCATTTACTAGTTCTAAACCTTGTTCTAATTACAGATTTAATTTGCAGGTACTCGAGAAACTTACTACTGTGGAGGTTATATTGCTCCATCAGGTTCTGGAACGGGATGAATGTATTATGTTCGAGTATTTGTTCCAGGTGCCTTATTCCTTTTTCGTGCCATGTTGAGAAGTTTAACATAACTTTATTTCGCAGGATGTCAGGATTGTTCCAGATTGGGGTAAGTTTACAGGGTATATGTGAGGACTTAGTGATTTTAATAAATTCCCACCAGGCTGAGAGGGAGGTACTTATAGTTATGCTTTTAAAACATTGGTGCTGTTTAATGGTTGTACTGATGAAAGGTAGATCACAGATTCGGATATCTTTGCAGAATGTTTTTTCTATGTCTAACCATTGATTGTCCAGTGGGTCAGGTTTTATCCATTTTTGGACATACTGTAGTTTATTAGCCAGGAAGTAATTATGAAAGTTTGGAAGTTCTAATCCTCCACAGGTTTTTACTTTTTGAAGGGTTTTTAGACTTATACGTGCTGGTTTATTTTTCCACAGGAATTTTGTGGTAGCTGAATCTAATGATTTAAACCAGGTTGGTGAAGGTTTGGTGGGGATCATAGAGAAGAGGTAATTACTTTTTGGTAAGATCATCATTTTTATAGTGGCGACTCTACCCATAAGTGATATGGGTAGAGAGGTCCATCGTTGGAGGTCATTTTCAATTGTTTTAAGTAGCGGTGTATAATTTAGTTGAGTCAGATCTGAGATCCTAGAGGATAAACTAATTCCCAGGTATTTAATGTTGCCTGATTTCAAGGGAGTCGGTAAAGATGTTTTGAAGTCGGAGTTGATCGGTAGAATAGTTGATTTTGTCCAATTTATTGAGTAATCTGAGACTGCTGAGAATTTATTGATGAGTGAGATAGTACCAGAGAGAGTGTTTTGTGAGTTTTGAAGGAAGAGTAATACATCATCCGCATATAGGCTTATCTTGTGGTGCAGATTTTCTGTTGGAATACCTTTGATATTTCCATTTTCTCGAATTGCAGCTGCAAGCGGTTCTATAAATATGGCAAACAGTGAGGGGGAGAGTGGACAACCTTGTCTGGTGCCTCTCTGGAGCTTGAAGCTTGGAGATGTTTGAGCGTTTGTCCTGACCGAGGCACTGGGTGAACTATAAAGAATTTTGATCCAGGAGACAAAGTTTTGTTTGAATCCGAATTTATCCATTGTCGCAAGAAGGAATTTCCAGTTTACTCTATCAAATGCTTTTTCTGCGTCTAGTGTCATAATTGCTGATTTAAGTTTATTGATTGTGCAATAGTCTACTATATTGATTAACCTGCGCGTATTATTTGTTGAGTGTCTGCCCTTGATAAATCCTGTCTGGTCTGGGTGAATTATGAAGGGGGTGATTTTTTCCAGTCTCCTCGCTAAGGCTTTGCAGATGATTTTAAGATCTGCATTTATGAGTGAGATTGGTCGGTAGCTGGATGGGAGTGAGGGGTCTTTATCTGGTTTGAGGTGGAGGCAGATATGTGCTGTGTTTATGTGTGGGGGAAGAGTGCCACTTTCCTTAATTTCCATTTCCATTTTATGAAATATGGGTGCCAGTATGGGCCAAAATGTTTTGTAGAATTCCGCTGGGAATCTGTCTGGTCCTGGGGCTTTCCTGTTTGGCATGTGGTGGAGGGCATCATAGAGTTCTAACGTTGAAATGGGAGATTCTATGGTGCTGATCTGTTCATTGTTAAGTGTTGGCAGATTTATAGAGTTTAGAAATGTGTTTATCTCTGTACTAGATGAGGTATTATTGGAAGAATATAAGTTTTTGTAGAAATCTCTAAAGACGTTATTTATTTCCTCCGGTGTGTGGGTTAAGTTCCCGTCAGGACCTTTTATGGAATGGATAGTTGTTTTTTCCTTTTTTATTTTAAGTTGGTTAGCTAAAAACCTACTGGATTTGTTACTATGTTCGAAGTTTTCTAAGCGTAGCCTTTCCATTTGGAACTGTGTTTTCCTTTCAATTATTTTATTTAATTCAAGTTTTAATTGTCGTATATTGTTCAAAAGGTCATATATTTGAATATAGGCTTGAGGTTTGTCATATGAACAGCATGCTGCCTTTTACATAAGGAGCCTAGACCTACCTTTTTTTCTTTATTTAACAACTCTACATACCGGTGAAGGTAATCCTTCACCCACTCAGCTTGAATTGGACCTTTCCTGTCTGGGTGGCGGCTCTCCTTGATGTGGCGATCGAGGATACTAAAATACAGAATATTTTAGTGAACTTAAGAAAAAAACTTATACAATGTGTGATTATGTTTAGTAATGAATACTCACTATTTGAGATATCCAACGTCGTTTTCAATCAGCCACTTGAAACTTTTGCCACTGTACGTTCCAAATGGGATGCTGAGCTGACCTAGATACTGCTTCTCCATGGGATTTTGAGTAATCAGGAGGCACTTTTTTTAGCTGAAGAGTTACACATTAATCACTAACCCTTAATACACGTTTATCCACTAGAATGAATGATAACAATGAATGCATGAATGAATGAATGAATAAATAAAACAACGGTATCGTATTCAGACTACGTTACTCCATCAAAAAGCGCATGAACAAGGGAAAACTTAGGTAAAGGAGTCAAATGTGGAAAAGAAATGGCTCAGATGACAACTCTAACTCTTACCTTGTTTTTGTCTTTCGGGAAAAAATTCAATTTGGATATCTCCTAAAACCGTTGACTGTCAGTCAAGTGTCAGGGGGCGGGGAGGCTGCCCACTGTAGACTTCTGACCAATGGAGCGCGGAGACACGCCCGGCAACTGTAGACACGCCCGGCAACTGTAGACACCTGACCAGCAGGCGGCCGGCCACTGTAGACTTCGGGCCAATGGGAGGCGGTGGTTGTCTACAGTCTACAGTGGGCTTTGCACGGCGCCGGAACCGACTTCTGCATTGTTACATGTCAGGTAAAAATTTGATTTGCAGCTAATAAATTATTGCCCTCTTTTGGACAAAGGTGTCATGTAAGGTCAATTCTATCACAGCTCAATTCTTCAGACTGCCCTCTGGTTGACAGAGTTTGAATTATGAGAGAAAAACTTAATTTATATAATATCATTCTTAAACACTGCCCTCCAGTGGGCAATCTATAACATGACATTGTGGGTTTCATCCACTGCTGCTACTGTGTTTACACTGTGCTTCGATGAACTACCTTAACAAGTCGACTAAAGTCTTATCACTTATGGTGCTGGTAAAGAATTAAATGATACAACTTGAATTATTACAGAAATATGTGTCACAAACTTTTTGACACTGTTTTACCATTGTTGTGATTCAACTTGTAATTGGTCAGAAAATATTAATACAAATGATTAATTATTTTTAATCATTAATTTTGTTATTCATTTTCTTTAAAACCCTTGCACGGGGCACCATTATGTTGTGGTTCAACAATAGCGACAATAATTTGATTGATAAAAATAAAAGTAATAAACATTAATTAATTCGTTTAATAATTAGTTAACTTTAGATCGGGGCACCACCCTGAAATCAGGGAAAAGACAATCAATCTATGCCTTTCAAAATCAGTCTAAATAATCACTGTAATTAATTATATCAAAGATATCCCAATTGAAGAGTAATGTAGGTATGAATCCGAGCACTGACCCTCGCAACCACCGTTTGTCACAACATTCATGTACAAAAGACACAGAGCGTTCCTTTAAGTGAACAAAAGTAACAATTGATTAAATCAAATAACAAGAATCAATTAAACAATTTGATTCACCAACATTAAATATCTGTTAATGGAATGATCTAAGTCAATGAACATTAAAGCATCAATGATAATTTGGTACTTTGAATCAATAAATCCTACTTGCTAAAGCTAAAATCACACAAACTATGTACTACATAAACACCAGTGTGTGTGTGTGAACAAGAAGAGATAAGATAAGAGAAGGGAGTGACGTGGTTGATAATTACTCCCCTTTTGAGACCACATGGTGGAGCATGCACAGTAGCTGTGACTGTAATGCACGCCTCCACCAAAGATGGCGCCAAAACACATTAACATCAGGCTGCTGATCTTAGACTGAACATGCGACAGCATGGCTGTAGGAGCGCGTGTTCGACTCAAGATGGCGCCCGTGAGACCTTTCATTCATGAATGAAAGAGAGAGAGTTATTGAATGAGCGAGGGATCTCATTGAAATGTACACATAAACATAGAAATACAGCAAACAGATCCAAACAATGAAATCATTTGAAAATCTTACACTGAGTGTCCAGAAGTAACATTGTAAAGATGTTATGTTCACTTTTTAAGGTTTATATAATGTGGCAGGAGAAAAAAATGGAAAATCTCAAAAACGAGCTTAACTCACTCTAATGTACATATAAACATAGAAATACAGCAAACAGATCCAAACAATGAAATCATTTGAAAATCTTACACTGAGTGGCCAGAAGTAAGTCTTAATAGATATTATGTTCATTTTTAATGTTTAAATCATGTGGCAGGAGAAAAAAATGGAAAATCTCAAAAACGAGCTTAACTCACTCTAATGCAGTGGTCCCCAACCTTTTTTGCTCCACGGACCGGTTTAATGTCAGGAAATATTTTCACGGACCGGCCCCCTAACGCTCTCTGGTCGCTATGGTAATGCTTAAAAGTGCCTTCAAAATAAGATACACAAAACAGCTGTAAACGTTTCATTAATGTTTATATATTTGTTTCAATTGCTAAGTGAAGCCTGTCATATTTGGGACAAGAGTCGGGACCTTAATTTGCTTGCACAAAACTATTGATCAGCACTCAGCATTTGTTTGTTGTTCATCAAAATAAGTATGCGCCGAGAGCGCGGGCGAGCGAGCGGGTGGGAGAGAGAGAGTAACGAGTGCGAGTGAGTGAAGTCTGCGGTCTTGGCCATTAGTTCATTTACTCATTTTTGTGTAGGCTGAATACGTCGCACAAGTAAGCGAGTTTTGCGACTCACTCCTTGTCACTGAAATGTTCTGCCAGCGGGGACTTCTTTTCTGAGAGAAATCTCTGCAGCGGCTCTCGCTGCAAACACTCTGGCCAGCGATCTCCCTCGGGATGCGTCAAGAGTGAGTCATAGACGGATGTAACGGAGGGAATCCGGTCATTTTTCAAAATAAAACATTGTTCAGACCCCGATAATAAATAAAACGGAAATAAAGTTATTTATTCTTTTTGTGCGGCCCGGTACCAAATGACCCACGGACCGGTACCGGTCCACGGCCCGGTGGTTGGGGACCACTGCTCTAATGTACACATAAACATAGAAATACAGCAAACAGATCCAAACAAGGAAATCATTTGAAAATCTTACACTGAGTGGCCAGAAGTAAATTTAAATAGATATTATGTTAATTTTTAAGGTTCATATCATGTGGCAGGAAAAAAAAATGGAAAATCTGAAAAACGAGCTTAACTCACTCCAATGCGCACGTAAACATAGTAAAACAGAAAACAAGTCAAAACAATGAAATAATTGCAAAATTTCACACTGAGACCCCAGAAGTAACATTGTAAAGATGTTATGTTAATTTTTAAGGTTTATATAATGAGGCAGGAGAAAAAATGGAAAATCTCAAAAACGAGCTTAACTCACTCTAATGCACACATAAACATAGAAATACAGCAAACAGATCCAAACAATGAAATCATTTGAAAATCTTACACTGAGTGGCCAGAAGTAAGTTTAAATAGATATTATGTTCATTGTTAAGGTTTATATCATGTGGCAGGAGAAAAAAATGCAAAATCTCAAAATGATCTTAACTCACTCTAATGCACACATAAACATAGAAAAACAGAAAGCAGATCCAAATAATGAAATAATTGCAAAATTTTACACTGAGTGTCCAGAAGTAACATTGTAAAGATGTTATGTTCACTTTTTAAGGTTTATATCATGTGGCAGGAGAAAAAAATGGAAAATCTCCAGAAGTAAGAAGTAAGTTTAAATAGATATTATGTTCATTGTTAAGGTTTATATGTGACCCGCCACGGACCAAGAGGGAACAAGTCGGCCGAGCGCAAAACGAGAAAAACAGGAAAACATTTTTTTTTTTCAAAATTAGGGATTTCTGTTTTTTTCAAAATTACACAAGTTGAAGTTTTGAAGAAGCCACTACCTGCTTCAAATCACAGTATTGTGGGTCTTAAAACCATAAACTTTGTGTTTGAATTAAGGTTGTTTTATCGCTGTGAATCGCTCCTAGTTTGGGTGTGGCGATCTCACATTCCAGAGCCTTTTGTTGTTTTTTCAGCCAATCAGCTGACGATCAGGAGAATACACATGGCTAATTAATATGCAGCTCTCACTCAGAGAGCGAGCGAGGGGGAGAGAGGAAGGGGGAGAGAGAGTGTCTAGAACTTTCCAGATTATGTGTGCAGTGTGTGTGTGTGTGCGAGCGAAATTAAAGCATGATTATCATCAAAGCAGTCATCATCAAAGCTTTGTTTGACAAAGGAAGGCAAAGAGAACAGGACAATAAGTCAGCTGTGGCTGAGCAGCTTCTTCACGGACAGGGACAGAGAAAGCACAGAGACGGCTGCTGTGTGGACTGTTAGCATTTTAAGCTAGCGATCTTTATGCTAACGTGTTAGCAGACTTCATCGTCACAAAAACAACAAACAGATGATTATTCCGCGGCTGAAAGAGAGCAGGACACACACGGTAGTTGTCTGAGATGATGACATGACACCAGCACCGTGCTATCTCCTATCTAATTGGACTTTTGGAGGCGAACAGACGTAAAACTGCGACGAAAAGGAAGCACGCCCGGACCTCTTATCTGATCGGAGGCACTGAAGTCTGCCGGAATACCTTTCAGTTTCTTATGGGGTGAGTTTTCATTAACGTTGTTTATCTATGTTATGTTAGTGTTCATTCAAAGTCACATACAGACGCACATAGGGACGCTGTCTTTTAATAATCCACTGTGCGTTTCATAATGCCGTTTGGCTACATTGTTATTAGCTATGCTTGCTTAGCTCGCTTTAGGTATTTATATTCAAAATTCTGCATTTTATGAATAAAAAATCACGAATGGACATAATAGTGTTCAATGTGAACAGTGAGCCATGTTTTAAATATCCTGTTGTGTGCTTCTATTCTGTCACAGCTTTGATGCCAACAGACCAGGTGTGGTGCTTGCTCAAACTCACAGTGATGCAGAGCCTATCGAGTTTCAGCTACTGTGCAACCCAGGAGTTCTGCCCCCTGTTGACAGTCTTCCCGTCCTGGCCCCACCTGGACTGACCATGGACAGGCAGACGTATCTTTTTGAAAAAATCAGGCCTTTCTGTTCTGATGAGGCAAAAGACTTCACATGCCCAGCACCAAAGGTTACAGCACAGAAGAGTAAGCAGAAGAGGGTGCGCTTGTGATGTCATCATTTAGCCTGCATATCAACTGTGATGGACAGAGTGGGTACAGCCACATTGTGGGGGAGGAACTGGTATTGAAGATGATGATATAGTCCATGGTCTGGAAAATATTGAACTCTCCTTCACACACTTAGATATATTTTATTTGATATTTGAAGTATGTATCTATCTTTCACCTTTCTTGTTTCTCATTTTTATTCAAGTGCTTTTTGTAACAGAAGAATTTCCCTCTGGGGATCAATAAAGTAAATTCTGATTCTTATCAGTCCACTGAAGTACTTACAGCAAATAACACTACATTGACATGAACTACATTCATTCCTTTGTTTTCAAACTGCTACACTGTTACTGTCCTGTGGGCTAACAGACATCAGATGTCACTGACAGCTAGACTGGGTGGGGAGTTGTGACCAAGTTAATGTGATGCAAATGAGCAGCTATTGGCCTGGCTCCTCAAGAAGGTCGAAATCTTTCAGGCTGAATTTCTCCCTAAAGCAGTTTGAGGAGTGCCTACATTCAAATGGCCTCATCTTCTTCAAAAATGATCAGATGGACATGTGTTTGACATTGTTGGAAAGCTTAGAAATCACACTTTCGGAATCTGTAAATAACTCCAAATGTCCCAAAGTAGACTTGTGAACGCTTTTGCCATGGCTGGACACATATCATGTGGCAGGAGAAAAAATGGAAAATCTCAAAATGAACTTAACTCACTCCAATGAGCACGTTAACATAGAATAAGAAGATAAGAAGTCCACAGAATAATCTGAAATACACAGGCGCCATGCTCAAGTAAATACCAAAATACGTAAAGTAAAGACCGCTTTCAGTCATTGTAACGATGTGTACGTGTATATTAGCTAGTTAGCAATAGCAACCATTAGCTTAGCGCAATTCGTCGTCTCTTCGCGTATCGACGTTTGGTCTCCTGCTGTAGGATGGCTTCCCAAACTTTTCTGTATTTCTCTTGTACTCTTTTCTGGCGATCTGCTCTTCTACAAAGGATCAAAAGCCACAGACCGAGCAGCAAGTACATAGCCGGGTTAGGTTTAGAGGAAGACATCTACGTTCACGTTCTCCATTGCTGTGTGTTTGTGTTTGTTGTGTGCATCTCGCTTATAAGACGTCACAGCGGTTCGCGCATGCATGTTGTAGCCGTGTCGTGATGCCCAAGCCCATGGGGCAGAGGTACTTTCTTGTAGTGGAAACACAACTGAACTGTGCCGTGTCGTGTTGTGTAGAGTAGTGTAGAGTAGTGCAGTTGAGAGTCGCGCAGATGGAAAAGCGCCATTACTGTGGTCTTTCAGCAAGGATTGGATAAGTCAGGCCAAATGACTATGACAGACTATGGTCTCCAGTTTGTAAAATGCAACAGCCAGAGGTTCGGAGCTCCTCCAGCCAGGTTTCTCCCATTCCGACAGAGTTGTCGGGGCGAACTGGTGACGGAGAGGGTGCCACGGCACACTACTCCTTTCCTCTGGGTTTCATAAGCGACACTGGCACAGCCGCTTTTGCTCAACTAACAAAGCTTTGGCCCTCTGTTTCCAAGAGAGGCGACGTGAAACACCCGGCGTGCTCAAGGGACCCCAGATGGATCGGACTCATGGTGTGTCTGGCGGAGTGGCGTTGATCGCGGACGCGGTCGCCCCGGGAGCGCTACAGGCTCTGAGAGCAGGCCTCGCGAGGGAGACGGATTGACAACAACGAGAGTGATCGAGCTGTACGATCTAGCGTGTTGCACGGTTGCAGGGAGAGATAGACCCACGGCTGCGCCGTTTCGCAGAGTCGTTCAAGGGGCCAGAGCGCTACTGCTGCACACCCGAAGAGCCCAGTGACAAACAAGTGGACGAGTACACGGTGTGGCTTGCGTTTCGAGGTGTGGAAAACGGAGAGGCCATAGTCGGAAACCCGAATCAACGGGTTCGGGTTTCCGACTATGGCCTCTCCGTATTCCACGCCTCTGTCCGAGGCCGTCGGTGTCTACGCAAAGCTCAGCAGATTACTTCACGTGCTCTGAGGAAGAGTCCCTGAACACCTTGGATTCACTGCAGGACTTTCTGTCCCTCATGCTCCGGTACCCCGTGTTGCCGCAGTTGGCCATAGACACCAAGGAGTGTTCCGAGTGTTATTTTGAGGCTGAGATTTCAGTCGACACATGGGAGGAGGTGAGGAGGAAGATTTCGTGCTACCACTTCACACTCAGACACGAGCTGTTCCCGTTCGAACGCAGGGACGACACTGATGCAGGGGACTCAAGCGACCCCGGCACCGACGGCAACGGAGAGATGGTGAGAGTCGGACCTTGCGGTAGTGTGTTCATGACTGAGGCGAGCGGGGAGGGCGGTGGCTTGCGCGACAGCTTGAAACCCCGCGGGTTTCTGGAGCAGTTGGAATCGCTCAAGAGACGGGACGAGATAATCAAGAAGAAGACGTTGGGTAAGGAAATATTCCACCGGCTGAAATCACACAAACGCACCCTGGATGAGCTGGAGGCGCCCAGGTATCTGAGCACCTACCCCTTGCACTGCCTCTACCAATTTTACGGTTACCTGAATAGGACACACGAGAGAGCCCAGTTCCTGTCGAAACACTACCCCGCTGCGAAGGAGGACGCACGTCGAGCTCAGTTGACTGGGAGTTTCACAGCAATTCTCAGGGACGATAACTGCCGAAAATCCCACTTTTCATGCAGTGTAAGCCTAAGACTACAGTCAAGTGGGAAAGGCCCGTCTGCATGCAAAACACAAAGAAGAGAAAGAAGAAGGACAATGAAACTAAAAGCCCTGGGACGTTCGCAGAGGCGACAACCTGACAACCAAACCTGGGCATCGCATCTAACACAGATCGTTGACCCACGTCTCCCCGGTCCCGTCTTACGTTGTGTGTGATTTAGGTCGGATTATGTTTTGCACAATGTCTGAATTAAATAAACCACATGGACCGAAACCATTAATCCAGTGCGTGTCTTTATTTTGACGTTGTGCATCAACAAAGTATACAAGGGAGAGATATATAGAATTCATGAAATACAGTCACACAACACCAGGTACATTAAACCACAGTTGAGGTGCACATTTCCTCAGTCACAGACGCGGTCCTCGGGGCGGCTACGATGGGCTCCAAACGCATAACCTTGGCCTCTAGTCTCCCCTCGTGAGCTTGGTGGTAGCACCTGGTCGAGCAAGGCCTCGTTCTTTTACCTGACAGTGGCTTCTTCGTGTTCTTAGTCGCCTTCGACGTCAACCTCTGAAGTGGATGTGGTTCTGGCAACGGGTCAGGTGGAGTCCCAGGTCGATTTCTGACCTTGGTGATTTTCTAGCATTTGCCGTGGTCTGGGTAAGTGTTGCTGCGCGACGACACCTCGTTTCCAAATAGCTAGCGTCTGCAATGTATTTGTCCAAGGTTACCATGATCACAACAGGCAGGGATCCGCCGAGACCACCGCTGGACAGCACCCTTTTCACAAACTCGGGCTGGTTCACGTGCAGGTGGATATGCGTTGAGAGGGTAGACCACTGGCTGTGCCTGGTGCGAGTCTTGTCAAAGCACATAATCACGAGGGCTCTGTTGGTAAATAACTCGCCCAGCACACAGTGCTTTAAATATGGGAAAAGACACAAGGCCAACATCACCACCATGGTGTAGAAGGCTGCTCTCCTGACGCGCGTGTCGTTGTACTTGCACGTCAGTCTCTCCATGAATCGGTTGATCTTATCGTCGCGAGAATCGAACAGCGTTGAAATGGCGACGGCGCTCCTCAGAACGGCGGCCCTTACAATCAAGGACATCTCTCCCGAGCAACACAGCTTGGGATTGGGGGTAAACTGTATCATCTCGGCCAGCACGAAGATCTAAGCCATCCAGGATGACAACGGGGCATTGGGCAAACCGCTGAACCCCCGACTCTTGTCGACGATCTCGTATTGGCGACCAAATTCTTCGGTCAAGGCCGACGAGAACAGCGCGATCATGACGGGCAGACTCTCTTTCAGTACGAGATGGTTATTCTCCTCGTCCGAGCGGCTGAGGCGCATAGCCGGTGCGTGTTCTATGGCACCGTAACCCGTTTCCAACAGATTCCCTTTGTCAGCCATGCAGTACAGTCCTCGGAACTCCGGCTTGGGCCTGTGAAAGACGAGCAGGGTTGCTACGGTGCACGAAGGCTCCGATGGGCCAGTCAGATATCGAGTCCGTGTGACCATGGTTCCTATCAACGAGCAACTGGAACCTGAGCAGACGTGTTTACTGCAGTGCGTTCGGCACACGTACCCGTGAGTGTGGTCTCTGAAAGAGCACTCGTTCTCAACACAGTGGCTCACCCACTGTGGACCCTCTATTAACTCCACGTGTGAATGATTCATACCGGTGGGTCCGCTAACTTGCGGGCTCCACTGCTGTTGTCCTCTTGATCCCACTTGAGAGACCTCGACCGTCTCTCTTTCTCTCTCTCTCTCTCTCTCCTCGGTGTCTTGTGAAACAGAAATGTTTTGAAGCCATTGTGAAAGGTGCATTTGGTCTTGTTTTGCAGTAACTCCTCCCATGTGTCTTCCCAGGCTAGCAGAGGGCAGAGCGCTGATCTCATTCTGGTGGACGAGGTGAGCTTTGTGAATTCCGAGGTTCTTCTGGCCATGCTGCCGAACATCGCGTTCAGAGGACGAAAGCAAGTGCACATCACGAGTCATGCCAACAACACGGCGTGGCTCAACAAAGTGGCAGACATACGCGGTGACGACGGCGAGCCCGCTTACCACGTAGTGTCGCAGAGCTTCAAGTGCAGGTATCACGAGAGGGAGCCGGGACTGATGTGCTTCTGCCTCGGAGTATACTGTCCTCAAGCACATATCTGTAGACAACCGTCTGAAGGAGCTCATGAACCTGGTGACACAGAAGGGATTCGAGAGCGAAGTCACTGGTAGCAGCAGCACTTCGTCCGCCGACACCAAGACAGACGAGACTGCTCCCTTCGACCCCACTGTCATAAACAAGCTCCTGTCCAACAACAGTGTCACCCTGGAATACGTGAGCCGCATGTCCGTGGTCAGAGCGTACCTGAGTCTTGACCCAACCTTCGGTGGTTCCAGGTCCTGCGCCGGAGTGTGCTGTGCTGTGGAGTTGGAAGGCGGAAAACTAGTGGTGAGTTGTCACAATTTTCGCTTTGCTCGAATCTGGGTCGCACGCGAGAAGGTCGCTAAACACGTATCCGTAGTCCAAGGGTCTGCGGTTCACACTGGGAGACGGTCCGCTCGGTTGTTGGGTCAAGTCCAGTAGGGTGCAAATGTAAGCGCTTATCCACGCCTCATCCTGGATCGTCAATGTGCTCTCCGTGTCTGGCACGAAGCAGGTGATCAGCTCGAGGGCCTGGGCCCAGGTACCGCACGTGCACACGGAGTCGGAGAGTTTAGCCATCCACCCCGCGACCGCCAGACATATGATCGTGTGAAGAGACTGTCTATTCTGTACGCTCTCCTTGACAATGGCCAAATACTTGAGAGCTCCGCTGCGGATGGTGTGGGCCGAGGCGAACGTGGCCAGCACCATGCTGTCGTACCCATTCCAGTTGCAGCTCGAGATGCACTCGTGTATAAACTGCTCCGGTCGAGGTTGCCTACCGCGAGCGTTATAGCCCTAGATAACTCGCAGGGAACATTGAGCATCTCGCATTGTGCGTCTCTACCAATCGCGCTCGTTTTGTTGTACACCGAGATCAAGGTGTCGATCGTGAGAATCCTAGCTGGTGAGAAGGACACCAGCTGGCTGTAGAAGTTTCTCAGCTGCCCGAGATCCATGTTAGAGTAAAACACAACGTTGCGTTGAAACGAAGTGTACACTATCATGAACTCGTAATTCTGTATGAGGTGCTCCCATGGGCTCATCATCAACGTCTCCACCATCCTCCGAGCAGCTTTACAAGCCTGACAGAACATGATGACCTGTGGCGTCTTCTTCTCTCGTAGCCAGTCCTTCCCTAAGCACTCTTTGTCCCTCGCGTCTAGGTACTATCGCTAATGGTCTGACTGTGTGTGTGTGTGTGTGTGTGTGTGTGTGTGTGTCTTTCACACAGCTTGTGGCACTGGATGAACTGGAGATACGCGATTTGGATCAAGTTACTCGAGTCTACGCTGCTCTGCTTTGTGCTCAAGTCAGACTCCTGAAACTTCTGATGCCCAGGGTGATGTGGAAAGAACTGCCGGTGGTGATGGTATTTGAACAAAACACCTACGCACTAGTCGATGTAAAAAATCTAATTCAGCACTCCCTCGTGCGGTCCGGATTCAAGCTCCTGTTCTACAGCAAGTGGTCGCGTATCAACAACAAGTACATGTTAGGAAAGCATGTGGGTGCCAAGACCAAACTATCAAAACTAGCTATGGTTCTCAGTACGGTCTCGGCCATCGAGAGAGAAACGCTGTGCTACTGCGACACAGTAATGTCCCTTGGATGGGCAGTGTTGTCGGAGACCACCAAGACAACTCGGATGCTCGAGTCCGCCATCGGAACATCCAGGGGTGCGGGCTCCAGCAACAGGATGGGTTCCAATATGGACGTGTTCATGTACAGACGCTCGCAAAGGGGAGTAAATTTGGCCACAGACGTAACGGCGAATGTATTGGAGACGCGCGACATCATATACCTACCCGTTGATAGACTCGCTGACAAAGCACATGCTGAGCAAGGGAAGCGGCTACTTGGGAAACTGAGAGAAGAAATGGCAATGGTCATAATCACAGAGTCCCCGAAAGGTAGTTCAGTGACTACGGGTGGTAAAAAGTCTGTAAACGGAGAGTACACGAGAGACGATTTGCTCTCGGCCTTGTTGCTTCTCTGTCACACCAGGGATGAGATACACAGCGGGGAAAGGTCTATCAGACTCGGCAGTGAGGTATATTACTAGTGGTTTGTGTGTGTGTGTGTGCGTGTGTGTGTGTGCGTCTGTGTGCGTCTTGTAAAGTGCTTGACTAGTCTGAAGTGTTACTTGACCCAATAAAGAATGCCCACGTATACACTAGACACAGACTCTCTCTCTCTCTTTTGTTTTTGTTTTTATTATGAGAGATTGGTTGTTGGTACGTACAACATGGATTCACTGTCACAGATATTCTGAAGTGTTACTTGACCCAATAAAGAATACCCAGGTATACACAAGACACAGACTCTCTCTCTCTCTTTTGTTTTTGTTTTTATTATGAGAGATTGGTTGTTGGTACGTACAACATGGAATCACTGTCACAGATTGGGCTAGTGGGAGTGTTCAATTCAGTGGTCTTCAAACACAACCCCTTTTGCGTTGCTTATCACACTGGTAGGGAATGCAGCCGCCTGGTCTGAACCATAATCCGCTGCCAGAGTCGTTGTAGAAGGCTAGGCCGTTGTTGCGCAGATATGCAACTTCATCTTTCTGGAAATGCTTGAGTTCTTCGGACCAAGAACAATCACCGCCATCCCTCACGTCTGAGTCTTTCTCGTCAGAAGGTCTTGTTACTTCTTGGATTTCCCGTTGTCTCATTATTGAGATGGTTCCCAGGGTCTGTTATACCCATGTTGTCTTGTGTCCGACCTGAGCTGGCCCACATCCATTCCGGTGCGTTGTCTTGTGTCCGACCTGAGCCAGTGCGCATCCGTTCTGGTAACAGACCTTCTCACCGCAGTGCTCGTTCGCTGGTTCCCTTGGCGCAGCTCAGCACGCGGTAGTGCTTCGGGCATACGCTCCCCGTCACGCCCAGCTCTTGCGTAGAGTTCAGAGCACTCCTCAACGAGCATGGGTTGATGCGTGGCATGTATCATGTCACAGGGGGCCGCTGTAGTGTGATACACGCGATCCAAACTCCTGGAGCGCACCTCCGCTTGGGCATTGCCAACTTGCTGCTGCAGCAGTGTGTGTCATTACCACTTGATGGTGAGTGTGTACTATGTTCTGTTTTTTCCTTGCAGATTTCACACACAACACACACACACACTCACCATTAAGTGGTAATGACACAGTTGTAGAATCTCCAACCCAATTTTTGTTTTTATTTAATTTATAAGGGACAACCGAACAGCCTTTCCCTGAGTACATTACCCAGTCTGTGTTTGGTGACTGTTTTCTGCTGTTTTCCGGGAAGCCATGTCGCACACCCCCGAAACAGAAAGGCCGAAGCTGAGAGAGTCCACGAGCTGCAGAGACAGACAGCTGTGGCATCCCGCAACATGGTACTTGACCAGAGGTGGCTCCGGCGAAGAGTGGTGCGTGTGGAACACACGGGCTGTGGCTCTCTTTTTGCGAAAAGGCGACTCACTGCGCACGTACCCGGTTGCCTCCAGCTTCGAAGGCACGACGACCTGTCTACCCGTGCTGGTACTCGAAGATTTCACTGTCCTCGGCATGGGGAGCTCAACCTGCACACTGGAGCGGGAGATATGTTTCCAGGAGCCGATCGGAGACCCGCAATCGGTGGCTACGCAGGTCAGTCTGAAGGACATGTGCATGGCAAAGGGTGTCCGGTGCGCTGCCTTCTTGGCGCATTACACGCATGACACTCAAGACGAGGAATTGCATCTGGGATCCCGCGTGTGCTCTCTCTTTGTCCAGACCGTTGACGAGATGCTCAGCAGGAAGTACGAGATCATGCACCACTTCCCTCTGTTCAACAGAGCACTCTGCCTGCACTACTCTGACAAGGCTAGCCCGGAACCGCCCAAACTGGCAGAGATGATAGCCAAGGGGGGGCTGCTGGACCGCAGTGTTCAGGATCATCAGTCTGTCCACGGTGTCTCTGTGGTGGGAATGGATCACGTCTCGTTTTCGCAGTGGAGGTACCCCGACTACGAAAGGAAGGTGCGGGGAGAAAAGCGAGGATGCGGCGAGGTGCAGTTCGCACTGGACCTTGGCGGCGAGGGAGCAGAGTCCCCCGAAAGGCAGTTGAGTGAACCGAGCGTCAGCGAGGTGCAGTTCGCATTGGACCTTGGCGGCGAGGGAGCCGAGTCCCCCCAAAGGCAGCCGAGTGAACCGGGCGTCAGCGAGCAGCCTGGGCCGGCTACCCTTTCGCCTTGTACCGAGGACGAAACCCTGTTCACTGTGACCACGGTCCAGACATTCAACAACCTACTGGGGACTCTGACGGACAGCCTGATAGCTTTCCCTAACGCATTCACGCTGCACCTAAGCAATGATCTGAAATTTGACGACTTGGTAAGCTACTGTCTAAAGCGCACCCGTGAATCCCTCGGGGTGCTGCAGTCTCATGAACAATGGGGCTCTGTCAACCCAGTGCTTCTCATGGAAGACCCCCGTGGACCCAGCAAGTGGTAAGACGGCGCGCCGGTATGTGGTCACGTCCAGAGGACACTTCAGCACCATCGAGTGTCCGCCACCATCGGCTAAATGAGACGCAAAACAATTTCCGTGCTACAACGAGGTATTTCTGCCTGGCCGGCCCGTCAGCAGACTGAACCTAGACGTGGACCTCAAGTGTTGTCAGAAATGCAGCCACGGGTCTAGTCCTGGTGATAGTGGAATCTCTGTTGAGATTAGTGAAAGTGACAATGGGCGAGCTGGAGCATGACCAGTATCTCAGAGAGCTGGCCCAAGTGGTGGGTAAGATCGCGGTGTATGTAAGGGGCTCCTCCGCCAAGTCGAAGCTGAGTCTGAGGATGCTGTGGTACCTGCCAGTAGAACTCTGCAGTTTCGAGGGGATAGACGCGTACAGATCTTTGCTTGACGAGATGGAGAAGGTCTCTTTGTACTACGTTCTACTCTCCTACCCGGCCGCCACCGGGGCGTGCGGACTGTGCACAGTGTCCGTGCCCGGGCAAGCGCCGGATCAAGCTCGGGTTGAAAGCGAAGCGCGGAGGCTGGCGTTGCTCTGGGGTGTCCCGGTGACTATCAGGGAGAACGGATTGGGATTCTTTTGTGTCCAGGCGAATGAGAGGTCCTCGACCTACCCTTGTCCTATACACAACAGAGTACACACCAAGTCCAAGCTGGGCGCTCTGGTCTTTGCTACGCAAACGAGACGAGAATGTTTTGTACCTTGACGTGTATGTGTGTATGTATGTATGTATGTACGCATGTATCTATGTATCTATGTTTGTCATGATCTGTCATGATCTGTCATGTTATTAAATGAAAAATATTGAAAGAAACCAAAGTCCGAGTGGTATGTCGTTCAGTCTGTTTTACTTGATACTTTTACTCATCACAGTGCCATAAACACAGAAACAGAATACATACACCGAGGTGAGATCACAGCAACAATAACAACAATCACATCAATCAAGTCTTCAGCAGCCTGTAGCAGAGCCTGGCTCGGTCCGTGGCTATCCCTTAAAAAATAACCGATCTGTTAATCCGCCGATGTCCTCCATCAGTGAAAACGGCGGCGATGTCTCTGCCTCCGCTGATATGTCTGCTACCGTCTCTGTGGATCGGCTCTGCGGTGAGCGTCGGGTTCGCGATACCGTGTTGGACACGAGCAGCTTCAACAAATGTTTTACTGACTTTGACCCATGCGCCTCCAAAGGCAGACCGTCGCATGCGCTGCTTGAGTGCAGGGACACAACAGATTTGGTTTGCGTTTACCGGTGTCCTCCAGGGCATCCCACTGTCACCTTTGGTTCCAGTCTCGGCCAGAGATGTGCCCGGATGTATCCAACAGGGTATTACCTGGGACTGTATCAAGGTAAGGAGCGTTGTCCGCAGCACAGAGTCTCTTGTCCCCAAGGCCAGAGTGTGATGCTACCCTGGCACGACAAGGTTTGCGGACGCCCCGAACATTTCAAGGTATCGCATCTCTTGTCCACCGTGCAGTCTGGCCCTCTCCACGCTACGATCAGGGAGCTGACTTTGCTCTGGGTGCGGGGCATTAGCATGTCAGAGGTTGAACAGCTGTGCAGAGACATCAAAAATCCTGACAGCGTGGACGACTGCGTATTCCGCTTAGAGGACACGCTAGGTGACATGTCTTTGCCAGCCGAATTCTTGTACACGAGGCTGAACGAACTTTTCCTATACGCCACAGCCAAGCGTCTGTACGATACGGTGGTCAGACCGTTTGTCACTGGTTACGTGGTGCCCACTGTATCTGTTGAGTTCCTGCAAACCGATCCGTGGTGGGTGGCAGATCGGGACAAGCTCGTCATACAGACTAGACTCACTGTCCCCGCTGGCACCTTGCACAGATATAAACGCAGCAGGCTGAGGTGGTATACGCTCAAGAAGGGGGTGGCTCATTTGGTGTTTTCAACCGAGAATACGGGCATCGCGTCTTTGAACCGGCAAGACAACATCACAGGAGGCAAGGACTGGACTAAAAGGGTTTCTGACGGTTTCTTCGTGTACGCGGTGGACATCTCCCTGGTCGTGTCAGACTTCCAGTGCGGTGCGTTTGACTCCTTGTACGTCGCTGTCGAGGTCAGCCTCAGGGATGGTGCGCGTGCGCCGTTGTTGTGCACAAGGGTCTGGACATCAAGTGCTTGTGGAAACCCGAGCTGAACCCAGCCTGCAATTGCACCAGGGCCCTTCTGGACTACATCAACCCCAATGGGCTGTGCTCACCGACCTGCATCTCAAGCCCGTTTGCGCATATGTCCAAAGGAGTAGAGGGCAGCAACAACGATTGGACACTGCACGTAACGCACGATGACCCAGACACCTCCGTAAGGGACCAGGGTAGGGTCCTGTATGGCTCTGCACCACCTAAAACCGAACGCTTCTGTCTGGTCACGAAGGACGTATTCGCATTTTCGCCCGGTCCCAGGCGAGACGCTCCGTCCAAGCCTCTAGATGTGATGCGATGCGATGTTGTACTTGTGGAATTTGACATCTGGAAAGCAAAGCCTGCCGGTGGTTTCAGTGAGGATGAGTTCCTGCCCAAAGCTGTGAGAGCCCTAACAGAGAGGGGCGCGGCGACCACGCACTGGTTGTACATTCCGCTGGCGGCAGAGGACACACTGAAAAATATAATTTCCCAAGGCTGGGCTGATGAGATTGGCGTGAAGCTCAGATTCCGGCATTCTTCCCGCCGATCAACACCAAACCAGGAAGAGCTTGCAGCCGCGCTTGACTGGATATTGGCCTTCTAGTCGAAGCAGAGCCGAGCTGTGAGAGTGGTGGTCATCGACGTCGACATTGACACCTTAAAGTCGGGAGACATTGCAGCGATCAAAAACGTGTACGGTTCCAGGTTCGAGTTGATCCCAGGGCTGTCGGCGGGGGAGGTCGCACGCATCATGCGGACCAGAGCCCACCAGCCGCCAGGGTACAATCACTTTAAATGCAGAAGCGGGGAGAGATGTTTCATGCTGAGGTCCATATATGACCAGTACGGGGATAGTGGTTTCCATACCCTCTGCCGACTACGTCCCCGACAGCTGTGAGTCGGTTCGCCTCATCAACAGACACGTCCGCGGGAACACAAGTTGGGACTGGGATGGTCAAAGTATACACTACTCTATGGGCAACCTCACTGAAATCATCCGGGACATGGCCAAGTGGGGAGTGCGCAGATACTCGCTGGGCCACCTTGACTACACCTTTGGCAACTCGGGCGGAGGACTGACCTTCATCGAGCTCTCGCGCGTAGTCAGTTCGGCAGCCACAGAATTACAGACCCTGCATTACCGCTACATCAGGAGCTCGAGCTTCGGAGACGGTGGACACTCTTACGCTCACGTGGATGCAGTGTACAAACTGGAGGGTGGTATCTTCTTCCAGAGCGTGACGGAGGGGCTGCCTCTGACCAAAAGCTTCGCCTCGGTTCCTGACATCCCCAACCTGAGACTGGGCCTGTCCTCGGACATGAACGTAGGCGCACCTTTGCACCTCAGCAAACTCATCATCTGAGACACAGTCAAGACTGTCAAGTCCATACCGCACGGGGCGCAGGTCGTCCAATTCAATCACAAGGGCATGGTGGCGTTCGCTGATCAGGATAGGAACATAATCTGCGTCCATTCACCGTCTACATTTGTGCGGAGCGAGGTTCTCAGGTTACCGCCCTTTGGCGTACGGAGCGAGAAGTATGGCGAGGAGACTGGCCGACAAGGTTGCGAGAGTTACATTAGCGGTGCCGTGCACCGCGCTAGGGTGTCTGTGACGTTGCCGATCTCCAGGCAACGCAGGGACTCTCTTCTCCAGTGTGTGCTGAACGCGAGTCTTTGGCTCAGCATAAATGCACTGACGACAGAGGAAAAGGACTGGCTTCGCAGCGACACTGCGGTGCACAACCGCAACGCCCTACCTTCTCGCCGAGGTTCGCGGGGTACGCTGGCGATGCACTTGATCTCAAAAACCGCAGAGTGCATCAGAGGCTCTGGTTCATGCATGGAGTTAGGAGACCACGCGGATAACGGGTGGCCCCCAGGAGGCACAGGCTACCTGATAGCAATCTCTAAACTAGCGGACTCGGATGATGGAATATTGCTGAGAATGATACTTCAAGTTCACCACAGTGCAAAAAGCGTTACGATCCCGTGTGACCTGGAACCGTTCTCTTTCGGCTCGACGGGGCCTCCCCTCCCTCAACCCACACCGGCGTACTACGCGCGCAGAGAAGAGTCTCTGACCTCAGCGGTGACAAAGTACGTGACGGACGTGGGACAGGTCATCGAGGGGACTGACAGTGGCTTTAACTGCGCGTGATTGAACATGATCATTAATTTGCAATCAAGTGACACTCCCAAAATCAGAGTTGTGTTTGTGAGCTGTGTGGACACCTTGTAATCGAATGTAATACAATGTCATATGTGTGTTTTCTGTTGTTTTTGCAAATAAATCGCTGAGTTAAAGCATAACCGTTCACTGTCTCATCTGGTTATTCTTACCACAGACGTGATGAGGTACACCTGCGACAATGTCTACCTGTGACCGAGTGGCCATTGTAGAGAGACTCTCTGAAGTGTCAGCAATAGGATCCTTAGCTGAGGGCTGACAAGCAACCCACAACATCCCGTGTAGTTTCACCCAACACCCCCCCACCACCACTTGGCCGATTCTAGCTACCCTTTTCTGACCTCAAGTTATTTGGTATGCATTTAAAAATAGTTCCACCAATGTAAGAAAGAGCCACACGTGTATAACAGCAATGGAGGTTTTATTACTTTGGTTCAGCAGAGAACCAGCAGGTGAAACCGGGGCATGGTGGAGAGGCCCTTGTGGTAGAAGTCTAGGCTGGATGTGTCAGCCCTGTCGGATACTCAGTACTATGATCCGAGGTCTGATTTTATTAAGGGTGAAGTGTAGTACTTAGGCTATGAGCTACTATTCACACTGAACACCGTGAGACGTTGAAATTAAACCAACCAATGAGGACGGTGATAGTGTAGGAAAGGCACATTCCATAACCGTAACTGCTCGGAAGCCCTCCAAGTCCAGGAGGAAGCGGCAAATGTCCACCATGGAGGCGTTCTGGGATGAGCAGGACCAGTCTAATCCTCCGGATTTCCACGTGTTCAAAGCTATCGTCGTCACCTCTTGGTTGCCAAGTTACTATCCAGAACCACACTTGATGTCAAGTTGCTACGCTTCAGCCGGTGGAAATGTATCGCTGTCTGCTGCTTGCTTGGAGTAATACAGGTCTGTGTGACGAATTCTGAGGAGGGGCTCTGTCTGGAAGATAGTCTGATGTCGCTCTGCCGAGAGCTGAAGACTGGCGAGTTCACACAGACGGAGCTGAGTGAAATCAAGGGGTTATTGACACAGGGCTGTGTGGTGTGCATCAGTTCCTTTGTCGACCTTGAAGTGCAGGAGTCTCTGCGTCTGATATTGTCTTTGTCGTGCTCAAAGTGTAAGACGATCCGTGACCAGTGACGAGTGTTCGCACCGTGACCAGTGAGGCAGTGGCTTCAGACAGTAATTCTGGGGAACTTTAGCTAAATGTTTGGTACCAAGAGTTGGTCCTTCCTTTGTTTTGAGACCTTTACGTTGCAGTATAACTGTTAGTTTGATTTTGTGTTTTTGTAAGTTTACAGGTGCTGACCTCATTTTGTTTTTTAATGTTATTTTTGTTAGCATGAGCTAAATACCTGTCGTTTATTTGTTTTCACTCTGTGTATTAGTTATTTGTCAGCCCCTGTACAGCCTCCTTTTGTTATATTTTCTTGTGCAAGTGCACTCTCATTGTTAATTAAAACTCTGACTTTACCCTAAGCCTGTCCAATTGTCATATTCCACCTCATTTCCTGTCCCAATTACATGTTACTGACCTCTAAAACTAGCCGGGTCGTAACATAAATGGGGGCTCGTCCGGGTTATGAAATGAAAATTGTACATTGGTAATTGTAATTTGTCAGTGTTTATTTAATTGGTGAGAGTTTGAGCTTGTTAGGGATTTAGCTGTCTGCTTCAGTGAGTGCTCCTGGCTACTGATTACCATGGCAGAAAAATTTAGTTTGGATAAATCTGTAGCACATCCTACTGTTGAACAGGTATATAGTGGTAGGAAGGATGATTTGGTAGCGATAGCTACTCATTTCAAAATTCCCTTTAGCAGGGCCATGCTTAGAAAAGAAATTAGGAAGCAAGTGATTGGTGGATTAGTGGAACAGGGTGTGATTATTCCGTTGGAGTCTGTGTCTCCTAGTGCCTTAGCCAAAGCCGAGGGTGACCAAAGTACTGAGACACCCTCAGATTCTGGGAAAGTCCACCCGGCAGGTGAGCGAGGAAAGACCCCATTTACTCTGCCGAGGTACGATCCTTCCCCGCAGAGCAGTACTGGCAACACCGAGGCACGGCTTAAAATCCATCTAGCATGGCTGCAACTGGAAGCTCGTGAACGGGAGATGCAATCTCAGCTCCAGCTCCAATTGGAAATAAGAAAAGCTGAACTTCAGGCTGAGACGGAGAGGACAGTGAGACTGAGACAACTCGAGCTTGAGGCTTCCAAAACGGGGCAGAGTGCTCCTAGAGACTCAGGTATGACACCACCTTCCACCAGTTCACCAGAAAAAGTGTTTGATATTAGTAAGCATGTGGCCTTAATACCTGTATTTCCAGATAATGAAGTAGACTCCTATTTCAACGTGTTTGAGAGGATAGCAGCTGCGCTACAATGGCCACCTGAAGTATGGGCACTTTTGCTCCAGTGTAAGATGCATGGAAAAGCTCAGGATGCTATGGCCGCACTCCCTGTTGAAGATAGCTTAGATTACGAAACTGTCAAGAAGGCTATTTTACGAGCACATGAACTTGTGCCGGAAGCGTACCGACAGAAGTTTCGAGGTCACAAGAAAACTTCTGCTCAAACCTATGTTGAGTTTGCCCGTGAGAAGGGAACCCTATTTGATAAATGGTGTACAACCTGTAAAGTTACTGATTTCAATGCATTGAGAGAGCTAATTCTGTTAGAAGACTTCAAGAAATGTTTGTCTGAGCGTATTGTTGTGTACTTGAATGAACAGAAAGTGAGTACACTATCTGCTGCCTCTGTGCTGGCTGATGAGTACGTGCTGACTCATAGATCTGCTTTTCCTCCAGTCTCTGCTGTTTCACGTCCCTCATCTCCCCCTAGATCCTGGGATTATTCCACGTGGGCCAAAAGAGGAAAGGGAATGTTACTACTGTCACCAGGTCGGCCATGTCATTGCAAATTGCTTGACACTAAAACGCAAAGAGCAGTCCTCACGCCCTTCTCAAGCAAAAGGGGTAGGACTGATTAAAGCAGATTGTGGTGTGAACATGGACTCATCTGATCAGAAAACTGATGACTGTTTTAAGCCATTCGTGTTTGATGCTTTTGTGTCACTGACTGGTGAGTCGGCTGATAAACACCTCATAAGGGCTTTGAGAGATACAGCTTGTTCTCAATCTGTCATTCTAGTGTCAGCTCTGCCTTTTTCTGATAACTCTGCTTGTCATTACAGTTTAATTCTTAGAGGAGTTGAAATGGGTTACATGCCACGGCCAGTGCACCGTGTCCATATTCAGTCCTCACTTGTTACTGGATTCTTCCCCATAGTGGTTTGTACTGAACTGCCAATCCCCGGTATCGTTCTTCTGATGGGGAATGATATCGCAGGAGGTAAGGTAACCCCCACACTAGAGGTCCTAGATCAACCCCAGTGTGATAGGATCCCGACACCA
Organism: Microchirus variegatus; assembly: GCF_963457635.1. Classification (NCBI taxonomy): domain Eukaryota; kingdom Metazoa; phylum Chordata; class Actinopteri; order Pleuronectiformes; family Soleidae; genus Microchirus; species Microchirus variegatus. The sequence goes on along the minus strand of NC_139813.1, from coordinate 443,263 downwards.
GGTCAGACACCCCCAAATTTGTTTCCAGCCTGCGCTGTAACTCGCGCTCGTTGACGGTGAAGTTTCGTTGTCTGACAGTTTATTCATGTCAATGTTTTCAGATGATAAAGAGGCTGATAGCTCCTTATTGCCTGTACAGGATGAGTCTGCTGAGCAAGTGCCCCCGACTGGCCCGGAACTGCCGTTAGCTGGAGGTGCGGCATTTCCAGTCAACAGAGCGCTCTTGAGCCAGATGCAGAAAGCAGACCCAACACTGCAAGAGTGCTTTGCCAAGGTGGTGAGTAACGACAGAGCAAGGGATGAACAAGTAGCATATATTATGGATGGTGGGATGCTGATACATAAATGGTCTTCTCTTGTAACTGGAGATTCGGATTGTGATTCTGTTTACCAGATAGTTGTCCCTGCCGGATGCCGCCCATATGTGATGTCAGTGGCTCATGAAAGTAAATGGGCGGGACATTTAGGCATAAACAAAACGTATCAAGCCATCCTCCGACATTTCTATTGGCCAGGTCTAAAGTCTGATATTTCTAAACACTGCCGTGCTTGCCATGTGTGTCAGGTTGTCGGGGAAACCTAACCAGAGTGTCACTCCTGCGCCATTACATCCCATTCCTGTGATAGCAGAACCATTTGAGCGTGTAATTATTGACTGTGTTGGCCCTTTACCTCGAACTAAAAGTGGAAATCAGTACCTGTTAACTATTATGTATGCTGCCACTCGTTACCCAGAGGCTATCCCTCTCCGTTCGATAACGGCTAGTGCCGTAGTGAAGGCTTTGCTGAAGTTTTTCTCTACTTTTGGGTGACCACGGGTGGTACAGACCGACCAGGGCTCTAATTTTAAGTCTGGTCTCTTCCGGCAGGTACTTAAGAGCTTGAGTGTGCATCACATCGTGTCCTCCGCATATCACCCCCAATCGCAAGGAGCGTTAGAGCGCTGGTATCAGACGCTAAAGTCGATGCTTAGAAAGTATTGTGTGGAGACTGAGAAACAGTGGGACGAGGGAGTTCCCTTTGTCTTGTTTGCTGCTCGTGACGCTGTGCAGGAGTCGATTGGCTTTAGCTCTGCAGAGCTTGTTTTTGGTCACACACCCCGTGGGCCGCTTAAGTCACTTCACGACCAATTCTTATCATGCGAGTCTGCGCCCAAGAAGCATGTGTTAGACTACGTCACCCAGTTTCGTGAGCGCCTTCAACGTGTTAACGCCCTTGCTAAAGCCACCCTTAGTGACACCCAATCGGTCATGAAGCGATATTACGATCGTTCTGCTGTATCGCGCCATTTTGAGGTTAGAGATAAAGTTTTGGTGTTGTTGCCCATCACCAGCTCTGTTTTTGCTGAAAAATTCTCCGGTCCGTATGTTATTAAAGAGCGTCTTAGTGACACTAACTATGTACTCTGTACCCCAGACAGAAGGCGTAAGACTAGAGTCTGTCACATAAACCTGTTAAAACGCTACCAGTCCTGTGAGGAAAATGTTGGCTCTGCTGTTCCTTCACTCGTCGTAGCCGAGCAGTCGGATGTTAAAGCTGCTGCTCCAATTGTGACAGAGTCTGTGGGTGCTCCCCATGGAGATGATCCACAGATGCGCATCCCTACACATCCGCCGGTCCACCTCCCAAATTCGGAGATACTTGCAAACCTGTCCTGCTGTTTGCAGCATTTAACCACTGCAAAACATGATCTGGAGGTTCTGATTGGCCAGTACCATTGCCTATTTGGCCCATTGCCCTATGTTCCAACCTGCACTTCTGTCTTGAAACATGATATAGAGGTAAAAGAATCGCGCCCTATAAAACAACATGCTTACCGTGCCAATCAGACTAAACCTCAGTTGATGAAACAGGAGGTAGAGTATCTCCTGAAAAATGGTTTGGCTTCCGCTAGTTCCAGTCCGTGGAGTTCGCCGTGTTTGTTAGAAGCTAAATCCGATTGGCTCTCCTAGGTTTATCACTGATTTCCGCAAAGTAAATGCAGTTACTGTGGGAGATTCGTATTCTCTTCCTCGTATGGAGGATTGTATTGATAACCTAGGCACTGCAAATTTCGTTAGCAAGTTAGACTTGCTGAAAGGTTATTGGCAGGTACCTTTAACGGACCGTGCCAAAGAGATTTCCGCATTTGTCACTGCTGATAATTTCTAATGTGATGGCTTTTGGGATGCGTAACGCTCCTGCTACGTTCCAAAGACTAATAGACACCGTGTTGTTGGGTTTGCCAAATTGCAATGCTTACCTTGATGATTTAATCATTTATGCCGATATATGGGAGAATCACATGCATGTATTGGAACAGGTTTTTGACCGTTTGGCCCATGCTACATTAACTCTAAATTTGGCCAAATGCGAGTTTGGAAAAGCTACCCTAACTTATCTTGGTCAGGATGTTGGACAGGGACAAGTGCGCCCTGTTGAAGCAAAGATTGGTGCCATTAAGGATTTCCCCGTTCCAACCTCACGAAAAAGCGCTGCGTCGGATCCTAGGAATGGTTGGCTATTATAGGAGTTACTGCCGCAACTTCTCCAGTATTGCTTTCCCGCTAACAAGCTTACTAAGCACTAAGGTCGACTACGTGTGGACCCCAGAATGTCAAGTAGTGTTCGATGGAGTAAAGACGTTATTAAATCATGCTCCTGTGCTTGCAGCCCCTGACTTTTCCACACCCTTTAAGCTTGAGGTAGATGCCAGTGCAGTGGGTGCTGGTGCGGTCCTGTTACAGAGAGGGGAGGATGGTATTGATCATCCTGTTGCTTATTTTTCCCGCAAGTTCAACCGACACCAGGCAAATTATTCCACCATTGAGAAGGAAACCCTTGCTCTGTTGTTAGCACTACAGCACTTTGAAGCCTATGTTGGCTCTACTTCTCTACCTGTTATAGTGTTCACCGATCATAATCCCCTTGTTTTTCTGTTCCACTTCAATCTCGACATCCGACATAAAAAGGGGTCTGAAAATTTGTTAGCTGATGCATTGTCTAGGCTGTAGAAGTTAGTTATGTATGTAACCTTGACATCAAGCCACAAGGGCTTGAAAATTAAGAGGGGGGGGGGGGGGGGTGTTACGGCGCGTTTGTGTGTCGTGTGTGTTTGCCATGAGTGACTCTGCCAGGGATGCAAATGCAGCTGTGGGATTCCCTGTTGAGGATTGGTCGATCTGGAGCTGAAGCCACCTACTTCCTGTTTCCTGGGTATTGGCATCTGATTGGTGTGGCTGAGTTTCGACCGAACCTACCAATGAGAACTCTTTAATCAACACCACCTGCACTACAAATAGCCTGTCTGCCCACAGTTCGGGGCGGCTGTGAACCTGTGATCAGTTCCCCTATTGTATATCTCTGTGTGGCTTGTTAGAGTATTTGAAATTCTCAGTATTTCTGACTGTTGCCTGTCTGAGTGGCTTCAGACAGTAATTCTGGGGAACTTTAGCTAATTGTTTGGTACCAAGAGTTGGTCATTCCTTTGTTTTGAGACCTTTAAGTTGCAGTACAACTGTTAGTTTGATTTTGTGTTTTTGTAAGCTTACAGGTGCTGACCTCCTTTTGTTCTTTAATGTTATTTTTGTTAGCATGAGCTAAATACCTGTCGTTTATTTGTTTTCACTCTGTGTATTAGTTATTTGTCAGCCCCTGTACAGCCTCCTTTTGTTATATTTTCTTGTGCAAGTGCACTCTCATTGTTAATTAAAACTCTGACTTTACCCTAAGCCTGTCCAATTGTCATATTCCACCTCATTTCCTGTCCCAATTACATGTTACTGACCTCTAAAACTAACCGGGTCGTAACAGTACAGGGCAGCTGAGAGTCGGGGGGAGTGCATCTGCGTGGTGGTCGAATCGTACCTCGGATTGTCTACCTTGTGGCAGTTCCCTCTTGACAACCCGCAGTGCACACGAGTCGACCCAGACGTCCCAAGGTCTCCTTACACTCCTCCTGAGTTACAATCCTCTGACCAACCAAGGTCTCCTTTCACACCGCCTGAGTTACAATCCTCAGACCAACCAAGGTCTCCTTGCCCACCACCTGAGTTATAATCCCCCCTCCTGAGTTACAATCCTCCAACCAACCAAGGTCTCCTTGCACTCAGCCTGTGTTATAATCCCCCCCCTCCTGAGTTTCAATCCTACAACCAACCAAGGTCTCCTTGCCCTCAGCCAGTGTTATAATCCCCCCCTCCTGAGTTACAATCCTCCAACCAACCAAGGTCTCCTTGCACTCAACCTGTGTTATAATCCCCCTCCTGAGTTACAATCCTCCAACCAAGGTCTCGCACTCAACCAGGGTCCCACACATTCATACTGGGGCATTATGGGTCACTTCCTGTGCATGTCTTAGACACTCATTTCATCTGTATCGTTCTGTCGTTAATAGACAACAGAGTTAAAGCCAGTCGTTGTGGCTGTCCGTGAGCATTTGACCATCGTTCAATACGTAAACCATAAACCAGCAGCTAGACGTGAACCATGAACATTAAGCCATGGCAAATGCTCAAGGATTAAGGGAGGGACAATGAGCTAGACAATGAGACTAGGCAACTTATGAAAGGTTTGCTAGGATACATTACTACACTTGGGACACCTGAGGGGACCAAAAGCACAGCTCTGACAACAATGAAAAGAGTTGTGTGCGAGCTACTTGAAAGACACAGATACACATACACAGGTACGTGTTACGGGTAATCGTACCAACTTCAAGCATGTTTCTAATCTGGTTGAAAACTTTATTTGTTTTTTGCAAGGCATGCTCAACAACCTGGCATTGGATGAGAGAGGGGACGATATGAGGTTCATACGTGCAGTGGCCAATTGCCTCTTTGCGGACGGTACCACCAACTGGGGCCGCGTAGCCAGCTTGGTTGCATTTGCGGCTGCAGTGTGTCAGTGCTTGAAGGAGAAGGGTCGAGAGAACTGTGTGGAGCATGTGGGAGAGGAGATCTCCACGTACCTGCTGACTGACCTGAGGAAGTGGCTGGTTGAAAACAACTCCTGGGTCAGTTCTACTACGTACCAAGAGGTCCAGCTCTTCTTGCTCTGAAGGGTTTAATTGTATTCATGTGCATTCTTACTTCTGTGCAGCAATTCTCACTCCATAGGCTTTAATCTAATGTGCGCGCATTCTCGATTCTTTCCAGCACGGCTTTGTGGAGTACTTTGGAGATGTGTACTCTGCGTCCACAGCATGGAACATACTCATGGCCTTTGCTGGATGCGCTGGAATTGCAACGCTTGCCTTACTGTCCATATTGTGAATGCACATTTGGCTGCTTATACACCTTCAACGTCAGGAGAACAAAGAACGATTGAAACACACTTGACGTTTGTGTTTATTGTACACCATGAATACCACGAACCTAGAGATAACAAGGAGGTCAAAATATGTGTATAGCAGTCTTTATTATGTCAATTACAGAAATACAGGGTTTACACAGCTTGCGGTACATTGACATCACACTCATCTACGATATCTACGATATCTACATATCCATGGGTGTAGGAAATACATAGGGTAGGCTGTCAAAGTCTTCATTCCACCACAACAACGGCTTTGGGCTCTCTGGGTCGGACCAATCAACCTCTGGGAACATCTGTATTTCACTCCGAAGGTGTGCAAATGTACAGTCAGCCGTGGTCCACCAATCAACCTCTGGAAACATCTGCACATCACTCTGCAGGTCTTCTAATGTAAAGTCCATGGTGGCCGCAGCCTGCACCTCCCCGGGGTTGTCCTCAGTGGTTGAGGACTCGAATGTCGGGTCAGTGTTGTTGGTACAGAGCAACTGAGAGTCAGGGGAGTGCATCTGCGCGGGAGGCGGATCAGATATCGGCTCGTCTACCTCTTCGATGTCCCTCCTGACAACCCGCAGTGCACATGAGGTGCCCCAGATGTTATCCAGAACATGTTTCCAGTGTGAATCCCAGTGCGGTGTAGTCACATAACCGCAAACCCATTCCATCAGAGCTCCAATACCCCTTAGGATGAGGAGTATCATACCCACTCTGTGATGTGAAATATTGAATCGCTTACTCAAGTCCTTTACGTGATACACCCCTGGGTTACTGCGCATATACTGATAGACAATTGCGCTGCGGCGTGTCTGTGCACTAAAACCTAATATGGGCAACTCACACTGACCCGTTTGGCAGGTGAACGCATCCCCATTTCTATGCAAGAGTCCAATACCTTCCAATGTTTGTAGTACCACCTTTAACCTCTTTTTGTCACCCAGACATGTGGATACAGACTTAAAAGTAAAGAGATGCACAGTCTCCATATGCTGTAGCAGATTCTTAACGAGTGTGATCCATTTACCGGCCCCGCGTGAAAGTGACATGGTAGCAATGGTGACATACAGTAGATGGGCAGACAGGTTAGTCTGACAGTGAGCACTTCAGGTCTATGCCTTTGACTTCGTTAGAATCCTCCAACCAAGGTCTCCTTACACTACTCCTGGGTTACAATCCTCCACCCAAAGTCTTCTTACACTCCGCATGAGTTACAATCCTCCGATGAGGACAGGGTGAGTACAACCTATGAGCCTGTCAGATCGGTTTCTAGAGGAAAAGCACAGCCAAAGCCACCGTCCCACTTGGCCGACCTTTATGTTGCTGACAGACTAATGACTTGTATAAATATCTGCACTGTGGTTGGATAAACTGTGGATGCCTTTGAGTTAGACTCAAAGTCGGACAACCAGCTATCCAGACCCCCACCGCACTCGTTGCATTCACTACCAGATACATTTGTGTCTACAGTGTGTAGCCTGATATCACAGCTTGGTTCACAAGAACACAATGGAGGCCTACATCAAGGGTGACATTATTGGTAAAGGCGCTTACGGAATCGTGTACAAAGTCAAGAGTGTGGAAACTGGAGATGAGTTTGCGTTGAAATTTCACAGGCTCGGCGTAGTGGATGCTACTGTGAGGGAACTGTCCTGTCTTGCCGCACTGAGGGGTCATCCATATGTGGTCCAGATGCTCGATTGTTTTGTTCATGATGGCGAAATTGCCATGCTCATGACCTACGTACCCTACAAATTGAAAGATGGAATACACACAGGATACGATCCGAGAGTCCTCACCGCTCAAGGCCAGGTGGTGCAGTTGACCCCGTTGAGTTTTGTGGCTCATTTTCTCTACAGGTGGCCAATGCTCTGTCTTACATGCACAGACTGAATATAGTGCACAGGGACTTAACGCCTTCCAATGTGCTGCTCACTGACAATCTCACCGTCCAAGTGGCTGACATGGGTCTCTCCAGACTAGCATCCGACTCGTTGAGCACAGGTGTGATGACGGAACCTTACAGGGCTCTGGAGTTGTTTGAAGTAGACAAGGGTAGAGCTGACCGTGCTGCGGAGTACACTTGTGCCATAGACATGTTGAGTCTGGAAGTGGTGATAGCGGACGCTGTGGAAGGCAAACCGGTATTCGGAGCATGTCAAGATCACACTGGAACGGTGTCCACGTACCAGATCATTTTAAGGACTCTGTGTCCCAAAGGACATGCTTTAATATATGGCTATGGCTATATATATCTATATATATATGGGTCAATGACATAACGTGTATATTTTTGTGTCCAAGTCCATTATCTAAAAAACTAAATGTAATCTTTTCATGACATCTATCACTTTATTCTATAAAACCTATTAATTTCCATGCATTTTCAGTAATTTCAAATAATTATATTATTTTTATGTTTTGACTTCTCAAACCCCTAAGATATCAGGTGATGCAGCTGTCTGAGCAAGTGAGCAGACTAAGGAAACTTAAAAATGTTATTTCAATAATGATAAACTCAAAATAAATGTTGTTGTTGTTGTTATTATTATTATTATTATTATTATTATGTTAAATAAATAGTTTTGAATGGAAAGATATTACACACTTTAAATAATTTTGCATGATAATTTGTACATTTTAGATTCCACTATCACAATTAGCATGACACAGATTAAGTATTAACAATGATACAACTGACAACTGTGCTTCGATTACGAACTACACATGCTCCATGGACTTAGTCATAACATCTAACACCTGCTGGAAAGTTCTACAACAGTTATTATTATTACAGGGTTTCCCCCAGTGCATTATAAGCCTGGTGGGCCGCCAGGTTTTACTTGCCCCCCACCCGGCTAAGAATCGTTGTTGTTTATTTTAAATTTTAAATAAAAACATTTTATACACCACAAATTTTTCTAAACCAGGGATCAAGGCCGCTGCGCCCCCCATGTAATCTGCATGCGCTCCCTTGTCCGTGTGCTGACTGAAACTCAAGTCACACCATCAAATACGTCATTATTACGGTTACATTGTTCTTGTCAATAAAGATGTTTTATTTAGGGATGCACTGATAATGAATCAGAACCTCTCACTGTACAAACTGCCACTTGACTTTATTGTCTGTACAAAGGTTGCAGAGCATGAAAATACAATACAATGGCAAAAACCCCAGTTGTCCAGGGTATCAAACAAACCTACAGTAACATTAAATCACAGACGCGCCTCGCACAACAGAGACCAACCACACTGATCGATCATTGGGTTTGCATGTGCACTTTTATTGTTTCGCAATATACACTGTGCAGTCTATCTACCTCTATGAACATCTACAAAACTCATCGCATTAGTCTTGTGCATGCTCTTCATCCCTCATATGGCGGCTTTTCGTCTTTTTCACCATGGTCGCGAAAGCCCAGTCTCTGGACGGCCGAGCACGTTTCCTTTTACGTGCCTGGGCGGTTGTATCGGATGACCCTCCTGCTGATTGCGTTTGAGTCGTGCAGTCTTGCATTTAGCGATCAGGTGTCACACTCGTTCTCATGGCAAGAGCCGCTTGTCCATTTGACTCACGCAGAGACTCTATCATGGCCTTCAGTTTAGGTGAGCTTTGAGGACTCGCAGTCACCAGCTCCCCCCTTGCGACCACCATGGTCGCGGCGTAGTCCCGCTGCAGTTTCTCCACGGAGAAGACGTTGGCTCCGTGCACGCTGTTGAACACATCGGCGGCGTCCTTCCACTCCCAGCCCTCCTCGAGGGCAAGCAGGTGATTGCGAGTCTTGCGGCTGACTCTCAGAAAAATCCTGTCCTGGTGATACACAGTCCTCGTTGTGCAAAACGAGCTCATGTGTTTCACGGGTACACCCGAGTAGTCGGTTGAGTACACGTTCAGTCTGGGCCCGTGGAAGGTTCCTCGTGGACCTCGTCTAGATTCCCTAACGTGCCTCTTGTCGTACGCTTCCTTGGGTGCATCCAGTGACATTGCCTTTCTGATAACCCCTCCGTAATACTGGGGCTCCCAGCACTGGAACATCTCTCCTCCGAGGGTGCACTTGTTGAACGTGAGGTCGTTGAGGGGTTTGATGGCAGCTGCGGCTTCCAGTATCACAGAGCGCACAGGGTCCTCGTTGAAATCCAAGGTGAATGCCAATCTGCGGATTGGCGCCTGCTCGTCATTGCTGCTATCGTCTGCACACTGCTCGAAAGGACTGACGTTTTCGTAGTCTCCGTTCTGGTAGGCCTGGACCATAGCCACGCTCATGTCGTCCCAAAAGCCTGCGTGTGAGCTTGGTGCCTACAGGGCCAGCATATCATACACCGTCTCGAGCGGCACTGTGACAGATCCTACTTTCTTTCGAGTGTTAGCGTGGGACATCCTGGCGTGCGTAGCTTTCTGGTTTGTGGTGTATCTGTACTTGCACAGCGTGTAGTTCGTCATTACAGGGCTCCTGCTCTTGCGAGCCAGGACGTTACATGTCGGGCACAACACGAGCATCTCGTGCGCCACTCTGTTGCCGCCTTTCACCTCTGTCTCCGGGAAGTACATAGCCTCTATTCCCGAAATGCACAACTGTCCGTCTTGCACGCAGGTCTTCAGGTGCTCAATCACCCGGGGACGTATGTGGGCTAGACAAGCGGCGGAGCACAGCTTGTTCAGAGCGTCCAGTCTTTTCTCGTTCATCCGATCCATGTAAGTCCTCACGTCGGGATAGTCTTGCTCGCCTGGGATCACTGTCCACGGAGGGATCCATATGTGTCCAGCCATGGCAAAAGGGTTCACATGTCTACTTCGGGACATTTGGAGTTATTTACAGATTCCGAAAGTGTGATATCTAAGCTTTCCAACAATGTCAAACCCATGTTCATCTGATCATTTTTGAGGAAGATGTGGTCATTTGAATGTAGGCACTCCTCAAACTGCTTTAGGGAGAAATTCAGCCTGAAAGATTTCGACCCTCTTGAGGAGCCAGGCCAATAGCTGCTCATTTGCATGACATTAACATGGTCACAACCCCCCACCCAGTCTAGCTGTCAGTGACATCTGATGTCTGTTAGCCCACAGGACAGTAACAGTGTAGCAGTTTGGAAAAAAAAAAGGAATGAATGTAGTTCATGTCAAGGCAAGTTTATTTGTATAGCACATTTCAACAACAAGGTAATTCAAAGCGCTTTACATAAAGCATTAAAAAGCATAGAAAAGAGACATTTATAAAAATCAGATATAACATCAAAATAAAAACAAGCAGGTAAAATTTAAAGATTAAGATTAAAAAATAAAATAGATACAAATAAAATAAAAAGATAAAAAATAAAATCAAGAGTATATATAAGGAATAGAGGTTACAGTGCAGTATTGGAAATTACTGAAATGCAGCGGCAAACAGAAAAGTCTTCACTCTTGATTTAAAAGAGGTGAGAGTTTCAGCAGACCTACAGTTTTCTGGGAGTTTGTTCCAGATATATGGTGCATAGAACTAAAATAAAGAAATAAAATATATCTAAGTGTGTGAAGGAATATTTTCCAGACCATGGACTATATTATCATCTTCAATACCAGTTCCTCCCCCACAATGTGGCTGTACCCACTCTGTCCATCACAGTTGATATGTGGACTAAATGATGACATCACAAACGCACCCTCTTCTGCTTACTCTTCTGTGCTGTAACCTTTGGTGCATGTGAAGTATTTTGCCTCATCAGAACAGAAAGGCCTGATTTTTTCAAAAAGATACGTCTGCCTGTCCATGGTCAGTCCAGGTGGGGCCAGGACGGGAAGACTGTCAACAGGGGGCAGAACTCCTGGGTTGCGCAGTAGCTGAAACTCGATAGGCTCTGCATCACTGTGAGTTTGAGCAAGCATCACACCTGGTCTGTTGGCATCAAAGCTGTGACAGAATAGAAGCACACAACAGGATATTTAAAACATGGCTCACTGTTCACATGGAACACTATCATGTCCATTTGTGATTTTTTTTATTTATAAAATGCAGAATTTTGAATATAAATACCTAAAGTGCTGATAACTCTTGATCTGTGGGAGCTTCCGAAAGTAGGGACTAAGATGTGTCTGCCAGTCGATGGTCTTTACTATCACTCTGCCATCTGCCGTTCCAACAAGCTGCGGAATATTGAGGCGACTTTCAGGAGAGCTGTGTTCCACTACCTGTTGACAGCAAGAACCACAATGAAAATAATTATTTAACTTTTCCAAAAAAATCACATTTTACACATTACATATAGCAGTCTATATAAGCATTTGGCTATTGTATAGAAATCAATTTATACACATACCAAGAGCCTTAGCCGACCTCATGTATTGACGCCACACTGAGGCCTTGGACACATGGGTTGGCAGCAACTTCACATGCCAATCCTTATGCCCAGGATTCTGAAAAAAAATAAAAAAATACTTGTTTCAGATCATGGTTCATGTTAACAGGCACTTTATCACTGAATCAGTATAGATTGATCAGTAGTATTGCTTGAATTATGTGTGAATGCCACACCTTTATGTGCATGAATTGCACGTGTAATTAACACGTTCATCACACATTGTGTTAATCATGTGTGATTCATGCATGCAAAGGTGTGGCATTCACACATCATTCAATGCAATGTTAGGTTTCGAACACGGGAGTTTCATCTCAAAGCATTTGAATTATCAAACTGAACCTGCGGGTGTACAAAATCTCAAAGAGGGCCGTGACATGCTCCTCTTACGGCTTATAATACACTCATCTGACCGAACAAAAGTTATGATGTGCGCATCATTCTCATTGTAATAATACAGTACCGAGCTAGCGAGCAATAACAATGTAGCCAAACGGCGTTATGAAACGCACAGTGGATTATTAAAAGACAGCGTCCCTATGTGACTTTGAATGAACACTAACGTAACATCGATTAACAACGTTAATGAAAACTCACCCCATAATAACTCCAGTGCCTCTGATCAGATAAGAGGTCCGGGCTTGCTTCCTTTTCGTTGCAGTTTTACGTCTGTTCGCCTCCAAAAGTCCAATTCGATAGGAGATAGAGCGGTGCTGGCGTCATGTCATCATCTCAGACAACTACCGTGTGCGTCCTGCTCTCTTTCAGCCGCGGAATAATCCATCTGTTTGTTGTTTTTGTGACGATGAAGTCTGCTAACACGTTAGCATAAAGATCGCTAGCTTAAAATGCTAACAGTCCACACACCAGCAGTCTCTGTGCTTTCTCTGTCCCTGTGAAGAAGCTGCTCAGCCACAGCTGACTTATTGTCCTGTTCTCTTTGTCTTCCTTTGTCAAACAAAGCTTTGATGATGACTGCTTTGATGATAAGCACGCTTTAATTTCGCACTGCACACACACACACACACACACACACTGCACACATACGCTGGACATTCGACACACTCTCTCTCTCTCTCCCTCTCCCTGTCTCTCTCTCTCTCCGTATAATTAGCCATGTGTATTCTCCAACGTCAGCTGATTGGCTGAAAAAACAACAAAAGGCTCTGGAATGTGAGATCGCCACACCCAAACTAGGAGCGATTCACAGCGATAAAACAACCTTAATTCAAACACAAAGTTTATGGTTTTAAGACCCACAATACTGTGATTTGAAGCATGTAGTGGCTTCTTCAAAACTTCAACTTGTGTAATTTTGAAAAAAACGAAAATCCCTAATTTTGGAAAAAAAAACGTTTTCCTGTTTTTCTCGTTTTGCGCTCGGCCAACTTGTTGCCTTTTTGTCCGTGGCGGGTCACATATGTCAAAGACAAAGTGACACGCCAACTTCATGGCCTCTGCGAACACCAACTGGTTGATGCAGAACGAAGCCCTCCGACTGACGGCTCCCGTGCACACAATGTGGCTAGCCTGCAGCGCGGCCACGCAGGCATCTCTGGCGCTGTCGAACCTTTCGCTGAACTGCATGATATCTGACGAGGCGATCATTGTTGCGGACTGGATCAGGTTCTGCCTGTACAGGCACACCGCGGATATGTGCTCCATCTTGAGTCTCTCCACCGTGTCCTGTATCTGCTTGGTGCTACGTGTGCGAGTCACATGCTCGGGGAACTCGGATTCCATGATCAGAGACCGATCGGCCCACGCCTCACTCACAAATCCCATCGTGTTGGTGTTCCACACGAACCCGCAGTTGTGCACGGCATGGTACATGATGGTGTCGACCTTGCCGCTGCTTGTGTCTTTGGTCACCACGTCGCTCTCCAGCACGCTGGTGTCCAAGAGGTTCTTGAACGTGTTCGGAATCACGTTGGACTCCTTGTCTGTGGCTTTTATGTTCTTCTCGTGGGTTATGTGCGCGTCGTCTATCATGACTATGCAAGCGTTCCTCTTCTGCTTGTACTTGAACGATTGCGGGGTGAACGATGTGAGCGTCTCTATACATCTCACCCTCCCGAACATGTAGTTCAGCACGTTGTTAGCGTAGCTCTTGCCTTCACCCGGGCTGGTTACGTTGAACAGCATGACTTGTTCGATCGTGTACCTGGGTGCGGTGTTGACGATAATGTAATTGAACGTGGTAGACGCCTGAAACAACCTGCCCACTTGCAGGCTGTCGCAAAACAAGTAGCGCACCCACGCCATGTCGTACACTTTCACCGGATCAAGGGCGCCGGGGTCCTCATAGTGGTTGTCAAGATTGCCGGGTGCGAGGCACAACAACCGGTGGATCTCTGTGAGTCCGTGGCCGAGAGACAGGCTCGAGTTTCTGCGTTTCATCTATCACGTCGCTCAGACCTTCATAGAGAGAGCCCTTCTCGCTGTTCCTGTACCTGACCAGGATGTGGAACACCATGTCTGCTATGCACTTGAACAGCCTGTGTCCCTTATACTTGAGTTTCATTTCTCTGCTCAGGCGCTCCGGTTTACCCAGATGGGGGTAGAGGTGCGCAAAATAGGAGCTGTGGTCATTGTTGCTCACGACGAAGGGGTGTTGCTCAGACAGATTGTAGAAAGACGAGTAGGCGGTCTGACATTCTCTGCTGCATGCTGCACCCCGGTCTTCGGTGCGCTTGCAATGACACTGTCCGCTGTTCAGCAAAAACGCGAGACGTCGCGTTCTGCGTTTCATGGTTATGTCGAATAGCACCTTGTCTATACGGATCTTCGGAACGGGCATGTGCCTGTGGATCAGCGTTCTGACAAACACCTCCGGATGGTCACTCTCGATGAGTTTCTCCAGAGAGTATCTGAAGACCAACAGTCCTGTGGTGCTCACCTGCTCACTTTCACTGGACTCGTCCAGGTCGCTGTAGAACGCTTTCAGTCTCTTTAGGAATCTGACGTCCTCTCTTAAGGCCACGTTATAGCCCGTTTCCACGACCCTGCGCTTCGGCCACTGCGTGCCCATGAGCTTGGACATGAGCGACAGGAACAGCTGCTGTCCCTCTCCTTCACAGGTGCTGTCTGTGATTCCACCTATGGAGTTATCCAGAACCTTGAGATTTAGGTCAGTTATAGGCTCGGGCAAGACGAGAACCTTCCGCCCTGGCTGACAGGCTGGCGTGAACATGGAACCCTGTAGTTCCCTGACTTTCTTCCTGTCCACCTTGTTGGGATTCAGTGTATCGCTGACGATGGGTTTTTCTTCTACAGCATTCCCAACCTGTAATTACAAACATTTTAATTATTTTTTTTGTATTGTTTTTTTAATTTAATATCACTTATGTACAAAACAATCATATGATGGACGACGTGTCTATAAATAAAGTGATAGGAAATATTTCAAATGTAAACACACACCACAAGCATCATTACCTTCTTTAGTTTTCACTCACACACACAACACTGTGATGTGTCAGGAACTGTTCATGGTTGCCGTTGATGCTGCTTCTGCTGTTATGCCACCAGAGTGCGCCAAAGCCCTAACGGAGATTTTCCATCTCAGCTGCTGCATACAAAATCAGGTGTAGTTTTCGATGTTCTGATGATGCATCAGTGCAGGGGTGATAACCCAGCTTCTGGCTGCTGTGTCAGGGCTGAACTGGTGTTCCTGTGCCAACTGTAGGGACCTGAGTACAGAACAGGAGACGAAAAACCTGAGGCCAGGTTCCAACCGTGTAAAAACTACAACCACAATGATCCCAGTAGTGCCATGAAGGTTTTTTGTACATTCACAGTCACTAGGCGGACCTTACCTTATCCTGCCTGTAGATATGTCATATGTTCATTTCAAGTACATTTATATAGGACCAATATGTAACATACATTATCAAGACACTTTACAAACTGACAGCTGCTGTGTTTAGTATATCAGGGAGAAGTTTTCCTCATCCTCAAGAACAGTACACACATTTTCACAGTGATTTCATACCTAGCCTCTGAGTTTCCGAGTCTCTGACATTTTCACATAAAGCCACCAGTATTCAAACGTCACAGTGACTTTAATTACTTATCGTTGCTTGTAGCTCAGGAATTAAGGATTACTTCTTCTCTTCTTTCGGGACACACACACCCTAACCCTAACCCTAAACCTAACAGCATTCCCAACCTGTAATTACAAACATTTTAATTATTTTTTTTGTATTGTTTTTTTTAAATTTAATATCACTTATGTACAAAACAAACATGATGGACGTCTACTGTCTATAAATAAAGTGAAAGGAAATATTTCAAAACAGACACACACACATACGTTTACCTTCTTTGGTTTTCAGCATTGGTCTGTTCCCGTGGACAGTTTAGTCGAGTGCAGCGAGCAGAATTCTGTCCTCGTACACTGGAGGACTAAAGAAGCAGTTGATCTGAATGAAACAGAAGAACACAATAAAATATTGTACATTTAAAGCTTAACAGTTGAATGGTTTAGAGCAGCCGTGTAAAACATAGCCATGATTCGCCTGAAGAGCACTTTACTCTGTCAGGTGTGACAGTGACTGTAAAGAGATTACAGTCTGACTGATAACATTACACTGTGATTGGTGGAAGATGCTCCTCGTCAGAGCTGTCATCCTTCTCTTCATCATCTGGGTTTGAAAGTGAGGTAAACCTTCATCTGTTCAAACATGTTTGTAAACAGGACATAACATAACTATAACCATGAAATAAAAACACTGCCCTTTGGTCTAGTTACAGATATAAAACTACACATCACATGTAAAGAAGTATGTGAAATTACCTGTTCGGCGGGCCACCTCAAACGGCATTGATTGATTTCCAGTACCTGAAAGATATTTCATCCTTCATTTGAATGAGATGCTTGAAAGCTGTGTAGAGAAGGCAAAAACAACAGAGGAAAAAAAGGTTTGTCAACATACCTAAAAATAATAATAAGTATTGTAGTAATAATAAGAAGAATAATTATTATAATAATAATAATAATAATATTAATAATAACCTGTGTCGGCTTTGTCCATGTCGGGCTCCTTGTCCATGTCGAATCATGGCGTGTCGCTAACGGTGGCTGTGTATTAGGGACACCGTGACCATGTTATTATAAACGGCTTATTCTAATGCTACGAAAATGATACAATAATTATTATATACCGATTAGACAATGCAGGTGTACTTCAAATGGTTAATAAATTATATTTTTATTTCTGGTTTAGCCCCAGAGATACTACAAACTGAACCTTTCACAGACAAGGGTAAAAACATGGCATCGGTGACTGATGTGTCAAAAACTCCTCACAGTTGCTGTTGCTTCTGCTGTTATGCCACCAGAGTGCGCCAAAGTCCTAAGTAACCCAGACTTGAACTGATACTGCCTCTGCTTCTTCAACCACAATGAACAAACCAACAGACTTTGCATTGCATATGTTGAACCACCAAAATAACGTAATGTTGATTCACCCACATAAAAAAAACATCTACGTATCCACAGAGTATGTAGAAAAAGAATACACAACTATTTATGTGCCAGTCATGATTGTATTTGCAAAACCCATAGATGATGACACGGGTGATATTTCAATTAAACCTGTTAATGTAAAAGACATGAGTACAATACACAAATAAATATGTGCAGATGCCAGTCACATTTTATGTTGGTAAGAACCAGAGCTGTGGGCCTATACACAAGCATTAAAAAAAAGAGATAGCATAAAGCACACTAGTGATATTTAAAAATAAATGTGCTAATCTAAAACAGTGGTACGCACTAACATCACATGACATGGTACAAAGTACACTCTTGATCAACATTTTAAGACCAGTTGAAAATTGCAAGAATTTACAATTTGCACTGTTGGATCATAATAAGGTTCCAAGTAGTGCTTAAAATATGATTTATGTACTAAACAGTCATAACAGACAATTAATGTATTTGTAACAAGACAATGTTTATTATAGCATCCAAATAAAGGGAAATGCAAATGCCTCCTTCATACACAGTTTGAAAGCCATGAAGCATAGAACATTGGTCATTGTGCCATACAAATAAAAGGAAATATGGACTCGTTCACAGACAGGTAGACAAACATTACGTGGTAGAAACAGTGGGCAAACAATACACAATGAAATGGCAATCATCAGAGCTATCACTTGGCATTTCCATATTTGAGCATACTGCATCATTAGCACTGCTGCTATCTAAGTCTAGCTCAAAACTCTCTCAGTGTGGATGGGCTGGAGACAGACATCTTCCATACTCAAAATAGCAAACTCTTGGGCATTATTAATTTTAGAACCCCCCTCATGTTCATCATAGGGGCATGTGAACAGATTGTTTGCGGTCTGAAGGTTCAACTTGTTACACATATAATCTTTGTCAAACCTATTTTGTACCACAGAAGGGGTTGCTTTTTCCATTCCACAGCCAGAGGCCAAGGAAGTCATCAGGTGCACTAGAGTACCTTCAGAGGGTTTGCAATCCAATACCACTTTTAGCTGCCTGTCTCCAGGAGACACGTACTGAGCAGAAAACCACCTAGAAAGATAGAACACCATCGTTCGGAAGTTTATGTCCCTGGTGATGTCTACCAGCTTGGTATCGAGAAGCGGAAATACCATTGTATGACCCTTCTGGGTCACCCCAGTGCACCACATAGCCAAAATTAGCTGTGTCTTTAACACAAAACAGCACCAGTGAAATCTGTAGGGTTTAAGGCTGACATTGAACAACCTGGACAACTGGTCATCAGGGCCAATCATAGTCTCTGTATTGGGTGGACATTTGGTTCCCACCAGCACATGATCCCAGAAATCCGGTATGTGAGGGATGCACACATATCTGTGGGCCACCTCAACTGGCATTGATTGATTTTTCCAGTACCTGAACGACATTTCATCCTTCATCTGAATGAGATGATTGAAAGCTGTGTAGATAAGGCAAAAAAACAGAGAAAAAAAAGGTTAGTATTTGTCAACATACCTAAAATCCTAATAACATTATTATTTATTATTAATAATAATAAAAATATACACCTACCATGGTGTAGCTCATGGACTTGAGGACCCTGCTCCTGAGTCATGATTTGCTGCACATAGCCGTTGATGTGTTCAGCGGACTTGAATTGGTCACCACGTTCCACTTCAAGGTCCCACTCCCCCAGCTTTTCCAGCTTGGAGCAACTGGTTAGATTGTTGGCTATCATGTTGACGAGCCCTCGTGTGGAGAATACGTTGTGCACTCTGCAACCTTTTTGCCTACCATAACATATTGTGCAGAGCACACAGCCACACACACATTGGATGGGTCTGTTGAGCTGAATCAGGTATTCCTGACAGATCACGGTTCTGTTGAAAGTATTCTTACAACTGTTACACAACATCAATTTTCTCACCATGGTCAGCAGTGAGTTGTTAGCCTCCTGACCATTCACCTGTGGAGTGTTGCCTGGGTTGAGCTTTTGTTCATTGCACAAAGTAGCTTTTGATTGTGGAGGTGTGGCGAATGACTGTTGTGACTGGCAATGATGATGATGATGATGATGATGATATTGATGATACTTGTGGGACTGTCACACACTTGTTGTGGTGACTCTTGTGGCTGTGGCATTTGCTGGTTGTGTTCCGGATGCGCCGGGGATTGCTGTGAGGAGCTGGGTTCAGCAGAGTGATTTCTCTGTGAGGTATACTCACAGGCATTACCTTTAACAAGCATCATGTTTCTTTGATCCCAGATCCCATCTACACAGGATGCATACATCATCTCTACAGGACATTGCCCTCGTGGGGACACCTGTTGCTGAGGTGACAGCTGCTGCTCGTGGTCATGGTGGGTTTTGGACTGCTGTGGAAACTGGTCCATTTCAAAGTTTAAGGAATTTAAATTCATAATGAGTTTTCCGTAAGTGTCTCTGCAGATGGACTGGTTATATGGCTGGAAATAGGAATGTATTCAGGGATTCAATCTAGCCAGCATTCCTCGAAAATTGTTTGCGTACGTGATAGCCTTGGCCACATCATCCACCTCCCTGCATGTGAGACACATGGGGACAAAAATCATGTTAAGTTCGTACATGCATCAGTGCATTTGTAAGTGTGGAAAAGTACACTTTGAAAAGTACACATCTCTACAGGCCTTTGTAACGGTGCTCTTGTAACTCATGTTACAGAAATCCTTGGACCTAGCACAGAGGCCTTCTCGGGATTCATAGATCCCCCTGCGGTTAACATGACTCGACTCGTGTCTTATTCCACTAACGCCAGAAGAACGCCCTGGGTCCGGGGAAGTGGTAGAAGATCTGCCGGGGCGGTGTTTCGAAATGTTGCCACTGCCAGAGGTAGATGGGCCACCGCCGCTGGTAGACGAATGCCATTGCTTGTTGGGTGCCCGCTGGAGGGTCCCAGTGTCCCCGGGGCAGGGGCATAAGACCTGTCTGGGTTGTGGTTAGAATATATGCCTGGGCGGTGTTTCGAAATTTTGCCACTGCCAGAGGTAGATGGGCCTCCGCCGGGGGTAGACGAACGCCGTTGCTTGTAGGCGGGTTGCCCGCTGGAGGGTCCCAGTGTCCCCGGGGCAGGGGCAGAAGACCTGTCTGGGTTGTGGTTAGAAGATATGCCTGGGCGGGGGTTAGAAAAATTGCCACTGCCAGAGGTAGATGGGCCTCCGCCGGGGGTAGACGAACGCCGTTGCTTGTAGGCGGGTTGCCCGCTGGAGGGTTCCAGTGGCATTTGCCGTTTCAAACCGTTGCACATCTGTGGGTAAGGTGAGTCTTTCCTGCTCCGGGTGTCGAGTCTCCCATTGAAAGCTTGCTCTAGCGTGGGGTAAACCGGAGCATTGTGCTTCACCACAGAGTTGTCTTTGTACATGTTACAGTTCTTTCCTGTGTACGACTGGTAACCTGTTTCATAACACATCCTCTTCTGCATGTTACGGAAGGGAGTGGGTGGGGATTCTCTCATGGCATCCTGCTGATACAAATTGTCTCTTGTGCTGCATTTCGAACTATGTCTTCAATCCATGTTATAGTTCATCACAAGCTATCCTGTGTCTCTGTTAGAAGTCAATGACTCAACCTAATCATAGGTAAGGTCTGCCTGCTGTGCACCATGTAATGTGTACTCCTCCTTGTTTGAGTAGAAATATATAGGCAACATAGGCAAAACAGGGGTTGGAGTTTGATACTTGGTTGGATGACTCAACCAAACTTGGTGTGCTTAACTGTAATTGGAGGACTCACCCAGATAATAGCCTTGAGTGATGAACACACTTTCAGAGGGATGATGGCTACTCCTTCGTCTTCTCCATGTGGCCTGGCTCCGGCCATCCAGAGCCTCTTGCTTCAGACGCGGTTTGTGATTTATATAGCCGGACAGTTCCAGTCTGTGCAGTCTGGGGCGCGCTAAAGAGAAGAAGAGTGACATCAGGACTTGTGTGCGCAAGTGTGTGTGTGGCAGTGTTAATCTTGTTCTTATAACTCTTGTGCAATAAACACAATAACAGAATCATGTTTTCATTGGACAATAGGGAAGCTGGAGTGAAAACCATAATGTGAAGACTTTAAGGTTGGTTTTTGTCACTGTGATTTCTTGGAGAAAGGTTGAATAAACATTCTTGTAAAACATTGCGAATCAAGCTCGTCATTTCACAAGGTGTTCAAACTCATTCAACATTTGTAGATGCACACATATGCGCTGTTTGCAAAATCAGACTTGAATGGTTGCAGCTATAGACATATGTTGGGGATCAACAATAGTTGAAATTTGATTGCTAAAAAAAAGTTATCATTTTATTATTAAATATTTTGAAAAAAAATTATTAAATATTAATATTAATTATTAATTAGATAATCAATATATGCCTTTGAAATCAGTCTAAATAATCATTGTAATTGACAATAATATCAAAGATATCCCAATTAAACAGTAATGAAGGTATGAACCCGAGCACTGACCCTCTCAACCTCCGTTTGTCACAATATTCATGTACAAAAGACACAGACCATTCCTTTAAGTGAATAAAAGTAATAATTTATCAAAGCAAATAAACGTAAATTAAACAATTGCACTCACTGAAAAGTTATTGGATCTAATCAATTAACATTAACGTATAATTAGAATTTTATAATTTGGAACAATAAATTGTACTTACTAAAGCAAAAAAAAAAAAATCACACAAGCCATTTACAACATAAACATCAGTGTGTGTGTGCACGAGCACAGCAAAGCGCTGTCGTGTGGCGTCTCGGAACGGCGCTACTGTCAGGGAACGGTATGAAAACTTTATGAGAAATGTGAATGAATGAGGGCAGTGAGGGGTTTTCATTTACACTTTTAAATACTGCTACAAAACAGTTTTTAGTTATTTATTCGTCGCTCATTAGCATTTATTTTCAAAATTATTATCGATGTATTAACGAGCTGCTGTGTGGATTCATTGAGGAGAGGAGACTGACATGCTGCACTTTATCACTGTGTGACGGTGTGGACTGCGGAGCTCTGACAGTGTGATGCACCGAGACCTGCGGTCACTTCACCACTGACTCCCGGGGAGGCTGTTTGTCTTATCGTCACTATCGTTTCATAAAGTTACTGATAAATGTGACGAACATGCGAATTAAACTGTCTGTTCATAAGGATACTGATAAATATGATTAACACATGAATTACAGTTGGACCTAAACATGTTGAGTGAAAGACTGTGAGTGAGTTACAAAACTACTTTTAACATTTATTGCTCACAATAATATGATCATGAGTCTGCAGGTTTATTTTAATATTTTATGATTATCATATTAACCATAATATCAATTATAACCATAAGTAAGCTTTATTTGTAAACCGCCTATCCAAAAAAGGGGTTAACATTCAATGGAATGGTTTTGTAATCACCATATACTTAATGTTGTCATGAAATCCCTGAGTTCTGTGACAGCCAAAAAAAAAAGTTGTGTATTTTACAACATTTTGATTTATTAGCATAGCACTACACACACAAAGTGTCTCCTCATGGCCAACAACTGTTTTGTGAAAATGTGCCTTTTTAGAATTTTGGTAATTATTTTTTATTGGTATTTATCAGTAATATCTTCATATATTAATCAATAACTCCACTATTATACATTGCAGAGTCACCAAAATCACTAAACACACCAAGGGTCTCATCTTGGTCATACTACAATAGAGTGTTTTGTGAAAAATGTGCCTTTTAAACAATTTTGGTGAATTATTCTGTGAAATAATTGTTTATAACTTTGCTACTGTATATTGCAGAGTCACCAACATCACCACAGACAAATATGTACTTACAATGGTCATAATACAGCTCTTATTTAGGACAAAAAATTATTTTGGTGAATTACCTACTGTAAATTGTTGAGTCACTAAAATTGTGTAAAATAATTTCTGGCCAAAATTAGAGTTGTAATGTGACCATGGGAAGATCACTTTTGATCGAGGTGATTTTGGTGACTCTACAATGTACAGTAGCAAAGTTATTGAAAAATATTTCTAATACAAATTCCCTGAAATTGGTTAGCATCATTTTTGTACAAAATAAAAGCTGTAGTATGACCATTAGGATCTTTGTCTGTGGGGATTTTGGTGACTTCACCAAAATTCTTGAAAAGGTACATATTCACAAAAAAAGCTGCTATAGTATGACAATGACGAGATTATTGGTGTAGTGATTTTGGATAAAAACAATAAAAGGGTGCCAACTTATTTTCATACATATTAGTATACCGTTGTCTTTATACACCGGTATGTGGTACATTTATTTCCATTAAGTGAAACTATAACAGCTGGTTGTTTGGGAGAAGGACATGTAGGCTTTAATTATTATTTTAGCTGAGTGTGAATGGATATTGTAGAAAGCTTTTACCCTGCCCAAATAAAGAGCATCTAATGTCACCAGCAGAGGTCGCCATCACCCACAGTGATGATGACTGCTCATCACCCAAGACTGACAAGGCTTTAAATTCCAATATAATAGTATTAATAATCATTTGAAAATTAGAACCTATGATTAAGTTATGATGACTACAGTGTTGATGTTTAGCCACAAGGTGACGCCAGTATCCACCCAGGGATTTTTTTTTGTGCTATAGCCTATGATCCTGTATGATTAAAAAAAATGGATCTATAGTATGTAATTTGGCTCATCGCAGGTCACCTGGAATACAAAGCAAACTTACCTGACTCAAATGCACATCTCTAAAAGTCTTGTATTGTCGTCCCAGGGCAAAACACATTAATGTATCTTTTAATGCATACTAATGAGTCATTCAGGGAGTTATTGGATGTTTTTTGTTTAACCTTCACATTGCTGTACTTGCAGACTATGGATGATAGAATAGCACCTGAAACATGTGGTTTCTGTGTAATTAAATAATAAAAACAAGTAAGTGTGCTTTGACCTATCATGAGCCAGTTTACATACTATAGATCCATTTCTCAGCATATTTGTATTCCAAATCATACAGGATTTAATCCTGTATGGTTACAGGATTAGACAAAGTTACAAAAAGACGATGATTTTTACCATAGGACATGAAAAAAATGTGAAACACCGGACACAGACGGATAGTCACGGACAGTCATTTTGAGGCCAATGTAAGCGATATGCGGAAAGTTGTTGTTTACTACTGTTGCTAGGCAGCGGATGTTTATCCGGCAGCACAAGTTGAATAATTTTGGTTGTACGCCCCCTGCCGTTGCGGCGAATACTGCAACGGACAACATGGCGAGTATAAAACGCATGGACATCCATGATAAAACGCCTCCATGTGTGTGAGTAGGGCGCGTGCTGTCTGCGCACCCCGCACCACATCACACGCACAAGTATAAACAAGGTTCAACGTGAGCTTATGACCCGCGCCTGTTCCTGTCAGATTAAAACTCATGCACTGAATCAAAAATGTTTACAGCCTTTAACATATTACATATGGTAATTAACAGTGTTGTTACAATGTTAAAATAGTTTATGCAAAAACTGCAATTGACATTAAATATTTGTGTTGCAGTTAAATAAATATTTTAAAGATGTATAACCAGACTTCTTTGTTGGTTTTGCTATTTTTGCTATTTAACACATTAGGCACATTACATTAACCTAAAACTTCATTAAAATGCCACAGTCTGTTTTTTTTTAGAATGTAGACATTAAGAGAATTAATCATTATGCAAGTACTTACTTACTTACTTTTAATACTTAAAGTACGTTTAAAATCAGGTACTTTTTACTTTTACTTAAGTAGGGTTGTCATTTTGGTACTTCTACTTTTACTAAAGTAAATATTTCTCTGGTTATTTGTACTTTTACTTAAGTACTGAGATTCAGTACTTCTTCCACCACTGCAGGATTATACCCTATAAAACGAAACATAATACATCCCTGTGTGGATACGGGCGCCACATTGTGGCTAAACATCGACACTGAATTCATCATAATGTAATTACGAGTTTTAATTTTCAAATGATTATTAATAATATGGTTGTGCCTCCATAATACTACTACTACTACTAATAATAATAATAAAAATAATGATAATAATAATAATAATAATAATAATAATATTACCGATTACTGAATCACTTGAATCAGTTCATTAAAATAATTTGTTAAAAATATTCATTCACCGAATCGTTCAGTGCTTAGCAGGAGCCCAGTGCCCTGCTACGTGACTCACCTTCTCCCCGAGTGCAATACGTTCGCACCGTGGGTCATAGAGTGAGTGACAGCGCGGATGAGATTCATGTCCTCAGCCACAGTACACCAGCTCTCTCACTTCATGAAGCGTGGTGGCCGGGAGAGGAACTGCCGCGTGCTGAGAATCACATGTCAATCTTTGGCAAACGACGCCAGCTGTCGGCGGCGAGCGAAGAGGGAGTGACTAGTAATAAGAACTGTGTCTGTCGTGCTGCGATTCGTACACACTGTCAGTTCACTGACTCAGTCGTGATTCGCAAACGAATTGAGACAGAGAGCTGTCACGGAGGAGGACATGAATCACGTTCAGCTCGCGCTGTCACTGACTCTTCATGATTCGCGAACACAGAACTGTCACGGATTCAGTCCACGGCGAAACAGTCGCGGTGGCTCGCTGCATTATAGAAGACTTTTACAGACAATTTAGCGTCCTTTTCTCCAAGCTAACGGCTAATGTTGAGTCAAGCTACGCAACACACACACACACACACACAGAAAAGAGAGACTCGCCATAGCTGTCAGATTTAAAATAATAATAACAAATGTATATGTGCGTATTATTATCCTCTCTGTGCCTCCATAATACTACTACTACTACTAATAATAAACTTTTATATTTTAACTTTTTATTTAAGTATTATTTTTTTAGTATTATCATCATCATTATTAACATTATTATAATGCTGTTTTGCAATTAAACTGTACTTTTATATCAAAACTTGTTTGTTTTGAGTGTTTCCTAAATATTGACATGATGACACACAGACTCTGAGTTTTGATATAAAAGTACAGTTTAATTTTAAAACAGCATTATAATGTTAATAATGATGATGATAATACTAAAATAATCATACTTCATTAAAAGGTTAAAATATAAAAGTGTTTTTATTATTATTATTATTATTATTATTATTATTATTAGTAGTAGTAGTAGTAGTGTTATGATTTGTATTAAGGTGGACCCGGAAGCAGACGGCGACGGTAGGTAAGGTACCTAAAAGTAATATTTATTTACAAATAACGATAAACAGAAAGCGACTTCCAAAACTAAGGGAAGTGAACGTGTGAATGACAGAGGGAGAGAGAAAGGAGAGTGCAGCTGCGGCAGGATCAGCGTGGCGGAATGGCGACGTTCCAGCACGGAACATACTCACTGGTTTCAAGAGTCAGCAGAGGAGATTCCCAGGAGAATAGGGAAAACCAGCACATCGACCAGTGACTTCTTGGAGGTAGGAGACGCGGCGACCTGGATCGAGGAGAGACGAGTGAGTATTCAAACAGGAGGTAAGTAAAGCGACAGAAGAACTCCATGACGTTTACCAACTGAGTGTGAACAACGATCTGATGCCGGTGAC
The DNA here is from genome assembly GCF_963457635.1 of Microchirus variegatus. Taxonomy (NCBI): domain Eukaryota; kingdom Metazoa; phylum Chordata; class Actinopteri; order Pleuronectiformes; family Soleidae; genus Microchirus; species Microchirus variegatus. The sequence goes on along the minus strand of NC_139813.1, from coordinate 416,575 downwards.
GAGGAACGGCTCCGCTTATGAGTCCTCCTGATTGCAGATCAGGAGCAGGTGAGGCGGAGCCGCGCAGGTGTAGTCAACCACCGGCGTCTTGAGGGAAAGTAGGTCAACCACGCCCCCTGCAGAGAGAGGAGGAAAGGCACGCAGCAGCAGTACACGAAAACAATAATACAACTAAATAATAAAAATGTGAGGAAGGTGCAGGTGAGATCGTGACAAGTAGTATGAGTATTATTATTATGGAGGCACAGAGAGGATAATAATAATATGCACATATACATTTGTTATTATTATTTTAAATCTTGCAGCTATCGGTGAGTCTCTCTTCTGTGTCTCCTCTCCGCTCATTACTTTACGTGTACCATGTCTGTTAATGGGGCGGGTGTGTGTGCGTGTGCGCGCGTGTGTGTGTGTGTGTGTATGCGTGCTTGTTTTCAAGTGGCGTAGCTTGACTCAACATTAGCCGTTAGCTTGGAGAAAATGACGCTAAATTGTCTATAAAAGTCTTTTATAATGCAGCGAGCCACCGCGACTGTTTCGCCGTGGACTCAATCCGTGACAGTTCTGTGTTCGCGAATCATGAAGAGTCAGTGACAGCGCGAGCTTTCATGGCCAAACTGGACCAGTGCACCAAGAAACTAATGGATGTGGTTTCATCAAGAGGAGGAGAATAGTTGCAAGTTCTATAATATGGCTAATACATGGCTTTTGCTGTTAAGTATCTATGGAGACAGGTGGTCAGCTTATTCAAGATGCTTAAGGAACACATAAGGAATTACACAATGCTTTTGTCACTGAGGAGTTGAAATTTGAGTTTGTTTTCTTATTTTGCAATCTTAAGTTTACTTCAAAATAATAAATAATTGCAAAAGCGGTGGTTGAACTGTCTTTCTTGAAAGCTACATTATCAAAAAACCTAAAATCAGATTTTTTTATATTGTTGCTACTTAAAAAAAGTTGTGTCCATTATTACTGTAATTAGCTAGACAACAAATAAAAGTATTTTATAATAATATGGTAAAGCCAGCTGGAGTAACTTGAGTTATCAACTTAAAAACATGCCATTAGGCTAACCATTATTAAGTAAGCAGTACTTAATAGAATCTTTGACTGAAAAGTAAAAGCTAATTCGCCCAAATGAATATAGTTTGTTGGTTCAATGTTATTTCAAATTAAGTTGTCACAACTAAGAAAGACTAATGGAAACTGTTGCGTTGATTTTTTTTGTTGACTCTAAACATTTATTTTTAGAGTGTATGAAAGCAGGACGTCGTGGGTCCACAGTCTCATCCATGAAAATATTTGAAACCTCTCTGACACGGTTGTCAAAATAAACTGTGACATAATCACAAGTTGACAATTCGACAACGAACACGTGACGTAGTCACAAGTTGCAAGGCATTTACACATTTACAAATGTCTTCATAACTTGTAGAAAGTGTCACAGAGCTTTAAACTCAGTTTGACTTCAAACATTTATTCAGCATCATTACATGTGTGCTTTATTCATTATGATCTGTCTTTCTCATGTTTCTACTGTATGTCTTCACTAAATGTTTGAAGAGGACATAAAATGCAAAGTTAATGGCGCTAACATTTTGTACACTCTGTGTAATCCGAGGGAATGTTATGCACATGCTGCAGTCACAGCAGTGAAACCAGGAATGTTAACTGATATGGTTCTTAACACAAAAGCGACAAAAATATTTTAGTCTTTTAGTAAATTTCAATCTTTATAGCTGTAGTACGTAACTTTGAAATACCATTAAATGTCTGTTGTTGCCATTGCCAGATGAGTTAACATTGTGCTGATTAATGTCTCTCTCTCTTACAGTGTTGCGCTGATTACAGGCTTGTGTTGATGAGCAGTACAGCCTCCTGAGGTGGGCTCCCTCGGAAGTTGGATGATTACAGTCTGGGCTCTACGTCCATTGGAAAATAGAGTGGTCTTCAAGAGTCTACACCATGAAGGAGGATACAGAACAGAGATTCCTCGTGACCGAACATCCTCCGTGGTACTACCAGTCAGATCCCAGCCTTGGATTCAGGTGTGAACGTACAAAAGGCCTGAGACAAGTCTGGTGTCAATCATCTTCTGGTCTCATACGGTAACTACACAAGCCTCTATGCACCTAATAAATGGCTGACAGGTACCGCCGGTGAGAAGGTGATCCCGATCGTCACACATTACGTTGAAGACCACAACCTCACCTACTATGACGAAGGGAGGTCAATGGTAGGAACCTACACCTTCTCCATTACGCAGATGGGGAACAGTAAGAGCGAGTCATACTTTTTGCAAGAGGTACTGTTCGTCCCGGGACCTAAGAGTCTCGACGTGCTGAAAGCGGTAACAGGTGACAGGTTCCAGTTCTGGGACATGGCACTCGAGGTGCCCACACACATCACGGCTCTTGTGCCGTCCTTTCAACAAATCCACCGTACACAGCTGCTGCTCGCTGAGCCTCTTCAGGGCAACTCAGACATGGCAGAGCTAAACCCAATGTGCTGTGTGCTCCAGACGGCTTCCAGTGGAATGTCTAACATCAACAGTCAGGCCAGCGTGGATTGTTTCACCGCAGAACAAGTCGTCTGTGATCTGAGTCATTTTGAATACCATTCCGGTGGAACTCCCACTGTCTACTTTAGGAATCGAAGGCGAGAGCACATGGTGCCCGTTGTTGCTTTGAGAAAGGGACAAGCCAAGGTCCCCGCGCTGTATGTGTCTACCACCTTGAGGTTCTGCAGGGCTGTGAAGCAATCGTGCGTCAAGGGTAACGGGGATGTTGTAAGTTGTTGGAACGAGACGCTCAGGGAATTGGAGAGACCGACCTTCATCACCGGTCCAGAGATGCATCAGGACATACACATTTCCGCCTTAACATCGTTCATCAGGTGTGTGAATCAAAGCAGCTGGTGCAATTACATACCCAAGCACGTGGAGAGAATGATTATGGACCCTCTCATGGGAGAGGTGGTGGAATTGGCTATTAAATTTATGACCAGCAAGATTCCTAATGCGTTCGCTGTGGCAGAGCTGTTGCACTGCCCGATTGATACAGTGAGAGAATTATCAAGGTGTGGAAGAAGAACAACTCTGACAAGATCATGCACGCAACCATGATGAAAAGGTGCATACATTATGTGGAGGATCGGATGAGATCATACTGGGCCGAGCTGACCCACATCGTGTCTCGATATGCTGAAAGCAAATACACTAACGAGGGCAAGGTCACAAAGGTCAAAGAAGAGATGTCTGTATATCAGACAGACATAGCCAAAGCCCAGAAGATGTGGTACAGACTGTCCAAACAACGTAGAAACAGGATTAAAGAAAAAAACAAGGAGCTTGAATCTATGTGCGCCAGTGTTAAAGTGCTCTTCCTAAGACTGCGCACATGTGACAAGAAATTAAAGAAATTGCTGAAGGCAGGAGAAGAAGAGCCACAGAGTGAGTCCTCATCATGGCTACACTCTGACATGATGCCACAGATGGTGCCACCGGAAAGGATGAGAGTCTGTGTTGCACTGCGACACCGGAATCTTGGCCTATTGAGACATGGCTAAATAACATGTCCACTCTGCTGCTGTGCGAACCCTGGTTGACGGAAGATCGGCTCAGGCCAGAAGCTGTTTGTACTCTCCTGGGCTTGGATCACACTCTTCTGGACAAAAGACACAGTGACATCCTTCGAGAGTGGGTCATTGAAAACCGAATCATTGTCAACAAACTCCGCGTTTACCGAGTGCAGGACAGACTCACTAAGGCTCTGGTGGACTGCTTAGAGTCAACGTCTAGCGACAACTGGAGAGTCAAGGTCATTTCGTCTTTCAAAGACCAGCCTGCGGCTAAACCGACCAAGAAGAACAGGGATGTTCAAAGCAAAACGTGCTTTGCTACCAAAGGCAACTTTGGCAGCTTCGCTCCGAAGAAAGGATTCCCTCAACCCAGAGCAGTGAAGAGAGATCGGTTGGCCTGCAAGTCGAATACAGTTTCGGCCTCTAAGTCATCTATCTCTAGGAAGGACAACAACGGTGCTTGCTTTTTGCTGAGGGAGGCTGTGGATGTGGATGCGGATTCGGAAGACCCCGGGGACGACAGCTACAGTCTCAACGAATACGATTTAACCGACAATTTCATAAACGACAGAACTGACGAAGAGGACACCAGCAGCGATGAGGAGGAGACCGAGAAATAATTTTGTGCACAATTTAACAGGAAGGCCGCAAAGAAGAATAAGCGCTTCACGCGCGTGTTTCAGTCAGAGTCCGATGACACCGACCCTTGCTCAAACGACGGAACTGACGAAGAGGAGCACAGCAGCAGCGGTGAGGAGGAGACCGAGAAAGAATTTTGTGCGAGAAGAGAACAGGACAATAAGTCAGCTGTGGCTGAGCAGCTTCTTCACAGGGACAGCGAAAGCACAGAGACTGCTGGTATGTGGACTGTTAGCATTTTAAGCTAGCGATCTTTATGCTAACGTGTTAGCAGACTTCATCGTCACAAAAACAACAAACAGATGATTATTCCGCGGCTGAAAAAGAGCAGGACACACACGGTAGTTGTCTGAGATGATGACATGACGCCAGCGCCACTCTATCTCCTATCAAATTGGACTTTTGGAGGCGAACAGACGTAAAACTGCAACGAAAAGGAAGCAAGCCCGGACCTCTTATGATCGGAGGCACTGAAGTTCTTATGGGGTGAGTTTTCATTAACGTTGTTAATCGATGTTATGTTAGTGTTCATTCAAAGTCACATACAGACGCACATAGGGACGCTGTCTTTTAATAATCCACTGTGCGTTTCATAACGCCGTTTGGCTTCATTGTTATTAGCTGTGCTCGCTTAGCTCCCTAGCTCGGTACTGTATTATTACAATGAGAATGATGCGCACATCGAAACATTTGTTCGGTCAGATGAGCGTATTATAAGTCGTAAGAGGAGCATGTCACGGCCCTCTTTGAGATTTTGTACACCCGCAGGTTCAGTTTGATAATTCAAATGCTTTGAGACGAAACTCCCGTGTTCGAAACCTAACATTGCATTGAATGATGTGTGAATGCCACACCTTTGCATGCATGAATCACACATGATTAACACAATGTGTGATGAACGTGTTAATTACACGTGCAATTCATGCACATAAAGGTGTGGCATTCACACATAATTCAAGCAATACTACTGATCAATCTATACTGATTCAGTGATTAAATGCCTTTTAACATGAACCATGATCTGAAACAAGTATTTTTTTATTTTTTTTCAGAATCCTGGGCATAAGGATTGGCATGTGAAGTTGCTGCCAACCCATGTGTCCAAGGCCTCAGTGTGTTGTCTATACATGAGGTCGGCTAAGGCTCTTGGTATGTGTATAAATTGATTTCTATACAATAGCCAAATGCTTATATAGACTGCAATATGTAATGTGTAAAATGTGATTTTTTTGGAAAAGTAAAATAATTATTTTCATTGTGTTCTTGCTGTCAACAGGTAGTGGAACACAGCTCTCCTGAAAGTCGCCTCAATATTCCGCAGCTTGTTGGAACTGCAGATGGCAGAGTGATAGTAAAGGCCATCGACTGGCAGACACATCTGAGTCCCTACTTTCGAAAGCTCCCACAGATCGAGAGTTATCAGCACTTTAGGTATTCATATTAAAAATTCTGCATTTTATGAATAAAAAATCACGAATGAACATAATAGTGTTCCATGTGAACAGTGAGCCATGTTTTAAATATCCTGTTGTGTGCTTCTATTCTGTCACAGCTTTGATGCCAACAGACCAGGTGTGGTGCTTGCTCAAACTCACAGTGATGCAGAGCCTATCGAGTTTCAGCTACTGTGCAACACAGGAGTTCTGCCCCCTGTTGACAGTCTTCCCGTCTTGGCCCCACCTGGACTGACCATGGACAGGCAGACGTATCTTTTTGAAAAAATCCGGCCTTTCTGTTCTGATGAGGCAAAAGACTTCACATGCCCAGCACCAAAGGTTACAGCACAGAAGAGTAAGCAGAAGAGGGTGCGTTTGTGATGTCATCATTTAGTCCGCATATTAACTGTGATGGACAGAGTGGGTACAGCCACATTGTGAGGGAGGAACTGGTATTGAAGATGATAATATAGTCCATGGTCTGGAAAATATTCCTTCACACACTTAGATATATTTTATTTCTTTATTTTAGTTCTATGCACCATATATCTGGAACAAACTCCCAGAAAACTGTAGGTCTGCTGAAACTCTCACCTCTTTTAAATCAAGAGTGAAGACTTTTCTGTTTGCCGCTGCATTTCAGTAATTTCCAATACTGCACTGTAACCTCTATTCCTTATATATACTCTTGATTTTATTTTTTATCTTTTTATTTTATTTGTATCTATTTTATTTTTTAATCTTAATCTTTAAATTTTACCTGCTTGTTTTTATTTTAATGTTATATCTGATTTTATAAATGTCTCTTTTCTATGCTTTTTAATGCTTTATGTAAAGCACTTTGAATTACCTTGTTGTTGAAATGTGCTATACAAATAAACTTGCCTTGCCTTACATTGACATGAACTACATTCATTCCTTTTTTTTTTCCAAACTGCTACACTGTTACTGTCCTGTGGGCTAACAGACATCAGATGTCACTGACAGCTAGACTGGGTGGCAGGAGAAACAAATTTTGTTTCTCTTGCCACATGATATAAACTTAAAAAAGTGAACATAACATCTTTTCAATGTAACTTCTTTCACTCAGTGTAAAATGTTGCAATTATTTCATTGTTTGGACTTGTTTTCTGTTTGTCTCTGTTTATGTGTTCATTAGAGTGAGTTAAGCTCATTTGGAGATTTTCCATTTTTTTCTCCTGCCACATGATATAAACCTTAAAAAGTGAACATAACATCTTTACAATGTTACTTCTGGACACTCAGTGTAACATTTTGCAATTATTTCATTGTTCGACTTGTTTTATGTTTTACTATGTTTACGTGTACATTAGAGTGAGTTAAGCTCATTTGGAGATTTTCCATTTTTTTCTCCTGCCACATGATATAAACTTAAAAAAGTGAACATAACATTTTTACAATGTTACTGCTGGACACTCAGTGTAAAATTTTGCAATTATTTCATTGTTTGGACTTGTTTTCTGTTTTTCTATAGTTATAGTATATTATCATGATGGCGCCATGGATGGACGCCTTTGGTGCTTCGCTCCGCAGTACTTTATTTTTGTTTATTTGTCACGTTTTTAGTTGTCCTTTCATTAGCCAGGGACTATTAAAGCCTGAACATTCGACCGGTCACACGTATTTGCCGTTTCCCAACGATTCTGGTGTTTTTACAGAATTTTTAGTTCAGCGCTCCCGTCAATACACCTGGCGAATGTCCGCTCCCTGAACAATAAGATGGACACACTGCTGCTTCTTAACAGTAGAAACTCGGACTTTCACGGATCTGCCGTTCTGTGTTTCACTGAAACCTGGCTCAGTGATTACATCCCGGACACAGGATTACATCTGCCAGACTTTCAACTTCTCCGAGCGACCCTTCTGTCAAACTCCTGAAGTTCGCAGACGACACAACGGTCATCGGCCTCATCCGAGACGATGATGAGTCTGCATACAGACAGGAGGTGGAACAGCTGGTTCTGTGGTGTGGTCAGAACAACCTGCAGCTGAACACGCTCAAAACTGTGGAGATGACGGTGGACTTCAGGAGTTTGTTGTGACTCGGAATCTTGATGAGAACATTATGTAGGAGACGATCTCTGGATGCCAGCCTCCTTTATACAGGTCACTTGCGTCACCCAGGTCACATGACTTTGTTGGTATTATGTCTCAATCTGCGCATGCGGGTGATGGATATCCAGGTTTCATACCGTCTCTGGCGGTCATCCAGAATTCATAGAACCTTTGTACTGATACTGTTTGAATTCGACTGAGATCCTTACAAGTGCGTAACTCTTCATGTGTTTCTAAAACAAACAGTTTAATTATATTTATTTAGTAATTTGCACCAGACAATATTGACTGAACATCATTATAGTTCAGGAGTGTTTAACCAGGCATTTGTAAGAGATGTGTACAGTATGTTTGATGAATTAATAGCAACTTTATTTTATGCATGTTATGTAAGACCTATACAGATACAGGGGCCGGAAAATATTCTGCAAATTTATGTGGCTCAATCTCTGGGAATAAGTACATAAGTACAAACAAGTGGAAAACCTTTTGATGGGAAACTTTATTAAGAATCAGCGTAAGTGAGTCAGTTCATTGAGTGATTTATGTAAAGACAGAGTTCACACTGATAGAATAAAATGTGTTTTTGTGCAAACATGTAACACATGTGTGAGATGTGTGATATAGTTGTGTGTATATTTCAAAATATATCCAATAAAATAAGACTACCCTGTACAAAGATATTAAAAGAACAAAAAAAGAATATGGAATAAAGTTAAATCAACGTTTGAAAAAACTATATTTCCCTTACCCTAACCCTTTTTATTAAAAAAACAAAAAACAAAAAACAAATAGTGAGTTCATCTCAAACTTCTAATATTTCATCTGGCTTTCTGTAGCCAAAGTATTTGAAGTCTGTCTCATAGAGGTTGTACAAATTACTCCTGTCACCTAGAGGCACTGTTTGGAACCAGTTTATCACATAATCCTTGGTAGTCACGTTGACATAGGAAGGCGGAACATTAATTTCATCCTGCAGCTCTAAGATCCTGAGCAGATGTTCAGTGTCCTCTTGCATAGTCTCCTGATGTCCAATGAAATCATACCTGAGAAATGCAGCAAAGCAGTACAATAAATCATACTATTAAACTATTGTTTAAATTTTTCAAAAAGGTTTTTCGTCTTTTTTTTAACATTTGTCTTCACAGTGTCAGTCCTGCTGACAAACATAACCTTACTGTATGAGGCAGGGGCTGCACAACTGGTTCGTCTGTCTCCAGTGTTCATCCATACTGGATTGCGTCAGTCCCTTCTCCAGCACAAATTGAATAAAGTTGTAATATGAGACCTGTATGCCTAATGCAAGTGCCTCCTTTGCTTTCTCTGGTGGATCACTATAGTTGGCAAAACGACGGAGAATATATCGGCCAACGCCATGATAGAAGGCCTGGTTATTGCTCCCAAATTTGTTTCGAAAGGCAGAGATGAGACGTACAAATTGGTCCCGGACAAAAAGGAACTTGGTGTAGTGCTTCAGCTTAGCCTGTATTCAACAAACACAGTAAATATTGATGATCTTACTGTCATTAGAATACGGTTCCAACAAGGTTAACTGCTAATCGGACATGCCTCTTCAGAAATAAAAATGGATGTGGTGTAAACTGAAGGACATGTGAAGACAATTAATAGACTGACCTTGATCTCATTTCTTGGCATGGCCTTTAGGAAAGGTAGAGCGCGGCCATGGACAGGTGCAGTTACATTTCTGGGATCACCATATGGCTCACCCTTTAGCAGTACATATAAGACTTTTTTTATATTGGTAGATGCCACCTGGAAATAAGAACAAGACCAAGAATCAAAGGCATTGTGGCACTATGAGGCTGTACTCAGTCATTGCAGTACACAAAGCTAAATGAGTGTGCCAATAGTGTCATCCATCCATTTTCTACCACTTTATCCTCCACTGGAGGGTCGTGGTGCTGTGCCAATAGGACAGTTTGCCAGTCCATCACAAGGCCACGAGACAAACAACCATTCACTCCTACAATTTAGTGACCAATTTACCTACCTAAAGTGTGTGTGTGTGTTACCTTGGGAACATAACAGTAGATGAGACCATGCAAATCATCCACAATGAGGTGGTGCAGCTTTCGGTAACTCTCTTCTGAAAATTCCTCTCTGTTACCATCACACATTTTGTCTAAAAGCTTCTTTCTTTCCTCCTGCTCCTGATCCATCTTCTTTACTGTGATAGAAGGAATAACATTTAATGTTGTAACTATGATGTCAATTCAAATGTGATTAGAGCTGAGGTCACAGATCCAACATCTACCAGAAATACCCATATGGAGTGGAGACCAAACTACTAATGAATGAAAAACCCATACATTAACATAAACACACACGTTTTACCTGTCACTCTTTTGAGTGACGAGAACACTGGATATAAACAATCCATATGACAGCAGTTGGCGGTTTCCTCTGCGAATATCCATGGCAGCTGGATTTATACTTTGTTGACTTATTTACATGAACAAGAAACAAAGAGAATAGATTTACTGAAATAAAGAACAACACCAATTAGCTTATACAATTAGCTTATAAAACTTTGTCCCAAAAACTGCATGATAGTGATTCCACAAAATTAGAAGCTGCATACTTTTGTTTCTGTGCTTTTCAATTTGTATCAATAGAGGAGGTATAACTTGAATGGTCCTGAATACTCGCTTTGCTGTTTCACTAAATATCACACACAATCGAGCATTATTTCTCGAGTGTGGTTATGGCTCTGGGGAAAAAGCTGTCCTTCAGTCTATTTGTCCGAGCTCGGACACACCTGTAGCGTCTGCCAGAGGGCAGCATGTCGAACAGATGAAAGCCGGGGTGGGAACTGTCCTTAACAATGTTCCTCGCTCTGTTCAGGTAGCGAGAGTGGTAAATGTCCTTTAGGGAGGGGAGAGTGCAGCCGATGATCCTCTGTGCTGCGTTGAGGACTCTCTGAAGACCCTTCCTGTCTGCTTCAGTGCAGCTGGCGTACCACACTGTGATGCAGTACAGCAGCAGGCTCTCTATGGAAGAGCGGTAGAAGTTCACCAGCAGCTTCTCATCCAGGTTGTTTTTCCTGAGCACTCTCAGGAAGTGCAGGCGTTGTTGGGCCTTCTTGGTGATCTCCGTGATGTTTGGGGTCCAGGAGAGGTCAGCCGAGATGACGGTGCCCAGGAACTTGAAGGTCTGGACCCTCTCTACACAGACACCGTTGATGTAGAGGGGAGCTGGGTCTGCGCGGTGCCTCCTGAAGTCGATGACGATTTCCTTTGTCTTTGTGGCATTCAGTGCCAGGTTGTTCGCTGAACACCACGTTGTAAACTTCAGGATCTCATCCCTGTAAGCAGACTCATCTCCCCCTGAGATTAGTCCAACCACAGTGGTGTCGTCTGCAAACTTGACGATGGTGTTACCAAGGTGGGTTGGGCTACAGTCATGGGTGTAGAGGGAGTACAGTAGTGGGCTCAGCACACACCCCTGTGGAGAGCCGGTGCTGAGTGTGCGGGTGGAGGAGATGTGGTCACCAAGTTTAACAGTCTGTGGACGGTTCGTGAGGAAGTCTTTTATCCATGAGCAGGTGTGTGGGTGGAGGCCTAAATCCACAAGTTTACTGACCAGAATGTCCGGGATGATTGTGTTGAAGGCTGAGCTGTAATCAATGAAGAGTAGCCTCACATAGCTCCCCTGGTGTTCCAGGTGGCTCAGCGCAGTGTAGAGAGCTATGGCTATGGCATCCTCCGTGGATCTGTTTGCTCTATAAGCAAACTGATGTGGATCCAAGGTCTGAGGAAGGCTGTCTTTGATGTGGTGAAGAACCAGCCTCTCAAAGCACTTCATGATGACCGGTGTTAGGGCGACTGGGCGGTAGTCGTTGAGGCTGTGGATGATTTCTTGGGCACGGGGATGATTGTAGCTGTCTTCAGGCAGGATGGGATGGTGGCTTGAGACAGGGAACGGTTGAAGATGCGGGTGAAAACTTGTGAGAGCTGGTCTGCACAGGCTTTGAGCACCTTCCCTGGTATCCCGTCCGGGCCAGCTGCCTTCCTTGGGTTTACTGCTCTTAGCACCCGTCTCACTTCAGAATCCTGTACAGTCAGTGTGACGGTGCTGGTGGCTGCGGAGGTGGTGAGGCTGTATGGGGCTCAGTTTTCTCAAATCTTGCGAAGAAGCAGTTCAGCTCCTCTGCCAGCGAGGCGTCTGGGTTCCCAGGTGTGATGTTACAGCCCCTGAAGTTTGTGATATGCTGTATGCCTTGCCACACCTGTCGTGGGTTGAGAGGTGGTCCTCTATCCTCTTCCTGTAGGCCGACTTAGCATCCTTGATTCCTCTCTTCAGGTCTGCTCTGGAGGCACTGTACAGTTCCCTGTCACCTGACTTGAAGGCAGCGTCACGCTTCCTGAGCAGCATTCGGACCTGGCTGGTCATCCAGGGTTTCTGGTTGGGAAAAACCCGGATGCTATTTTCCACAGTGACGTTCCCAATGCAGTACATGATGTATGACAGTACTGCTTCTGTGTGCTCTGCCAGGTCCTGGTGTTCAAATACATCCCACTGAGTGTTCGCATAACAGTCCTGTAGCTGAGAGAGTGCATCGTCCGGCCAGGTTGTAACAGTCTTTTTGAGAGGTGTAGTTCTCCTCCTGAGAGGGGTGTATGCCGGGGTAAGGAGCAGAGAGAGGTGATCTGACTGGCCTAGATGAGGTTGTGGTATGGCTCTGTATGCATGCTTGATGCTAGAATAAACATGATCCAGTGTGTTTGCACCCCTGGTTGGACACTTAACGTGCTGAATTTTTTTTCGGAAGAACCGTCTTAAGGTTCGCCTGATTAAAATCCCCAGCTATAATGTGAACTCCGTGTGGGTGCGCGCGCAGCTGTGTGTTTATTGTTGTTAGCAGGCTAGCGAGAGCTATGCTAACGTTAGCATCCGGAGGTATGTATACAGCTGTAACTATCACTACTGTTAGCTCTCTGGGTAAATAATGTGGTCTGCATTTAACTGACATGCATTCTATGTCTGGGGAACAGTGTTTATCTATGATTTTGCTATTGTTTGACCAGTCATTATGTACGTAAATGCAAAGACCTCCTCCTCTGCTCTTACCGGAGTCTTGGTTTCTGTCCCAGCGGTGGAGAGAGCGGCTTGCTAGCTCTACTGCGGCGTCGGGGATCCGCGGGTGAAGCCAGGTTTCGGTTATAATCATAACACAGCAGTTCTTAACATAGCGATTCCCAAAAAGATCTATTCAGGAGCCTTGACTTCACTTTGTCACCAAATGACCATGCTTCACGCAACAGTTGGATACAAGGCACTGCTGGGATTTGAACCCAGGATTTCCTGTTTACAAGACAGGCACTTTGACCAGCTAAGCCACAGCGCCTTTCTAAGAGTTTAACCAGGCATTTCTAAGAGATGTGTACAGTATGTTTGATGAATTAATAGCAACTTCATTTTATGCATGTTATGTAAGACCTATACAGATACAGAGGCCGGAAAATATTCTGCAAATTTTTGTGGCTCAATTTCTGTAGTACATCTATCTATCTAAAGCAAGTTGCATCTGTTTGTCTTTCTGTCTGTCTGTGACTGGCATATCTCGCTGACCGTTAGTCAGATTGCCCTAAGACTTTGGATATGAGTTAAGCATGGCCTGATGGTGTGCATTCTTGAATTTTTTGGAGGAATTTAAATTTTCACTGATTTATCGTGCTACACCAGGCAGGCGGCGGCTCATCAGCTGCAGCTGCACTGTGTGGAGCGGGGAGGTTTGAGTGTCCTCACGGTGGGTGAGACATTTTCACACGTTCACTGCAGAACACAGTGTTATACTGAAACAACGAGGTGTCCATTCACCAATACGCAAGGACATATTTATTTTGCATAAGCATGCTATTACTTTGCGGCTAACTTGGCAAACCTGTCTCCAAAGGTAAGCTAGCAAGGCTACAATTAGAATTAGCGTGACAGGAGCACACTCGTCAGAAAAGACGCTTGTGTACAGTGTACTGCTTCACCCAGTGTGACTGATGTCCTGGACTGAGATTCACAGCCAGCTAAACTCTTTCTAACATGTTGATCCAAGGAACAGGCTGGAGTTGTGACTTAATCGCATTTAATGCCAGAAAGTGTAAAACTGAAACAAATACAAAAGAATCAATTACCACAAGGTAAATAATACACATTTACATGTAGCCTGCTAACGGAAGTAGCGGATCTAACAAATACAAATCTACGGCAGAGTCCTCATTAACAGGGTTAGGGTTAGGGCTAACTACAATAAACTACGGAAATGTTTGCAATCTACTAATGGAACAAACGTGAGGAAGAAGAACATATCTTTCTACAGAGCAGGTAAAACCAATAACTTCCGGGTAGCCTACATCACTTCCTGTTAAAACCATGGCTGCAAAAAACACTTAAATGAAAGTACTGCGCCCTCTACAGGCCAAAAAATGCAACTGAAAGTATAAATGTGCACAGTTCCAACACACTCCCCGCCTGGCATTATTTTTAAAAATGCCACAATAACAATTTACATAATCTAATCTACTGGAGATAAGAGAACAATACACTCTGAAATGGGTCTGAGGAAAGTCTTGCTAGACTTGTTGTGGGTAACCTTGACCTCCACTTTCCTGACAAGTCCATCTTTGCTTGGAAGAGCCTTCACTATGACTCCTGTTGGCCATTAATTTCTTTTCAGTTGCTTGTCCTTTAGAAGAACAATGTCTCCTTCCTTCATGTTTGGCCTGATGAGCTGCCATTTTTGACGACTCTGGAGCATGTTGAGGTATTCTTTCTGCCATCGAGCCCAGAAAGTGTCAGCGAGAACTTGAACCCTCTTCCACTGATATTTGAACATGTCAGCTTTGGTGAAGTCCCCGGGGGGAAGTGAGAGGACACCAAACTTCTGGGTGAGTAGCGTTGAGGGGGTTAAGATCAGAGGAGCTTCTGGGTCAGTGGAGACAGGCACTAATGGTCTTGCATTAATAATAGCTGTAACTTCAGCCAGCAGGGTTATCAGAACCTCATGAGTCAACTTGGAGTGGCTCGCTTGCAAGAGCATTGAATCCAGGATGCGTCGTGTAATCCCTATCATACGCTCCCACGTGCCACCCATGTGGGATGAGTGGGGCGGGTTGAACTTCCATGAACATCTTTGATTGAGGAGGTAGCTGTCTACACTCATCTCACCAGGCTTTGGAGGCTCCAGCTTCAGCTCCCTGTATGCACCTCAACTGCTTAGCAGTCCCTCTGATTGCGAAGAATCTGCGAAGCGCATTGATGAAGCTTAAAGAGCTCATAGTTTCAATCACTTCGACGTGAACAGCTCGAGTGGACATGCATGTAAACAAAACCGCCCATCTCTTACTGTTGGCTTGCCCTCCTTTAGTGCGGCGTGCAATGACCTCCCATGGTCCAAATACATCAAGGCCAACATAAGAAAACGGGGGGTCAGTCTGTAAACGTTCGGCTGGCAAATCTGCCATGATTTGCTGCTCCTCTCTGCCACGTAGTTTCCTGCAGGTCACACATCTATGGATAATGCTGCTAATACACCTCTTCGCTCCTACTATCCACAGGCCACTTGCTCTCACCGCTCCCTCAGTAAAGTGCCTTCCTTGATGCTCTACAGCTATATGATGATGGCGGATGAGCAGTGTAGCGATGTGATGCTTGCCTGGGATAAGAAGAGGGTTGGCTTCACGACTTGACACGTTTGACTCTGCAAGGCGTCCTCCTACCCGCAGTAGGTCATTTTCATCAATCACTGGATGAAGCTTGAGAAGAGAACTGTTAGAGGACAGACCTCGTTTTGCCATGATGCATTTGATTTCTTCTGAATACACTTCATGCTGGACACATCTGATCACTGTGTTCTGCTTGACTTAAAGCTTCATCTGTGAGACTTGTCTTGCAGAGGTGCCAGCCTACACAACTGGTCTCTTTTTTGGATTTCATGAAGCTGTGAGAGACATGACGAAGTTGAGCTACTGCTTTGATCAGGGACGTCCACTTAGAGAAGCGCTCAAAGCGTGCTGAGCCCAAATGATTTGTCGACACTGTGGTGGCGAGCACTGTCACTTTGGGGTGAATTTCAACATCTGACTCTGGGTTAATGAGTTCAAATGGGCCTTTCTCAGGTGTTATGCTCTCAGGCTGCAAAATAAACGCTGGACCACAAAGCCATGTGGTGCTGGCAAGCTTCCCTGCTGCTACAGACCTAGAGCCGTGATCTGCTGGGTTGTGCTCTGTTGAGACATATCTCCACTGGTCTGGTAGAGACGATTGCTTGATTCTCTGCACACGATTGTTTACATATACATGAAATCTTCTGTGCTGGTTGTTTATGTATCCTAACACCACTTTACTGTCTGTGTAGAATATAGTTCTGTCTATTTTCATGTCAATTTCTTCTGCGAGGAGCTCTGACAACTCCACACCGAGCACCGCAGCGCAGAGCTCCAGTCTAGGGATGGTGAGCTCTGGTACTGGAGCCAACTTGGCCTTTCCCATGATGAAGCCAACTTCAGTGTGTCCATCTCCATGTGTGACTTTCAGATAGGCTACTGCAGCTACAGCTCTGACTGAAGCGTCTGAGAACATGCAAAGCTCCACACATTTAGCTTGTGAGATGGAGAAGGAGACGTGAGAGAGATATGCAGTGCTTGAAGATCCTGTAGCGACTCTTGCCAGCTTCTCCAGCCATCATACATGTCAGGGGGAAGGGGGCTATCCCACTCAAGGTCACTTTTGGAGAGCTTTCTGAGTAAAAGTCGTCCTTTGATAGTTACAGGGGCAAGGAAGCCTAAAGGATCGTACAAGCTGTTTACAACTGAAAGCACCCCACGGCGAGTGAAGGGCTTCTGGCTCTGAGGAACATGGAAAGTGAATGTATCAGACATGATGTTCCAACTCACCCCCAAGCTGCGCTGGACAGGGAGCTCATCTGTGGAGAGGTCCAAATCTTTGATTTCCTTGGATCTGTCTTCAGGAGAAAAGGCGTTCATCACCTCCACTCTGTTGGAGGCGATTTTGTGGAGACGCAGATTAGAGAGAGCGAGCATTTTTTGAGCTCTCTGCAGGACATTGACAGCCTCAGCTTCAGTTGGAAAGGATTTTTAGGGCATCATCAACATAAAAGTCTTGTTCTATGAAGTGTCGTGCATCACTGCCGTAGACCCCTTCTGCCTCCTTTGCTGCCATTCTCAGCCTGAAGATTGCCACAGCTGGAGAGGGACTATTTCCAAACACATGGACTCTCATGCGGTAGTATACCATGGCAATGGTGCAACCCAGCTGTTAGTTTTGTCTTTGAAGACTCCTTCCATCTTCTTTAAAAAGAGTGTGTCTTCGACAGACGGTGCGAGCTGGTTGGCAGTAACAGTGCGGCAAAAGACAGTCTGGTTGGCAGTAACAGTGCGGCAAAAGACAGTCTCTCCTAAATTCTCTACAGTGGGCTTGGAGTGTGGGTTTGGTGATTGCGACTGTTGAGGAGTTGCTTTTGTGTGACCCATCAGGCTGAAATTCTCCTTCACACTGAAACGGTTGTCACAGGGGGTGAGAAAGCTGGGGCGTCCATTGTCTAACACATGAGTTTTTAGAGCACTCACTTCAGTTGGCTTGTGAGCACTGCCGAGGCACACATCGCCAATGATAACCCAGCCCAGGTCAAGCTTCTGTGCATATGGGTCATTGTGTCTGCCGTTCAACTGTTTTCTCACCTTGTGAGCTCTCAGAAGATTCCGTCCAATGAGTAGGAGGATGTCAACATCTGGGTCGAGGGGTGGTATCTCAGCAGCAATTGACCTCAGATGATGGTGGTGACATGCAGCTTCAGGGGTAGGTATTTCTTCCCTGTTATTAGGGATAGCATTGCATTCAATGAGCACAGGGAGAGGACAGCTCAATTTCCCGTCTGCTGACTCCACCATATAACCACATGCTCTTCTGCCTGATGTTTCTGTTATGCCAGCACAAGTCTTGAGGGTGAACGGTTCTACTGTGCCCTGGATGTTAAACATATCAAAAAATTCAGTCTTTGCAAGGGACAGATTACTTTGATCGTCTATGATTGCATACATCCTCTTGATGTTATGTTGTTGACCTTCTGGAAAGACGTGTACGAGGCAAATCTTGGAGCAGGATTTCCCTGTGATTCCATTTCCACATACCTCTGTGCAGGTGGCCGTAACATCCAGGTTTGATGAGCTCACACTCTCCCCGCCGTGTTCTTTAAAGGATGAGAGGGGCTTTGGTGTCTGCATTGGTGGGCCAGGGTGGAGAGCTGCCAGGTGCCTCTCACTGTTACACTCCACACACTTAATGGTGACATTACAATCTTTTGCCTGATGACTGGTGGATGCTAGGCAACGATAGCAGATGTTATTGTCTTTGATTAATTTTTTCCTGTCTTCCAATAGCATAGTTCGGAAACCTCTGCATCTTTTCAGTGGGTGCGGTTTGTGATGTATAGGACATTGCCTGCTTATATCTTTAGCTGCATGTTTAACCGCTGTGGTTTCATCTATTGACACCTCTGTCTTGTGTACTGTGACTGATGGCCTTGTGTTGTAATTACCTGGGAGCCTCTCTTTCTTAAAGCTGACAGAGGAGGGATGAGCTGTGGTGAAGCTTGGGTCATTCCTTGCTCTAGCCTCTTTCCTCACAAACTCAGAAAAGAAAGAGAAAGGTGGGAAGGCAACTTTATAGTCTTCTTTAAACCTTGACCCAACTGATGTCCACTTTTCCTGAAGGTGAAAGGGTAGCTTCTCCACAATTGGACTTACGCCCCTGGCTGTGTCGAAGTAACTTAAACCAGGTAAGTATCCATCTAGCTTTGCAGCTTCCAGTTCACAGAGCAGGTCGGAGAGCTCTCGTAGCTTGCGAGGTTCTTTGCTGGAGAGCTTTGGAAAGTTTTCTATTCTGGAAAACAGGGCTCTTTCTATTGCTTCTGACGAGCCATAGCATTCTTCAAGTCTTGTCCAGATCATATTTAAACCAGCAGATAGGTGACGTATATTGACTGCTTTCATCCTTTTAGCATGTTCAGAGGACTCAGGTCCCAGCCACTTGATGAGCAGATTTATTTCTTCAGTGTCTGTTAGTCCAAGATCTGCAATGGTACTCTGAAACGTGGTCTTCCAGCTCAGATAAGTCTCTGGTTGGTCATCAAACTTAGTCAGTCCTCCAGTCACAAGCTGACTCTTTGCTAAGAACCTTGTGAGGTCACTGGTTGTGTTGTTAGAAGCTGTGTGGTTTGTGGTAAATCTATACTGTGGCTGTAACACATTGTAGGGAAGACTTTGTTGAACTACATCTCTTTGTAGTGTTTGTTTGCTGCCATCTAGTGGTGAGAATTGGTGGAGATTTGGTTCTTGTTGAAAAGGTGTGAATGTTGGCGAAGGTTGCGCTTGTTTCTGCTGACAGGTGGTGTCACCATGCTGCCTAAAAGTGTCTTTCTGACTTTGAGGAAGTTCAGTGTGATTGTGTTTATTTATGTAATCAGCCACTTTCTGCTCTGGGGTTGCCTGGGTAGGCAAGAAGTCGAACTCACCACTTTGCTCTGCAGCGCCGAGCTGTGCAGCAGCAAACTCCATCACCTCTGCTTTGGCCCTGGTAGCATCAGCCTCTTTCTGTAGCTCAAGTACACCAAGAGTTGCTTCTAAGCAAGCTTTTTCCACCTTTATGTTCATTTCTTTCTCAGCGTAGGCTAGCCTTGCTTTAGCAGCCTGTGCTTCCGCTTGAGCCTTTGCTGCCGCCATACTTGCTCTGCTCGATGTAGTTGACCTGCTTGAAGCTCTTGCTGATGATCTAACTGTCAGCCTTTCTGATTTTGAGGACTTTAAGGAGTGAGCTGAGAGTGATGGGGTCTCCTCACAATCTTGACCTCGAGCCTCTGCGTTCTCCATTATGCTTGGCTGGGAAGGGCTTGTGAAGGTGAGTATGTATCTGTCACTGGCTCTCTAGTCAGCGTCCTACAGTTTGTCAACGTCCCTCGCTGAGTGCTATGATTTTACTGTACTGCTTCACCCAGTGTGACTGATGTCCTGGACTGAGATTCACAGCCAGCTAAACTCTTTCTAACATGTTGATCCAAGGAACAGGCTGGAGTTGTGACTTAATCGCATTTAATGCCAGAAATTGTAAAACTGAAACAAATACAAAAGAATCAATTACCACAAGGTAAATAATACACATTTACATGTAGCCTGCTAACGGAAGTAGCGGATCTAACAAATACAAATCTACGGCAGAGTCCTCATTAACAAACTACAATAAACTACGGAAATGTTTGCAATCTACTAATGCTAAATAATGTTTACTTACTCATATTGCCACTGAAAAGGGATGAAACAAACGTGAGGAAGAAGAACATATCTTTCTACAGAGCAGGTGAAAACAATAACTTCCGGGTAGCCTACATCACTTCCTGTTAAAACCATGGCTGCAAAAAACACTTAAATGAAAGTACTGAAAAAAAAATGCAACTGCAAGTATAAATGTGCACAGTTCCAACACATACAGCAACTAGGAGGTTTTTGACCATAAAAACAAGTTAATGTATGTAAGTAGACCTCCATAACTTTAGCCATGGCAAAAGCGTTCACAAGTCTACTTCGGGACATTTGGAGTTATTTACAGATTCTGAAAGTGTGATTTCTAAGCTTTCCAACAATGTTTTTGAAGAAGATGTGGCCATTTGAATGTCACATTTGAGGGTCACAACACTCCACCCAGTCTAGCTGTCAGTGACATCTGATATCTGTTAGCCCACAGAACAGAAACAGTGTAGCAGTTTGAAAAAAAAAAAAAGGAATGAATGTAGTTCATGTCAATGTAGTGTTATTTGCCTTGAGTACTTCAGTGGACTGATAAGAATCAGAATTTACTTTATTGATCCCCAGAGGGAAATTCTTCTGTTACAAAAAGCACTTGAATAAAAATGAGAAACAAGAAATGTGAAAGATAGATACATACTTCAAATATCAAATAAAACATATCTAAGTGTGTGAAGGAGAGTTCAATATTTTCCAGACCATGGACTATATTATCATCTTCAATACCAGTTCCTCCCCCACAATGTGGCTGTACCCACTCTGTCCATCACAGTTGATATGTGGGCTTAATGGTGACATCACAAGCGCACCCTCTTCTGCTTACTCTTCTGTGCTGTAACCTTTGGTGCTGGGCATGTGAAGTCTTTTGCCTCATCAGAACAGAAAGGCCTGACTTTTTCAAAAAGATACGTCTGCCTGTCCATGGTCAGTCCAGGTGGGGCCAGGACGGTCATCAAAGTGTTTGATTATGTCAGTCAGAGTGCCTTTGCCAATTCTGAAAGAAAAAAAAAATACTTGTTTCAGATCATGGTTCATGTTAACAGGCACTTGATCACTGAATCAGTATAGATTGATCAGTAGTATTGCTTGAATTATGTGTGAACGCCACACCTTTATTTGCATGAATCGCACGTGTGATTAACACTTTCATCACACATTGTGTTAATCACATGTGTGATTCATGCATGCAAAGGTGTGGCATTCACACATAATTCAATGCAATGTTAGGTTTTGAACACGGGAGTTTCGTCTCAAAGCATATGAATTATCAAACTGAACCTGCGGGTGTACAAAATCTCAAAGAGAGTCGTGACAAGCTCCCCTAACGGCTTATAATACGCTCATCTGACCGAACACGTTTCGAAGTGCGTTTTATTTTTATTTTTCTAGTATAGCTAATAACCGTTATGGCAACATAACGTTCTGAAACGCACCAGAAGTGTGTTATCCACACGTTATTCTTGCACAGAAAAGGTCATATGCTCCCGTACATATCGATCAGATGATCGTAGCTTATAATACGATCATCTGACCGAACACAAGTTTCGATGTGCGCATCATTCTCATTGTAATATTACAGTATTGAGCAAACAAGCTAAGCAAGCTAGCAAGCATAGCTAATAACAATGTAGCCAAACGGTGTTATGAAATGCACAGTGGATTATTAAAAGACAGCGTCCCTATGTGCGTCTGTATGTGCCTTTGAATGAACACTAACATAACATAGATTAAGAACGTTAATGAAAACTCACCCCATGCAATAACAAGAAAAAACGTCCCTGTATGTGACTGAACACTAAGGTTACGTATATTAAAACTCACCCATGAGGAGACAGAGCGGTGCTGGCATCACGTCATCATCTCAGACAACTACTGTGTATGTCCTGCTCTCTTTCTGCTGCTGAATAATCATCTGCCGTCCCTATTATCTACATTGGAAATGTTTACGAGCTGGAATCCTGCACACCCGGCGAACCTAGAAAAAGGGCTGAGATTTCGAGTCGGCCGCCTCAAGTTGCTGTGAACATCAACACTCTTGTCCCAACAACGGATCGTAACCATTACATGGTCGGGATTTTGGACTCCACTCGCGTGGTAGAGTATGCACCGCCAGTTAACAAAGTCTGCGTAGCACACAACACAGGCGAAGCAACTCACAATATGAACCTTGTGTCTGTAGATGATGGCTATGTGATAGACAAGCCTGAAATTGAAGAAAAACACGGGATCATTGTCAAGCCCGCAGAATCTTTATTTTTTGTGTCCAACTTCACCCCAGGTGTCGATTATATCAATCTCAATGTCACATGCATCAACTACCATGTAAGCGCTTTGCAGCCTTGTCTCATCGCTATATGTGGCGGCAATAGCAGTTGCAGAAGGGACTATGGGCGTCTGTGCAACTCTGCTCACAAGATCATCAACGACGCTCGGCGAGCTGGAGAGCTGATGAGAGAAGGATTGCAGGAACTTGCTCAGCAAGAAGAGAAGGCTAAAGTGTATGAGATACCGGACAATGCCCCGTTAACCATGGCTCTATAGACCAGAGCCTATCTCCGGAGGTAGAAAACGAAGACTGGTGTCACTTGTGACTGGAGCAGTGGCACTCAGTTTAAATGGGTAGATCAACTGGAAAGTCAGATGGACCAGCTTAAAAACTCGCAGATGGAAGTGTCAAATAGACTAGTTGAAGTTAGCAACAAACTAGATAAAAACATAGCTCTGGTGAACAATAGGATTTCCGAACAGGAACAGAAGATTCAGAAGAACAACGATATAGTCAATCGAAATTTGGCGCTCTTGAAAGACGCCATGATGAGTAACACCGAGATTGCGTTAAGAGACACCAATAGAAAGTTTTCGGTCATGGCCAGCTACCAGATGTGGTATGCTCAAATGCAGAGTGTGACACATCAGTTGATGCAAGCTGCGATGCACACAAAGTTTATGGCGAGGGGTGTGGAAAATTCTCAGACAGGTAGCTGCAAAGAAATCAGGCAGCTGTCCCAGCGGATTGGCTGTCATGCAGGAACATCCCAGTCTTTCTGAGTTTCCTACGGTCGGCACGGCTTTGTACAAAGATCAAAAGTTTTCCATTGTTCATGCTGTGCCTGGCATTGTGGATAAGACTCTGGTGCGTGGAATCATACCCATGCCTAAGATGAGCACAGACGGAATTCCCTGCTGGCCAGATTATACGGTCTGGCTCATAAACGGGGAATTCTACGAGCCGTCAAAATGCTACGATCACTACTGTTACAAACCCGAGAAGCACGAAAGGTTCATTCGGTGCAAAAAAGACTTTAACGAGTGTAAGACCGTGTGTGCTCCCTGTCACAGAGGCATATGTTATCAGAACAACAGAGTGACATGGATGGAAGGGTCCACTGAAGTAGAAATCGTCTCTCCTCCTTAAAAGCCTTTTTCTTCGGTGCATTTTTCAGTCGGACCCGTTTCTTTTGCAGATCTGCTCAAGGGTGAGACTGGGTGGACCTGGAAGTTTTGTAGGCCGATGAGATGACCAACAACAGGTTTACATTCGGAAGTTGGCTCTCCGGATTCGCTAGCGACGTGTCACTCTGGGTTTCGGTGGGACTTCTCATATCTTGGTGTACGTCTATTGCTGGCTTTGGGATACATGTTTTCATGTGGAGGAATGGGAGGGAACGGAGGCTCGGGTTCGAGACAAACTCGGAAAGACCGAAGGGGTAATTGGAGAGGGAATGTGATACAGGGACTACCAGCCACTAATGCACTCTGTGAGACGTATGAAAGTGTTATGATTTGTAAAGTTTATCAGTCTGGGCAAAACAGTATACACATTGATATTGTAGAGCCTGCGAACTGTTTCTTTGTTTTCTTTTTAAAATGAAGCACTGAATGTTCAATTTCTCCTGGTACAAACGGTCTTACTGTTGTTAATAAAAAAAAACTTATGTTTTACTGAGTCTCTACTGGTATTTTTTTTTATCGTTTTACTAACTTTGTATTGTACCTGTATTTCATGCAATGCAGACGACCTTGTATGACTATTCTCCAAACGAACTCTGTGAAACAATGTACTGCAATAAATAAAAACTCAAGAACAGTCACACCGTGAGATGTTTTTTATTGTTTTCCTAGAATGGTCTGTGAAAACCCCAACACAAAGACAACATATACTATAGGAACAAAAGACAACTGCGGCAAGGTTTTCTTGTGCGCTTGCCAACTAACACAAACACAACATACATTTTAGATAGGAACAAGACAACTGTGGCAAGGTTTTCTTATGTACTTGCAAATGTAACCGTAACGAGATAGCTCGGTAAGGCCCAGTTAACATTTGAATGGTATATCCAGCGGAGACTCTCTGATAGTCACACCAGTGGCAAGCCGGTGCCTACGAAATTCAAAGTGTGCATGTTGTAAGGCATATACAACACATTCACGGGGAGGTCTTGAACCCCTGGTATCCTAGGTTTTGAGTACGGTGTGAAAGTAGGGTATTTTTCCCCCACATCATATATTCCGTGGAACGTGAACCGGCCCAAATAGAGCTCACGCAAATATGCAGTGAGCCCTCCTGACATTGCCTTTGGTGTGTAGTATTTGCAGAAAATCCAAAAATCGCACGAGCACTTTTTGGTTTCCAAAAACAGCACAGGGAATAGCTGATCCTCTTTTGGTAAAAGCTCCAATTTACGATCTCTGATCATATGAAGCATTCTGCCAGCCATTTCCATTGGTGTGTTATGGACTCCTTGATTTTTCATCATGCGCAGTTGCTCTTCTAAAGCCGTAAGGAGATCCTCACGAGCAGACAGTAGATTCTGCCGTCTAGCAGTCAGCAACGCTGGCAACAGCTCAAAGAACGTGACTTCATTGAAAGTTAATTTTTGCTGCAATAGATTATTGCAGTGTTTCTGATAGGGTAGTAAAAGCCAAGTCTCAAACTTTCCGCGAATCACTATGCTGTCCGTTTCATCCACTGTGCCAACTTCTGTTGGTAAACTTGAAGTGGGGCTATATTGCAAAACTGTAAACGAAGACATCGTCAAGATCGATTCAGTTGTTTCACGATTGAGACTGTTGGTATAGTTACACGCAAGAGCTCTTAGCTGAATGACACAATTCCACAACAGGAGTCGACTTAAATGAGGCTACAGAAAAAGTTTATTTCTTCATTTAGACAAGTTACATATAAATTGTAAACACAAATTCTTCTTCAATTTTTTTTACATACATATGTACAAAAGATTTGTAACAGTGTAGACTTAAAGTGGTTTGTGACTTCAGTGAAAACCCCTGAATCGCATTGTAAAAATGCATATAAACCCTTGTGTTACATTCAGGTTGAGACCTCTGTATACTACAATCAGCGGGCAAATAGAAATTCATATAAAAAAAAATGTGTATTACGAGTCAGATTGAGACTTGTGTCATACTGCAGAGAACATTAACATGGTATACAATCATGTTGAAATGCATAACCCGTGAATGATCAGTAACAAGTGAATACAAAAAAAATGAACGTAACAAAATGCATTCAAAGAATAGTGCGTCCCTTCATATGGTACAACGCTCAACGTATGTACACTTCACGATTCAAATCTTTGTGTGAGCTTAACGTTGAGTATCATTCAGACTGAATGATTGAATCACTCAGTTTTGATAGAAAAGTCAGATAGCACCATATAATTCTCTAACAATCAGTTTGAGTGTCCTCTCCTTGACTCTACAGGAGAGAGCTGATACGGTACAACGCTCAACGTTTGTACACTTCATGATTCAAACCTTTGTGTGAGTGAAAAACAACGCTCTCGAGATTTGCCACTCTCGATTTAATCTCTTGTGTGAGCTCCAAAGACAACGCTCAACGTTTGTCACTCGGGTTTATATCTGAGCTCAAAGACTGTAAAACACATCTGTGCTTGTGTGAAGAGTTGTAGCAAACATTGACAAGGCATCGTGGTGACTTTCAAAGTCTTTCATGAGATTAATAAAGGGTTCAGAGAGGTCCACCTTTTTGTGGCCAGCATAAAACGATGTAAACTTACTTGCAAGTTTGGGGTTGACTGTGTAGGTGTACTCTTTCCGATTTTTATTCATGGAAACATTATAGTCAATCTCCACACCGTAACTTTGTTCAAACCTTACCAGCACATCGACCATATTCTCTTCACTGTATGCTACATTGTCGAGAATCAGATTCAAGCAGCTGGTGTTTGTGCTATGTGAAAGAAATTTCATTGGAGTCATCGGTGTTGGTTAAATCAAGTCTTTACTGCATGCATGGAGGAGAGACTCTGTCACCAAGATGGTCTAAATGTTCTCTGACTTTGCTTCAGAGAGCTCAAACATATATACAGTCACATCAAAGCAAGTTACAACAAGACAACACACTTTCTTTATGACCCCCACATGCCATCCTGTGCACCTCATGCCGACCCCTGCTTTACGATCCCATCATTTGTTCACAGCTTGACTGTTGGTTAATTGTTATCTTTGAACATACAGAAAGCCTTACACTAAAACCATCCACAGGAACAGGAAAACAATTTATTTCCCACAGCTATACTGCACTTTAAACAATGTCATCAAGTAAAACAACATGCTCTTAAAGTTGGTAGAGTCAACTATTCGTTTAACTCTAGCTTCTGTGAGACATGTGAATTTCACTTGTCCAGTTTTCTGTGTGACGAAGAACCATGTACACAAAAAGATGTCCTGCTCCAGCACAAAGCAACACCAGTGGAATGAAATGTTTTCTTCGATGGTTACATCAAACAGCTTGGTGATGATATTGTCTTTCGCAAACATAGCGGTAGCAGATGTTGGTTTATGTCGACCCACCATCACACGATTCCAGAATCCGGGGACGTAAGAGATGCAGACGTATCTTTCAGCGTAGGTCTTTGGAAGCGATTTATTCTTCCAGTATGAAAATTCCACCGTGTCTTTCATGTTCATTATGTTGCAGTAAGCTGCAAAGAAAAACAAGACAGAATTAAAACCTTCTCTTATTTTTTTTTATTAACATTATTACAAACACATACGCACAAGTGGAAATTTACCTTGAGACAAGTTCATCTCAGGAGCGGTGATGGCTGCAACGGTCTCATCGACTAGATCCTGATCATCACAGTGCAAAGGCCCAAGATCTGCTGAATTTGTAACCAAAGCTGAATCATGTTGCAATTCAAGGTTTTCCACTATAAAAACTGTAGCAGAGTTAACAGGGCCCCGTTGAGATTCCACTTTATGTTGTGTACAGCCCTTCTTAGTACTGTAGCATATTTTGCAAATATTGCATTGACACACGCATTGAATTGGTCTGTTTAGATCAAATTTTTGTCTAGCAGCATTTTAGTTTGAAATGGTTCTTGGCAACTGTGACACTTATAAAATTTTGTAATGTCATCCTTGAAAATTACATTCTGCAAGCCACAGTCTGGGACTCTTGTAAGAGAGTGAGCATCTGAAATGGGCTCAACTATCTGATGCAGTACGTTATGTTGCTGCAGTGAACCATGTGAGTGATGATAGGAACTGTCATTCGAGTCGTCAGAATCTTGACCGTCTTGAATTGAATTGACTGCGTTCTGCTGTTCCGCATGTTCAGCTTTAGTGAGACGCTGCCTACGGTGAACCATCGGGGTTGCCACTAAACCTGATGCATCAGAATTGTTATATTGAAATGTATCAGTAAACACACCGCTGTCTCCGTACCTGCGGACAATGAAAATAAAAAGAAATTAGATATTGTAATAAAACTCTATTCCAAGGTGCTGATAGATATGAATTTTTAACTATTCTTACCAGTTATTGTGAGTGTCTTTCGTAAACTGGGAACTGTTGTGACAAAGGGGAGTCACGACAGAAGGGAGCAATGAAACCGTAGTCTGTCCAGAGCTTTGCAAGTGGTCAATTGATTGTATGCAAGGTATATTGTCTAACACTAAAATGAAAGGCTTTTGTTGCTGCTCTCGCTGCTGCTCTTGTTGCTGCTCTCGATGCTGCTCTTGTTGCTGCTCTCACTGCTGCTGCTCTCGCTGCTGCTGCTCTCGCTGCTGCTGCTCTTGTTGCTGCTCTCGCTGCTGCTCTTGCTGCTGCTGCTCTTGCTGAAGGTGTAGCAGTAATTGCTCCTGATGGTGCCATAAATGCTCCTGCAGCTGGTCTTGTTTTTTCATTTCGTAGTTGACAGCTGCTGATTCGGTAGGCACCAGATCTTGAGTTTGTAAGATATCTTTCAATGAATCTTGAGCTATCAATTGCACATTAGGTACATTTGGAGGCACCATGTGAGCTTCATCTTGCCTATTAGAGGAGTCATCATCATGTCTATGAGCGACAGCAGCATCATTTTGCAATTCCGAACTCAGAAATTCTAAGCTTGCAGTTGTAGTCACTGGACTGTCTGGCTTATAGCCATCCTCTTGGTTTGCTTGAGATCTTAAGTTTTGTGCGAGTGTGTGACTCCGATCGGTTTCTTCTTGGTCGTTGTCCGAGTCGGACTGACCCTCTTGGTTGGAGTGCTCAAAAAGGTCCTTACGATTATGAGCAGATTTCTGATCTGAAAGCTTCAGGTCATTGTCCTTGTGGATCGCAGACTCTCGATCTGACACGTCCCGGTCATTGTCCTCTTCGACCTCAGACTCTCGATCAGACACGTCCCGGTTATCTGAGTCATTGTAGAATCCGTCATCGGATTCATTGGCTATTCTATTCGACTCATTTAACTCAGACTCTACAATGTCTTGATTGTTGATACGCAGATTGTTCGATTGTTCATCTTGATGTAGATTAGAGGGGTCGCAATCCGACCGATTACATTTAGGTTCCTGAATCCGAGGAGCAGGCGATTGCGCTTCAGAAATCTGCAGGTCATTGCTTTTAACAGTCCCAATGGGAGAACCTGTATGATCTGAGAGTTCAGCAGTTTCAGCTCTGTCAGAAGTCAAGCTAGAATCAAGGCAACCTTTTTCAGCAGAAGCCTTCTTCTGGTAAATCTTGTTGCTTTTTCCCGCACGTTGGCACGCATGAACCTTGTGCTCGTGATGAGTCTGATGAGCGAAACGGGGCTCCTGTCTTTGATTTTTCACTTTGAAGGATTCACTTCTCGCTTCTTCATTGTTGATGGTGATACAGTAGGTAGGTTTAGCTAGAAGCGATTCTCTATTGAAAAGAACCTTGCGACTTTTACTGAGGGAAGGCCTTTCTCGGCTCTCGTGTCTCTGTTGTGAGCCGGACTGGTCATCACACTGGTCGTCGATGGTAGCATCTTCATACTTTCGCTTGCGAGCATGTTCAGGTCTTTGGAAGGACGATGACGATGATGGCGACGGCGCCGTCGGCGATGTATAGTTTTCGTCATTACAGCGATTTGTTTTTCTTGCCCTTTTCCCACCGCCAGAGATGTGTACCTTTTTACTGTTAGAAACGGGATCTGCTGCTGAGAGACGTGCACTGCTGTCTTTCCGGTGGTGATACACTGGTGTTTTTCCACCAGGAGAGGATGCGGGCTGTAGCTTCTGATCATGCCTTTTGTAGACTCTGTCATCAATGGCATAAGTTGCAGGAGTAAAGGCTTGTATAACCCAATTTTAGGCTTACTGGTAGGTCCTTGTTCACTATGATGAGGTGCAACGGACCGTTCGGGGGTTTTTCTCTTCACTCCACAATGAATGTTAACCTTTTTACTACATTTTCTAGATGGCTCGTCATTGTCAGATTCACTGTCGCTGGAGCTGCTGCCGGAGCTGTTGCTGCTGCTGCTGCTGCTGCTGCTGGAGCTGCCTCTGGAGACATTACCATCAGGGTTGGTGATACATTTGCTCTCAGTGTCACTGTCATCTGCACTATCACTGCTGTCAACATTTGATCCCTTTCCATTTATCTTTATGTTCTTGTCCTGTAGCCACGCTTTCTATGAGGTACGTCTTTTGAGTTGTACAAACTCAACTGTTCTTCAAGTGCTGCTTTCTTTGCATTCAACTTTTGAAGGCTCCACTCGGCGTGCCGACTCAACTGATTGCCGGTGTGGTGCAAAGAGTCAGTGTGTCGACTTGAATGAGCAGTGTCCTGAGTGAGAAGATCATCAGTGCGGCGGCGTGCTTCAGTGCGTTTCGATTTCTTAATACGAATGCCAATATGTTCACTCTTAGGCTCTTGGACAGCATGACTCCCAGATACATACAGTCTTTTGCGTAAACCAAGGTTCTTGCCTCTCAGAGAGCAGCTTTCTGGAGCATTTCTTGTAGGATCAGATCTCTTAGACACGCTGGGTCTGGTGGCCAATGAGGAATTTGAAGACGATCTCTTGGAAATCTGTCTGACATTGTCTTGAACTACAACAGCCAAAGTCTCACGGCTATCGAATCCGATTGCCACTGAGGAAAAGCATTCCTGTTGAATTTTACACAGGAATTGTTTCTCTTGGGAGGTGTTGCACTTGTTGAGGCCATCGGGTCCTCCTGATCTGACCTCTTGGCACTGTTCAACCTTTGAGGTTTCAAAAAGTCACGGTTAGTGGTCTCCGAGAGTCTGTGGGGTTTGGAATTGAGCCTAGGATCCTTTCTGGAACTCTCTCCATGATGCTTAGCTCTATATTTCATCATCTCCTCCTGGTTTTCTCTTTCTCTGTTACATTTAGACACTTAACGTATTCTTGGCAGATAATGCGGATTGTCTTCTTTCCAAGCAACCTGCGCTGGTCTTTGTTGGTGATCGTAGCAAGGTCTATGCTTGTAGCTGTAGGAAGGTCCGTAGGCTGATACTTCAGGGATGTTGTATTTTTTGTTGCGAGGAAACCATTCTTTAGGTCTTGATCTTTTGTGAGGTTGATTGAAGACATTGTCATGTCCCAAAGAGTATGGTGGTTGTTTATCCATCCGATGGTTTCTGCAATTATTACTCTTTGTTAAAATGTTTTCAAATGTTTCATAAAAGTTACGTTTTAACATGTTCCGTAATGGTGTAGGAGGAGAATATGTTTCGTCCCATAAAGTTGTCATAAAGCATATCAGAGTATTTCATTATATTAAATTTTACTGTAAGTTTTTTCCACAAAAAAATTACAAGATCTCATTGTGTGCCATCCTTTATACTGACAACATTTTCGAAAAAAAACTTATATTAAAACTTGTTCTAAAAACTTGTTCCAATTACACACACCTAACTCACGGAATTATCCTTTCAGCTACCCAAACGCTATAATGTGCATGGCTCTCTGGGTTAAAAAGACTTGAATGTCGCCCCTCCCTTATGAAGATCCTCCTACAATAGATAATAGTGCAGCTGTAGACCTTCAAGAAATCCGTCCTATTGCATCGTGCTGATTAAGTCTGCGTGAAGTTGCAAAAAGTGTATCTCGACAGACTGGAGTGCAACTCTGGCGGACATTTGTAATTTATATGAACTCTCTTGTAGATAATGTGCACATTGGACGGACTTTTGTAATGCTGGCCCTTGCATAAAGTCTGTGCGAGTTGCACAACGGGGTTGGGTTAACTTCTACAATAGTTAAAAGTCCGTCCGAATTACACCACCGGGCTGGGCTTAGTTTCCCCAATGCAAGAAAGTCCGTCTTAATTACACCACTGGGCTGGGCTTAGTTTCCCCAATGCAAGAAAGTCCGTCCAAAGTACACCACTGGGCTGGGCTTAGTTTCAACAATGCAAGAAAGTCCGCCCGAATTACACCCCCGGGCTGGGCTTAAGTTTTGAGATATTCAAAAAAGTCTGTCCGAATTGCACCACCGGGCTGGGCTTAATATACAAGAGTGACTTCTGTGATCGGGGACGAGCGACCCCGGAAAAGCATGTCTGAGATTCAAGTGTTTCTCAAAAACCTTTTTTCTGGCTTCACTTTGGACGACAGCTACGTACTTCTAAGGCCACATCTGATATTCCACACCTTTGTCAACAATCAAGGAATTCCTTATGGTACACAGGAAATAAAAAATAAATTCCCAAACTACGTGGAAAAGCTCAGAACCCAAGCCAGCGATCTGGAGAGACATAGAGGCCCCGTCCTTCTTGTATACAGCGAAATGCTCATGGGTGATGAAGAATTGAGAAAAATACAGAAGTACTTTGAAGATCACGCTAACATGGTCACTTTGTGCCTGGAGAAGATTCAGTTAGCAGTTAAACCCAGATCCTACAACAAAGGCTCGGTTGATTGGCTAGCATACATACTGCCCAACTTGGTGATTACAAATGCATCGGCTGTAGTGTACAAAGCCAGACGAGCAGCTGAGCAAGCGGAGAAATGGCAGTACATAGATTTTTTGGAGAGCAATGCAGACAACGCTATTGTGCACACAAACATAGATCTGCGCCTTTGTCAAAATGTGATGCCAGATGTGATAGCTAAAAACGGCATCTGCTCCTATCCCCGAGAGAAACTCCTATTCACCTGCAAAGATGTGGATGTCAGCAAGCTAGGCCCAGACGTTTATGGTGAAAAAGAGAAGCTGCTTAAAGCTCACATCTCAAAGTTTGAGCAGTCGCCAGTGTCGCTGGAGTATGTGCTGTCTGGAGAAGCTTATGCCGTAGCCAAGCGCATTTCTGAGCTTGCAAAGTTAAACCATCCACCTGAGCTCTGCAGAGGGACTAAGGACATGGTAATGGTTGCCTACAGGTACTTGGACAAGTATAGAGACACACTTGCTCAGGTGGGGATGGATCGGTATGACTTTCACACCAGACCTAGCAGTGAGGCCACCAGTGATCCATTGCACCAGGCGAACCATATGCTGATCTATCTTCAAGTGAGACCTTATCTGAAAGCCATGGATGAACATATTGTGTGATGAAATTGTCAACTATTCTACGACAAGATGATGCTATATTGTTGCATACATATCATATGGACTGTGTAAAATTATGCCAGTTTACAATAAAAATACTTATTTTTGTACAATGTCTTTGTATGTTTCGTTCATCCACTACCACGAGCTCCTCTCCTACCTAAAGTGAAGGATAACACCAAGCAACTATGCTACGTATGATGTATGCGCTTCTGCTGGTTTGAGCACACTTACATAAAAACGACTTGAAAGTTGGTTGGTATAGCAGAAAGGATTTTTATTTGACATTGTAAGACATAATAACACGTTTGTTGGTTCTCAAACAAGTCACTCCAAACATTAGGAGCTGTTAACGTGGAGTTTACCCTCTTTGTCATAATGCAAAACGTTCAACATGTCTCTCCAGTTGTAATGAACTGTAGGTTTGAATTCTCCCACTGTTCCTTGAAAAGAAATTGTCATATCTGAACAATCCAACTGAGCCTCGGGGATCCCGATATCGTGTGATAGTTTGATGTTGAAGTAGTACACAGGACCGCTGGGATGAGCCTCAAAGGCCAGAGAATTTGCTGAAAGGGACTGAACCATAGCGGCAGATTGATTGAACAGCAGACAAAGAATGCAGCAGCACGCTTGCACCTCCATGGTCCTGTTGCTCTTCACAAAGTCATGATATGCACTCGGAGGAAGCAATGAAGACAGAGCTCTTCCCTTGCTGTGTGGTACCATAGTACCCTTACACTCACTGTTTTGCAGACACAATGGCAGCTGTAGATCATTTAACATAGCTAATAGAAGTTTTCTGTTGTACACATGACGGGATAGCTGTCTACCCGGTATGATGCGTTCTGCGAT
The DNA here is from genome assembly GCF_963457635.1 of Microchirus variegatus. Classification (NCBI taxonomy): domain Eukaryota; kingdom Metazoa; phylum Chordata; class Actinopteri; order Pleuronectiformes; family Soleidae; genus Microchirus; species Microchirus variegatus. The sequence continues at coordinate 382,871 of NC_139813.1, read as the reverse complement.
GGAAGCAAACAAAGAAGCGGGGTTTTCTGCTATCAGCTTTATCACCGTTAAGACAGGAGTGCACCGTGGACACAGAGGATGAGCAGCTTGCCCTGAACAAGTACAAACCAGGTTGTCAGATGATGTGCGCTCAAAGAGGGTTGCTATATCTTCATTGGTCAGATGCCTGTTTTTTTTCACTCTTTCCAGTACTGAGGCTCTTATATAATCTTTGTACCCAGCCACATCAGCCTCATTGTAGACATCCGATTTGTCCTCATCGGGCGTAGTCACTTTAGGCTCAGTCCACAATGATCTAACTGTGCCTTTGCTGTGAAGTTGTACAGCCTTGGAACACAGCTTACACGAGCCTTGGTTTCTTGTTTTCCCAGAGCAGGACAAACACGTCCAGGAGCAGCATGTTTTTTATTTGACCCGAGAGAAGCAATAGCAGATGGAACAGGAACATTATTTCACAGTTGAGCAGTTTGTGTAATGAGGCTCCGCAAGATACCACTCGGGGTTATTTGCAAAACACGTGGTACACACCCTTGTGTTACATTGACAACGCAGTTTTATACCCGCTCTCTGTTTGTCTTTGCTACTTTTCACAAGTGTGATCTGACACACCAGACACTTCACGGTGGACTGCTTACCATACAGGTGTCTCGATTTATGGTTTGCGTTTAAGTAATGCACAGCCGAGACTCGTCTGTATATGTTCGTAGCTTTTCTCGTTGCATGAGTAACAGCAGCTTTGCGGTGTTTTTCGCAGTCTCGCAGCAAATTCTGTGGCACAAGAGTGTCATCATCGCTGTTCTGAGCATTATCAACGATGGACCGTTGCTGCTTGTTACATCGAGCTCTCACCCTCGAGCCTGTGCCCGTAATCGGCGGCATATTGTATGCCGTAGGAGCCGAGGGTGTCAATCTGCGAAAACTGGCATGCAGATGACCAGCAGATGCCCAGTCCACAAGTATAGTCTGGAAACCACAATCGATGCCCTGCTCAAGAAGGGAGGAGAGAATAGCAAACGATGTCTTTGTGAAAATGTGAAAGAAACTACAAGTTGCAATGAATTAAACAACCAAAGTAAGATTAGAAAAAGAAAGCTCCTCAGCGAAGAGACCCCAAGCCTTTCCCGTCAGCACACTTTGGGCTTACGAACTTGAACCCATTGTCAACTCCTACAGGTGGCTTTGGCAGAATAGAGTCTCCCTGTATTCTAAATGCTGTGATGTAGTGGTGGTGTGTCAACTGAAACAATCCAAAAGCCTACCGCCTGGTTTGTATGTGTACAGGACCCGGCCATTGCATTTTCACTATACGGCCGAAAGACCCCTGGCAGTGATCGATCAATTCAACGGCTCTGCTCTGGGAACACACATCACTGGTCCGGGTATGATCACCATTGACATGTTTCCTGGGAAAGACGGTTTCAGCGCGATCTACGTAGTGATGCGCAAACACCAGGAGTGCAAACCACCGAAGTACAGCAACAGAATGTACGGGACCAACACGTCTATCAAAAATATGGTGGAACTGGTACAAAGGCAACTGTGCAAGACTAGTGATGACGTGGGGAAAGCTCCGTGAAGTTGGCCCCCCACCCCCAATAAAACCATTTCAAAATACTTGTAATCGTTTGTGCTTCGTTTGTGCAGGTTTGTGCAGCAAAAATTGTCGTTTGTGCTGCTTTAGTTTTTGAGTTATTAACATGTTTATATCCAGCCCCCCATATCGTCCAAATGAGCTGAAAATGGTCTCGTTTGTGCTGGTTTGTGCTGCAAAAATTTTCGTTTGTGCTGCTTTAGTTTTTGAGATATTAAACATTATTGCAAAATGGGGCGTGCGTGCCCGCGCCGCACTGAGCGAGCCTCTTCACCACTCGGTAGGTGTGGTAGAGGAGGATGAAGCAGAACCAGCCAGATTTGTCCAAATGAGCTGAAAATGGTCTCATTTGTTTGTGCTTCGTTTGTGCTGGTTTGTGCTGCAAAAAGTTTTGTTTGTGCTGCTTTAGTTTTTGAGATATTAATATATCTATATTGTCACGCAGCCCCCCATATCGTCCAAATGAGCTGAAAATGGTCTCATTTGTTTGTGCTTCGTTTGTGCTGCAAAAAGTTTCGTTTGTGCTGCTTTAGTTTTTGAGATATTATTATATCTATATTGTCACGCAGCCCCCCATATCGTCCAAATCAGCTGAAAATGGTCTCATTTGTTTGTGCTTCGTTTGTGCTGGTTTGTGCTCCAAAAGTTTCGTTTGTGCTGCTTTAGTTTATGAAATATTAATAAATCTATATTGTCACGCAGCCATATCGTCCAAATCAGCTGAAAATGGTCTCATTTGTTCGTGCTTCGTTTGTGCTGCTTTACTTTACAGTACTGGGGTTAATATTAACCGTTTTCCGGGGTTTTCATTTTTTGGACCTCCAGGCTCCGCACCGGGACTTTCCCGGAGGTCTACCCGGCCCAGGGGGCCCCTGTCCCGGCCACAGCCACCGCCACACACCGCCCCCAAATCCTGGAAGTCAACACTTTGACATTTTTTCAAGTGACGTTTCGGTCAACGTCACACCTTTGTTTGTGCTTCATTTTTGTGCCGTCTTTTGGACCCTGGGGTCTTCCGTCAGATGTGACGTTGACCGAAACGTCACTTACCATCAAAGACCAAACTTGTGTGACAAAGTGTTGACTTCCAGGGTTTAGGAGCGGTGTGTGGCAGTGTCTTTGGCCGGTCTGGGGGCCCCCCTGGGGCGGGTAAGCGTCTGTGAAAGCCTGGGTGTGGAGCTCCAGGAGTTAGTGAAAAAATGTCAAAGTGTTGACTTCCAGGATTTGGGGGCGGTGTGTGGCGGTGGCTGTGGCTGGGACAGGGGCCCCCTGGGCCGGGTAGACCGTAGAAAACGGTTAATATTAAACCCAGTACTGTAAAGTAAAGCAGCACAAACGAAGCACGAACAAATGAGACCTATTCAGCTGATTTGGACGATATGGCTGCGTGACAATATAGATTTATTAATATTTCATAAACTAAAGCAGCACAAACGAAACTTTTTGCAGCACAAACCAGCACAAACGAAGCACAAACAAATGAGACCATTTTCAGCTGATTTGGACGATATGGGGGGCTGCGTGACAATATAGATATAATTATATCTCAAAAACTAAAGCAGCACAAACGAAACTTTTTGCAGCACAAACGAAGCACAAACAAATGAGACCATTTTCAGCTCATTTGGACGATATGGGGGGCTGCGTGACAATATAGATATATTAATATCTCAAAAACTAAAGCAGCACAAACGAAGCAAAAACAAATGAGACCATTTTCAGCTCATTTGGACAAATCTGGCTGGTTCTGCTTCATCCTCTTCCACACCTACCGAGTGGTGAAGAGGCTCGCTCAGTGCGGCGCGGGCACGCGCGCACCCCATTTTGCAATAATGTTTAATATCTCAAAAACTAAAGCAGCACAAATGAAAATTTTTGCAGCACAAACCAGCACAAACGAAGCCCAAACAAACGAGACCATTTTCAGCTCATTTGGACGATATGGGGGGCTGGATATAAACATGTTAATAACTCAAAAACTAAAGCAGCACAAACGACAATTTTTGCTGCACAAACCTGCACAAACGAAGCACAAACGATTACAAGTATTTTGAAATGGTTTTATTGGGGGTGGGGGGCCAACTTCACGGAGCTCGTGGGGAAAGGCGATTGTGTACAGTGCATGAAGATGTGGTGGCGGTGTCAAGACACTAGAGCTAGCATAGAGCTGAATGTGAGAAAACCATATTACATTGATTTCCAGGATAATAAACTGAGTTGGAGTGTGAGGAAAACCGACTTTCTGATCAGAAAAACCGAGCCTCTGTACAGCTTTGTTGCAAACAATTGCTTGCATTATAAGCCAGGACTAGAGAACTCAGTGTGCGCGCAACTGAACACTCGTGTTCAAGTGGTATCGAAAACAGAAACTGCTACTGCGCACGCTTTCAGTGTGTGTATTCTAAAGACTCACATCGAAGACACCCTTCAAACCATATGTACTTGTGCGGCTAAGCATCACTTGACTGTTGACAATATCAACGATTCAGGGTTAAAGACTGACTGTAAGAGCTCCGGATTAGACTGCGTGATGTTTCAAAACATTGAGACGCAGAACATGATGATACACATGGTGACAGTGCTGCCCAGTGAATGGGAACAGTTACCAGTATGGCTACAGCAAAATAAATCTCGTGAAAAGGCGTACAATGTGTATGTCGGAGTCCTAGCCTCATTATTGGACCTGTGTATCTCCGGCTGCAGACCGCCAAGGAGAATTAACAACATCGAGGACGGGTTTGTCGACCTAGACTCTTTGCACATACTGAAGACTTTGTTCGTGCACAAGAGAATATGTGAGGTGTTGTCACTATTGCCTTACATTTCGCTACAAAAAATGTACAAAGCTTCGGCTGTACAACAGGATGAAATGGTATTTCGTCTGACGTGTGAATGTTGCTGTCGGCGTATACTGCTCATATACTCGCGACAAGCGCATCCCTGCTCAGATCGTAAACGGATTGTGGACAAATGACAAATATCATCATGAGGACTCCTCGTTTCACGATTGTGTCAAGTCAGCGTTGGCCTTTAAGCAAGGGCGTTGGGCGAGAGCCGTCGAGGAAAGGACTCTTCTGCCCAGAGAAAGCACCTGGAATTGCGGCGAACGATGGTTACCGTTACCAAGGTAATCAATCCGAAGTAGACTCTAAAGTCTTGAAATTCTCTAAGATACCTGCTTTCACCAGTGTGTTGCTCATATCGGACAAAGCCTGTATGCTGCAAAAGTTAGACCCGGCTGGTTGGGAAACTTTGAGCTGTTTGGTCACAACACTCAAATCGACTCGTCACATGAAAGGGTCGAATCGGCAAGGCAGCACGCTGGAAAGGACTAAAAGTGGCGATGGTAATGTGAGACGAGAGCAGGTGCAGCAAACTTCCGTCGCGCCTGCATATGATACTGGAAGAATTTCGGGATCGTCTGAGTTTTTCGAAGGACACTTTTTGCCAGTCATACCTTCAACAGCTGCAATTGAAAGCTTTGCGGTTGAACCTTCTCCAGTCGCAGTGTATGCACAAAACTCAAAGGAAGCTAGTGTGACCGAGAAAATATTCAAAGAGTCTTACTTTGCACATTCCCTATACCATGCCTGGCCTAAGAATGACCATTGCAGCGGATTTCATCTGGATGGTTTGAGCCAAGATGATTTTTCTGCAGCACAGTCTTTACAACGAGCACTTACAGATAGGGGTTTGAAGTCGGACTGCGAAGGTGGGGTTGATATACTATCTACGTGTATGATTCTATCCGAATTGGCCACGCGACCCCCAAACATCAGTACCGTGATGACCATTCTAAAAAAACAAAATGGCAACAGTAGTCAAATGCCGATAGTTATAAGCGGTACACCAAGCGCAGCCGAGGTTCAGCAACTCATCACAGGGCAGGTTGTTGACATAGCAGAATTGCGTGACATGGCCAATGAACAAAACGATTGGGACCCTTCTCAGTGGGAGCAAGATATAGACCTTACTCTTTTTAACCAGGAACCGTCAACCGTTCCTGTTCAACACTTGCAGCCCGAACCCTTGGAGTCATTGGCTGTCCCTCGAGTACCAGCAGTGTCAAGTCAAGTTGTCACCGATTCCACGGCTGCCGAAGGCAACGTGCAAATGGTTGAAGATGCTGCTCAAGAGCTTCAAGGTCTGCTCGATGAAACGGCCGCAGCACAGCCAACCCGACTCAGTTGCGTCATTACACAACTTACAAAGAGTTTGCGAAAGATCACAGTCGTTGGAAATCAAGAGGTGTAGATGCCAGTAAAGTGCATATGATACATTTGCGCATACAATGACTTACTTGGAGATAGGGAAAAAAATGAGGTAAAGTCATTCGATTGGATGGACCTTATTTACCACCACAACTAAACCCTACATCAGGACTGGAGTCGTTTGACGTATGGCAAACCGAGATTGGGTACGTCGAGAACCGTAACGTGGTCAGAAGTGACGCTGGGAATCAGAAAGTCAACTGGATTGTTGGGATTGAGGCAATTTCTATGACAGCTTGTGAATTACTTTTAGATGAGCCATTGCAGTACAGTAAGTCCGGGATAGAAACCAATTCGCTGGACTGCCTTAAAGATGATCAGAGTTCCAGACTGATCGACCTCACTGCTCCACCAGAGCATGGTTACAAACATGTTGAGATAATAGTCAGCGAATATCCCGTGAACAAGAGAAGAGACAATTCACCTCTCTCCTCCCTCAAGTTAACAATGCTTCAGTCTTTGGGAGCTGTAGCTGTCCAATGTCTCCGCGAGCTTCTTGTGATCAGAATATTCGCCTCAAACTTACTTGTCCTCGAGCAGCTTTTGGATATGCATACTAGATTGCAGGTGAACAAACTGGTTTCTAGGGTGTATGCACTTCACATAGCACAGACTCCACTGTCAACTCAAGGAACTGGCTGTACGTAGGTGAAATTGTAGGTCGATGGAATCTTGGCAGCACAGAAGGGTCGATGGTAGAAAGCTATGCGGACAAATGCACATTATCTTGGCATATTCTCGTGTGTCTCATTCAAGCTCAGAATATCACGATGGAACGCCTCGGTTTCCCCCTGACATGCATTCAACCTGCTACGATTTGGAAAACGACTAAGGGATTTAAGCTAGACTACATGGTCTCATTGATCGATTCAGCTTACTCTTTGGAACCGAAAAACCCTTTCGGTGAACGTCACAACAAAAATGCATTAACTGCCATATGCCTGACATTGACTCAACTGAAGCTGATTGATTACACACCACCTGCTGTACAAGAGTTGCTGAAATCGTCTTGGATCCACAAAGACAGCCCTAGTAATACTTCGTTTCATCAAAAAGAAAATCTCATTACACTCTGTTCTATCGTCTCTAGCTATGCAAACCACTATGTGGTTATATTAGCGGCGGATCAGAGGGGCCCTTACGATAGCTACAGGATAGTCGAAGGAACTGTGCGTGTGCAAGCGCCATTCCACATTCAATTCCACAACCAGACTTTCAAATGGAATAGAGTAATAATAGTCAAACCTACGCGACACGAGGCTCTCCCGAGATTGTCAGCAGTGGCACAACCTGCTGGTCGCAGGTCTCAAGCGAAGAGAGCCGGTAAAAATGCGAGATATCCTACTGGCATGGAAAATCTTACGGCTGCGCATCATAAAGTTGTAGCCGTCCCAAATATTGCGCCGGCTCAAAGAACCCATGCTGCTGCTGCAGCAAAATCAGGCACCATGTCTGCGAGCGGACAAACCCTGCGATATACGCACAATCCTTTTTACGGATCATAGATGGCTATTTCGCATAGGACTCAAGGACAAACTATTCCCCCTGACTACATGCAGTCTCCTACTTCTTCCCGTAGATCACAAGAAGCTGCGACCATTTTCATCCAATCGCCCTCGCAGAGTTCTGCTGTAGTGCAAATTTTCCCTAACTACATACAGTCTCCTACCCTCTCCCAGAGGTCACAAGGAGCTGTGCTTGATCTCAGTCAATCTCCTCGCAGACAGATAACTTTCAATTTGCAGGCTCATCACGGGTATGTCAACCCTCAAGATGTGACACATCCTATACAATCTCCTACTCACAGGAGGTCCTCCGTGTACATGAATCCTCTTACTCAAGGACAGTCTGTCTACGATCTGTCGCCTGTACGTGTACAATCTCCCAGCCGCGTATCGTCCTGCACACTGTCTGATCAGATTGGTCTATGGGCTGGTAACAGCAGGTCGACGTATCCTACAGCGATGGGTAAAAACACATCTGCAACGAGTGACCGTGAAACTGACTACGGAGAAGAAACATTCGAGTGATGTGTTAAATTTAAGGTCAATGTTGTGTTTCCCCGAGTGTTACAACCAGTAGTTGATGCTTATGTGACAATGTATGAGCAGTACTATTATGAGTTTTCATCTACAATAAGATTTTTATGCTATTGGATATGCAAAGGAACTGAGTCTTATCATTGTGTATTTTTGATTGTGCATGCTGAATAAAAAGAAGTAAACTTAATCTTCAACTTTGTGTGTGTATTTTTATGAACGTGGAGTGGGATCTGGCTCAGAGGTAACCTTTTAACAAACAAAAACTCATGTAAACGTTTGAGGGTTTTTGCACTTCACTTCATAGAACCCTGCGCAATGGCTAACCTCAACAGCTCTTCAAAAAAAACATCTAACTTGAGCCTGTACAGGTCGTGGAGGGTGAGAGAATCGATCCATCTCACGCAATGGCTCAAAGGGACAGTTACGCTCAGACTCAAACTAAACCTGGATTGGATTCGCAGCAGACAATGGACCAGCAAGGAAGGATGGCTGTGAAGAGAGAATATCAAGATGAAAGTCGCCCCAAGAGAGTCAATGTGGAAGCAAGTTGGCGATATCATCGCAAACGTCATTATCCCGATGACGGTAAAGGTCCAGGGTACGCTGCCATGCTACAATTGAAGAATCACTCATCTACTGTACAAATCGAGTCAATCCCTAACAGCGCTCTCATCCAAAAGGATGATGATGATGATGATGATGATGATGATGAGACCCGACATACTCACGCCACGCAAATTATTCTGCTTACACCGGCTCACTGATTGCAAATTAGCCGGAGTTTGTCGAGGATTTTATTGATATGCATAAATGGTGGTACAATACAGTACCACCATGGTGGTACCATACAGGTTGCCATGACCATCGTGCGAGCGATGCCTCACGAATCTGCTATAGTCACAGGTGCCTACGAGGCTTGTGCTAGCAATAAGAGACCTCGTGTGTGCACAGTGGTGCACAACGAAAAGGGAGAACCTGTTGTCATGCACATGGCCATAATGAACTTAGGTGATTATCGGCTGACTGCTGACTGCTACTTCTCAGACCCAATGGCTACATTGATGAACTTTGCCGAGAAGCCCAATCTCAACTTGATGGAGTCGAATGCATTTGTACCTCAAATGAAAACTGTTCTTGAGTTGTGCATCGAGGAGTTGACTGAATTTGTCAGATACTCCCCTTACTGGTGGGGCTATGTGTCTCGAGAACACCAAAACCAAGGTGTGAAAAACACACTACACCGAGTCATGCGTTTGAACAATATGCAGACAAAAGCCACTCTAGCGGGGATAGTCAGCCATACTGATATTCATGTTAGGATTGGTGCATTGAAGTCTTTCTCAGAGAATATGTACATGTTTGATGTCACGACTGCACAGAACAACATAATGAGAGTTGCACTCAGAGAAGACCTTGGATTTTACTTTATGAACCCAACCCGTCAAGATATATTGTACAAGAACCAATACGTCGGTTCTTTAGGTCATGTAACTCTGGCTACGATCCTGGACTTACTTCTGGCTCAAAATCTAGGGTTTCTCACTTACGAACTAAACCACTGCATCACTGCAAGAGAGTAGAAATGTGTTTCAGAAGTCTGAAGTTCGGTCATGCTGCGCAGTGTATTGTCATCAGCTAAATATCACATTGTCTCATAATCTTGTGTGTGTGCTTACGATAATGTGCAATTGCAACAATAAAAAAACTTAATCAAATGGTTGTTTCGTGTGAAATGCTTTTATTGGTACACAAATCTTGCAAATGTGACACAACATTGAATGGGATTACACAACATTAATTTCTTATCTTCGCAGGCTCAAAATGATCTTGTGCACATAGAAACACAGAACTTTGTTCATGGTATATGGGAAAAGAATAGCTATTCAACCCGCATGGTCTCTTACCATAAGCTTTCAAAATTAAAGACACTTCGTCGAAAGTCAGCCATGTATTTGGTGCGGACATCGCTTCTTTTAGGGTGAAAACGTTTCCACTCTTCCTGTGCTGCATATATGTCACAATGGCACTCTCGTTCTTGTGAGTTTCGAGGTACTTTACAAATGTGTCAATTATGTCATCTCGAACCTCTGGATACACGCAATCTCCCAAGTTGCAAAGGAAAGCTATAGTGTGAAATCCACAATAGTTATCGCTGGGTACCTGGATCAACTGCAGATTGTGGAGTCTAAAATACGCTGCGATTTCTTTTCTGCGATAGCAGTGTGTCCGGTCTTCTGTCGAAATTGTGCATGTAAAAGGAATCCTGTTTTTGTGCGGTTTTACACACCACTTGCGGTCTTTTAGCACAAGATCTTAAAGGTCACATAGAGTGGTCCTGTTGCACATAAATGTTAGTTATGGAGGTCTACTTACATATATTAACTTGTTTTTATGGTCAAAAACCTCCTAGTTTCTGTTAACTAGCCGATAGAAATCCTCTTTTCTGACAGTGTTTTTCAGCCGCGATGTTTCAGAGTGAACTTTCACCCCCAGAAGACAGAGTCTTGTGATTGGCCAGTACTATCCAGCACATCCGTTCTCAGAAGCGCAGCGCCCCCCTCTGGCACGGCAGATGCACTGCTCCTCATTATCAAAACATTGTTTTAACAGTGTTTAAAAATAGCTTCGTCACAACTCCCCGCCTCAGTCCCTTTTATGACTTTAAACCAGAGTCAGACCCAGAGTCAGAAGACACTGTTGCTCGTGAAACACCTCCACAACGGACGTTATTCTTCTTCTGCGGTTCAATGTACGTAACCGGATGTGCCCGGACTACCGCCGGGAGGAGGACGATCGGTTGTTCAGGAGAACCGCTGCTTACGTAACTATTACGGGATTTTCAGTGATCTCGTTGAGCCCCGTGATTACAATAAAACAGAAAAAAAAACAGCGATAATAGGAACTTCCGGTCTAGTTCCACTTTAAGGAGCTCGATGCGTGTACTCTGTGTTTGTGAAAATAAAGCTGTCTGTGGCGGTTAACAACCTCATTTTTAAGTTGAATAGTCCCGTGCAGACTGCTATCACACACACAAACTCTTGCTCCTTAGCACATGCACCGGATAAGTCAACCATACTGTGACATATGGGAAAATCTAGATCCAATGCCTTAGCCGTCAAATGTATCATCACGGCAAGAGCTGCTGCGGATGAAGGTTCGGAACATTGGGAGCTATTCGCTTTGTGTACAAATACAACCCAAAGAGCTTGGAGTAATTCGTCGTACCCATCAGTTGAAGGAAAATCGTCCCATGCATTCTTTCTGGATTGTACTTTGATACATTTTGTGTTTTCAAATCCAACTATGCAAGGTTCCGTTAACATTGGAAGGTGGTCGGCAGCTACAGAATTGTAATTCTGGGTATTGTTACCAATTGATAAAATGTGACTGAAACGCAAACTTTTGGATTTACAACTTGTGCACACAATCAAAATCAAAGCCTTGCACAGCCGCATGGAACCCGTTGAGTCCCCGTTGGTCTGTGTTGTGGTCGCAGCGGGGGCTGCAACGGGAATTTGGTTAGGAATACAAGTAACCGACTGGTTGTTGCCCATGTGCAAAGAAACAGGGTTAGGTAGCCGCTGCTGGCTTACATTCGGACCAGAACCGGAGTCTGTTTTTACATCAAGCACGGTCCGAGGCGATGCAGACCGTGGAATCGCAGGAGGACAAGTAGCCGCGGCCTGCGCGGGTAGCATCGAAGACACGGATTTGCTTTTGTGGGCAACGTTGAGATCGACGACGCAATTGTCAATGCAACTTGTTCGGATGAGTGTGTCGTACCAAGGATCGAAAATCTGAACGAGTCTACTTAGTAAACACGAGCCCTTGTACGAAGTTATCCCCAGCATAATAAGTATGCTACTTAGTATACGTAGAACCCTTCCCTCTATCCGACCCACGTATCGAAATCTCGGCGAGTCAGCCGGCAGATCCTCTATCTTGACAAGCCATGAGTCCCTCGCATCTAGTGTGTTTGCCACATTATCCGGAACAATATCACATTCTTTTGCAAAGGGGAGCTGTGCGATGGCAACGGGCACACATAATCGAACCACATAAGCCAGAGTGTTGTCATCCAGCAAATCTTTAAAAAATAAAGTCATTGCTTGGAATATCGCCGAACTGTCACGTGAAACATTGACATTGAGATATCTCCAATACAGGTCTACGGTGACGGTGTTTGCATCTGTCACAGTTAACCCTGCACATACACATTTGTCAGCAACCAAACCCCTAATCCTCAGGCAGTTTCCTAGTGATGGCTGCAACGTAAGGGCATTCATGTACACCAAAACGTACCACACTGCATAATAGAGCAGCCCGGCTTCTGTGACTGTGACATCTCCGTGCTTGTCTGTAACGGTTTCTGCGAGTAAAATTTTTTTGCCACCGATAACGTCAAACTTGTGATGCGATCAGGGATGCTTTCCTGGACACCCGCAAATGCAGGCAAAGCGCCTTCTGTCAGAACTGCGATGATATTTTTCCGTTCATCCTCGCTGATGATCCCATGTTTCAGTAAAGTCGTCGCAGGACCGAGAAGATGCGAGTCAAAAATGACTTTTTGTCAAAGTGATACGGCTACCAGCTGTCGTCGGCAACCAACGGCAGATTGTCTCGTCGGGTACAAGTCTCCAGGCTTTAGTCTCTAGCAAGTACTCCTCGGTTGAGGATGCTGGAAAATTTTCAAAAGTTTTCAAATAGCGGATAAAACGCTCTTGTACCGTTTACAAATGCGGGCCAGAGTTTGCATGTAAAACCTAGAGATTCTGGAGCTTTCAAATTTAAGCACGTGAGAGCATGCTTGGGCACATCGGGGAAACACATGACTATTGTCCCAGCAACAGAGTTGGGATCATGGGGCTCCCGGTCGATGTCACATCTCGTTGCACTCTTCAAAACCTTTGCAGCTGAAAACTCCGATATACGCCTCGCGACAGGACGTGGGCATCTGAGCAGATGAACCTCCCGTGCATTCGTTAAAGCCGAAACGATACGCTTTGGTAAAGTGGAGCTGTTGTCGGTTACAATATACAGAGTTTCTGTGACAGTGGAGTCGACCGCGTGGTCAATCGCATACAAAGCGACACTTCTCTCAAGCTCCCCAATCGTATCACACACAGAAACATAACGTATACTGTGAGCCATTGCGGATCTTGCCCATGCACGCAGTTGCTTGTTCTCCGTGACCTTGACAGGTTTCAGATTGTATACTGTCCAGCATAGTTGGATCACAGCTTCATTTCACACCAGACAGTCGTGGGCTTTCGAGGCTTCTACTGCCGCATTTTCAGCTAGATAAGCGCACATGGATGCAATTTGAAGTTTACATTGCGGGCAAGTTAGAGCAAGGAGCTTGTCTTCGAAACAGCGCAAAGCTTGCACTGCCGACCAAGGCGTGTAACCGCACAATCTAATTCTATGCAAAATCCCTTTCACGATCCCATCGGGATTGTCGGCGTGGGCTGCTGTGGAACCGTGAGAACTGTAACTGATTGAAAATATATGTCTGTTGCCGGTACCTAAAGGTACGCTTGTACGGTCGTAACTGCTGGCTGTTTTCGTGGATGCCAGACGTGGACAGGTCTACCGTATACCGCTCTCTCTTTAGAACCGCGGATGGAACAGCAGCTGTCTTCTCGAAAAAATCATTCTGGTTGACCGCCGAAGGACATTTGATGTGCACAGAATCCCACACCGAACATTGTAAACTTCATAGCCTATGGGTAAAAAACACTGGGACGGTCGAAAGCTCTTCGGATGATGACGGCGACCAAAGTGAAGTTGTTTTAACAACTTCACTTTGTTGTTAAAACAAAGTAAAGTCTTTTTTAAAGATTTGCTGGATGACAACACTCTGGCTTATGTGGTTCGATTATGTGTGCCCGTTGCCATCGCACAGCTCCCCTTTGCAAAAGAATGTGATATTGTTCCGGATACTGTGGCAAACACACTAGATGCGAGGGACTCATGGCTTGTCAAGATAGAGGATCTGCCGGCTGACTCGCCGAGATTTCGATACGTGGGTCGGATAGAGGGAAGGGTTCTAGGTATACTAAGTAGCATACTTATTATGCTGGGGATAACTTCGTACAAGGGCTCGTGTTTACTAAGTAGACCCGTTCAGATTTTCGATCCTTGGTACGACACACTCATCCGAACAAGTTGCATTGACAATTGCGTCGTCGATCTCAACGTTGCCCACAAAAGCAAATCCGTGTCTTCGATGCTACCCGCGCAGGCCGCGGCTACTTGTCCTCCTGCGATTCCACGGTCTGCATCGCCTCGGACCGTGCTTGATGTAAAAACAGACTCCGGTTCTGGTCCGAATGTAAGCCAGCAGCGGCTACCTAACCCTGTTTCTTTGCACATGGGCAACAACCAGTTGCCCATGTGGCATACTTCGCTTTTCTAGACAATCCTCAGAGGTTCCCGGTTCTGAATCGCAGAGTGGAAGAATTGGAAGCCCGATCTTTGATGCAAACCATCTGCGACGAGATACAACTGGTTTCAATGCAATGGCTCAGAATGTCTTCTGGTGACCAGCGATGGTAAAGTTGTAGCAGCTTATGCTCAACAGCGTACACCGAATGGGAAGATGGGCTCTCATCCCATCGGTCGTTGCGACTGTAAGAAGCTGAACGTTCTGCGTTGGGAGCTTGAGAAAAAAGAAGTCGCTATGGCCAAACTTGTCTTGCCCGGTATACTCGGAGTACCACTGAAATGTTACACATCTGGAAACCATGCAGTTGTGGTTTACTTGGTGTGCAAGGAGGTTCCTGAGGTACAACTACATCCGTAGGCTTGGTTTTCATGTGCAATGCGGTGTCTGATATGCCTGTCATCCTTGCTCACAGAATGCACAACGTGTGCGTGTACAATGATCGGTGGGCAGTGGACGTGTTGTCTCGTCTACATGAGACAGAGGACTCTACCAGGATTCCTGTCTGGCGAAAGGATGGCAAGAAATGCTACAAAACGTCAAAAGATGTGGAGTATGTGTATGCTGATGTGGATATGCACGGCAATATCGGCATAACTGCATCATGGCGCCGTCCGAGCGGCAGCTTGTTACAGCAGCTCCGTACTCATTCTTTACTTTAGGTGAATTATGTGTATTTTTAGCGCTTTTTTATTGTGTATTTGTGTTCAGCAGTCGATCCCGTACACGTCCAACCCTGGACGTAACTCTGGTGAGACTTCTGTTGTTGTTTTCACTTTGTTTAGGACTTTTAAACTCCGCATCGGCGAACACGCTCAGTCGCAACGCTGTTGTTTACACACGGGATCAGCTGTTAGCGCTTAGCAACACTAGGCTAACACCCGCGGAGAGACCGGTCATTCCCGCTGAACTACGGAGGAGACGGAGAGGATGTAGAGCCGGAGTCAAACGCCGTGAAAAGAGACAACGGTACAAACCAAGCCTCCCATCTGTCATCATGGGAAACGTGCGGTCTCTTCAGAACAAATTCGAGGAGCTTGCGGCGCTAACGAAGCTACAGCGGGAGTACCGCGAGTGCAGCCTCATTCATTTCACGGAGACTTGGCTGACCGATCTCATCCCGGACTCACTGGCGCAACTTGAGGGGTTTCAACTCGTGCGAGCGGACAGGAATACAAGGGAGAGTGGTAAGAAGAAGGGCGGGGGACTGGCGATGTTTGTAAACAATAAGTGGTGCCACCCGGGACACATTCACGTGAAGGAGCAGCGGTGTACTAGAAATAAAATAAAACCCTGGACCTGCTGTATGCAAACACAGCGGGTGCCTACACCTCCTCCCCCCTCCCCCCGCTGGGTCGCTCAGATCACAACCTTGTCCACCTACACCCTGTCTACACCCCCATGGTGAAACAACACCCCCCCACCAAAAGGAGTGTGAAGCTGTGGTCTGAGGAGACAAGTGAAGCACTCAGGGACTGTTTTCACACCACAGACTGGAATGTGCTCTGTGAGCCACACGGACAGGACATAAACAGTGTCACTGACTGCATCACGGAGTACATAAACTTCTGTGTGGAGATCACCGTGCCTACCAAAATGGTGCGGTGCTTTTCAAACAACAAGCCCTGGGTAACTTCTGAGATGAGAGCTCTGCTGCTGGAGAAGAGGAGAGCTTTTAGATCTGGAGACCGCGAGGAGCTGAGGAGAGTGCAGAGGGACCTGAAGAGGAAGATCAGGGAGTGCAAGGCAACCTATAGGAGGAAGATGGAGAACCACCTGGAACATAACAACGCCAGGGAGGTCTGGAGGGGACTCAAAACCATGTCAGGACAGGGCAAAGTAAGGACGAGGGACCCTGCTCCTGGTGACAGAGACTGGGCCAACAACCTTAATGTCTTTTTCAACAGGTTTGACACCAGTCTCATCCCTTCCCCCTCCAGCCTGTCTACTTCCAGCTCCCCTTTTCTTCCTGTCCCCCTCCCCTCTCTACCACCACTAACACCTCTCAGGCTCACACCCCCCACCCCTCCCACACCTCAACCACCACCTCAAGGACCCTCACCACCACCTCCCCCACCTCTGCTGCCCTCCTCTCCTCCCTTCACGACCACAGTGGATCAGGTGAGAGCACAGCTGAGAAAGACAAAAGCCAGGAAAGCTACGGGTCCTGATGGCATCAGCCCCAGACTCCTCAGGGACTGTGCAGACCAGCTCTGCCAGGTGGTTTGTTATATCTTCAACCTGAGTCTGAGCTTGGAGAGAGTACCCACCCTGTGGAAGACTTCTTGTGTGGTCCCTGTCCCCAAGACATCATGCCCCAAGGAACCCAACCACTTCAGACCCGTGGCCCTAACATCACATCTCATGAAGACACTGGAGAGGATAATCCTCAAACACCTCCGCCCCCTGGTGAGCCCAAACATGGACCCTCTGCAGTTCGCGTACCAGCCTGGCATCGGGGTGGATGATGCCATCATCTACCTGCTGCAGAGGTCCCTGTCTCATCTGGAGGGCACTGGAAACAGCGTGAGGATTACCTTTTTTGACTTCTCCAGTGCCTTTAACACCATACAACCATCGCTGCTTAGGGTGAAGCTGGAGAGAGCAGGTGTCAGCGACCGGCTGGATGCATGGACCACCAACTACCTCACAGACAGACCCCAGTTTGTGAGGCTGCAGGACTGTGTGTCAGACACGTTAGTCTGCAGCACGGGAGCCCTCCAAGGCACTGTGCTCTCACCCTTCCTCTTCACCCTATATACATCGGACTTCAGGTATTCCACAGACAGCTGCCATCTCCAAAAGTTCTCTGATGACACTGCCATTGTGGGGTGTGTGTCAGGAGATGGCGACCAGGAATACAGGAGGACTATCATGGACTTTGTCAGCTGGTGTGAGAAGAATCACCTTCTTGTCAACGCCAGCAAGACGAGAGAAATGGTGGTAACCTTCAGTAAAAAGAAGCAAATCACTGCACAGGTGAACATCCAGGGACTGGACATCGAGAGGGTGACAACATACAAGTACCTGGGTGTTCACCTAAATAATAAACTGGACTGGACTGACAACACTGACCTGCTCTACAAGAAGGGTCAGAGTTGCCTTTATCTTTTGCGGAGACTGCACTCTTTTGGGGTGAGCAGGACACTGCTGAGGACTTTCTACGACACTGTGGTTGCGTCAGTGGTCCTGTTTGCTGTGGTGTGCTGGGGAGGGGGCTGTTCTGTGCGGGACAAAAACAGACTAGATCGGATAATTAAAAAAGCCGGCTCGGTCTGTGGCTGTCCCCTGGACTCCATCGAGGTCATCCAAGAGAGGAGGGTACTGGCCAAACTATCGGCCATCATGGACAACACCTCTCACCCACTGCACAAGACTGTTGGGGCCTTGAGAAGCTCCTTCAGTCAGAGACTGATGCACCCTAAGTGCAGGACGGAGCGGCTCCGCAGGTCGTTCATTCCTACTGCTGTCCGTCTGCTCTAAGTAGACCCCCCCCCCCCACACACACACACACACACTCCACTCTCCATGTGCAATATACTGTTCATTTTTCATTGCTGTACTATACTGTATATATTTTTTCATAATGTAAATTTTTTTAAGTGCAATATATTGTCATTTTTCATACTGTCAAATTTTTTATACTGTAGTTTTCTCATCAGTGCAATATCCATATCCTTATTTAATAGCTCAGCCTTGTTTACTTACACTGTAAATACCATGTGCATACTGTGTATATTCTGCAGACCGGTTGTGATATACATTCTACATTCTATTTTTAAACCTATTTTTATAGTCAGTGTTAATATCTTTATATATTGTACTTTATATATTCTATTTCTTTTTGGTAATGCATGTTTATTATTTATTATCCTTATCCTTTTGTCTTGCTGCTGTAACACTGGAAATTTCCCCACTGCGGGACGAATAAAGGACTATCTTATCTTATCTTATCTTATCTTAAGACCAAAGACAAGAACAAGACAAACTGGACGAGAAAACGAGACACACGGACAATGGACAATGGAAGATTGTCGAAAAAGCCAGCCGTTCAGATTGGTTTGTTAATAGAAGACCCTCAGTGGTTGAGTTACTGTGTGGACAACCGATTCTCATTCCAAAACCAAGGCTCGCACTGTTATACGTGCGTTCAGCATGACAGCAAGCACACGTGCAACGGGATAACATGCAATATAGTGAAGGAAATGAGCACCGTGAAACCCCTCAATCTGGATTCTTCCGAGTGTCATATAGCAAAACTTTGAGAATTTCACCGGGCAGATGTGGAGTTTAGAGATCAGTTTTACAATCCTGGCAAGCAAGGCCGTGAAAACGGATACGGAGGATATTGACGAATACGCTGAGTATGCGCACGCAAATGTTCCTCGTACTCAACCGAGAGACCGAGGCCAAAGTTATGCTGCTGATAATCAGGAATATGAAAATATCAGAACGATACTGGGTAGGAACAGGTTCAAAGCCTATCGGCTGAACATCGCTAGTGCTGATCACTTTGGTCAAGGCGCAGAAGGAGGCGAGCCCAGGATTGAATTGGGTACCAGAGTGCGGCGTGATCTGTTTGCCTGCGGTGATGAGAGTAGACCCAGGTCTGAGCCAACTGAGCCTAGATATGATGATAGGGAATCTGAAGCATCTTGCCATAACCTGATGCAGTCATGGGACAAGATGAATCTAAAAGGTTCTCCTGCGAGCAGACAGACAATCCCTCGTCTGGACGAACAACAGGACGACGGTCATTACTCTGCACTTGCTCAGTGGTCTTCTGGTCGACCTAAACCAGTGCTTACAAAAGTAGACTCTGTGTATGGGTTTATTAAACCCGTTGGAAAGTAAAAAAAAAAAAAAAAAGGTTTTCAACGGGCTTGAAACCATATGTATCATCATTCCCCATAGTTCGCATATACAACGATATATAACATTTGTTTGGATACACAATCCGAAACGGAAAATGGCCAACCGAAAAGATTCATCTCGTCTCCCTCCTCCTGTGCGCATCAAAGATCCCACCGTGAAGAAGCTTAGCGATGCATGGTTGGGTATCTTCCCCGAAGATCTGGACATTTCATTGGGCGCATTTCTTATGCTCGCAAGCACCGAAATCCACCGACAAGGTCGTATTTTTGCAAAGCAACACAGGCGATTTGTGAGATCTATTCTTCAGAATTACGCCATGGGTGTGATACAGTTAACAGACATTACGGAGCCGAATGTGCGTAAAGACGATTACAACTTTCCTCGGTTCGATTCGGATGAAATAGTTCCAGTGGATGAGTCGTACGATGTGGAGCTCGGCCGCCAGTTAAAGCATATGAGATTATACAAGAATTAAGGGTTTTGTTCGTATTAACCTACATCTTTTTCTTTTTGTGTTACGGAATTGTATGTTTTGAGATCTTCAAGATGCACGAAGTCATAAAAAGGTTTTTTGAAATAAATAAGAACCCCCGCTAGGTGCTAACAGTTCTAATTAGCATATCAATGTAGCGATCGTCAGACCTGCTCTGACTGACACAAACAACCATTGGATGAAAGCACACACAGTACCACAGTAAAATCCTCTGTGATTGGACAGCGAACCCCTCAATCATTGGTCACCTTTGGAACACATAGTCATTTGCCCCTCCCATTTTTAATATTGATTATAATAATACAGATATTAATAATAACATTATTATTAATGATACTACTACTTATTATTCTTATTGTTATTATTATTTAGTGATAACTCCACATCACAATAGAGAGTAAGAGACATAAGAAAGTACATATAGAAAGTGAAGCTTTATTTAAAAAAATAAAATAAATAAAAAAAACACAAATAAACATGCTTTATGAAAAGTCTCTCTTGGCTGCTTCAGGGTCAGAAGTTGGAGCAGGTCTTGCAGAGAGTGGTCCATTATGTAGCCTTCTGTGGTGGGTTGTTCAGTACTCTGGGTCCCTCTCTAGCATCTCTTGTTGAAGGATGGAGGCTGAATATCCACCCAGCTTCTCCATCAGCTGAGCCATCAAATCAAATCACATTTTATTTTAATTTTTTAATTTAAAGCCCACAATTACAAACACAGTTTGTCCTCCATCCTCCTCATCAGACATCAGGTCAATTGTGATGCCCCTGCAGAAATCTCATCCTTGGTTAAAACAGCCCTCCTCGCTTCCAGCAGCTGGAAACACAAGTAGTACAATCAGTGCTGCTCCATTTGCGTATATATACACACACGTATGTATGTATGCGTTTGTATAATTAACCAGTTAGTTTAGTAAAATGTCACACTTAGTACTTAGTATTAAGGTCAAGAAAAAACATTTTTAAATCATGCACTGATTTCAATCGTACCCTCTTTCTTCTGTCTGCTCCGGGCTGCACCTCTCACTGCTCCTGATTGGGCCTCAAGGTCTGGCTGACTTTATCTGTTCATATGCAAGTTCTTCTGGAGTGTATCGTAGTATGTGTCACGATCCACATTTCATGGCGTCTATTTTTATTGTTGTTGTTGCCTGCTGCTCTCTGTTCTTCTCTCTGTGTTCACCCTGCAGGGGGCGTGGTTGACCCAGTTCCCACATGACGCCAGAGATGACGTCCACCTGCGCAGTTCCTGCCCAGCTGCGCCTGATCAGCAATCATCTGGGCATATAAGGCGGGACTTCGCGTCTCTCTGGTGTCAGTTCCACGTTTTCGCTTAGCTGGTAAATGCTTTCCTACTACGCTATTAGAATTCCTGACGTTCCAGTACTCACCTCAATCTCCGTATTCAGGTCTCCACGTCTCCTGCCGAGAGAAGAACACAGAGTCTCCGCGGATTTCCTACCACTCCTGGAATCGCCTACTCCTGTTCTTCTCTACCGCATTCGTCTCTTCCACCACGACGACGCGGCTTCACCTCTCCTCAACCTTCGTGGATCATCACACCCTCCTCGCTGTACACCTCGAGTGAGTCCGTTCCGTGGGAACGTGAATGAACGAAAGGTGTTTGCCATGAAGGAGTCGCTGAGGATCTGGTCTGCTGCTGTTTCACCCTCTCACACTTTACACCCTCTCTAGCGCGTGTATTTGTGTTTATATATATATATATATATTTATGTTTTCGTTTTAATAAATATTATTATTATATATATACTCACCTGTGTCCTGCTCTGCATTTGGGTCCAACTCCCTAAGATCTAGGTTTTCCCTTTAAAGGGAAAACGTAACAGTTGGAACTGACCAACTATGGACCCGGCAGACAGGGATTTAATACACCAGGCGTTAACTTCTCACGGCGAGGCCATACGCAGACACGA
This sequence comes from Microchirus variegatus, assembly GCF_963457635.1. Taxonomy (NCBI): domain Eukaryota; kingdom Metazoa; phylum Chordata; class Actinopteri; order Pleuronectiformes; family Soleidae; genus Microchirus; species Microchirus variegatus. The sequence continues at coordinate 361,223 of NC_139813.1, read as the reverse complement.
GGGCCTGCTAAGAGACGTAGCCAACGCCGTTCGTGAGCTAACTGCTAGCATTCAGCCGCTGCTAACTTCCGGGTTGCCTGTTCCACTACCTGCTCCTTCTCCACCAGCTACCCCTACGTTAGCTCCCGCGCTAGCCTCCCGCGAACCATTTGTTCCTACCCCCGAACGATTTTCGGGGGAACTTAATAAATGTGCGAGTTTCCTGTTTCAATGCTCACTTGTTTTTGACCTACAACCTAGCACTTACCCTACAAGTCATGCTAGGATCGCGTTGGAGGGCGCTGCTACATGGCCGGTGGAAACAAGAGTCCGCGAGGCCCAGCTGACCGAACCTGATCCCGGAGGAGGACCTCCTGACCGCCTCTTCGTCCCAGAGGCTACCCGCTCGGAAGTTCTCCAATGGGGTCACTCCTCTAGACTGGTTTGTCATCCTGGTTCTGCGCGCACACTCCATTTCCTGAAACAACGCTTCTGGTGGCCCACCATGTCCCTGGATGTCGCCACCTTTGTCTCAGCATGCCCCATTTGTTCTAGAGGCAAGTCGTAGAATCGCCCGCCTGCTGGACTCCTGCATCCCCTTCCCATTCCCCATCGCCCCTGGTCTCATATCGCCGTTGATTTCGTCACTGGACTCCCTCCCTCCAATAACAACACGACTGTCCTCACTGTCGTAGACCGCTTCTCCAAGTCGGTTCATTACATCCCCCTCCCTGCCCTCCCCTCTGCCATGGAAACAGCCGAGACGTTGGTCCAACACGTATTCCGGATCCATGGTTTCCCTATGGACATCGTTTCAGACCGTGGGCCTCAATTCTCCTCCCAGGTTTGGAAGGCCTTTTGTGCGGCACTGGGGGCGTCCGTCAGTCTTTCATCCGGTTACCATCCACAGTCCAACGGCCAAACAGAAAGAGCAAACCAGAGCATGGAAGTGGCGCTACGTTGTGTCGCCACTCGCCACCCTGAAGACTGGAGCAGTTTCCTCCCATGGATAGAATACGCACACAATTCTCTCACCTCGGCTTCTACTGGCGTCTCCCCATTTATGGCTTCCCTGGGCTACCAGCCTCCACTCTTCGACTTCCAGGAGAGGGAGGTAGCGGTTCCGTCAGTCCAGGCCAACATGGAACGCTGCCAGGCTGTGTGGGTGGAGGTCAGAGCATCCCTCGAAAAAGCTTCTCTCCAATCCCAGAAGCAAGCTAATCGCCATCGCATCCCCGCCCCTGAATACTTACCTGGCCAAAAGGTTTGGCTCTCATCGAAGGACCTCCCTCTACAGGTAGAATCCCGAAAACTGGCTCCGAAGTTCATCGGCCCCTTCCCAGTCGACAAGGTCATCAACGCCACCTCCGTTCGCCTCAAGTTACCCCAATCCCTGAAGATTCACCCGACGTTCCATGTGTCACTCCTGAAACCTGTGATCGAGTCGGATCTGGTCCCTCCCTCTGACCCCCCTCCACCACCCAGGATGATCGAAGGCGGTGAGGCCTTCACAGTTAACCGAATTTTGAATATTCGCAGACGCGGCCGGGGACACCAGTACTTGGTCGATTGGGAGGGGTACGGTCCGGAGGAGAGGTCATGGGTTCCATGCCACTTCATCCTGGACCAGACGCTGATCCAGGACTTCCACCGTGACCACCCAGATGTTCCTGCCTTGGCGCCAGGTGGCGCCCGTTGAGGGGGAGGTACTGTCACGATCCACATTTCATGGCGTCTATTTTTATTGTTGTTGTTGCCTGCTGCTCTCTGTTCTTCTCTCTGTGTTCACCCTGCAGGGGGCGTGGTTGACCCAGTTCCCACATGACGCCAGAGATGACGTCCACCTGCGCAGTTCCTGCCCAGCTGCGCCTGATCAGCAATCATCCGGGCATATAAGGCGGGACTTCGCGTCTCTCTGGTGTCAGTTCCACGTTTTCGCTTAGCTGGTAAATGCTTTCCTACTACGCTATTAGAATTCCTGACGTTCCAGTACTCACCTCAATCTCCGTATTCAGGTCTCCACGTCTCCTGCCGAGAGAAGAACACAGAGTCTCCGCGGATTTCCTACCACTCCTGGAATCGCCTACTCCTGTTCTTCTCTACCGCATTCGTCTCTTCCACCACGACGACGCGGCTTCACCTCTCCTCAACCTTCGTGGATCATCACACCCTCCTCGCTGTACACCTCGAGTGAGTCCGTTCCGTGGGAACGTGAATGAACGAACGGTGTTTGCCACGAAGGAGTCGCTGAGGATCTGGTCTGCTGCTGTTTCACCCTCTCTTATACTGTCACACTTTACACCCTCTCTAGCGTGTGTATTTGTGTTTATATATATATATATATATTTATGTTTTCGTTTTAATAAATATTATTATTATATATATACTCACCTGTGTCCTGCTCTGCATTCGGGTCCAACTCCCTAAGATCTAGGTTTTCCCTTTAAAGGGAAAACGTAACAGTATGTCTTACATGCCGCTGACAAAAAGAGAGGCAACATGCATTAATATATATATTTAAAAAAAACACCATAAACAAGATAATGTTTTAGATTAAAATTACTTACATATAAAGACTCCAGAGTCTACTCCACACATATCCAGCCTTGCAGAGAGAGTTTCCACTAAATGTAAAGTCACAGCGGAATTGTGGGGCGAGTCAAGCTGAGTCTGTCAGCAAATAAAAAATACAGTCAGGTCAGATACATTGACTTATACTCCTACATAAAATTTCAAGTTTTTTTCCTTAAAATCTTACCCTTGTATGGAGTCATAGCGCTGGTCGTTTCCCTCTGAGTTATGAAAACGAGAGAAACATATTCACTGCAATTTTGGGATTGTGCACCCCTCTTTTCCTCTTCAAATCAGAACAGCCACGGTTTGCTCTGGATCCACAGCTGCTTTCTCCAGAGACACCAGTCTGACCTCCATGGACGCCATTTTGGTGTCTGGGTCCCTATAGAGTAGATACATGTGTGAACATTTTATGCTCTTCAGTATTTGGATTCTACAATATTACAATTCTACTTACTTTTGCTGTTCACGTGTTCTTTCAAGGTCCCAATTGACAGCTGATTGGCACAGTTTTAGCGTCTGTTTGAGTGTCTGTGTGGATAAAATGACCCTGGAATGGAAAATAGTAAAGATTAAAATAATATTACGGCTCATACAAAAAAGACTGGCATTACTTTACTTGAATCTTCGTCATATTTACAATAAGTTGTTCTCTACTCGAACATAATACGAGTCTTTAGCTTTAGCTGCATATCCCAAGTGTTTCAACATTTCCTTACGTTATGTTTACTGGCGTGAGAAACACACGCAAATGAAACACGGGCAAACACGTGTAGCTTAGCACTTAGCCGCCTATCGCTAATGCTACACGACAGAACATATACACAAAGACAGTTTCATTGTTGGAAATACTTACAACTTGATCTGCAGGTAATCCACCACGTAATGTCGACACTGTTCCTTCGTTTAGATGAAGTTGTGTGCTAAGTCCAGCATGGTACTGCCCAAAGTTTGAATAACACTTCTCTGTGAAGCGGTTAGCACACACGCGGAGTCTTTTGGGAATGTAGCAGCGGCATTCCCATAAAAAATAAAAGATATCCACTCCGCTTTTCTGTCCTCGTCAACAGGAAGAATGTGGAGTGTCTGGTGTTGGTTATTACAACCTAATACAGAGCAAATACTCGCGGATTTATTAGAAACATGTTCTCAATCGATAAACTCAGAAGCTCCAACGACGGTTCATATTTACATCCATGAGACAGACACACTGCTGTTTCTTCTTCTACCGCTTATTGTTACGTTTCCCTTTAAAGGGGAAACCTAGATCTTTAGGGAGTTGGACCCGAATGCAGAGCAGGACACAGGCGAGTATATATATATAATAATATTTATTAAGAACGAGAACATAAATATATATCTATATATATATAAACACAAATACACGCGCTAGAGAGGGTGTAGAATGTGACAGTATAAGAGAGGGTGAAACAGCAGCAGACCAGATCCTCAGTGACTCCTTCGTGGCAAACACAGTTCGTTCTTTCACGTTCCCACGGAACGGACTCACTCGAGATGTACAGCGAGGAGGGGGTGATGATCCACGAAGGTTGAGGAGAGGTGAAGCCGCGTCGTCGTGGTGGAAGAGACGAATGCGGTAGAGAAAAACAGGAGTAGGCGATTCCAGGAGTAGTAGGAAATCCGCGGAGACTCGGTGTTCTTCTCTCGGCAGGAGACGTGGAGACCTGAATACGGAGATTGAGGTGAGTACTGGAAACGTCAGGAATTCTAGTAGCGTAGTATGAAAGCATTTACCAGCTAAGCGAAAACGTGGAACTGACACCAGAGAGACGCGAAGTCCCGCCTTATATGCCCGGATGATTGCTGATCAGGCGCAGCTGGGCAGGAACTGCGCAGGTGGACGTCATCTCTGGCGTCATGTGGGAACTGGGTCAACCACGCCCCCTGCAGGGTGAACACAGAGAGAAGAACAGAGAGCAGCAGGCAACAACAACAATAAAAATAGACGCCATGAAATGTGGATCGTGACAGTACCTCCCCCTCAACGGGCGCCACCTGGCGCCAAGGCAGGAACATCTGGGTGGTCACGGTGGAAGTCCTGGATCAGCGTCTGGTCCAGGATGAAGTGGCGTGGAACCCATGACCTCTCCTCCGGACCGTACCCCTCCCAATCGACCAAGTACTGGTGTCCCCGGCCGCGTCTGCGAATATTCAAAATTCGGTTAACTGTAAAGGCCTCACCGCCTTCGATCATCCTGGGTGGTGGAGGGGGGTCAGAGGGAGGAACCAGGTCCGACTCGATCACCGGTTTCAAGAGTGACACATGGAACGTCGGGTGAATCTTCAGGGATTGGGGTAACTTGAGGCGAACGGAGGTGGCGTTGATGACCTTGTCGACTGGGAAGGGACCGATGAACTTCGGAGCCAGTTTTCGGGATTCTACCTGTAGAGGGAGGTCCTTTGAGGAGAGCCAAACCTTTTGGCCAGGTAAGTATTCAGGGGCGGGGATGCGATGGCGATTAGCTTGCTTCTGGGATTGGAGTGACGCTTTTTCGAGGGATGCTCTGACCTCTACCCACACAGCCTGGCAGCGTTCCATGTTGGCCTGGACTGACGGAACCGCTACCTCCCTCTCCTGGAAGTCGAAGAGTGGAGGCTGGTAGCCCAGGGAAGCCATAAATGGGGAGACGCCAGTAGAAGCCGAGGTGAGAGAATTATGTGCGTATTCTATCCATGGGAGGACACTGCTCCAGTCTTCAGGGTGGCGAGCGGCGACACAACGTAGCGCCACTTCCATGCTCTGATTAGCCCTTTCCGTTTGGCCGTTGGACTGAGGATGGTATCCGGATGAAAGACTGACGGACGCCCCCAGTGCCGTACAAAAGGCCTTCCAGACCTGGGAGGAGAATTGAGGCCCACGGTCTGAGACGATGTCCATAGGGAAACCATGGATCCGGAATACGTGTTGGACCAACGTCTCGGCTGTTTCCATGGCAGAGGGGAGGGCAGGGAGGGGGATGTAATGAACCGACTTGGAGAAGCGGTCTACGACCGTGAGGACAGTCGTGTTGTTATTGGAGGGAGGGAGTCCAGTGACGAAGTCAACGGCGATATGAGACCAGGGGCGATGGGGAATGGGAAGGGGATGCAGGAGTCCAGCAGGCGGGCGGTTCGACGACTTGCCTCTAGAACAGATGGGGCATGCTGAGACAAAGGTAGCGACATCCAGGGACATGGTGGGCCACCAGAAGCGTTGTTTCAGGAATTGGAGTGTGCGCGCAGAACCAGGATGACAAACCAGTCTAGAGGAGTGACCCCATTGGAGAACTTCCGAGCGGGTAGCCTCCGGGACGAAGAGGCGGTCAGGAGGTCCTCCTCCGGGATCAGGTTCGGTCAGCTGGGCCTCGCGGACTCTTGTTTCCACCGGCCATGTGGCAGCGCCCAGAATGCAAGACGGTGGTAGGATGGTCCCCGGTTCCAGCTCCGGAGGATCTGGTGAGTAGAGTCGAGAAAGAGCATCAGGTTTCACATTCCGGGAACCAGGGCGGAAAGTCAATGAGAATTTGAAGCGGCCTAGGAACAGAGCCCAGCGAGCTTGGCGAGAGTTCAGGCGACGGGCGTTCTGGAGGTAGGCCAAGTTCTTATGGTCGGTCCATACTATGAAAGGTAGGACGGTCCCCTCCAGCCAGTGTCGCCACTCTTGCAGTGCCAAGACCACGGCCAGGAGTTCCTTATTTCCGACATCGTAATTCTTCTCCGCAGGGGATAATCGGCGACTGAAGAAGGCGCAGGGGTGGAGTTTCTGGTCGTTGTGGTCTCGCTGGGAGAGGACCGCCCCTACCCCGGTGTCAGAAGCGTCGACCTCGACCACGAACTGGAGCTCAGGATCCGGATGGGAGAGGATAGGGGCTGAGGTGAACATCTCCTTCAGGCGGAGGAAAGCAGTCTCGGCATCATTGGACCACAGGAACGCCTGTTTGGGAGAGGTAAGTCTGGTAAGAGGTTCAGCAATACGGCTGTAATTCTTTATAAATCTTCTGTAGAAATTAGAAAAACCCAAGAAGCGTTGTAGCTGCTTCCGGGTGGTGGGTGTCGGCCAGTCTTTGACTGCAGAGATCTTAGTAGGATCTGGTGCAAGACTGCCTTGCTCAACAATAAAACCAAGAAATGGTACCGATTTTGCGTGAAACATGCACTTCTCGGCCTTCACGAACAGTTTGTTCTCTAAGAGTCTCTGTAACACCAGTCGGACATGCTGGACGTGTTCCTCTTCAGTCTCAGAAAATATCAGGATGTCGTCCAGATAAACAAAGAGGAATTTGTCCAGCATGTCGCGCAAAATGTCATTAGCCAGGTGTTGGAATACTGCAGGGGCGTTAGTGAGGCCAAAAGGCATGACCAAATATTCAAAATGTCCCATGGGAGTGTTAAACGCCGTCTTCCACTCATCCCCCTCTCTGATACGAACCAGGTGATAAGCATTGCGCAAGTCGAGCTTGGAAAAGATTCTGGCCTTACTGAGGGGGTTAAAGGCGGCGTCTAGAAGAGGGAGTGCGTAACGATTCTTCACCGTTATATCATTTAGCCCACGATAGTCAATGCATGGACGAAGGGATCCGTCCTTCTTTTCTACGAAGAAAAATCCTGCCCCTACAGGAGAAGATGAGGGGCGAATGAGACCTGTAGACAATGACTGGTTGATATAATCGTTCATGCTTTGATGTTCGGAGCGTGAGAGGTTGTAAAGTCTTCTGGAAGGAAGAGTGGCGCCAGGCAGGAGATCAATGGCGCAGTCGTAAGGACGATGAGGGGGTAACGAGAGGGCCCGATCCTTGGAGAATGCCTCCGACAGGTCGTGATAACTCTCTGGGACGCCGGAGAGGTCGGGGGGCACTGGTGGGACGTCGGCCGTTCTCTGTGGCGAAGGTAGAGCAGATCTGAGGCAGCGGGAATGGCACGGAATACTCCAGCTGGACAACCGACCCGAGGACCAGTCGAAGGAGGGGTTGTGAAGCGACAGCCACGGAAGACCCAGGATCACTGACGCGGAGGAAGCAGGAATGAGGAACAACTGGATCTCCTCGACGTGATTCCCAGACAAGACCAAGGTGAGGGGAATGGTGCGAAGAGTCACTTCAGCCAACCGATTTCCGTTGAGGTCCGAGATGATCTTGGGTTGCGGCAGGGATATCGTAGGGATGCCAGCCTGTTCTGCCAGATGCGTGTCGATGAAGCTTTCGTCGGCTCCGGAATCCACCAGGCATGTGGTGGAAAAACAGTCTTGGTTCCAGCGAAGTTGAGCCTTCAGGGAGACCCGGGTCGGTGCAGGACAGGAGATGGTCCTGCTCACCAGCACTCCTGCGTGCGCTGGTGAGCTCAGGCTTTTTGGGCGATGTGGACAGTACGACATGACGTGACCAGCCTGTCCGCAGTATAGGCAAACTCCAGACTGTAACCGTCGTCTTCTCTCCGTGGGCGATAAACGTGTTCGCCCCAGCTGCATGGGTTCAGGAAGGCTAACCACGTTAGCAGAAGGGAAAGGCAGAGAAGAAGAGACGGAAGAATGTGGGGTATCTGGGGTACGAACAGTAGAGTGACGTCGTCTATCCATTCGTCTTTCACGGAGCCTACAGTCAATGCGAATAGCTAGTTCGATTAACACTTCAAGATGGGATGCCATATCGCGAGTAGCTAATTCGTCCCGTAGTTCGTCTGTAAGCCCACGTAAGAAAATGGCCCTTAAAGCCGCGTCATTCCACCCACTCTCAGATGCCAATATGCGAAAACTGACGGCAAAATCAGCGGCAGATGAGTTACCCTGTTTCAATGAAAGTAGTTGGTTTGAAATGTCACTATTATGAAACGCTTGGTCGAAAACCCGGTTTAACTCCGTAGAAAACGTAGTATATGAGATGGAGCGGTGGTGATCATCTCTAAGGAAGGCCGTGGCCCACTGAGCGGCTCTACCAGTTAGCAGGTTTACCACAAACGCGATTCTAGCATGACTTGTAGGGTAAGTGCTAGGTTGTAGGTCAAAAACAAGTGAGCATTGAAACAGGAAACTCGCACATTTATTAAGTTCCCCCGAAAATCGTTCGGGGGTAGGAACAAATGGTTCGCGGGAAGCTAGCGCGGGGGCTAACGTAGGGGTAGCTGGTGGAGAAGGAGCAGGCAGTGGAACAGGTAACCCGGAAGTTAGCAGCGGCTGAAGGCTAGCGGTTAGCTCATGAACGGCGTTGGCTGCGTCTCTTAGCAGGCCCTCGTGTCTGCATATGGCCTCGCCGTGAGAAGTTAACGCCTGGTGTATCAAGTCCCTGTCTGCCGGGTCCATAGTTGGTCAGTTCCAACTGTTACGTTTCCCTTTAAAGGGGAAACCTAGATCTTTAGGGAGTTGGACCCGAATGCAGAGCAGGACACAGGCGAGTATATATATATAATAATATTTATTAAGAACGAGAACATAAATATATATCTATATATATATAAACACAAATACACGCGCTAGAGAGGGTGTAGAATGTGACAGTATAAGAGAGGGTGAAACAGCAGCAGACCAGATCCTCAGTGACTCCTTCGTGGCAAACACAGTTCGTTCTTTCACGTTCCCACGGAACGGACTCACTCGAGATGTACAGCGAGGAGGGGGTGATGATCCACGAAGGTTGAGGAGAGGTGAAGCCGCGTCGTCGTGGTGGAAGAGACGAATGCGGTAGAGAAAAACAGGAGTAGGCGATTCCAGGAGTAGTAGGAAATCCGCGGAGACTCGGTGTTCTTCTCTCGGCAGGAGACGTGGAGACCTGAATACGGAGATTGAGGTGAGTACTGGAAACGTCAGGAATTCTAGTAGCGTAGTATGAAAGCATTTACCAGCTAAGCGAAAACGTGGAACTGACACCAGAGAGACGCGAAGTCCCGCCTTATATGCCCGGATGATTGCTGATCAGGCGCAGCTGGGCAGGAACTGCGCAGGTGGACGTCATCTCTGGCGTCATGTGGGAACTGGGTCAACCACGCCCCCTGCAGGGTGAACACAGAGAGAAGAACAGAGAGCAGCAGGCAACAACAACAATAAAAATAGACGCCATGAAATGTGGATCGTGACACTTATATCCATCTATAGGTGCACTACCGCCCCCTAGGTGCATTACCACCCCTATGACAGACAATTTGACCCTCTATCTCAGGGGTCGGGAACCTTATTGACTCAGAGAGCCATGAAAGCAAAATATTTGGAAATGTATTTCAGTGAGAGCCATATAATATTTTTTAAGACTGAATTCAACTAAATGTGAGTATAATAAGCTTGCACCCTGCTCAGTAGCTCTTGGCACGCTTTCTTCCTGCTGTCTCCCACAGGGTATTTCGATGCAAAGGTAGCATGGCGTGTGTCGAAGTGCCGCTTTACATTCGACTGTTTCATCGATGCAATTTTGTCATTGCAAATTAGGCACACTGCAGAACCTGCTCTCTCCACAAAGGCGAATTCTTCAGTCCATTCATCCTGAAATGTACGATACTCTTTTTTTCTTTTCGCCATCTTCTTCGTCGAAGGGTTAGCTTTGAGCTAATGACCAAGCAGACTGATTCAAAAGGGGGCGTTTACCTGTTTACCCAGCAACAGCCAACGTAGGCTATTATCATCCAATTAAAATAATGGACAATTGCTCCTGCAGCCAACTGCAGCCCTGAACAGGACATGAGCAGTGGAAAATCGATGGATGGATTAAAACAAGTGATAATATTTAATAATTTATGTTTTATCTGAAAAGCCGAAATCTGCGAGCCAGATGCAATCATCAAAAGAGCCACACCTGGCTCCCGAGCCATACGTTCCTGACCCCTGCTCTATCTGAACCAAGACCAGCTGTTATGAAGCAGTTTTTAGTTGTTGATGTCCTTGCTAAAGTTTCTTGGCTTCATCTCCATCCACACAGACATTGTAATGACAGCCAGTAGAAGTTTGGAGTTTGCAGGGAACAGACACATCACACCCAGAATGGTTTCTCCCTGTAGAACACATTGCTGGAAGATGTGTTGTAAACACATACACTGTGCAGTTAAGCTGTATTAGAGAAAATGTGACTGTAGTCATACCACTCTGCACGCTGGCTGAAATTTAGTACAATTCAGTTCAAGTCTTGTGGCACTTTGAAACCGCTGAAGTGTAAAAAAATAAAAAAATTCATATGTAGAACCTTCTCTTCTTTTTGGGGGCAGTTTATATAGATATTTTTATACAATATAAAACATGTTTACTGTTTTAAACTGTCAGGCACCTGTATAGATTTTTATTAAAGTTATTGTCTTATGTTTTCTCATCATTCATAGTAAAGTTACCATGAACAGCTGGGAATCTACACACAATGTTGATACATGGCATGACTAAGTTTAAAGGTGTGGTGGTATAATCCAGTTTTTAACCACATAATACGATTAAATAATACTCCAGTTGTTCAAAGTAATAATGGCTCTTTAAAATGTAAACTGAAATTCCTTCTACAGGGAAACTATTGAGCAAAACTCAATGGCTCCTGAGACAGTATCTTTTCCATGGTGACACACACTCCTGATTTGCATTTGAACAGATCACAACATGGTCATTTACATATGAAAACCTTACCCGCTCCTAGGATCTGGGGGGGTGACTTTCTCACCTAGACTGCAAGTTTACAGTTTTATAAATATGTTTTTCTTAAGTCGAAGGGAGAAGGTAATCTGTTCCATGAGGTAAATGTCATTTACTATACCCACCCACTCCTTTATCGTGGGTGGATCAGGGAGAAGCCAATGCCTTGTCAGTGCTTTTTTGCCAGCGGTTATTAAAATACTAAATAAATATTCATCAGTTTGTCTGACCTGTGAATCCGAATTTCCTAAAAATAATGTAGAAAACTGCATTGGTAGATTAGTATTAAACATGCCTCCTAATACTTTATGAAGCTCTGTCCAGAAGGATTTAACCACTGGGCATTCCCAAAAGACATGCCAGTGATTGGCCTCACGGTGTCCGCATAGTCTCCAGCACGTAGCTTCGCCCCCCGATTGTTTTGGTGTAATGAAAAAGCGGACCAAACACTTCCATCCAAACTCCCGCCATACATGAGAGCTGGTCCATTTCCACTGGGATTGACAAACGGCAAGCCAAACCTCCTCAGATATGGTTAGATTACAATCTCGCTCCCATTTTTCCTTAACATATCCTGTACTGTGTGATTTTTTAGACAGTAGACCTTTATAAATTCGAGAAATTACACCCTTATTCGATTTACTTTGGTAAGCATCAATAAAAATTGCCGATATCGGGTCATTAAGGTCGTTTTTTTTTCTGACATGTTCAAAGCGATTACGTACCTGGAGGAATCTAAAAAAATCAGTTCTTTCAAGGTCACAGTCTTATTTCAACTTTTCAAAGTTTTTAAATTGTCCCTTTTCTGTAAGAGAGTAGTATGTTGTTATTCCTTTCAATATCCATGATTTAAATCCCATATCTATTGTGTTAGGCCTAAACTCCGGATCATAGGCACACCATTGAATTATCTGCAATCTATTACTTAATTTATACTCGTCTCTCATCATATTCCAGATTTTTAGCTGTACTTTGATCCATGGATCCTGTACCTTACTTACATATCTCCCCAGATGTTTGTGCGGTAGTACTGCTTGTATCGGGGGGTCAATCAGAGTGGAGAGTTCAATATCTTTCCATCTGGCTTGAAAGGATGGGTTACACAGAATAATCAGGGGTTTAATCTGAGCTGCATAATAATAATCCTTAAAATTAGGTAGTGCCATCCCCCCTTGTTCCTTTGGAAATTATACTTGTCCAGTTCAGAAAATTGTTTTGAGGAAATTTCTACAGGGAGTGCCTGGAATAAGAAGAGGTATCGTGGAAGAATATTCATTCTTACAGACTCAATTCTGTGACTGAGACTAAGGAAAGAAATCGAGTTCCACCTGTGTATGTCTTCTTTAATTTTCGTTAAGAGGGGGCCATAATTTATCTCTGCCAGTGTTCGAATTCTTTTCGGCAGACTTATTCCTAGATATTTTAATGAATTTTGATCCCATTTAATATGGAATTTCTCCCTTAGTTGCTTTGTGGGTTGGTAGTTGATAGTCAAAATTTGTGTTTTTTGCATATTTAATTTATATCCTGAATAATTACCAAATGTTTCTAGAAGCACCATTAATTTGGGTAGTGAATTAGAAGGATTACTTAAAAAACCAAGACATCGTCGGCATATAGTGCCACCTTGTGGTCGTCTCCATTAATGCAAATGCCTTTAATACTTTGAGTCTGTCTAATCCACTGAGCCAGGGGCTCTATATAGAGTGCAAATAGCAGGGGAGAAATCGGGCATCCCTGTCTTGAACCACGTTCTAATATAATAGTATCTTAAAGGTAACCATTTATTTTGATCTGGGCCGATGGTTTGTTATATAATGTACGGATCCCTCTAATAAAAATGTTGTCCGTGCCAAATCTTTCTAAAACTTTATAAAGGAAAGGCCAACTTACCAAATCAAAGGCCTTCTCGGCGTCTAGACTAACTAGACAAGCTTCAGTATTATTATTTTGGATATGATGTATTAAGTGTAATGATCGTCTGATATTTTCGTGAGTCTGTCTTTGTGAGATAAATCCAGTCTGATCATTGTGTATAAGGTGAGGCAGAACCTTGTCCAGTCTTCTGGCAAGGATGGTTGTATAAAGCTTGTAGTCAACATTCAGCTCCGAGATAGGCCTGTATGAACTACATTCCAATTTACTTTTTCCCTCCTTGAGAATGACGGAAATCACCACCTCATTCCAAGATGGGGGCATTTTAGCATCTATTAACCCTCCTGCTGCCTCCAAATGGCAAAGCAAGCCAGGAGGTGCTCGGGTCCCTTAGACCAGCCCGTCGTTCGGGGAGGAAGATGGCGAGAGGCACTCGCCCGTCGTTCATCTGTTGGGGGGGGGGGGGGGGGACGACATAGAGAGAGAGAGAGAGAGCGAGAGAGAGAGAGAGAGAAGCTCGGGTCCCTACGTCACGTCGCGTCACGTCACGTCGCGTCACATCGCGTCACGTCGCGTCACGTCACGTCGGCTATCGTTCACCGAGCCGCCGCCGCCACTCTGCCGGCGCAGACAGGGCAGTACTGCAGCGCACATCGACCGCAGACGTACCTGGAGCAACCACGGCACACGGTGTGAGTTTTGCTGTCCTTTTTTCGAGGGGCAGATCTGACACCTCTTCCTCTTGCTCCAGCCCCCGCCCCCTCTCCTGCTCCCTCTCCCGTTCCCTGCGCCCGGGAGGCAGAACGGGCCGCCCTGACGAGCGAGGCGGAGGGTTCGGCGCGGGGGAGGCGCAGGGCGTCCTCTCGACGCAAGGGGCGACCAGCGCGTGGCCCAGCTGCTCCAGGAACAACCTCCTCCTGTTGAGCTTGCCGGCCATCCAGGTCGGGTTGAGGTCCCTCCATATCACGAAGGCGTTGTAGGCGTACATGTCGACGACGTTGTGGAAAACGGCCAGCGGGCCGGCATCCTCCGGCAGCTGTAGGTGGCGATCACCTTGTCCACGTTGTCAACGCCGCCTTTGTTGGCGTTGTAGTGGAGGACGGCGACGGGCTTGGCGTCCCGGCGGTTGCTGACTCGCGCGCCGTCCGCGGCGTGCAGTGTGCTCATGAGCAGCACGCTCCTGTTCTTCTTGGGCACGTAGGAGACCAGGGCGGTGGTGCCCGTGAAGGCGAACGTGAAGGAGAAGACGGCTCGTCCCTTGACGGCGAGGAGCGCGGGAGGGAGCTCGGGCTTGTTCTTCCTGACCGTACCATAGTCAGCCCCCTCTTGAGGAGCCGCTGCCCGAGCTCGTAGGACGTGAAGAAGTTGTTGCAGGTGACGTTGCGGGGGGCCCTCAGTCCGCGGGTCAAGTCGAGCACGACGCGCGTCCCCTGGTTCCTTTCGGGGGTCCCTCTTGCCGTTCCTCTCCCTGCCGTCGTCGTCATCGTTCCTGTTCCTGTTCCTCCTCCTCCTCCTCCTCCTCCTTCCGCCTCTCCTTCTTGTCGTCCTCCCGTTGTTCCTGTTCCCGTTCCTCGTCCCCCTCCTCGCACTCGCGCTCCTACTCGCGCTCCCCCTCCTCGCACTCGCACTCCCACTCTTCCCGACTCCGCTTCTTCCGCCTCCGCGACGGGCCTCCCGGTGTAGACCTGCATCTTCCAGGCGTAGCTGGACTTTGCGTCGCAGGCTACCCACGACTTGATCCCGTACTTGGCCGGCTTGCTGGGCATGTACTGTCGAAAGGGACAGCGACCTGCGCGCGCGAGAGCAGAAGACAACGGAGCGGAGCGGAGGAGAGGAGAGGAGAGGAGAGGAGAGGACATCACAGCACAGCAGAGGAGAGGAGAGGAGAACAGAGAAGAAAGAGTTATGTAATTATTATTAATGTTTTTATTATTATTTTTGTATTATTATTATCATATTATTATTATATTGCAGAGCAGAGGACAGCGGAGGAGAGCAGAGCAGAGGACAGCACGGCTGTCGGAGCAGCGGGAAAGGAGAGGAGAGCACATCGCAGCGCAGCAGAGGAGAGCGGAGCATTGCAGAGGAGAGGAGAACAGAGAAGAAAGAGCTATCTTATTATTATTATTTTTGTTTTATTATTATTATTATTATTATTATTATTATAATATTATTATTATATTCTATTATATTATTACTCACCTGCCTGCCTGCCTGCCTGCCTGCCTACCTACCTACGGGAAGGTGGGAGAGAGGGAGGACGGGAGAGAGAGAGGGCGCTCGGGTCCCTTCGACCCGCTCGGCGCTCGGGGAGGAGACGGGAAGGTGGGAGAGAGGGCGCTCGGGTCCCTTCGAACCGATCGGCGCTCGGGGAGGAGACGGGAAGGTGGGAGAGAGGGAGGACGGGAGAGAGAGAGGGCGCTCGGGTCCCTTCGACCCGCTCGGCGCTCGGGGAGGAGACGTGAAGGTGGGAGAGAGGGCGCGAACTACATTGGTTTGCCACTTAAATACAATGTTTGTCAGTCTTTGAGTTCTCTATTGTACAAATCCAGAAAAAGTTAATTCAACCCAGTTGCGGTTGCCATCTATTTGATTTTTGTTGATCAAGATACGGGTCAGCAAAATTTGTTTCATGGAGACTTTGAAAGTTTGCTTTTGAACACTACAGAACAGTACCTTGACAAGTGGTCGACTGGGGGATGCAGCCTTTACCAGTATCTACTGATTGTGATAGTCCTTTTCAAAAATCAGCTGCACTCCATTTCTCAACTTTGTCGATTTCTCTCCAGACTGTCGATGTCTGATTTCCGTTGATACCGTTGAAACAGTTAACACATTACAAAGAATTGTTGGTTTCGAGCTACTGGATGAAAAGAAACGTTTTAGGTCAAAAAGATACATAACGGCTGTCAGAAAAGAGTTAGGCATCACTGCAAGGAAAAGATCAAAGAAAATGAACGTCTAAGAAAACAGATATATGATCATACAACACTGGGTGTTTCTTTCTTATCTGTTCTTTTCTGTTGTCTTTTTACTGTCCATGCTCTCTCTCTCTTTTATGCAGGTTTTAAAGGTGGCCTCTCTAAATATTAATGGGGGCAGAAACACACAGAAGAGAGTTTTAATATCAGAGTTAGTAAACCAGAAAAGACTTGATGTAGTCTTTTTACAGGAAACACACAGTGATAGTGTAAATGAGACAGACTGGAAGTTATTGTGGGGGGGGCAGATAGCACTCAGTCACGGCTCCAACACAAGTGCAGGAGTCGCTGTTTTATTCTCTCCATCAATTAATGCTAATGTTTTAAGTGTCACAGAGGTTTTAAAGGGGAGGATCCTCTCAGTTAAGGCCGATGTTCAAGGCTTTTGTTTTATTTTTATTAATGTATATGCTCCAAATCAAGGCCCAGAGCGCTCAATTGTTTTTAATATTTAAAAAAAACACCTTAGTCTATGTGGACAGGGACAGTGTGTTGTCATGGGGGGGATTGGAACTGCTGCACTGATCCTGTAGACAGGACTGGTCAGGAGCTTCACCCTCACTCAGCTGCAGCCTTAAAACAGCTGTTAGCAGAGGCCGACCTGGTGGACACATGGAGGATAAAACAACAACCATCGGTCAGGCAATATACCTGGGTCAGGGTTATTGGAGGTGTGGTCAGTGCAGCCAGGATATATAGGCTTTACCTATCAGCTGATTTTATTAATAGAGCTGCCACGTGCTACACGCTCCCTGTAGGTTTTAGCGATCACCATGCTGTCTGCATGGAGTTTGTTTTAACCGGAAATGATAACATCAAATCTTTTTGGCATTTTAATGTTAAAATTTTATCTGACTGTGTTTTTAGTACAAATTTTAAATTGTTCTGGGCACACTGGAGGTTAAGGAAAGAGTCTTTCCCCTCCTTGAGTCAGTGGTGGGAGGTTGGCAAAAGCCACATTAAAGTGTTCTGTCAGCAGTTCACAGCTTTCTTCACTGCAAGGATTAAAAGAACATTACAACAGTTAGAGAAGGACATCATTGACCTGCAGGTGGCCTCTGGTCAACAAAGTGCCCAGCTAACCCAAAAAACACAGCAGTTAAATGTTTTTATGCAGGAGAGAGCCAAAGGTGCTCTTGTCAGAGCTAGATTCACACAAATAAATAACATGGATGCGCCATCCAGATTCTTTTTTAACCTGGAGAGGACAGTGGCACAGAGGAAAAAGATGGTGTGTCTCCAGCTGCCTGATGGGAGGCTAACAACTGACCAAGCTGAGATCAGGAGACACGTGGTCAGTTTTTATACTGACTTATTTAACAAAGAAGACTGTGATCTAAATTCTACAATGGAATTAGTCGAGGACCTTCAGCAGCTGAGTCCAGAGGAACGTTGTACCCTGGGCTCAGAGATCACACTGGAGGAAATATCAACTGCGATGTCCCAAATGGCCACAGGAAAAACTCCTGGGATCGATGGATTACCCGTTGACTTTTTTAAACATTTCTGGGCAGAGTTGGGACCTGACCTACTGGATGTTTTTAAAGAATCTTTTAATAAAGGAACTTTGCCAGCGTCCTGCAGGAGAGCAGTGATCTCCCTCCTGCCAAAGAAGGGTGATCCCACGTCCTTAAAGAACTGGAGACCTGTTGCTCTGTTGTGTACGGACTACAAAATACTGTCTAAGTTTTTTATCCAACAGACTGAAGGTTTTTATTGAGTTGATGATCGGAACGGACAGGTCGTACTGTGTCCCTGAACGGTCCATGTTGGACAATCTGTTTTTAATGAGAGACTGTCTGGATGTATGTGGATTGTATGGTTTGGATGTGGGGGTTTTATCGTTAGACCAGGAGAAGGCGTTTGATCGTGTAGACCACTCTTTTTTATTTGCGACACTTGGAGCTTTTGGTGTTGGGGAGCACTTTTTGTCATGGGTGAAACTGCTTTACAGCAGTGCCTGCTGTGTGGTAAAGGTGGGGGGAGGCCTTAGCAGGCCCATCTAAGTTAAGAGGGGGATCAGGCAGGGCTGCCCCATTTCAGGCCAGCTCTACAGTGTGGCCATTGAGCCACTCCTCGTCAGATTGAGGTCCCGGCTGAGGGGTCTCTCTCTTCCAGGGCTGACTGACTGTCCCTCTGTGGTCACATCTGCCTATGCAGATGATGTAAATGTTTTTGTTAAGGACCAGGGGGACGTCAGAGAGTTAGAGGCGGCCCTGGCGTTGTATGGGAGAGCCTCCTCGGCCAGGGTAAACTGGGGGAAGAGTAGAGCTTGTCTGGTGGGGCGGTGGAGCTCAGCACTCCCCCCAGATCTCCCGGGGAACCTCAGATGGGGAACAGGAGGTTTTAAAACATTAGGGATTAATTTAGGCAGCGAGGACATTGAAAAAAAGAACTGGGAGGGAGTGCTGGGAAAGGTTGAAGCTCGGTTTTCTAAATGGAAATGGCTGCTCCCTCAGCTGTCCTACAGGGGAAGAGTTCTGATCATCAACAACCTGGTCGCCTCCGCACTGTGGCACAAGCTGCAGGTACTGGTTCCACCATTAGGGCTAGTGGAGGAACTGCAGAGACTGCTGCTAGAGTTCTTCTGGTCGGGTCGTCACTGGCTGAGGGCAGCTGTCCTGTACCTTCCTGTGACAGAGGGAGGACAAGGCCTCATTGACATCAGGTCCAGGTTTGCGGCCTTCAGACTACAGACTGCTCAGAGGTTGTTGTATGGCTGCTCTCAGGTCTGGTTAGCTCCTGCCCAGCTCGTCCTCAGGAAAGCTGGACGGCTTGGACTGGACAGGCACCTCTTTTTACAGGAGCCTCATGGCAACCTAACAGGACTAACTCCTTTCTACAGGACAGTGATCGATGCCTGGAGAACTTTGGACGTCAGCCGGCCTCCTCACCCCAGGCCTGGAATGTGGCTGTTCGAGGAGCCGATTTTTAATAACAGTTTCCTGTCCAGTCGAGTTCTCTCATCGGCAACGGTAAGGACTCGTTATGTTGAAGCTGGATTTGTGAAACTGGGACACCTAATGGAGACTCCATCAGCGCCATTAGGTGAAACACCTAACATCAGGTCCAGGCTAATGGGGAAGGCTACTGCAGAGGTGTTGCAGTCCCTCTCTGCTCCACTGTTGACTTTTGTACAGGACCGGACCTTACTCGACCAGTGGAGAGACGGTGCTGTGTATGTCTTCCCATCACTCGCCGTCAGACCTGCTGTGAGACAGTGGACAGCGAAGGAAGGGCTCCTGCTGTCCATGAAGACTCCAGTCCTCTGTGATTTTATCTCCTGTGGAAAGAAGCAGCTCTACCTCAGCTGTGTCAAGGTGATGAACTTTGGTTCTCTGCAGGGCCAAAGGGAATCGAAATGGACGGAGGTTTTAGATGCAGACTCTTCCCCTAAAGGCTGCTGGCGGCTCCTGTATAAGCCTCCTGTTGAAAAATGGATGGCTGACTTCCAGTGGAGGATCATACATGGAGCTATAGCTACTAACAGATACAGAGCTTGACTGGATCCCAGCACTGGGGCCCCTCCCCAGTGCTGGGATCCAGTCAAGCTCTGTCCTTTTTGTGGACAAACGGAGACGGTAGAACACCTGGTGGTTTCATGTCCTCGTTTAAGAGATTTGTTTAAGTTTCTGCACGGGTGGGTTGAAGCTCTGGGAGAGGTGTTTTCTGTTTCAATGTTTGTTTTCGGTTTGAGATACACTGTTAAGAAGAAACAAATAATGGTTCTCCTGAATTTTTTGTTGGCATCTGCTAAACTGGCAATCTGGAAGAGCCGCAAAAACAGTAATGCCGTTTGAGTAGCAGCAGTAGCAGCAGCAACAGCAGCAGAGGTGGTGGCTGTGGTGGTGGACGGGACCCGGGAGGGAGGAACGCGAGTCAGCTCGGGTCCCTTCGACCCGCTCGGTGCTCGGGGAGGAGACGGGAAGGTGGGAGAGAGGGAGGACGGTAGAAAGAGAGGGCGCTCGGGTCCCTTCGACCCGCTCGGCGCTCGGGGCGGAGACGGGATGAGGACCCGCACTGTCCTTCAGGTCTGGGGTCAGCTGGATGAGGGGGGAGGAGTCCCGGGTGTTGGGTGTGGTTTCACCAGAGGCGAAGTTGCCCAACATCCGGAGTTCATGTCCACTCAGTCTCCCCCTCCAGTGGTCCAGAATTTGCCGGGCGACTCTACTGGACCTCAGACCTACGGCTTAAGCTAGACCTCCGGAGTCCTCCAAACTGGGCCCAGCCAGCTCCACCACTCGGCCCAGAGTGGTAACCCCTGCAACCTGGAACGTGGAGGATAGAGAAGGGCCAACCCAGTCCGGACAGTCCAGGACTGTCCCTTGAATCACCGGCTCCTGCAACAACCAGTGCAGAGAGTCTGCCTGCTTTTGTCTCTCCTTTGTTATGAGGTGCCACACATTAAAAACAGTTCTATAAAAACTAGGAAGAAATTACCTGTTGACCTTGGTGCTGTTCATTAAAAATAAATTAAAATCCATACCCAGGCTGTTAAAACGCTTCAGGATGCAGCAGGCCAGAGTCCTCCACACAGTGTCCTCTGGTCCATTCAGCAGCCTCTGGATGAAACATAGACGAAAAGCAGCGCCCCTGCTTGCCAAATGGACCAGGCCCTGTCCTCCCTCCTCCTTTGGGAGGAAGAGGACACTCTGTGGGACCCAGTGCATCCTGTCCCATATAAAATCAACTAAAAGCCTTTGTACCTGGGAGAGGAGAGAGGCTGGAGGATCCAGGCAAGTCAACCTATGCCACAGGGAGGATGAGACCAGGTTGTTTGCGACCAGGACCCTGCCTCTGTACGACATTTTCGGGAGGAGCCACTTCCACTTATTAAGGCGGCCCCTCACCGTTTCAACAACGTTGTCCCAGTTCTTCTTTGTGCTGGTCTCATCCCCCAGGAAGACTCCCAGATACCTCAGCCCACCTCTCTTCCAGGTGAGCTGAGCAGGCAGGGTGAGCCGGTTCCTCAGCCTCTCTCCCACCATCAGAGCCTCACTTTTTCCCCAGTTGACCTTGGCAGAGGAAATAAAACCAAATAAATTAACAGTGTCGATTAAAACATCAATGTCTCTTTGTGAGTTTACAAAAACAATTAAATCGTCAGCATAAGCAGACATTTTAAAAGACACCGGACAACTGGGGAGGAACACGCCTGTCAGCTTCTGCCGTAGCTGATGCAGCAGAGGCTCGATGGCTAAACAGTATAACATACCAGAGAGAGAGCAGCCCTGCCTCACTCCCCTCCCGATGTTAAAAGGTGCACTCAGCCCGCCATTAATTTTCAGAACACTCGCAACGCCACTGTAGAGAGCCCTGATCTTGGCAATGAATCCAGGGTCGAAGCCAAACCCGGCTAAAGTCTGCCAGAGGTATTGGTGTTCGACCCGATCAAACGCCTTTTCCTGGTCTATTGAAATCAGACCAGTATCCAAAACCAATTCACTGGAGACTGTCAGAACATCACGAATTAAAGTGACATTGTCACTAATGAGCCTGCTAGGAACACACTAGGTCTGGTCAGGGTGGATGATGGAGACCATCACTTCTTTCAGTCTGAGGGCCAGAGCTTTGGAGAGGATTTTATATCCGTACACAGCAGCGACACTGGCCTCCAGTTCTTAATCAGCTGCAGGTCTCCTTTCTTTGGTATGAGGGTGATGACGGCCCTCCTGCAGCTCAGAGGGAGCTGCCTTCTCTGAAAACTGTCTGACATAACCTCAAGCAGGTCACCACCTAAGATGGGCCAGAAAGACTTGTAAAAGTCAACAGGAAGACTGTCAATACCTGGTGCTTTCCCATTCTGCAAAGACATCATTGCCTGGTACAGCTCCTGCAGAGTTAGATCTGCCCCAAGCTCCGAATTTGCTTCAGGGTCCACCTGAGGGAGACCTGCAAGGAAGCTGCTGTGCACATCTGGATTATCTGACCATTCACTCTTAAAGAGGTTTCTATAGAAACCGACAGCAAACTTTCAGAGCCAATATCCGCACGTAAACAGTGAATGATCTTCCTTTGTCCATTTTTCCGCTCCAGCCCAAAGAAGAATTTAGATGGGGCATCCATCTGCGCTACATTTAAAAACCTGGATCTGACCAGAGCCCCTTGTGCTGAAACACCTAGCAGGTTGGCTATGGCTGCCTTTTTGTGTTTGAGGGAGTCTAAATGCCCTCGTGAGGACTCTGCTAAGGATTGCAGTTCTTCCGCCTCAAACTCCAGATTTCTTAGAGATCGGGTTAAATCCCCCGTGACATTGCGAGTGAACTGTTGGCATAATTGGCGGATTTGTATTTTTCCAAAATTCCACCATTGCTGAGTGCTGGAAAGGGGAGGCCTGCTCTCTCTATGGCTCTCCCAGAAGTACTTAAAGGCAGTTCTAAAAGCCTGGTTGTTTAAAAGAGCAGTGTTATCCAGCTACCGACCAATCTCACTCATAAATGCAGATCTTAAAATCATCTGCAAAGCCTTAGCGAGGAGACTGGAAAAAATCACCCCCTTCATAATTCACCCAGACCAGACAGGATTTATCAAGGGCAGACACTCAACAAATAATACGCGCAGGTTAATCAATATAGTAGACTATTGCACAATCAATAAACTTAAATCAGCAATTATGTCACTAGACGCAGAAAAAGCATTTGATAGAGTAAACTGGAAATTCCTTCTTGCGACAATGGATAAATTCGGATTCAAACAAAACTTTGTCTCCTGGATCAAAATTCTTTATAGTTCACCAAGTGCCTCGGTCAGGACAAACGCTCAAACATCTCCAAGCTTCAAGCTCCAGAGAGGCACCAGACAAGGTTGTCCACTCTCCCCCTCACTGTTTGCCATATTTATCGAACCGCTTGCAGCTGCAATTCGAGAAAATGGAAATATCAAAGGTATTCAAACAGAAAATATGCACCACAAGATAAGCCTATATGCGGATGATGTATTACTCTTCCTTCAAAACTCACAAAACACTCTCTCTTGTACTATCTCACTCATCAATAAATTCTCAGCAGTCTCAGATTACTCAATAAATTGGACAAAATCGACTATTCTACCGATCAACTCCGACTTCAAAACATCTTTACCGACTCCTTTGAAATCAGGCAACATTAAATACCTAGGAATTAGTTTATCCTCTAGGGTCTCAGATCTAACTCAACTAAATTATACACCGCTACTTAAAACAATTGAAAATGACCTCCAACGATGGACCTCTCTACCCATATCACTTATGGGTAGAGTCGCCACTATAAAAATGATGATCTTACCAAAAATTAATTACCTCTTCTCTATGATCCCTACCAAACCTTCACCAACCTGGTTTAAATCATTAGATTCAGCTACCACAAAATTCCTGTGGAAAAATAAACCAGCACGTATAAGTCTAAAAACCCTTCAAAAAGTAAAAACCTGTGGAGGATTAGAACTTCCAAACTTTCATAATTACTTCCTGGCTAATAAACTACAGTATGTCCATAAATGGATGAAACCTGACCCACTGGACAATTAATGGTTAGACATAGAAAAAACATTCTGCAAAGATATCCAAATCTGTGATCTACCTTTCATCAGTACAACCATTAAACAGCACCAATGTTTTAAAAGCATAACTATAAGTAGCTCCCTCTCAGCCTGGTGGGAATTTATTAAAATCACTAAGTCCTCACATATACCCTGTAAACTTACCCCAATCTGGAACAATCCTGACATCCTGCGAAATAAAGTTATGTTAAACTTCTCAACATGGCACGAAAAAGGAATAAGGCACCTGGAACAAATACTCGAACATAATACATTCATCCCGTTCCAGAACCTGATGGAGCAATATAACCTCCACAGTAGTAAGTTTCTCGAGTACCTGCAAATTAAATCTGTAATTAGAACAAGATTTAGAACTAGTAAATGGGAACTAGAACTACCTCCAATAATAAATCAATTTCTAAACCTCACATCTCCCAGAAGATTATCAAAAACGTATGCTCTACTGACAGAAAATGACACAATAATCTCCTTACCAACTAAAAAATGGGAAACAGACCTAGGCATCAGCCCAGACGAAGCTTTTTGGAGACAAATATCAGCTAACATGTTCAAAATGATTAAAACCCCAGACTTACAACTCATACAATACAAAGTTCTACACAGAATACACTACACAGGACAAAGAATGTTCAGAATGGGGTATTCACAATCAAACACCTGCTTAAACTGTAATGAAGACAAAGCCGATAATTACATGCATGCTATATGGATGTGCACACCTGTACATACATTCTGGTATAAGATATGTGAGGACCTATCAGCATGCCTAGACCACACTATACCACCTTCTCCTGCACTGTGTATACTGGGAGATTTAAGTCAAATAAATATAGAAACAGGAAAAGAACGCATGCTAATTACTAGCCTAAGCATCGCCAAGAAAACAATCCTCTTAAACTGGAAAAACAAACAAACAATAAGTATAAGCCAATATAGAAATCTTCTGCTTGACCACATCTCTATGGAGAGAATGTCTGCCTCACTTAAAAAACAGTTGGCCGACTTCAATTCTACCTGGGCACCTTTAATTAACTATATTACTTAGGGCAGTGGGGGGCTGGCGTCTCTGCTGGCCGGCCTCCTGGGGTGGGGGCCGGGGGTCTGGGGTACTGGGGCTGTTTCGTGGCCTTTGGCGTCTGGTGGTCCCGCTTTCCGGCTGTCTCTCGGTGGCTGTGGGCCTGGCCCGTGGGGACTGGGGGGGGGGGGTGGCTGGGCGGCTGCCGCCCTCGCGCGGGGGGCGCTGGGGGGGGTTGGGGCCGGGGGGGCTGCGGGTGTGGGCTGGACTGTCCTGCGTCGTGGGTGGGGGGGGGCCCTAGGCCTCCGTATGCTGGGGCTCGCTGGACCCCTATGGGTGGGCTTGGCCCCTGCAGGTGGCGGGGGGGCCCCGCTGGAATCGCTCCCCAGTGAGGTGGGGGGGGCGCTCGCTGCGGCGCCCCGGCGTTGCCCTGGGGTGGACCGACGCGTCTCTTTTCCCCTGGGCGGGTAAGGTGGTAGAGGCGGGTGGGCTTCCTGGCATGGGGGGTCCCGGGGACTGGGGGGGGGGGGGGCCTGGCCCCGAGCGGTGGTCTCCGAGCGGTGGGTGGGGCGGGGGCCTGGACTGTCATGGCGGATGCCGTGCTGACCTGGCTACGGGTCCTGCTGGCGTCCGGGGTGCGGCGCTCACTGTTGGCTTCCCCCCCCGGGGGAGCGGGGGCGGACCTGGCCCTGCCGCACCGGTGGTGCCTGTGGAGAGCTGCGGCGTCGCCCCGGTCTGAGCGTACTGGCCTCTGCTGGGCTGGGGGGCTGGGTGGGCGGGGATACACGGTCTGCTAGTCAGGAAGCTAGCAGCCGGCCCGGGTGGCCAACCTTGCCTGCCCTCCGTGCTCCCCCACCAGATCTGGTATATCACTCTCACACACACAACTAGGGTATTGGGGGAGATACAGGAAGACCATTGGGGGGGTTGGGGGGCGGGCCCACCAAGTAGTGGGCCTATCCCCCATCTTCCCCTCCAGGGGTCTCCGCTCTCCCCCAATATTTTATGGCATATTAGACACTAGGGCCTGGGGTGGGGCATATCGACTACCCCGCTGTCAGCAAGCAGCGGGGTGTTGTCACCTCATCCTCCCCCCCACATTTTTAATGCATACTAGATACCAACATCCCCCATACACACATCCCACAGCACACATACATACACACCACACCACATCCTGGTGGGGGGGGTGGGGGATGGGTGGGGGGGACCTCCCGGGTACCTGTGTCCCGCCCGCATCCCGGCTGGGCTGGGGTCAGTGGTTTGGGCTGGGGGGCGGTTGTGGAGCTCCGGGGCGCTGGCGGCTGCGGCGGGTAGTTGGGTCGGCTGTCGGTCTGTCGGGGGGAGCCCCGGGGGACCTGGCCGTGGCTCTCCATGACTCCTGGGAAGGGTGATGGTGGGCGGCGGGCTGGTCGCTCGGCGGGGGCTGACTTTGGGCGCCCTGCCCTGGGTGGACGGTGGATCCCTGTGCCGGGTGGGCGTGGGGTCCGCTGTGACAGGTCTTACGGCCTCTGACCCATACCTGCGTGAGGGGGCTTGCCCGGGGCGGATCCGGGACCCTGCTGCCTCCTGTTCCTTGGGGGCCCCCGGCTGGGATCCCTACATGAGCCTCTGCCGGCTCCCCTCTGGGGGGGAAGTCGTGTGGTTGGCTCCGGGGTAGGCGTCGGGGATAGCTGTGGCGGGCTCCGGCCTGCCTCCTGGGGGGGCGTTCTGGGGGAGGCTCTACTGTCCCTGGTGATGGGCTGGGCTGCCCTGGGGGCCTGGGTGGGTCCCGGGTGTGGGGACCTGGGGCCTCAGGACCTGCCTCGGCGTGTGGT
Organism: Microchirus variegatus; assembly: GCF_963457635.1. NCBI lineage: Eukaryota > Metazoa > Chordata > Actinopteri > Pleuronectiformes > Soleidae > Microchirus > Microchirus variegatus. The sequence continues at coordinate 334,859 of NC_139813.1, read as the reverse complement.
GGGCTGGTCTGTGCTCGTGGTGCCGTCGTCTCCTGCCCCCTCGGGGCATGCTCTGCGCGTGGGGGGTGCCGGCTCTGCGGCTGGTCCTGTGCGGGGTGGACTCGCGGCTGGCCCTGGGCCGGGCGGTGGCGGGTATCTCCGGGCCCGGGGGGCTGGTGGACGCCCCGTGTGCCTGGGTTACCGCCGATCTCCTTCCGGGGGGCTGGGGGGCGGCGACGCAGTTTCACCACCGATTCCCGACCACACCAAGTGACAACCCCCGCACATACATATATATGGATGCGCGAATACACAGACATACAGATACACACACAGACAAACTCTGGTTCATGATAGAACCAATATAAACTGATACAACCGTTATAAACAAGATCACCTTATCTATATGTGGTTGTTAACAAATTCTAATGGTACTGTAATACAAATGCATATCAGTGTTATTAATGTTGTCATTACTGCCTTAGTGTGTTATGCTACTAATTTCTATCTAGTGTCTCTCTTTCCCTCCCTCTCTCCCTCCCTCCCTCCCTCCCCCTCTCTTATCTCTCCCTCTTTCTCCCCATCTCTCTCACACCTCCCTTGTCTGTCTACCCACCCTCACCCCCACCCCCCCTGTCTGGCCCGGTCCTCCCACACAACCTAATAAATAAAAACATAAATAGCAGGAGGGCATTACAGTGCTGTAATCACTCGCCCTGCAAACAGCAAAATCTGTTCAACACCAGCAGACATGCAGTCAACCATAGTGCATGCCCAAGGTACTGGACAGGACAGGTTAAAAAAAAAAAGAAAAAAGAAAAAAAAAAGAGCAGTTTTAAAATGCCAATAAGCGCTCCTTAAACGAATGTTTTTAATAAAAACAGAGCAGGAGACTAAGGAGTGGTCACTAAAACCCACAGGCTGAATGTGACATCTTTTAAAAATATTTAAATGATTGTCTAAAACAATAAAAGCGGTCCAGCCGAGCTAAAGATAAAAAATTCTCCCTTGAGTGAGTCCAGGTGTATTGTCTAATATTGAAGTTAAAATTCCTCCACACATCACACAGTTGGTGGGTTTGTGTTATTTGTGTGATTCTGCTGGATGAAGCAGGGTGAGGCTCTGAGTGATTCCTGTCTAAAAGAGGCGTCTCTGTGCAATTAAAATCACCTCCTAAAAACATAAAATCATCATCATTACATTCTTTAACAGTATCATTTAAAATGTTTAAAAATGCCATCCTCTCCAAAGAATTGGTTGGGGCGTAGACATTTAAAAACACAAGTTGAGTGTTCTCAAAAGTTGCTTTCACTTTTAAAAACGCACCTGGAATAATTTCCTCAGTGACAACAGAGATGGGTAAAAAACTTCTTGAAAATAAAATTCCCACCCCCGCACTACGGCTGGACTTGTGGCTTAAAATCACCTCCCCATTAAAAGCCTGCCTCCATTCACACGCGTTATCATCAGTGCTGTGGGTTTCCTGCACAAACATGATGTCCACTCTCTTAATCTCCATTAGTTTAAAAAGCGCGGCTCTTTTAACATCTGCTCTGGCTCCATTTAAATTTAAAGAACCCAAATTAAAATCACACATAGATAAAATAAATAAATAAATACACCAAATCATGACAAAATAGGGGCAGATTTCGCGATTTTAGCCACATGTTTTTTTAGTCTGTAAATCTCTTGTTCAGACAGGGCATCATCTGCCCCCGACTTTCGAGTCAGAAACCTGGCTGACCTGAGGAACAGGTTTAAATCGGGGAAAAAATCCTCCACCACCGTCTTCTGCCCCTTGGTCTGCTCTAAAAAACTCTTGATTTGAATGGCAGTGTACAGACTTGGTGCCTCCTGTGACAGCACAAAGTCACCGTCTTTATCCTGACTCAGTTTTATTTCTTTCCTGCTCATTTTTACATTGCTGCCCTCAGATCTATTGCCTTTTCTCTTTTGGGTGACTTTTAGTTCTTCATCACTGAACATCTCTTCGTCTAAGATATTGGTCAGATCGTTGTCCACATCATTCCTGCTGACCCCAACACCGTGCTCCTCACCTGTCTCAATATCAGCCGTCTCAAAACGTGTGAGGGGGGGGTCCCCCGGGTCTCTCACCTCCGGGTTTACTCCCTCTCGTGACCGAAGAGGCCCCAGACCAGCAGCTGATGAAGCCCCACCAGCAGAGTCCCCCAACCGCGGGAGCTGCTGCGGATCCCCACTCGCGATGTCCTCAGACCGGGCCGGCAGCGGAGGGTCTTCGCCGACAGCAGCCCCGACCGCTGGCAGCGGCTCCCCGCTGACAGCAGCCCCGGCTGCCGGCAGCGGCTCCCTGCCGACAGCAGCCCCGGCCGCCGGCAGCGGCTCCCCGCCGACAGCAACCCTGACCGCCGGCAGCGGCTCCCCGCTGACAGCAGCCCCAGCTCCGGTCCCGGCCGCTGGCACCGGCTCCCCGCCGACAGCAGCTTCGGACCGGAAAGCCGGCAGCAGCTCTCCAGCCACAGCTCCAGATCGAGAGGCTTGCGGTGGTTCTTCACCATCGGCGGCGCCCGACCGCGCAGCCCGCGGCTACAACCACCCTCAACACACATGGTAGCAGTTTCCCCGACTTGCCTGCCAACAGTATTTGTGAAAATTCTAACTTAACCTGTTCATCCTAGTGTTGTGCTGAGTTAGGACCGTGGGCATGGATCTTCATATGTGGTACTTACAAGAAGGCACAAAGTCTGGGCTCAACAAATTGCGCTGGACATGAGCTTTGATTTGTCCAGCTTTGCATTGTTGGAATCTGCACATATAACTAATTGTGTACACATCGTCCTTAAGCTGGGCATGTTTCGACTTTGGTAAACTGGTCCCTGGTAGACCTACCTAAGAAGAGTTTGACTGTCTGTTGTCTCATTAGAATCACTTACCAGGAGCACAGTGGCGCAGCGGAAGCGTGCTGGGCCCATAACCCAGAGGTCGATGGATAGAAACCATGTACCATGTCGTTTCTCTACCTCGTCTGTGGAAAATACATTATCTCAAGAAGGCAGAGAAGAAACCGGGGGCAGCTGTTTGATGAAACCGAAAGTCAACAGTCCACAAGTGATGTTGGTCAAAGGCTTACCATGCTCTACTCAGGTGGATTGAATTTCTCCATTGTCCTGCTAGCTTCTGGGCAAACAGCCGAGTGAACCACTTCTTCAGGGTAAACATTCTACTTCCTGTGCATGTCATTGGTCTGCCTTTTCAGTGAAGCATCTTACCTCACGACGTCAAACTGATTTGCGGTATCTTCGATAAAGAAAACCAAAAAATCTATCTTTGCAGAAGGTAGTGTGGCCGAGGGGTCTAAGGCGCTGGATTAAGGCTCCAGTCTCTGAGGAGGCGTGGGTTCAAATCCCACCACTGCCAACATCCATTCACTGGAATGGATATGTGTCGGATACTTAATATGTTTCTTGCCACACTTTGAATGTTGAACAAAGGAGATCCGTAAAATGTCGAGGTCGTGTGCCCGAGGGATACAGTCTGCTGGATTGTGTTAAAGGCTGTGTTGTTGGTGACTTGAATGGCATTAAAAAGCCTCTGAGCTCTGTTTGCTTAGTCAATTCTGCCTGCACTCGTGTGAAATTGGCAAACAAACACAAGGCTCTTGTGCGTGACCAAAGCCAGTGGTTCGAAAAAGTTTCTTATGTGTATGAAAGAAAGAACAAGAATAACTGGATGTTTAAAAGAGAAGAACTCGCTGGCAAACTCCTCCTCAGTACCAGGAACCACGTCACCAAAGTTGAAAAATGTCCAGCTTAAGGATCATGTGTACACAACAAGTTACACATGATTCCCGTTTGCACAGAGGTGACATGAGCTTTGATTTGTCCAGCTTTGCATTGTTGGAATCTGCACATATAACTAATTGTGTACACATCGTCCTTAAGCTGGGCATGTTTCGACTTTGGTAAACTGGTCCCTGGTAGACCTACCTAAGAAGAGATTGCCTGTCTGTTGTCTCATTAGAATCACTTACCAGGAGCAGAGTGGCGCAGCGGAAGCGTGCTGGGCCCATAACCCAGATGTCGATGGATCGAAAACATCCTCTGCTAAGCAAATACCATGTCGTTTCTCTACCTCGTCTGTGGAAAATACATTATCTCAAGAAGGCAGAGAAGAAACCGGGGGCAGCCGTTTGATGAAACCGAAAGTCAACAGTCCACAAGTCCACAAGTGATGTTGGTCAAAAACTTACCATGCTCTAATCAGGTGGATTGAATTTCTCCATTGTCCTGCTAGCTTCTGGGCAAACAGCCGAGTGAACCACTTCTTCAGGGTAAACATTCTACTTCCTGTGCATGTCATTGGTCTGCCTTTTCAGTGAAGCATCTTACCTCACGACGTCATACTGATTTGCGGTATCTTCGATAAAGAAAACCAAAAAATCTAACTTTGCAGAAGGTAGTGTGGCCGAGGGGTCTAAGGCGCTGGATTAAGGCTCCAGTCTCTGAGGAGGCGTGGGTTCAAATCCCACCACTGCCAACATCCATTCACTGGAATGGATATGTGTCGGATACTTAATATGTTTCTTGCCACACATAGAATGTTGAACAAAGGAGATCTGTAAAATGTCGAGGTCGTGTGCCCGAGGGATACAGTCTGCTGGATTGTGTTAAATTCTGTGTTGTTGGTGACTTCATACCAACAACACATTGGTAGCGCAGCGCAGAGCGCAGAGGCATTAAAAAGCCTCTGCGCTCTGTTTGCTTAGTCAATTCTGCCTGCACTCGTGTGAAATTGGCAAACAAACACATGGCTCTTGTGCGTGACCAAAGCCAGTGGTTCGAAAAAGTTTCTTATGTGTATGAAAGAAAGAACAAGAATAACTGGATGTTTAAAAGAGAAGAACTCGCTGGCAAACTCCTCCTCAGTACCAGGAACCACGTCACCAAAGTTGAAAAATGTCCAGCTTAAGGATCATGTGTACACAACAAGTTACACATGATTCCCGTTTGCACAGAGGTGACATGAGCTTTGATTTTTCCAGCTTTGCATTGTTGGAATCTGCACATATAACTAATTGTGTACACATCGTCCTTAAGCTGGGCATGTTTCGACTTTGGTAAACTGGTCCCTGGTAGACCTACCTAAGAAGAGATTGCCTGTCTGTTGTCTCATTAGAATCCTTTACCAGGAGCAGAGTGGCGCAGCGGAAGCGTGCTGGGCCCATAACACACACTTTGATGTGCTTGCGACATGGAGTACTTGAATACCACGTTTGCATCTAAGAAAGACGACAGAGCTGATGGGCTACAAACACCCTCAACACACATGGTAGCAGTTTCCCCGACTTGCCTGCCAACAGTATCTGTGAAAATGCTAACTTACCTTGTTCATCATATCCTTGTGAGTGTAGACTCGGGCAAGTAACAAGCTCTATGATTAATTCACTTCTCATTGTGCTTCACCAAGACTTGATGTTTGGTGGAACCTGAAAATAAAGACATAATTGGAAGATAGTTTAAATTGGTGCGCTGCTGGAGTTTTATCCCATTGTTTGCCGAAAAACGGACTAATAAGACACCTGGTTACCGTTGTCATGGCCGCACCCGCCGCCGATCGGCCGGTAAAGAAGTCCACACACTGTCCTAACAATCCTAACAGGTCCGCCCGTCGGCCAATCGCAGCGCGGGACGCTGGAACGAACGTCCAATCGGCGCCCGCCTTCTTGTAATCCTAACAAGTCCTAACCGTAATCCTAACATATCCGAACAGCAATCCTAACAAGTCCCGCCCAAGGGGTAAAACAGCCAATCGGATCGCGAGACGGCCCGGGGCCGGCCGTCCAATCACAATCGCGGTGTACTGTGCCGGCACCGCCATCTTTGTTTACCGCTCCGCCGTGCCGGCGCGAAAACGAGTACCTTATTTTACCTTTTTAATGTGTTTTTATGTACTTTTTGAATTAACAACAGTGCATTGTGGAGACCGGAGTCGCCGCATTTGCATTTCCTCTCGTTTTTTTTCACTTTCTGTGTCCGCGGACCCCGCGAGCAGCCGCGCGGCTCTTTTGTTTACATTCGGATCAGCTGTTCGCGCTCTGTAAGTGTGTGTGTGTGTGTGTGTGTGTATGTGTGTGTGTGTGTTCTTGTACTTGTGGCATACTGAGGACCGTTGAGGGTTTTTAACCAACAAAGTGAGGTAATTTTTACGGAGTGAGGACATTTTGGCCGGTCCTCACTTTGTTTTCACTGAATCCACTTCTTTAGGTTGTGAACATGCTATACTCAATTTGTCAAAAAAAAAAAAAAAAATAAAAAAATTGGACAACGAGTGTAGTATGACTTTTTTGTCAAATTTTGGACCAAAATTTTTGTTTTCAAATTTCTTTTCAACTTTTGGACAACATAGTATAATATGACGTTTTTGTCAAATTTTGGGTCATTTCTTTTTTCAAATTTTGGGTCAATTTTTTTTTCAAATTTTGGGTCAAATTTTTTTTCACATTTTGGGTGACAGTATAGTATGACGTTTTTGTCAAATTTTGGGCCAAATTTTGGACCAAAAATTTTGGGTCAAATTTTTATTTCACATTTTGGACGACATAGTATAATTTGACGTTTTTGTCAAATTTTGTACCAAAAATTTTGGGTCTAATTTTTTTTTCTAATTTTGGACGACAGTATAGTATGACATTTTTGTCAAATTTTCGACAACATTTTTTTGTCAAAGATTTTTTCACATTTTGGACGACATAGTATAGTTTGACGTTTTTGTCAAATTTTGGACCAAAAATTTTGGGTCAAATTTTTTTTTTCAAATTTTGGACGACATAGTATAGTATGAAGTTTTTGTCAAATTTTGGACCAAAAAAAAAAAAAGTTTTCCAGCCTTTTTTGCTCTGGGGCTCCGCCAGCAGACATTTTATGGTACTGCAACCAGTAGTTCTTTGTAGATGTCATTCATGAAGTAGATATTTGTAATTGTGTTGATTTATAAAGTGGAAATGCTGGTCCTCACTTTGTCAGCAACCCAGTCCTCAGTATGCAGCAAGTACAAGAATGTGTGTGTGTGTGTGTGTGTGTGTGTGTGTGTGTGTGTGTGTGATCTGTGTGTGTGTGTGTGTGTGTGTGTGTGTGTGTGTGTGTGATCTGTTGTGTGTGTGTATGATCTGTTGTGTGTGTGTGTGTGATCTGTTGTGTGTGTGTGTGTGTGTGTGATGTGATGTGCGAGGAGTTTCTGGGTGGGAGGTGCAATTACAGCTCTGTCAAACTCTGAAATAACAGAAATATTGAGACTGTACTCCTGTCTGGATGCCACCGATCAGGCCCAAACAAAAACACTCACAGAAAACTAAAAAGAAGACCTTGCCAGGGCCATGGAGAGCTTCTGGGAAGCGTAGCAGCTCTGCACCTGGTCAGCAAGCTGCTGAAAGGTAATTTATGCATGTAATATTCATGTTTGTCTATGGATGTATATGCATTGATGTGTGTAAGGTGTATGTAATGTATAAAACAATTTATATATCTATCATATTATTAATTTGCAGACTGTTCCTGGTTCACGGCCAGGCTGCCCACCGACCAGATGTCAACAGGCTGTCAGAGTGTGTTGCCCTGAAACTCTACAAAGAGTACAGAGAAGCCAGGAATCGGCCCAAGGTCGCTGTGCCAGAGTGACTGGAGCGACTCACTGTCAGGGCACTCCTCACCAGCCGTGACACCACCACTTCTACCTCTACCAGCTCCAACATCACCTGCTACAGCATCTCAGACGCAGGGTTGTCCTCCTCACCAGCAGCCATGGCAATTAAAAAAAGTAGCTGATGAGGATGAGGAGAGGATTGTACAAGGGCAGCCCCCCAAAAACAACACACAGGCCACACATATCATTATCTGTGCAAAACCTGTGGCCAAGGAAAAAGCAAAAAACACTGGCCATACACAGGTGTGTCTGTCCAGCATCTGGACAGACAATTGTAGAGTGGACAAACACTCTTTAAAAAGATAAGTATATAGTAAATGTTCTTTTCTTTATGGTAAATAGTTGTGTGGTTTGATTTGTAATGTATGTTTAAATTATTTTCTTTTCTACTTCCTTTTCTAAATAAAACAGTAAAAAAATGTATTTGTAGTGTTTGTGTTCTCTTTTAAAAACAAACAAAAAAACATCTATCGTGACTTAGCTGATGTAAATACAACCATAGGGAAAAAAACATGGATTTTTTCCCCTTTATTTTTAATGGACATAGGAATAAACTAGATAAATAGTCAAATTATACTATTTTATGTGATTTAGTTGATGTAAATACAACCATAGGTAAGAAAACATGGTTTTTTTCCCCTTTATTTTTAATTGCAATAGGAATAAACTAGATAAATGTGAATAATAATATAGATTAAACTCTTTTATATGACTTAGTTTATGCAAAAACATTCAAAGGAGAGAAAACGTGGACTTTTTCCCATTTTTTTCCTCCTTTTTTCCCTTCTTCCTCTTTCCCCCTCCTTCCCCCTTCCTTTCCCCTCTTTCCCCCCCTCAGACAGTCCATTATGCCCCTCGCCTGGCCGAGTGGTTAAGGCGATGGAGTAGAAATCCATTGGGGTATCCCCACGCAGGTTCAAATCCTGCTGACAACGTGCAAGCTTTTCACATGCTTGATTCATCTGGAAACTCACTGCATTTAAAAACTGTTACTCACGTGCTACGCTAAACATTGGTGCTATCCACCTGTACCATCAAATCCTGCCTACATTTACATGTGCTCTCTGAAAACTAACATTGTCTTTAAAAAAACGTCTTAGACCTGCTATGCTTTCAAGTCCGTGACAGTGATGCTGTTCACTGTCAACGTTCTGTTCTGGTTCACGTTCCTGCTCGCAACACACACTTTGATGTGCTTGCGACATGGAGTACTTGAAAACCACCTTTGCATCTAAGAAAGACGACAGAGCTCATGGGCTACAACCACCCTCAACACACATGGTAGCAGTTTCCCCGACTTGCCTGCCAACAGTATTTGTGAAAATTCTAACTTAACCTGTTCATCCTAGCGTTGTGCAGAGTTAGGACCGTGGGCATGGATCTTCATATGTGGTACTTACAAGAAGGCACAAAGTCTGGGCTCAACAAATTGCGCTGGACATGAGCTTTGATTTGTCCAGCTTTGCATTGTTGGAATCTGCACATATAACTAATTGTGTACACATCGTCCTTAACTCACTGCAATGCGCAAGTAGACATAGAAAAACAGAAAACAAGTCCAAACAATGAAATAATTGCAACATTTTACACTGAGTGTCCAGAAGTAACAGTGTAAGATGTTATGTTCACTTTTTAAGGTTTATATCATGTGGCAGGAGAAAAAAATGGAAAATCTCCAAATGAGCTGAACTCACTCTAATGTACACATAAACATAGAAAAACAGAAAACAAGTCCAAACAATGTAATAATTGCAAAATTTTACACTGAGTGTCCAGAAGTAACATTGAAAAACAGAAAACAAGTCCAAACAATGAAATAATTGCTGAATTTTGCAATGAGTGTCCAGAAGTAACATTGTAAAGATGTTATGTACAGTTTTTAATGTTTATATCATGTGGCAGGAGAAAAAAATGGAAAATCTCCAAATGAGCTTAACTCACTCCAATGCGCAAGTAAACATAGAAAAACAGAAAACAAGTCCAAACAATGAAATAACTGCTGAATTTTACACTGAGTGTCCAGAAGTAACATTCAAAAACAGAAAACAAGTCCAAACAATGAAATAATTGCTGAATTTTGCAATGAGTGTCCAGAAGTAACATTGTAAAGATGTTATGTACAGTTTTTAATGTTTATATCATGTGGCAGGAGAAAAAAATGGAAAATCTCCAAATGAGCTTAACTCACTCCAATGCGCAAGTAAACATAGAAAAACAGAAAACAAGTCCAAACAATGAAATAATTGCTGAATTTTACACTGAGTGTCCAGAAGTAACATTGTAAAGATGTGATGTTCACTTTTTAAGGTTTATATCATGTGGCAGGAGAAAAAAATTGGAAAATCTCCAAATGAGCTTAACTCACTCTAATGTACACATAAACATAGCAAAACATAAAACAAGTCCAAACAATGAAATAATTGCAACATTTTACACTGAGTGTCCAGAAGTAACATTGTAAAGATGTTATGTTCACTTGTTAAGGTTTATATCATGTGGAAGGAGAAAAAAATGGAAAATCTCCAAATGAGCTTAACTCACTCTAATGTACACATAAACATAGAAAAACAGAAAACAAGTCCAAACAATGAAATAATTGCAACATTTTACACTGCGTGTCCAGAGGTAACATTGTAAAGATGTTATGTTCACTTTTTAAGGTTCATATCATGTGGCAGGAGAAAAAAATGGAAAATCTCAAAATGAGCTTAACTCACTTTAATGTACACATAAACATGGAAAAACAGAAAACAAGTCCAAACAATGAAATAATTGCAACATTTTACACCGAGTGTCCAGAAGTAACATTGTAAAGATGTTATGTTCACTTTTTAAGGTTTATATCATGTGGCAGGAGAAAAAAATCGAAAATCTCCAAATGAGCTTAACTCACTCCAATGCGCAAGTAAACATAGAAAAACAAAAAACAAGTCCAAACAATGAAATAATTGCAACATTTTACACTGAGTGTCCAGAAGTAACATTGTTAAGATGTTATGTTCACTTTTTAAGGTTTATATCATGTGGCAGGAGAAAAAAATGGAAAATCTCCAAATGAGCTTAACTCACTTTAATGTACACATGAACATAGAAAAACAGAAAACAAGTCCAAACAATGAAATAATTGCAACATTTTACACTGAGTGTCCAGAAGTAACATTGTAAAGATGTTATGTTCACTTTTTAAGGTTTATATCATGTGGCAGGAGAAAAAAATGGAAAATCTCCAAATGAACTTAACTCACTCCAATGCGCAAGTAAACATAGAAAAACAGAAACAAGTCCAAACAATGAAATAATTGCAACATTTTACACTGAGTGTCCAGAAGTAACATTGTAAAGATGTTATGTTCACTTTTTAAGGTTTATATCATGTGGCAGGAGAAAAAAATGGAAAATCTCCAAATGAGTTAACTCACTTTAATGTACACATAAAAATGGAAAAACAGAAAACAAGTCCAAAAAGTGAAATAATTGCAACATTTTACACTGAGTGTCCAGAAGTAACATTGTAAAGATGTTATGTTCACTTTTTAAGGTTTATATCATGTGGCAGGAGAAAAAAATGGAAAATCTCCAAATGAGCTTAACTCACTTTAATGTTCACAGAAACATGGGAAAACAGAAAACAAGTCCAAACAATGAAATAATTGCAAAATTTTACACTGAGTGTCCAGAAGTAACATTGTAAAGATGTTATGTTCACTTTTTAAGGTTTATATGATGTGGCAGGAGAAAAAAATGGAAAATCTCCAAATGAGCTTAACTCACTTTAATGTACACATAAAAATGGATAAACAGAAAACAAGTCCAAACAATGAAATAATTGCAACATTTTACACTGAGTGTCCAGAAGTAACATTGTCAAGATGCTATGTTAACTTGTTAAGGTTTATATCATGTGGAAGGAGAAAAAAATGGAAAATCTCCAAATGAGCTTAACTCACTCTAATGTACACATAAACATAGAAAAACAGAAAACAAGTCCAAACAATGAAATAATTGCAACATTTTACACTGAGTGTCCAGAATTAACATTGTAAAGATGTTATGTTCATTTTTTAAGGCTTATATCATGTGGCATGAGAAAAAAATGGAAAATCTCCAAATGAGCTTAACTCACTCTTATGTACACATAAACATAGAAAAAGAGAAAACAAGTCCAAACAATGAAATAATTGCAACATTTTACACTGAGTGTCCAGAGGTAACATTGTAAAGATGTTATGTTCACTTTTAAAGGTTTATATCATGTGGCAGGAGAAAAAAATTGAAAATCTCCAAATGAGCTTAACTCACTCTAATGTACACATGAACATAGAAAAACAGAAAACAAGTCCAAACAATGAAATAATTGCAACATTTTACACTGAGTGTCCAGAAGTAACATTGTTAAGATGTTATGTTCACTTTTAAAGGTTTATATCATGTGGCAGGAGAAAAAAATGGAAAATCTCCAAATGAGCTTAACTCACTCTAATGTACACATGAACATAGAAAAACAGAAAACAAGTCCAAACAATGAAACAATTGCAACATTTTACACTGAGTGTCCAGAAGTAACACTGTAAAGATGTTATGTTCACTTTTTAAGGTTTATATCATGTGGAAGGAGAAAAAAATGGAAAATCTCCAAATGAGCTTAACTCACTCTAATGTACACATGAACATAGAAAAACAGAAAACAAGTCCAAACAATGAAATAATTGCAACATTTTACACTGAGTGTCCAGAAGTAACATTGTAAAGATGTTATGTTCACTTTTTAAGGTTTATATCATGTGGCAGGAGAAAAAAATGGAAAATCTCCAAATGAGCTTAACTCAGTCTAATGTACACATAAACATAGAAAAACAGAAAACAAGTCCAAACAATGAAATAATTGCAACATTTTACACTGAGTGTCCAGAAGTAACATTGTAAAGATGTTATGTTCACTTTTAAAGGTTTATATCATGTGGCAGGAGAAAAAAATGGAAAATCTCCAAATGAGCTTAACTCACTCCAATGCGCAAGTAAACATAGAAAAACAGAAAACAAGTCCAAACAATGAAATAATTGCAAAATGTTACACTGAGTGTCCAGAAGTAACATTGTAAAGATGTTATGTTCACTTTTTAAGGTTTATATCATGTGGCAGGAGAAAAAAATGGAAAATCTCCAAATGAGTTAACTCACTTTAATGTACACATAAAAATGGAAAAACAGAAAACAAGTCCAAAAAGTGAAATAATTGCAACATTTTACACTGAGTGTCCAGAAGTAACATTGTAAAGATGTTATGTTAACTTGTTAAGGTTTATATCATGTGGAAGGAGAAAAAAATGGAAAATCTCCAATTGAGCTTAACTCACTCTAATGTACACATGAACATAGAAAAACAGAAAACAAGTCCAAACAATGAAATAATTGCAACATTTTACACTGAGTGTCCAGAAGTAACATTGTTAAGATGTTATGTTCACTTTTAAAGGTTTATATCATGTGGCAGGAGAAAAAAATGGAAAATCTCCAAATGAGCTTAACTCACTCTAATGCGCAAGTAAACATAGAAAAACAGAAAACAAGTCCAAACAATGAAATAATTGCAACATTTTACACTGAGTGTCCAGAAGTAACATTGTAAAGATGTTATGTTCACTTTTTAAGGTTTATATCATGTGGCAGGAGAAAAAAATGGAAAATCTCCAAATGAACTTAACTCACTCCAATGCGCAAGTAAACATAGAAAAACAGAAACAAGTCCAAACAATGAAATAATTGCAACATTTTACACTGAGTGTCCAGAAGTAACATTGTAAAGATGATATCTTCACTTTTTAAGGTTTATCTCATGTGGAAGGAGAAAAAAATGGAAAATCTCCAAATGAGCTTAACTCACTCTAATGTACACATGGACATAGAAAAACAGAAAACAAGTCCAAACAATGAAATAATTGCAACATTTTACACTGAGTGTCCAGAAGTAACATTGTAAAGATGTTATGTTCACTTTTTAAGGTTTATATCATGTGGCAGGAGGAAAAAAATGGAAAATCTCCAAATGAGCTTAACTCAGTCTTATGTACACATAAACATAGAAAAACAGAAAACAAGTCCAAACAATGAAATAATTGCAACATTTTACACTGAGTGTCCAGAAGTAACATTGTAAAGATGTTATGTTCACTTTTAAAGGTTTATATCATGTGGCAGGAGAAAAAAATGGAAAATCTCCAAATGAGCTTAACTCACTCTTATGTACACATAAACATAGAAAAACAGAAAACAAGTCCAAACAATGAAATAATTGCAACATGTTACACTGAGTGTCCAGAAGTAACATTGTAAAGATGTTATGTTCACTTTTAAAGGTTTATATCATGTGGCAGGAGAAAAAAATGGAAAATCTCCAAATGAGCTTATCTCACTCTGATGTACACATGAACATAGAAAAACAGAAAACAAGTCCAAACAATGAAATAATTGCAACATTTTACACTGAGTGTCCAGAAGTAACATTGTAAAGATGTTATGTTCACTTTTTAAGGTTTATATCATGTGGCAGGAGAAAAAAATGGAAAATCTCCAAATGAGCTTAACTCACTCCAATGCGCAAGTAAACATAGAAAAACAAAAAACAAGTCCAAACAATGAAATAATTGCAACATTTTACACTGAGTGTCCAGAAGTAACATTGTAAAGATGTTATGTTCACTTTTTAAGGTTTATATCATGTGGCAGGAGAAAAAAATGGAAAATCTCCAAATGAGCTTAACTCACTCCAATGCGCAAGTAAACATAGAAAAACAAAAAACAAGTCCAAACAATGAAATAATTGCAACATTTTACACTGAGTGGCCAGAAGTAACATTGTTAAGATGTTATGTTCACTTTTTAAGGTTTATATCATGTGGCAGGAGAAAAAAATGGAAAATCTCCAAATGAGCTTAACTCACTCTAATGAACACATAAAAATGGAAAAACAGAAAACAAGTCCAAACAATGAAATAATTGCAACATTTTACACTGAGTGTCCAAAAGTAACATTGTAAAGATGTTATCTTCACTTTTTAAGGTTTATATCGTGTGGCAGGAGAAAAAAATGGAAAATCTCCAAATGAGCTTAACTCACTTTAATGTACACATAAACATGGAAAAACAGAAAACAAGTCCAAACAATGAAATAATTGCAACATTTTACACTGAGTGTCCAGAAGTAACATTGTAAAGATGTTATGTTCATTTGTTAAGGTTTATATCATGTGGCAGGAGGAAAAAATTTAAAATCTCCAAATCACTTTTATGTACACATAAACATGGAAAAACAGAAAACAAGTCCAAACAATGAAATAATTGCAACATTTTACACTGAGTGTCCAGAAGTAACATTGTAAAGATGTTATGTTCACTTTTAAAGGTTTATATCATTTGGCAGGAGAAAAAAATGGAAAATCTCCAAATGAGCTTAACTCACTCCAATGCGCAAGTAAACATAGAAAAACAGAAAACAAGTCCAAACAATGAAATAATTGCAAAATGTTACACTGAGTGTCCAGAAGTAACATTGTAAAGATGTTATGTTCACTTTTTAAGGTTTATATCATGTGGCAGGAGAAAAAAATGGAAAATCTCCAAATGAGCTTAACTCACTCCAATGCGCAAGTAAACATAGAAAAACAGAAAACAAGTCCAAACAATGAAATAATTGCAACATTTTACACTGAGTGTCCAGAAGTAACATTGTTAAGATGTTATGTTCACTTTTAAAGGTTCATATCATGTGGCAGGAGAAAAAAATGGAAAATCTGCAAATGAGCTTAACTCACTCTAATGCGCAAGTAAACATAGAAAAACAGAAAACAAGTCCAAACAATGAAATAATTGCAACATTTTACACTGAGTGTCCAGAAGTAACATTGTAAAGATGTTATGTTCACTTTTTAAGGTTTATATCATGTGGCAGGAGAAAAAAATGGAAAATCTCCAAATGAGCTTAACTCACTCCAATGCGCAAGTAAACATAGAAAAACAGAAAACAAGTCCAAACAATGAAATAATTGCAACATTTTACACTGAGTGTCCAGAAGTAACATTGTAAAGATGTCATGTTCACTTTTTAAGGTTTATATCATGTGACAGGAGAAACAAATCGAAAATCTCCAAATGAGCTTAACTCACTCCAATGCGCAAGTAAACATAGAAAAACAGAAAACAAGTCCAAACAATGAAATAATTGCAACATTTTACACTGAGTGTCCAGAAGTAACATTGTAAAGATGTTATGTTCATTTTTTAAGGTTTATATCATGTGGCAGGAGGAAAAAATTGAAAATCTCCAAATGAGCTTAACTCACTCCAATGTACACATAAACATAGAAAAACAGAAAACAAGTCCAAACAATGAAATAATTGCAAAATTTTACACTAAGTGTCCAGAAGTAACATTGTTAAGATGTTATGTTCACTTTTTAAGGTTTATATCATGTGGCAGGAGAAAAAAATGGAAAATCTCCAAATGAGCTTAACTCACTTTAATGTACACTTAAAAATGGAAAAACAGAAAACAAGTCCAAACAATGAAATAATTGCAACATTTTACACTGAGTGTCCAGAAGTAACAGTGTAAGATGTTATGTTCACTTTTTAAGGTTTATATCATGTGGCAGGAGAAAAAAATGGAAAATCTCCAAATGAGCTGAACTCACTCTAATTTACACATAAACATAGAAAAACAGAAAACAAGTCCAAACAATGTAATAATTGCAAAATTTTACACTGAGTGTCCAGAAGTAACATTGAAAAACAGAAAACAAGTCCAAACAATGAAATAATTGCAACATTTTACACTGAGTGTCCAGAAGTAACATTGTAAAGATGTTATGTTCATTTGTTAAGGTTTATATCATGTGGCAGGAGGAAAAAATTTAAAATCTCCAAATCACTTTTATGTACACATAAACATGGAAAAACAGAAAACAAGTCCAAACAATGAAATAATTGCAACATTTTACACTGAGTGTCCAGAAGTAACATTGTAAAGATGTTATGTTCACTTTTAAAGGTTTATATCATTTGGCAGGAGAAAAAAATGGAAAATCTCCAAATGAGCTTAACTCACTCCAATGCGCAAGTAAACATAGAAAAACAGAAACAAGTCCAAACAATGAAATAATTGCAACATTTTACACTGAGTGTCCAGAAGTAACATTGTAAAGATGTTATGTTCACTTTTTAAGGTTTATATCATGTTGCAGGAGAAAAAAATTGAAAATCTCCAAATGAGCTTAACTCACTCCAATGCGCAAGTAAACATAGAAAAACAGAACACAAGTCCAAACAATGAAATAATTGCAACATTTTACACTGAGTGTGCAGAAGTAACATTGTGAAGATGTTATGTTCATTTTTTAATGTTTATATCATGTGGCAGGAGGAAAAAATGGAAAATCTCCAAATGAGCTTAAATCACTCTAATGTACACATAAACATAGAAAAACAGAAAACAAGTCCAAACAATGAAATAATTGCAACATTTTACACTGAGTGTCCAGAAGTAACATTGTAAAGATGTTATGTTCACTTTTTAAGGTTTATATCATGTGGCAGGAGAAAAAAATGGAAAATCTCCAAATGAGCTTAACTCACTCCAATGCGCAAGTAAACATAGAAAAACAGAAAACAAGTCCAAACAATGAAATAACTGCAACATTTTACACTGAGTGTCCAGAAGTAACATTGTAAAGATGTTATGTTCACTTTTAAAGGTTTATATCATGTGGCAGGAGAAAAAAATGGAAAATCTCCAAATGAGCTTAACTCACTTTAATGTACACAGAAACATGGAAAAACAGAAAACAAGTCCAAACAATGTAATAATTGCAAAATTTTACACTGAGTGTCCAGAAGTAACATTGAAAAACAGAAAACAAGTCCAAACAATGAAATAATTGCAACATTTTACACTGAGTGTCCAGAAGTAACATTGTAAAGATGTTATGTTCATTTGTTAAGGTTTATATCATGTGGCAGGAGGAAAAAATTTAAAATCTCCAAATCACTTTTATGTACACATAAACATGGAAAAACAGAAAACAAGTCCAAACAATGAAATAATTGCAACATTTTACACTGAGTGTCCAGAAGTAACATTGTAAAGATGTTATGTTCACTTTTAAAGGTTTATATCATTTGGCAGGAGAAAAAAATGGAAAATCTCCAAATGAGCTTAACTCACTCCAATGCGCAAGTAAACATAGAAAAACAGAAACAAGTCCAAACAATGAAATAATTGCAACATTTTACACTGAGTGTCCAGAAGTAACATTGTAAAGATGTTATGTTCACTTTTTAAGGTTTATATCATGTTGCAGGAGAAAAAAATTGAAAATCTCCAAATGAGCTTAACTCACTCCAATGCGCAAGTAAACATAGAAAAACAGAACACAAGTCCAAACAATGAAATAATTGCAACATTTTACACTGAGTGTGCAGAAGTAACATTGTGAAGATGTTATGTTCATTTTTTAATGTTTATATCATGTGGCAGGAGGAAAAAATGGAAAATCTCCAAATGAGCTTAAATCACTCTAATGTACACATAAACATAGAAAAACAGAAAACAAGTCCAAACAATGAAATAATTGCAACATTTTACACTGAGTGTCCAGAAGTAACATTGTAAAGATGTTATGTTCACTTTTTAAGGTTTATATCATGTGGCAGGAGAAAAAAATGGAAAATCTCCAAATGAGCTTAACTCACTCCAATGCGCAAGTAAACATAGAAAAACAGAAAACAAGTCCAAACAATGAAATAACTGCAACATTTTACACTGAGTGTCCAGAAGTAACATTGTAAAGATGTTATGTTCACTTTTAAAGGTTTATATCATGTGGCAGGAGAAAAAAATGGAAAATCTCCAAATGAGCTTAACTCACTTTAATGTACACATAAAAATGGAAAAACAGAAAACAAGTCCAAACAATGAAATAATTGCAACATTTTACACTGAGTGTCCAGAAGTAACATTGTAAAGATGTTATGTTCACTTTTTAAGGTTTATATGATGTGGCAGGAGAAAAAAATGGAAAATCTCCAAATGAGCTTAACTCACTTTAATGTACACAGAAACATGGAAAAACAGAAAACAAGTCCAAACAATGAAATAATTGCAACATTTTACACTGAGTGTCCAGAAGTAACATTGTAAAGATGTTATGTTCACTTTTTAAGGTTTATATCATGTGGCAGGAGAAAAAAATGGAAAATCTCCAAATGAGCTTAACTCACTTTAATGTACACATAAAAATGGAAAAACAGAAAACAAGTCCAAACAATGAAATAATTGCAACATTTTACACTGAGTGTCCAGAAGTAACATTGTAAAGATGTTATGTTCACTTTTTAAGGTTTATATGATGTGGCAGGAGAAAAAAATGGAAAATCTCCAAATGAGCTTAACTCACTTTAATGTACACAGAAACATGGAAAATCAGAAAACAAGTCCAAACAATGAAATAATTGCAACATTTTACACTGAGTGTCCAGAAGTAACATTGTAAAGATGTTATGTTCATTTTTTAAGGTTTATATCATGTGGCAGGAGGAAAAAATTGAAAATCTCCAAATGAGCTTAACTCACTCCAATGTACACATAAACATAGAAAAACAGAAAACAAGTCCAAACAATGAAATAATTGCAAAATTTTACACTAAGTGTCCAGAAGTAACATTGTTAAGATGTTATGTTCACTTTTTAAGGTTAATATCATGTGGCAGGAGGAAAAAATGGAAAATCTCCAAATGAGCTTAAATCACTCTAATGTACACATAAACATAGAAAAACAGAAAACAAGTCCAAACAATGAAATAATTGCAACATTTTACACTGAGTGTCCAGAAGTAACATTGTAAAGATGTTATGTTCACTTTTTAAGGTTTATATCATGTGGCAGGAGAAAAAAATGGAAAATCTCCAAATGAGCTTAACTCACTCCAATGCGCAAGTAAACATAGAAAAACAGAAAACAAGTCCAAACAATGAAATAATTGCAACATTTTACACTGAGTGTCCAGAAGTAACATTGTAAAGATGTTATGTTCACTTTTTAAGGTTTATATCATGTGGCAGGAGAAAAAAATGGAAAATCTCCAAATGAGCTTAACTCACTTTAATGTACACATAAAAATGGAAAAACAGAAAACAAGTCCAAACAATGAAATAATTGCAACATTTTACACTGAGTGTCCAGAAGTAACATTGTAAAGATGTTATGTTCACTTTTTAAGGTTTATATGATGTGGCAGGAGAAAAAAATGGAAAATCTCCAAATGAGCTTAACTCACTTTAATGTACACAGAAACATGGAAAATCAGAAAACAAGTCCAAACAATGAAATAATTGCAACATTTTACACTGAGTGTCCAGAAGTAACATTGTAAAGATGTTATGTTCACTTTTAAAGGATTATATCATGTGGCAGGAGAAAAAAATGGAAAATCTCCAAATGAGCTTAACTCACTCTAATGTACACATAAACATGGAAAAACAGAAAAGAAGTCCAAACAATGGAATGATTGCAAAATTTTACACTGAGTGTCCAGAAGTAACATTGTAAAGATGTTATGTTCACTTTTTAAGGTTTATATGATGTGGCAGGAGAAAAAAAGTGGAAAATCTCCAAATGAGCTTAACTCACTTTAATGTACACATAAACATAGAAAAACAGAAAACAAGTCCAAACAATGAAATAATTGCAACATTTTACACTGAGTGTCCAGAAGTAACATTGTTAAGATGTTATGTTCACTTTTAAAGGTTTATATCATGTGACAGGAGAAAAAAATGGAAAATATCCAAATGAGCTCAACTCACTCTAATGTACACATAAACATGGAAAAACAGAAAAGAAGTCCAAACAATGGAATGATTGCAACATTTTACACTGAGTGTCCAGAAGTAACATTGTAAAGATGTTATGTTCACTTTTTAAGGTTTATATCATGTGGCAGGAGAAAAAAATGGAAAATCTCCAAATGAGCTTAACTCAGTCTAATGTACACATAAACATAGAAAAACAGAAAACAAGTCCAAACAATGAAATAATTGCAACATTTTACACTGAGTGTCCAGAAGTAACATTGTAAAGATGTTATGTTCACTTTTAAAGGTTTATATCATTTGGCAGGAGAAAAAAATGGAAAATCTCCAAATGTGCTTAACTCACTCCAATGCGCAAGTAAACATAGTAAAACAGAAAACAAGTCCAAACAATGAAATAATTGCAAAATGTTACACTGAGTGTCCAGAAGTAACATTGTAAAGATGTTATGTTCACTTTTTAAGGTTTATATCATGTGGCAGGAGAAAAAAATGGAAAATCTCCAAATGAGCTTAACTCACTTTAATGTACACATAAACATGGAAAACAGAAAACAAGTCCAAACAATGAAATAGTTGCAACATTTTACACTGAGTGTCCAGAAGTAACATTGTAAAGATGTTATGTTCACTTTTTAAGGTTTATATCATGTGGCAGGAGAAAAAAATGGAAAATCTCCAAATGAACTTAACTCACTCCAATGCGCAAGTAAACATAGAAAAACAGAAAACAAGTCCAAACAATGAAATAATTGCAACATTTTACACTGAGTGTCCAGAAGTAACATTGTAAAGATGTTATGTTCACTTTTTAAGGTTTATATCATGTGGCAGGAGAAAAAAATGGAAAATCTCCAAATGAGTTAACTCACTTTAATGTACACATAAAAATGGAAAAACAGAAAACAAGTCCAAAAAGTGAAATAATTGCAACATTTTACACTGAGTGTCCAGAAGTAACATTGTAAAGATGTTATGTTCACTTTTTAAGGTTTATATCATGTGGCAGGAGAAAAAAATGGAAAATCTCCAAATGAGCTTAACTCACTCTAATGTACACATAAACATAGAAAAACAGAAATCAAGTCCAAACAATGAAATAATTTCAACATTTTACACTGAGTGTCCAGAAGTAACATTGTAAAGATGTTATGTTCACTTTTTAAGGTTTATATCATGTGGCAGGAGAAAAAAATGGAAAATCTCCAAATGAGCTTAACTCACTCCAATGCGCAAGTAAACATAGAAAAAAAAAAAAACAAGTCCAAACAATGAAATAATTGCAACATTTTACACTGAGTGTCCAGAAGTAACATTGTTAAGATGTTATGTTCACTTTTTAAGGTTTATATCATGTGGCAGGAGAAAAAAATGGAAAATCTCCAAATGAGCTTAACTCACTTTAATGTACACATAAACATGGAAAAACAGAAAACAAGTCCAAACAATGAAATAATTGCAACATTTTACACTGAGTGTCCAGAAGTAACATTGTAAAGAAGTTATGTTCACTTTTTAAGGTTTATATCATGTGGCAGGAGAAAAAAATGGAAAATCTCCAAATGAGCTTAACTCACTTTAATGTACACATAAAAATGGAAAAACAGAAAACAAGTCCAAACAATGAAATAGTTGCAACATTTTACACTGAGTGTCCAGAAGTAACATTGTAAAGATGTTATGTTCACTTTTTAAGGTTTATATCATGTGGCAGGAGAAAAAAATGGAAAATCTCCAAATGAGTTAACTCACTTTAATGTACACATAAAAATGGAAAAACAGAAAACAAGTCCAAAAAGTGAAATAATTGCAACATTTTACACTGAGTGTCCAGAAGTAACATTGTAAAGATGTTATGTTCACTTTTTAAGGTTTATATCATGTGGCAGGAGAAAAAAATGGAAAATCTCCAAATGAGCTTAACTCACTCTAATGTACACATAAACATAGAAAAACAGAAAACAAGTCCAAACAATGAAATAATTTCAACATTTTACACTGAGTGTCCAGAAGTAACATTGTAAAGATGTTATGTTCACTTTTTAAGGTTTATATCATGTGGCAGGAGAAAAAAATGGAAAATCTCCAAATGAGCTTAACTCACTCCAATGCGCAAGTAAACATAGAAAAACAAAAAACAAGTCCAAACAATGAAATAATTGCAACATTTTACACTGAGTGTCCAGAAGTAACATTGTTAAGATGTTATGTTCACTTTTTAAGGTTTATATCATGTGGCAGGAGAAAAAAATGGAAAATCTCGAAATGAGCTTAACTCACTCCAATGTACACATAAACATGGTAAAACAGAAACAAGTCCAAACAATGAAATAATTGCAACATTTTACACTGAGTGTCCAGAAGTAACATTGTAAAGATGTTATGTTCACTTTTTAAGGTTTATATCATGTGGCAGGAGAAAAAAATGGAAAATCTCCAAATGAGTTAACTCACTTTAATGTACACATAAAAATGGAAAAACAGAAAACAAGTCCAAAAAATGAAATAATTGCAACATTTAACACTGAGTGTCCAGAAGTAACATTGTAAAGATGTTATGTTCACTTTTTAAGGTTTATATCATGTGGAAGGAGAAAAAAATGGAAAATCTCGAAATGAGCTTAACTCACTCCAATGTACACATAAACATGGTAAAACAGAAACAAGTCCAAACAATGAAATAATTGCAACATTTTACACTGAGTGTCCAGAAGTAACATTGTAAAGATGTTATGTTCACTTTTTAAGGTTTATATCATGTGGCAGGAGAAAAAAATGGAAAATCTCCAAATGAGTTAACTCACTTTAATGTACACATAAAAATGGAAAAACAGAAAACAAGTCCAAAAAATGAAATAATTGCAACATTTAACACTGAGTGTCCAGAAGTAACATTGTAAAGATGTTATGTTCACTTTTTAAGGTTTATATCATGTGGCAGGAGAAAAAAATGGAAAATCTCCAAATGAGCTTAACTCACTCCAATGCGCAAGTAAACATAGAAAAACAGAAAACAAGTCCAAACAATGAAATAATTGCAACATTTTACACTGAGTGTCCAGAAGTAACATTGTAAAGATGTTATGTTCACTTTTTAAGGTTTATATCATGTGGCAGGAGAAAAAAATGGAAAATCTCCAAATGAGCTTAACTCACTCCAATGCGCAAGTAAACATAGAAAAACAGAAAACAAGTCCAAACAATGAAATAATTGCAACATTTTACACTGAGTGTCCAGAAGTAACATTGTAAAGATGTTATGTTCACTTTTAAAGGTTTATATCATGTGGCAGGAGAAAAAAATGGAAAATCTCCAAATGAGCTTAACTCACTCTAATGTACACATAAACATGGAAAAACAGAAAAGAAGTCCAAACAATGGAATGATTGCAAAATTTTACACTGAGTGTCCAGAAGTAACATTGTAAAGATGTCATCTTCACTTTTTAAGGTTTATATCATGTGGCAGGAGAAAAAAATGGAAAATCTCCAAATGAGCTTAACTCACTCTAATGTACACATAAACATAGAAAAACTGAAATCAAGTCCAAACAATGAAATAATTGCAACATTTTACACTGAGTGTCCAGAAGTAACATTGTAAATATGTTATCTTCACTTTTTAAGGTTTATATCATGTGGCAGGAGAAAAAAATTGAAAATCTCCAAATGAGCTTAACTCACTTTAATGTACACATAAACATGGAAAAACAGAAAACAAGTCCAAACAATGAAATAATTGCAACATTTTACACTGAATGTCCAGAAGTAACATTGTAAAGATGTTATGTTCACTTTTAAAGGTTTATATCATGTGGCAGGAGAAAAAAATGGAAAATCTCCAAATGAGCTTAACTCACTCTAATGTACACATGAACATAGAAAAACAGAAAACAAGTCCAAACAATGAAACAATTGCAACATTTTACACTGAGTGTCCAGAAGTAACACTGTAAAGATGTTATGTTCACTTTTTAAGGTTTATATCATGTGGAAGGAGAAAAAAATGGAAAATCTCCAAATGAGCTTAACTCACTCTAATGTACACATGAACATAGAAAAACAGAAAACAAGTCCAAACAATGAAATAATTGCAACATTTTACACTGAGTGTCCAGAAGTAACATTGTAAAGATGTTATGTTCACTTTTTAAGGTTTATATCATGTGGCAGGAGAAAAAAATGGAAAATCTCCAAATGAGCTTAACTCAGTCTAATGTACACATAAACATAGAAAAACAGAAAACAAGTCCAAACAATGAAATAATTGCAACATTTTACACTGAGTGTCCAGAAGTAACATTGTAAAGATGTTATGTTCACTTTTAAAGGTTTATATCATGTGGCAGGAGAAAAAAATGGAAAATCTCCAAATGAGCTTAACTCACTCCAATGCGCAAGTAAACATAGAAAAACAGAAAACAAGTCCAAACAATGAAATAATTGCAAAATGTTACACTGAGTGTCCAGAAGTAACATTGTAAAGATGTTATGTTCACTTTTTAAGGTTTATATCATGTGGCAGGAGAAAAAAATGGAAAATCTCCAAATGAGTTAACTCACTTTAATGTACACATAAAAATGGAAAAACAGAAAACAAGTCCAAAAAGTGAAATAATTGCAACATTTTACACTGAGTGTCCAGAAGTAACATTGTAAAGATGTTATGTTAACTTGTTAAGGTTTATATCATGTGGAAGGAGAAAAAAATGGAAAATCTCCAATTGAGCTTAACTCACTCTAATGTACACATGAACATAGAAAAACAGAAAACAAGTCCAAACAATGAAATAATTGCAACATTTTACACTGAGTGTCCAGAAGTAACATTGTTAAGATGTTATGTTCACTTTTAAAGGTTTATATCATGTGGCAGGAGAAAAAAATGGAAAATCTCCAAATGAGCTTAACTCACTCTAATGCGCAAGTAAACATAGAAAAACAGAAAACAAGTCCAAACAATGAAATAATTGCAACATTTTACACTGAGTGTCCAGAAGTAACATTGTAAAGATGTTATGTTCACTTTTTAAGGTTTATATCATGTGGCAGGAGAAAAAAATGGAAAATCTCCAAATGAACTTAACTCACTCCAATGCGCAAGTAAACATAGAAAAACAGAAACAAGTCCAAACAATGAAATAATTGCAACATTTTACACTGAGTGTCCAGAAGTAACATTGTAAAGATGATATCTTCACTTTTTAAGGTTTATCTCATGTGGAAGGAGAAAAAAATGGAAAATCTCCAAATGAGCTTAACTCACTCTGATGTACACATGGACATAGAAAAACAGAAAACAAGTCCAAACAATGAAATAATTGCAACATTTTACACTGAGTGTCCAGAAGTAACATTGTAAAGATGTTATGTTCACTTTTTAAGGTTTATATCATGTGGCAGGAGAAAAAAATGGAAAATCTCCAAATGAGCTTAACTCAGTCTTATGTACACATAAACATAGAAAAACAGAAAACAAGTCCAAACAATGAAATAATTGCAACATTTTACACTGAGTGTCCAGAAGTAACATTGTAAAGATGTTATGTTCACTTTTAAAGGTTTATATCATGTGGCAGGAGAAAAAAATGGAAAATCTCCAAATGAGCTTAACTCACTCTTATGTACACATAAACATAGAAAAACAGAAAACAAGTCCAAACAATGAAATAATTGCAACATTTTACACTGAGTGTCCAGAAGTAACATTGTAAAGATGTTATGTTCACTTTTAAAGGTTTATATCATTTGGCAGGAGAAAAAAATGGAAAATCTCCAAATGAGCTTAACTCACTCCAATGCGCAAGTAAACATAGAAAAACAGAAAACAAGTCCAAACAATGAAATAATTGCAACATTTTACACTGAGTGGCCAGAAGTAACATTGTTAAGATGTTATGTTCACTTTTTAAGGTTTATATCATGTGGCAGGAGAAAAAAATGGAAAATCTCCAAATGAGCTTAACTCACTCTAATGAACACATAAAAATGGAAAAACAGAAAACAAGTCCAAACAATGAAATAATTGCAACATTTTACACTGAGTGTCCAGAAGTAACATTGTAAAGATGTTATCTTCACTTTTTAAGGTTTATATCGTGTGGCAGGAGAAAAAAATGGAAAATCTCCAAATGAGCTTAACTCACTTTAATGTACACATAAACATGGAAAAACAGAAAACAAGTCCAAACAATGAAATAATTGCAACATTTTACACTGAGTGTCCAGAAGTAACATTGTAAAGATGTTATGTTCATTTGTTAAGGTTTATATCATGTGGCAGGAGGAAAAAATTTAAAATCTCCAAATCACTTTTATGTACACATAAACATGGAAAAACAGAAAACAAGTCCAAACAATGAAATAATTGCAAAATGTTACACTGAGTGTCCAGAAGTAACATTGTTAAGATGTTATGTTCACTTTTAAAGGTTCATATCATGTGGCAGGAGAAAAAAATGGAAAATCTGCAAATGAGCTTAACTCACTCTAATGCGCAAGTAAACATAGAAAAACAGAAAACAAGTCCAAACAATGAAATAATTGCAACATTTTACACTGAGTGTCCAGAAGTAACATTGTAAAGATGTTATGTTCACTTTTTAAGGTTTATATCATGTGGCAGGAGAAAAAAATGGAAAATCTCCAAATGAGCTTAACTCACTCCAATGCGCAAGTAAACATAGAAAAACAGAAAACAAGTCCAAACAATGAAATAATTGCAACATTTTACACTGAGTGTCCAGAAGTAACATTGTAAAGATGTCATGTTCACTTTTTTAGGTTTATATCATGTGACAGGAGAAACAAATCGAAAATCTCCAAATGAGCTTAACTCACTCCAATGCGCAAGTAAACATAGAAAAACAGAAAACAAGTCCAAACAATGAAATAATTGCAACATTTTACACTGAGTGTCCAGAAGTAACATTGTAAAGATGTTATGTTCATTTTTTAAGGTTTATATCATGTGGCAGGAGGAAAAAATTGAAAATCTCCAAATGAGCTTAACTCAGTCTAATGTACACATAAACATAGAAAAACAGAAAACAAGTCCAAACAATGAAATAATTGCAAAATTTTACACTAAGTGTCCAGAAGTAACATTGTTAAGATGTTATGTTCACTTTTTAAGGTTTATATCATGTGGCAGGAGAAAAAAATGGAAAATCTCCAAATGAGCTGAACTCACTCTAATTTACACATAAACATAGAAAAACAGAAAACAAGTCCAAACAATGTAATATTTGTAAAATTTTACACTGAGTGTCCAGAAGTAACATTGAAAAACAGAAAACAAGTCCAAACAATGAAATAATTGCAACATTTTACACTGAGTGTCCAGAAGTAACATTGTAAAGATGTTATGTTCATTTGTTAAGGTTTATATCATGTGGCAGGAGGAAAAAATTTAAAATCTCCAAATCACTTTTATGTACACATAAACATGGAAAAACAGAAAACAAGTGCAAACAATGAAATAATTGCAACATTTTACACTGAGTGTCCAGAAGTAACATTGTAAAGATGTTATGTTCACTTTTTAAGGTTTATATCATGTTGCAGGAGAAAAAAATTGAAAATCTCCAAATGAGCTTAACTCACTCCAATGCGCAAGTAAACATAGAAAAACAGAAAACAAGTCCAAACAATGAAATAATTGCAACATTTTACACTGAGTGTCCAGAAGTAACATTGTAAAGATGTTATGTTCACTTTTTAAGGTTTATATCATGTGGCAGGAGAAAAAAATGGAAAATCTCCAAATGAGCTTAACTCACTCCAATGCGCAAGTAAACATAGAAAAACAGAAAACAAGTCCAAACAATGAAATAATTGCAACATTTTACACTGAGTGTCCAGAAGTAACATTGTAAAGATGTTATGTTCACTTTTAAAGGTTTATATCATGTGGCAGGAGAAAAAAATGGAAAATCTCCAAATGAGCTTAA
This sequence comes from Microchirus variegatus, assembly GCF_963457635.1. NCBI lineage: Eukaryota > Metazoa > Chordata > Actinopteri > Pleuronectiformes > Soleidae > Microchirus > Microchirus variegatus. Next base: position 306,389 of record NC_139813.1, on the reverse strand, counting down.
CTCAATTTAATGTACACATAAAAATGGAAAAACAGAAAACAAGTCCAAACAATGAAATAATTGCAACATTTTACACTGAGTGTCCAGAAGTAACATTGTAAAGATGTTATGTTCATTTTTTAAGGTTTATATCATGTGGCAGGAGGAAAAAATTGAAAATCTCCAAATGAGCTTAACTCACTCCAATGTACACATAAACATAGAAAAACAGAAAACAAGTCCAAACAATGAAATAATTGCAAAATTTTACACTCAGTGTCCAGAAGTAACATTGTAAAGATGTTATGTTCACTTTTTAAGGTTTATATGATGTGGCAGGAGAAAAAAAGTGGAAAATCTCCAAATGAGCTTAACTCACTTTAATGTACACATAAACATAGAAAAACAGAAAACAAGTCCAAACAATGAAATAATTGCAAAATTTTACACTGAGTGTCCAAAAGTAACATTGTAAAGATGTTATGTTCACTTTTTAAGGTTTATATCATGTTGCAGGAGAAAAAAATGGAAAATCTCCAAATGAGCTTAACTCACTCCAATGCGCAAGTAAACATAGAAAAACAGAAAACAAGTCCAAACAATGAAATAATTGCAACATTTTACACTGAGTGTGCAGAAGTAACATTGTGAAGATGTTATGTTCATTTTTTAATGTTTATATCATGTGGCAGGAGGAAAAAATGGAAAATCTCCAAATGAGCTGAAATCACTCTAATGTACACATAAACATAGAAAAACAGAAAACAAGTCCAAACAATGAAATAATTGCAACATTTTACACTGAGTGTCCAGAAGTAACATTGTAAAGATGTTATGTTCACTTTTTAAGGTTTATATCATGTGGCAGGAGAAAAAAATGGAAAATCTCCAAATGAGCTTAACTCACTCCAATGCGCAAGTAAACATAGAAAAACAGAAAACAAGTCCAAACAATGAAATAATTGCAACATTTTACACTGAGTGTCCAGAAGTAACATTGTAAAGATGTTATGTTCACTTTTTAAGGTTTATATCATGTGGCAGGAGAAAAAAATGGAAAATCTCCAAATGAGCTTAACTCACTTTAATGTACACATAAAAATGGAAAAACAGAAAACAAGTCCAAACAATGAAATAATTGCAACATTTTACACTGAGTGTCCAGAAGTAACATTGTAAAGATGTTATGTTCACTTTTTAAGGTTTATATGATGTGGCAGGAGAAAAAAATGGAAAATCTCCAAATGAGCTTAACTCACTTTAATGTACACAGAAACATGGAAAAACAGAAAACAAGTCCAAACAATGAAATAATTGCAACATTTTACACTGAGTGTCCAGAAGTAACATTGTAAAGATGTTATGTTCATTTTTTAAGGTTTATATCATGTGGCAGGAGGAAAAAATTGAAAATCTCCAAATGAGCTTAACTCACTCCAATGTACACATAAACATAGAAAAACAGAAAACAAGTCCAAACAATGAAATAATTGCAAAATTTTACACTAAGTGTCCAGAAGTAACATTGTTAAGATGTTATGTTCACTTTTTAAGGTTAATATCATGTGGCAGGCGAAAAAAATGGAAAATCTCCAAATGAGCTTAACTCACTTTAATGTACACAGAAACATGGAAAAACAGAAAAGAAGTCCAAACAATGAAATAATTGCAACATTTTACACTGAGTGTCCAGAAGTAACATTGTAAAGATGTTATGTTCACTTTTAAAGGTTTATATCATGTGGCAGGAGAAAAAAATGGAAAATCTCCAAATGAGCTTAACTCACTCTAATGTACACATAAACATGGAAAAACAGAAAAGAAGTCCAAACAATGGAATGATTGCAAAATTTTACACTGAGTGTCCAGAAGTAACATTGTAAAGATGTTATGTTCACTTTTTAAGGTTTATATCATGTGGCAGGAGAAAAAAAGTGGAAAATCTCCAAATGAGCTTAACTCACTTTAATGTACACATAAACATAGAAAAACAGAAAACAAGTCCAAACAATGAAATAATTGCAAAATTTTACACTGAGTGTCCAAAAGTAACATTGTAAAGATGTTATGTTCACTTTTTAAGGTTTATATCATGTGGCAGGAGAAAAAAATGGAAAATCTCCGAATGAGCTTAACTCACTCCAATGCGCAAGTAAACATAGAAAAATAGAAAACAAGTCCAAACAATGAAATAATTGCAACATTTTACACTGAGTGTCCAGAAGTAACATTGTTAAGATGTTATGTTCACTTTTAAAGGTTTATATCATGTGACAGGAGAAAAAAATGGAAAATATCCAAATGAGCTCAACTCACTCTAATGTACACATAAACATGGAAAAACAGAAAAGAAGTCCAAACAATGGAATGATTGCAACATTTTACACTGAGTGTCCAGAAGTAACATTGTAAAGATGTTATGTTCACTTTTTAAGGTTTATATCATGTGGCAGGAGAAAAAAATGGAAAATCTCCAAATGAGCTTAACTCAGTCTAATGTACACATAAACATAGAAAAACAGAAAACAAGTCCAAACAATGAAATAATTGCAACATTTTACACTGAGTGTCCAGAAGTAACATTGTAAAGATGTTATGTTCACTTTTAAAGGTTTATATCATTTGGCAGGAGAAAAAAATGGAAAATCTCCAAATGAGCTTAACTCACTCCAATGCGCAAGTAAACATAGAAAAACAGAAAACAAGTCCAAACAATGAAATAATTGCAAAATGTTACACTGAGTGTCCAGAAGTAACATTGTAAAGATGTTATGTTCACTTTTTAAGGTTTATATCATGTGGCAGGAGAAAAAAATGGAAAATCTCCAAATGAGCTTAACTCACTTTAATGTACACATAAACATGGAAAAACAGAAAACAAGTCCAAACAATGAAATAATTGCAACATTTTACACTGAGTGTCCAGAAGTAACATTGTAAAGATGTTATGTTCACTTTTTAAGGTTTATATCATGTGGCAGGAGAAAAAAATGGAAAATCTCCAAATGAACTTAACTCACTCCAATGCGCAAGTAAACATAGAAAAACAGAAACAAGTCCAAACAATGAAATAATTGCAACATTTTACACTGAGTGTCCAGAAGTAACATTGTAAAGATGTTATGTTCACTTTTTAAGGTTTATATCATGTGGCAGGAGAAAAAAATGGAAAATCTCCAAATGAGCTTAACTCACTCTAATGTACACATAAACATAGAAAAACAGAAATCAAGTCCAAACAATGAAATAATTTCAACATTTTACACTGAGTGTCCAGAAGTAACATTGTAAAGATGTTATGTTCACTTTTTAAGGTTTATATGATGTGGCAGGAGAAAAAAATGGAAAATCTCCAAATGAGCTTAACTCACTTTAATGTACACATAAAAATGGAAAAACAGAAAACAAGTCCAAACAATGAAATAATTGCAACATTTTACACTGAGTGTCCAGAAGTAACATTGTTAAGATGTTATGTTCACTTTTTAAGGTTTATATCATGTGGAAGGAGAAAAAAATGGAAAATCTCGAAATGAGCTTAACTCACTCCAATGTACACATAAACATGGAAAAACAGAAACAAGTCCAAACAATGAAATAATTGCAACATTTTACACTGAGTGTCCAGAAGTAACATTGTAAAGATGTTATGTTCACTTTTTAAGGTTTATATCATGTGGCAGGAGAAAAAAATGGAAAATCTCCAAATGAGTTAACTCACTTTAATGTACACATAAAAATGGAAAAACAGAAAACAAGTCCAAAAAGTGAAATAATTGCAACATTTTACACTGAGTGTCCAGAAGTAACATTGTAAAGATGTTATGTTCACTTTTTAAGGTTTATATCATGTGGCAGGAGAAAAAAATGGAAAATCTCCAAATGAGCTTAACTCACTTTAATGTTCACAGAAACATGGGAAAACAGAAAACAAGTCCAAACAATGAAATAATTGCAAAATTTTATACTGAGTGTCCAGAATTAACATTGTAAAGATGTTATGTTCATTTTTTAAGGCTTATATCATGTGGCATGAGAAAAAAATGGAAAATCTCCAAATGAGCTTAACTCACTCTTATGTACACATAAACATAGAAAAAGAGAAAACAAGTCCAAACAATGAAATAATTGCAACATTTTACACTGAGTGTCCAGAATTAACATTGTAAAGATGTTATGTTCACTTTTAAAGGTTTATATCATGTGGCAGGAGAAAAAAATGGAAAATCTCCAAATGAGCTTAACTCACTCCTATGTACACATAAACATAGAAAAAGAGAAAACAAGTCCAAACAATGAAATAATTGCAATATTTTACACTGAGTGTCCAGAGGTAACATTGTAAAGATGTTATGTTCACTTTTAAAGGTTTATATCATGTGGCAGGAGAAAAAAATTGAAAAACGCCAAATGAGCTTAACTCACTCTAATGTACACATGAACATAGAAAAACAGAAAACAAGTCCAAACAATGAAATAATTGCAACATTTTACACTGAGTGTCCAGAAGTAACATTGTTAAGATGTTATGTTCACTTTTAAAGGTTTATATCATGTGGCAGGAGAAAAAAATGGAAAATCTCCAAATGAGCTTAACTCACTCTAATGCGCAAGTAGACATAGAAAAACAGAAAACAAGTCCAAACAATGAAATAATTGCAACATTTTACACTGAGTGTCCAGAAGTAACATTGTAAATATGTTATCTTCACTTTTTAAGGTTTATATCATGTGGCAGGAGAAAAAAATGGAAAATCTCCAAATGAGCTTAACTCACTCTAATTAACACATAAACATAGCAAAACAGAAAACAAGTCCAAACAATGAAATAATTGCAACATTTTACACTGAGTGTCCAGAAGTAACATTGTATAGATGTTATGTTCACTTTTTAAGGTTTATATCATGTGGCAGGAGAAAAAAATGGAAAATCTCCAAATGAGCTTAACTCACTTTAATGTACACATAAACATGGAAAAACAGAAAACAAGTCCAAACAATGAAATAATTGCAATATTTTACACTGAGTGTCCAGAGGTAACATTGTAAAGATGTTATGTTCACTTTTAAAGGTTTATATCATGTGGCAGGAGAAAAAAATTGAAAAACGCCAAATGAGCTTAACTCACTCTAATCTACACATGAACATAGAAAAACAGAAAACAAGTCCAAACAATGAAATAATTGCAACATTTTACACTGAGTGTCCAGAAGTAACATTGTAAAGATGTTATGTTCACTTTTAAAGGTTTATATCATGTGGCAGGAGAAAAAATGGAAAATCTCCAAATGAGCTTAACTCACTCTTATGTACACATAAACATAGAAAAACAGAAAACAAGTCCAAACAATGAAATAATTGCAACATTTTACACTGAGTGTCCAGAAGTAACATTGTAAAGATGTTATGTTCACTTTTAAAGGTTTATATCATTTGGCAGGAGAAAAAAATGGAAAATCTCCAAATGAGCTTGACTCACTTTAATGTACACATAAACATGGAAAAACAGAAAACAAGTCCAAACAATGAAATAATTGCAACATTTTACACTGAGTGTCCAGAAGTAACATTGTTAAGATGTGATGTTCACTTTTTAAGGTTTATATCATGTGGCAGGAGAAAAAAATGGAAAATCTCCAAATGAGCTTAACTCACTCCAATGCGCAAGTAAACATAGAAAAACAAATAACAAGTCCAAACAATGAAATAATTGCAACATTTTACACTGAGTGGCCAGAAGTAACATTGTTAAGATGTTATGTTCACTTTTTAAGGTTTATATCATGTGGCAGGAGAAAAAAATGGAAAATCTCCAAATGAGCTTAACTCACTCTAATGAACACATAAAAATGGAAAAACAGAAAACAAGTCCAAACAATGAAATAATTGCAACATTTTACACTGAGTGTCCAGAAGTAACATTGTAAAGATGTTATCTTCACTTTTTAAGGTTTATATCGTGTGGCAGGAGAAAAAAATGGAAAATCTCCAAATGAGCTTAACTCACTTTAATTTACACATAAACATGGAAAAACAGAAAACAAGTCCAAACAATGAAATAATTGCAACATTTTACACTGAGTGTCCAGAAGTAACATTGTAAAGATGTTATGTTCATTTGTTAAGGTTTATATCATGTGGCAGGAGGAAAACATTTAAAATCTCCAAATCACTTTTATGTACACATAAACATGGAAAAACAGAAAACAAGTCCAAACAATGAAATAATTGCAACATTTTACACTGAGTGTCCAGAAGTAACATTGTAAAGATGTTATGTTCACTTTTAAAGATTTATATCATTTGGCAGGAGAAAAAAATGGAAAATCTCCAAATGAGCTTAACTCACTCCAATGCGCAAGTAAACATAGAAAAACAGAAAACAAGTCCAAACAATGAAATAATTGCAAAATGTTACACTGAGTGTCCAGAAGTAACATTGTAAAGATGTTATGTTCACTTTTTAAGGTTTATATCATGTGGCAGGAGAAAAAAATGGAAAATCTCCAAATGAGTTAACTCACTTTAATGTACACATAAAAATGGAAAAACAGAAAACAAGTCCAAAAAATGAAATAATTGCAACATTTTACACTGAGTGTCCAGAAGTAACATTGTAAAGATGTTATGTTCACTTTTAAAGGTTCATATCATGTGGCAGGAGAAAAAAATGGAAAATCTGCAAATGAGCTTAACTCACTCCAATGCGCAAGTAAACATAGAAAAACAGAAAACAAGTCCAAACAATGAAATAATTGCAACATTTTACACTGAGTGTCCAGAAGTAACATTGTAAAGATGTTATGTTCACTTTTTAAGGTTTATATCATGTTGCAGGAGAAAAAACTTGAAAATCTCCAAATGAGCTTAACTCAGTCCAATGCGCAAGTAAACATAGAAAAACAGAAAACAAGTCCAAACAATGAAATAATTGCAACATTTTACACTGAGTGTGCAGAAGTAACATTGTGAAGATGTTATGTTCATTTTTTAATGTTTATATCATGTGGCAGGAGGAAAAAATGGAAAATCTCCAAATGAGCTTAAATCACTCTAATGTACACATAAACATAGAAAAACAGAAAACAAGTCCAAACAATGAAATAATTGCAAAATTTTACACTGAGTGTCCAGAAGTAACATTGTAAAGATGTTATGTTCACTTTTTAAGGTTTATATCATGTGGCAGGAGAAAAAAATGGAAAATCTCCAAATGAGTTAACTCACTTTAATGTACACATAAAAATGGAAAAACAGAAAACAAGTCCAAAAAATGAAATAATTGCAACATTTTACACTGAGTGTCCAGAAGTAACATTGTTAAGATGTTATGTTCACTTTTAAAGGTTCATATCATGTGGCAGGAGAAAAAAATGGAAAATCTGCAAATGAGCTTAACTCACTCCAATGCGCAAGTAAACATAGAAAAACAGAAAACAAGTCCAAACAATGAAATAATTGCAACATTTTACACTGAGTGTCCAGAAGTAACATTGTAAAGATGTTATGTTCATTTTTTAAGGTTTATATCATGTGGCAGGAGGAAAAAATTGAAAATCTCCAAATGAGCTTAACTCACGCCAATGTACACATAAACATAGAAAAACAGAAAACAAGTCCAAACAATGAAATAATTGCAAAATTTTACACTAAGTGTCAAGAAGTAACATTGTTAAGATGTTATGTTCACTTTTTAAGGTTTATATCATGTGGCAGGAGAAAAAAATGGAAAATCTCCAAATGAGCTTAACTCACTTTAATGTACACATAAAAATGGAAAAACAGAAAACAAGTCCAAACAATGAAATAATTGCAACATTTTACACTGAGTGTCCAGAAGTAACATTGTAAAGATGTTATGTTCACTTTTTTAGGTTTATATGATGTGGCAGGAGAAAAAAATGGAAAATCTCCAAATGAGCTTAACTCACTCCAATGTACACATAAACATAGAAAAACAGAAAACAAGTCCAAACAATGAAATAATTGCAAAATTTTACACTGAGTGTCCAAAAGTAACATTGTAAAGATGTTATGTTCACTTTTTAAGGTTTATATCATGTGGCAGGAGAAAAAAATGGAAAATCTCCGAATGAGCTTAACTCACTCCAATGCGCAAGTAAACATAGAAAAATAGAAAACAAGTCCAAACAATGAAATAATTGCAACATTTTACACTGAGTGTCCAGAAGTAATGTTGTAAAGATGTTATGTTCACTTTTAAAGGTTTATATCATTTGGCAGGAGAAAAAAATGGAAAATCTCCAAATGAGCTTAACTCACTTTAATGTACACATAAACATGGAAAAACAGAAAACAAGTCCAAACAATGAAATAATTGCAACATTTTACACTGAGTGTCCAGAAGTAACATTGTTAAGATGTTATCTTCACTTTTTAAGGTTTATATCGTGTGGCAGGAGAAAAAAATGGAAAATCTCCAAATGAGCTTAACTCACTTTAATTTACACATAAACATGGAAAAACAGAAAACAAGTCCAAACAATGAAATAATTGCAACATTTTACACTGAGTGTCCAGAAGTAACATTGTAAAGATGTTATGTTCATTTGTTAAGGTTTATATCATGTGGCAGGAGGAAAAAATTTAAAATCTCCAAATCACCTTTATGTACACATAAACATGGAAAAACAGAAAACAAGTCCAAACAATGAAATAATTGCAACATTTTACAGTGAGTGTCCAGAAGTAACATTGTAAAGATGTTATGTTCACTTTTAAAGGTTTATATCATGTGGCAGGAGAAAAAAATGGAAAATCTCCAAATGAGCTTAACTCACTCCAATGCGCAAGTAAACATAGAAAAACAGAAAACAAGTCCAAACAATGAAATAATTGCAACATTTTACACTGAGTGTCCAGAAGTAACATTGTGAAGATGTTATGTTCACTTTTTAAGGTTCATATCATGTTGCAGGAGAAAAAAATGGAAAATCTCCAAATGAGCTTAACTCACTCCAATGCGCAAGTAAACATAGAAAAACAGAAAACAAGTCCAAACAATGAAATAATTGCAACATTTTACACTGAGTGTGCAGAAGTAACATTGTAAAGATGTTATGTTCACTTTTTAAGGTTTATATCATGTGGCAGGAGAAAAAAATGGAAAATCTCCAAATGAGTTAACTCACTTTAATGTACACATAAAAATGGAAAAACAGAAAACAAGTCAAAAAAATGAAATAATTGCAACATTTTACACTGAGTGTCCAGAAGTAACATTGTAAAGATGTTATGTTCACTTTTTAAGGTTTATATCATGTGGCAGGAGAAAAAAATGGAAAATCTCAAAATGAGCCTAACTCACTCTAATGTACACATAAACATAGAAAAACAGAAAACAAGTCCAAACAATGAAATAATTTCAACATTTTACACTGAGTGTCCAGAAGTAACATTGTTAAGATGTTATGTTCACTTTTTAAGGTTTATATCATGTGGCAGGAGAAAAAAATTGAAAATCTCCAAATGAGCTTAACTCACTCCAATGTACACATAAACATAGAAAAACAGAAAACAAGTCCAAACAATGAAATAATTGCAACATTTTACACTGAGTGTCCAGAAGTAACATTGTAAAGATGTTATGTTCACTTTTTAAGGTTTATATCATGTGGCAGGAGAAAAAAATGGAAAATCTCCAAATGAGTTAACTCACTTTAATGTACACATAAAAATGGAAAAACAGAAAACAAGTCCAAACAATGAAATAATTGCAACATTTTACACTGAGTGTCCAGAAGTAACATTGTAAAGATGTTATGTTCACTTTTTAAGCTTTATATCATGTGGCAGGAGAAAAAAATGGAAAATCTCCAAATGAGCTTAACTCACTCCAATGCGCAAGTTAATATAGAAAAACAGAAAACAAGTCCAAACAATGAAATAATTGCAAAATTTTACACTGAGTGTCCAAAAGTAACATTGTAAAGATGTTATGTTCACTTTTTAAGGTTTATATCATGTGGCAGGAGAAAAAAATGGAAAATCTCCGAATGAGCTTAACTCACTCCAATGCGCAAGTAAACATAGAAAAATAGAAAAAAAGTCCAAACAATGAAATAATTGCAACATTTTACACTGAGTGTCCAGAAGTAACATTGTAAAGATGTTATGTTCACTTTTAAAGGTTTATATCATTTGGCAGGAGAAAAAAATGGAAAATCTCCAAATGAGCTTAACTCACTTTAATGTACACATAAACATGGAAAAACAGAAAACAAGTCCAAACAATGAAATAATTGCAACATTTTACACTGAGTGTCCAGAAGTAACATTGTAAAGATGTTATCTTCACTTTTTAAGGTTTATATCGTGTGGCAGGAGAAAAAAATGGAAAATCTCCAAATGAGCTTAACTCACTTTAATTTACACATAAACATGGAAAAACAGAAAACAAGTCCAAACAATGAAATAATTGCAACATTTTACACTGAGTGTCCAGAAGTAACATTGTAAAGATGTTATGTTCATTTGTTAAGGTTTATATCATGTGGCAGGAGGAAAAAATTTAAAATCTCCAAATCACCTTTATGTACACATGAACATGGAAAAACAGAAAACAAGTCCAAACAATGAAATAATTGCAACATTTTACAGTGAGTGTCCAGAAGTAACATTGTAAAGATGTTATGTTCACTTTTAAAGGTTTATATCATTTGGCAGGAGAAAAAAATGGAAAATCTCCAAATGAGCTTAACTCACTCCAATGCGCAAGTAAACATAGAAAAACAGAAAACAAGTCCAAACAATGAAATAATTGCAAAATGTTACACTGAGTGTCCAGAAGTAACATTGTAAAGATGTTATGTTCACTTTTTAAGGTTTATATCATGTGGCAGGAGAAAAAAATGGAAAATCTCCAAATGAGCTTAACTCACTCCAATGCGCAAGTAAACAAAGAAAAACAGAAAACAAGTCCAAACAATGAAATAATTGCAACATTTTACACTGAGTGTCCAGAAGTAACATTGTAAAGATGTTATGTTCACTTTTTAAGGTTTATATCATGTTGCAGGAGAAAAAAATGGAAAATCTCCAAATGAGCTTAACTCACTCCAATGCGCAAGTAAACATAGAAAAACAGAAAACAAGTCCAAACAATGAAATAATTGCAACATTTTACACTGAGTGTGCAGAAGTAACATTGTGAAGATGTTATGTTCATTTTTTAATGTTTATATCATGTGGCAGGAGGAAAAAATGGAAAATCTCCAAATGAGCTTAAATCACTCTAATGTACACATAAACATAGAAAAACAGAAAACAAGTCCAAACAATGAAATAATTGCAAAATTTTACACTGAGTGTCCAGAAGTAACATTGTAAAGATGTTATGTTCACTTTTTAAGGTTTATATCATGTGGCAGGAGAAAAAAATGGAAAATCTCCAAATGAGTTAACTCACTTTAATGTACACATAAAAATGGAAAAACAGAAAACAAGTCAAAAAAATGAAATAATTGCAACATTTTACACTGAGTGTCCAGAAGTAACATTGTTAAGATGTTATGTTCACTTTTAAAGGTTCATATCATGTGGCAGGAGAAAAAAATGGAAAATCTGCAAATGAGCTTAACTCACTCTAATGCGTAAGTAAACATAGAAAAACAGAAAACAAGTCCAAACAATGAAATAATTGCAACATTTTACACTGAGTGTCCAGAAGTAACATTGTAAAGATGTTATGTTCACTTTTTAAGGTTTATATCATGTGGCAGGAGAAAAAAATGGAAAATCTCCAAATGAGCTTAACTCACTATAATGCGCAAGTAAACATAGAAAAACAGAAAACAAGTCCAAACAATGAAATAATTGCAACATTTTACACTGAGTGTCCAGAAGTAACATTGTTAAGATGTTATGTTCATTTTTTAAGGTTTATATCATGTGGCAGGAGGAAAAAATTGAAAATCTCCAAATGAGCTTAACTCACTCCAATGTACACATAAACATAGAAAAACAGAAAACAAGTCCAAACAATGAAATAATTGCAACATTTTACACTGAGTGTCCAGAAGTAACATTGTAAAGATGTTATGTTCATTTGTTAAGGTTTATATCATGTGGCAGGAGGAAAAAATTTAAAATCTCCAAATCACCTTTATGTACACATAAACATGGAAAAACAGAAAACAAGTCCAAACAATGAAATAATTGCAACATTTTACAGTGAGTGTCCAGAAGTAACATTGTAAAGATGTTATGTTCACTTTTAAAGGTTTATATCATTTGGCAGGAGAAAAAAATGGAAAATCTCCAAATGAGCTTAACTCACTCCAATGCGCAAGTAAACATAGAAAAACAGAAAACAAGTCCAAACAATGAAATAATTGCAAAATGTTACACTGAGTGTCCAGAAGTAACATTGTAAAGATGTTATGTTCACTTTTTAAGGTTTATATCATGTTGCAGGAGAAAAAAATGGAAAATCTCCAAATGAGTTTAACTCACTCCAATGCGCAAGTAAACATAGAAAAACAGAAAACAAGTCCAAACAATGAAATAATTGCAACATTTTACACTGAGTGTGCAGAAGTAACATTGTGAAGATGTTATGTTCATTTTTTAATGTTTATATCATGTGGCAGGAGGAAAAAATGGAAAATCTCCAAATGAGCTTAACTCACTTTAATGTACACATAAAAATGGAAAAACAGAAAACAAGTCCAAACAATGAAATAATTGCAACATTTTACACTGAGTGTCCAGAAGTAACATTGTAAAGATGTTATGTTCATTTTTTAAGGTTTATATCATGTGGCAGGAGGAAAAAATTGAAAATCTCCAAATGAGCTTAACTCACTCCAATGTACACATAAACATAGAAAAACAGAAAACAAGTCCAAACAATGAAATAATTGCAACATTTTACACTGAGTGTCCAGAAGTAACATTGTTAAGATGTTATGTTCATTTTTTAAGGTTTATATCACGTGGCAGGAGGAAAAAATTGAAAATCTCCAAATGAGCTTAACTCACTCCAATGTACACATAAACATAGAAAAACAGAAAACAAGTCCAAACAATGAAATAATTGCAACATTTTACACTGAGTGTCCAGAAGTAACATTGTAAAGATGTTATGTTCATTTGTTAAGGTTTATATCATGTGGCAGGAGGAAAAAATTTAAAATCTCCAAATCACCTTTATGTACACATAAACATGGAAAAACAGAAAACAAGTCCAAACAATGAAATAATTGCAACATTTTACAGTGAGTGTCCAGAAGTAACATTGTAAAGATGTTATGTTCACTTTTAAAGGTTTATATCATTTGGCAGGAGAAAAAAATGGAAAATCTCCAAATGAGCTTAACTCACTCCAATGCGCAAGTAAACATAGAAAAACAGAAAACAAGTCCAAACAATGAAATAATTGCAAAATGTTACACTGAGTGTCCAGAAGTAACATTGTAAAGATGTTATGTTCACTTTTTAAGGTTTATATCATGTGGCAGGAGAAAAAAATGGAAAATCTCCAAATGAGCTTAACTCACTCCAATGCGCAAGTAAACATAGAAAAACAGAAAACAAGTCTAAACAATGAAATAATTGCAACATTTTACACTGAGTGTCCAGAAGTAACATTGTAAAGATGTTATGTTCACTTTTTAAGGTTTATATCATGTTGCAGGAGAAAAAAATGGAAAATCTCCAAATGAGTTTAACTCACTCCAATGCGCAAGTAAACATAGAAAAACAGAAAACAAGTCCAAACAATGAAATAATTGCAACATTTTACACTGAGTGTGCAGAAGTAACATTGTGAAGATGTTATGTTCATTTTTTAATGTTTATATCATGTGGCAGGAGGAAAAAATGGAAAATCTCCAAATGAGCTTAACTCACTTTAATGTACACATAAAAATGGAAAAACAGAAAACAAGTCCAAACAATGAAATAATTGCAACATTTTACACTGAGTGTCCAGAAGTAACATTGTAAAGATGTTATGTTCATTTTTTAAGGTTTATATCATGTGGCAGGAGGAAAAAATTGAAAATCTCCAAATGAGCTTAACTCACTCCAATGTACATTGGAGTGAGTTAAGCTCATTTGGAGATTTTCATAAACATAGAAAAACAGAAAAGAAGTCCAAACAATGAAATAATTGCAAAATTTTACACTGAGTGTCCAAAAGTAACATTGTAAAGATGTTATGTTCACTTTTTAAGGTTTATATCGTGTGGCAGGAGAAAAAAATGGAAAATCTCCAAATGAGCTTAACTCAATTTAATTTACACATAAACATGGAAAAACAGAAAACAAGTCCAAACAATGAAATAATTGCAACATTTTACACTGAGTGTCCAGAAGTAACATTGTAAAGATGTTATGTTCATTTGTTAAGGTTTATATCATGTGGCAGGAGGAAAAAATTTAAAATCTCCAAATCACTTTTATGTACACATAAACATGGAAAAACAGAAAACAAGTCCAAACAATGAAATAATTGCAACATTTTACACTGAGTGTCCAGAAGTAACATTGTAAAGATGTTATGTTCACTTTTAAAGGTTTATATCATTTGGCAGGAGAAAAAAATGGAAAATCTCCAAATGAGCTTAACTCACTCCAATGCGCAAGTAAACATAGAAAAACAGAAAACAAGTCCAAACAATGAAATAATTGCAAAATGTTACACTGAGTGTCCAGAAGTAACATTGTAAAGATGTTATGTTCACTTTTTAAGGTTTATATCATGTGGCAGGAGAAAAAAATGGAAAATCTCCAAATGAGCTTAACTCACTCTAATGTACACATAAACATAGAAAAACAGAAATCAAGTCCAAACAATGAAATAATTGCAACATGTTACACTGAGTGTCCAGAAGTAACATTGTAAATATGTTATCTTCACTTTTTAAGGTTTATATCATGTGGCAGGAGAAAAAAATGGAAAATCTCCAAATGAGCTTAACTCACTTTAATGTACACATAAACATGGAAAAACAGAAAACAAGTCCAAACAATGAAATAATTGCAACATTTTACACTGAGTGTCCAGAAGTAACATTGTAAAGATGTTATGTTCACTTTTAAGGTTTATATCATGTGGCAGGAGAAAAAAATGGAAAATCTCCAAATGAGCTTAACTCACTCCAATGCGCAAGTAAATATAGAAAAACAGAAAACAAGTCCAAACAATGAAATAATTGCAACATTTTACACTGAGTGTCCAGAAGTAACATTGTAAAGATGTTATGTTCATTTTTTAAGGTTTATATCATGTGGCAGGAGGAAAAAATTGAAAATCTCCAAATGAGCTTAACTCACTCCAATGTACACATAAACATAGAAAAACAGAAAACAAGTCCAAACAATGAAATAATTGCAAAATTTTACACTAAGTGTCCAGAAGTAACATTGTTAAGATGTTATGTTCACTTTTAAAGGTTTATATCATGAGGCAGGAGAAAAAAATGTAAAATCTCCAAATGAGCTTAACTCACTCTAATGCGCAAGTAAACATAGAAAAACAGAAAACAAGTCCAAACAATGAAATAATTGCAACATTTTACACTGAGTGTCCAGAAGTAACATTGTAAATATGTTATCTTCACTTTTTAAGGTTTATATCATGTGGCAGGAGAAAAAAATGGAAAATCTCCAAATGAGCTTAACTCACTCTAATTAACACATAAACATAGCAAAACAGAAAACAAGTCCAAACAATGAAATAATTGCAACATTTTACACTGAGTGTCCAGAAGTAACATTGTATGGATGTTATGTTCACTTTTTAAGGTTTATATCATGTGGCAGGAGAAAAAAATGGAAAATCTCCAAATGAGCTTAACTCACTTTAATGTACACATAAACATGGAAAAACAGAAAACAAGTCCAAACAATGAAATAATTGCAACATTTTACACTGAGTGTCCAGAAGTAACATTGTAAAGATGTTATGTTCACTTTTAAAGGTTTATATCATGTGGCAGGAGAAAAAAATGGAAAATCTCCAAATGAGCTTAACTCACTTTAATGTACACATAAAAATGGAAAAACAGAAAACAAGTCCAAACAATGAAATAATTGCAACATTTTACACTGAGTGTCCAGAAGTAACATTGTAAAGATGTTATGTTCATTTTTTAAGGTTTATATCATGTGGCAGGAGGAAAAAATGGAAAATCTCCAAATGAGCTTAACTCACTCCAATGTACACATAAACATAGAAAAACAGAAAACAAGTCCAAACAATGAAATAATTGCAACATTTTACACTGAGTGTCCAGAAGTAACATTGTAAAGATGTTATGTTCACTTTTAAAGGTTTATATCATTTGGCAGGAGAAAAAAATGGAAAATCTCCAAATGAGCTTAACTCACTCCAATGCGCAAGTAAACATAGAAAAACAGAAAACAAGTCCAAACAATGAAATAATTGCAAAATGTTACACTGAGTGTCCAGAAGTAACATTGTAAAGATGTTATGTTCACTTTCTAAGGTTTATATCATGTGGCAGGAGAAAAAAATGGAAAATCTCCAAATGAGCTTAACTCACTCTAATGCGCAAGTAAACATAGAAAAACAGAAAACAAGTCCAAACAATGAAATAATTGCAACATTTTACACTGAGTGTCCAGAAGTAACATTGTAAATATGTTATCTTCACTTTTTAAGGTTTATATCATGTGGCAGGAGAAAAAAATGGAAAATCTCCAAATGAGCTTAACTCACTCTAATGTACACATGAACATAGAAAAACAGAAAACAAGTCCAAACAATGAAATAATTGCAACATTTTACACTGAGTGTCCAGAAGTAACATTGTAAAGATGTTATGTTCACTTTTTAAGGTTTATATCATGTGGCAGGAGAAAAAAATGGAAAATCTCCAAATGAGCTTAACTCAGTCTAATGTACACATAAACATAGAAAAACAGAAAACAAGTCCAAACAATGAAATAATTGCAACATTTTACACTGAGTGTCCAGAAGTAACATTGTAAAGATGTTATGTTCACTTTTAAAGGTTTATATCATGTGGCAGGAGAAAAAAATGGAAAATCTCCAAATGAGCTTAACTCACTCTTATGTACACATAAACATAGAAAAACAGAAAACAAGTCCAAACAATGAAATAATTGCAACATGTTACACTGAGTGTCCAGAAGTAACATTGTAAAGATGTTATGTTCACTTTTAAAGGTTTATATCATGTGGCAGGAGAAAAAAATGGAAAATCTCCAAATGAGCTTATCTCACTCTGATGTACACATGAACATAGAAAAACAGAAAACAAGTCCAAACAATGAAATAATTGCAACATTTTACACTAAGTGTCCAGAAGTAACATTGTAAAGATGTTATGTTCACTTTTTAAGGTTTATATCATGTGGCAGGAGAAAAAAATGGAAAATCTCCAAATGAGCTTAACTCACTCCAATGAACACATAAAAATGGAACAACAGAAAAGAAGTCCAAACAATGAAATAATTGCAACATTTTACACTGAGTGTCCAGAAGTAACATTGTAAAGATGTTATCTTCACTTTTTAAGGTTTATATCGTGTGGCAGGAGAAAAAAATGGAAAATCTCCAAATGAGCTTAACTCACTCCAATGAACACATAAAAATGGAACAACAGAAAACAAGTCCAAACAATGAAATAATTGCAACATTTTACACTGAGTGTCCAGAAGTAACATTGTAAAGATGTTATGTTCACTTTTAAGGTTTATATCATGTGGCAGGAGAAAAAAATGGAAAATCTCCAAATGAGCTTAACTCACTCCAATTCGCAAGTAAATATAGAAAAACAGAAAACAAGTCCAAACAATGAAATAATTGCAACATTTTACACTGAGTGTCCAGAAGTAACATTGTAAAGATGTTATGTTCATTTTTTAAGGTTTATATCATGTGGCAGGAGGAAAAAATTGAAAATCTCCAAATGAGCTTAACTCACTCCAATGTACACATAAACATAGAAAAACAGAAAACAAGTCCAAACAATGAAATAATTGCAAAATTTTACACTAAGTGTCCAGAAGTAACATTGTTAAGATGTTATGTTCACTTTTTAAGGTTTATATCATGTGGCAGGAGAAAAAAATGGAAAATCTCCAAATGAGCTTAACTCACTTTAATGTACACATAAAAATGGAAAAACAGAAAACAAGTCCAAACAATGAAATAATTGCAACATTTTACACTGAGTGTCCAGAAGTAACATTGTAAAGATGTTATGTTCACTTTTTAAGGTTTATATGATGTGGCAGGAGAAAAAAATGGAAAATCTCCAAATGAGCTTAACTCACTTTAATGTACACAGAAACATGGAAAAACAGAAAACAAGTCCAAACAATGAAATAATTGCAACATTTCACACTGAGTGTCCAGAAGTAACATTGTAAAGATGTTATGTTCATTTTTTAAGGTTTATATCATGTGGCAGGAGGAAAAAATTGAAAATCTCCAAATGAGCTTAACTCACTCCAATGTACACATAAACATAGAAAAACAGAAAACAAGTCCAAACAATGAAATAATTGCAAAATTTTACACTAAGTGTCCAGAAGTAACATTGTTAAGATGTTATGTTCACTTGTTAAGGTTAATATCATGTGGCAGGCGAAAAAAAGTGGAAAATCTCCAAATGAGCTTAACTCACTTTAATGTACACACAAAAATGGAAAAACAGAAAAGAAGTCCAAACAATGAAATAATTGCAAAATTTTACACTGAGTGTCCAAAAGTAACATTGTAAAGATGTTATGTTCACTTTTTAAGGTTTATATCATGTGGAAGGAGAAAAAAATGGAAAATCTCCAAATGAGCTTAACTCACTCTAATGTACACATAAACATAGAAAAACAGAAATCAAGTCCAAACAATGAAATAATTGCAACATTTTACACTGAGTGTCCAGAAGTAACATTGTAAATATGTTATCTTCACTTTTTAAGGTTTATATCATGTGGCAGGAGAAAAAAATGGAAAATCTCCAAATGAGCTTAACTCACTTTAATGTACACATAAACATGGAAAAACAGAAAACAAGTCCAAACAATGAAATAATTGCAACATTTTACACTGAATGTCTAGAAGTAACATTGTAAAGATGTTATGTTCACTTTTAAAGGTTTATATCATGTGGCAGGAGAAAAAAATGGAAAATCTCCAAATGAGCTTAACTCACTCTAATGTACACATGAACATAGAAAAACAGAAAACAAGTCCAAACAATGAAATAATTGCAACATTTTACACTGAGTGTCCAGAAGTAACATTGTAAAGATGTTATGTTCACTTTTAAAGGTTTATATCATTTGGCAGGAGAAAAAAATGGAAAATCTCCAAATGAGCTTAACTCACTCCAATGCGCAAGTAAACATAGAAAAACAGAAAACAAGTCCAAACAATGAAATAATTGCAAAATGTTACACTGAGTGTCCAGAAGTAACATTGTAAAGATGTTATGTTCACTTTTTAAGGTTTATATCATGTGGCAGGAGAAAAAAATGGAAAATCTCCAAATGAGTTAACTCACTTTAATGTACACATAAAAATGGAAAAACAGAAAACAAGTCCAAAAAGTGAAATAATTGCAACATTTTACACTGAGTGTCCAGAAGTAACATTGTAAAGATGTTATGCTAACTTGTTAAGGTTTATATCATGTGGAAGGAGAAAAAAATGGAAAATCTCCAATTGAGCTTAACTCACTCTAATGTACACATGAACATAGAAAAACAGAAAACAAGTCCAAACAATGAAATAATTGCAACATTTTACACTGAGTGTCCAGAAGTAACATTGTTAAGATGTTATGTTCACTTTTAAAGGTTTATATCATGTGGCAGGAGAAAAAAATGGAAAATCTCCAAATGAGCTTAACTCACTCTAATGTACACATGAACATAGAAAAACAGAAAACAAGTCCAAACAATGAAATAATTGCAACATTTTACACTGAGTGTCCAGAAGTAACATTGTTAAGATGTTATGTTCACTTTTAAAGGTTTATATCATGAGGCAGGAGAAAAAAATGTAAAATCTCCAAATGAGCTTAACTCACTCTAATGCGCAAGTAAACATAGAAAAACAGAAAACAAGTCCAAACAATGAAATAATTGCAACATTTTACACTGAGTGTCCAGAAGTAACATTGTAAATATGTTATCTTCACTTTTTAAGGTTTATATCATGTGGCAGGAGAAAAAAATGGAAAATCTCCAAATGAGCTTAACTCACTCTAATTAACACATAAACATAGCAAAACAGAAAACAAGTCCAAACAATGAAATAATTGCAACATTTTACACTGAGTGTCCAGAAGTAACATTGTATAGATGTTATGTTCACTTTTTAAGGTTTATATCATGTGGCAGGAGAAAAAAATGGAAAATCTCCAAATGAGCTTAACTCACTTTAATGTACACATAAACATGGAAAAACAGAAAACAAGTCCAAACAATGAAATAATTGCAACATTTTACACTGAGTGTCCAGAAGTAACATTGTAAAGATGTTATGTTCACTTTTAAAGGTTTATATCATGTGGCAGGAGAAAAAAATGGAAAATCTCCAAATGAGCTTAACTCACTTTAATGTACACATAAAAATGGAAAAACAGAAAACAAGTCCAAACAATGAAATAATTGCAACATTTTACACTGAGTGTCCAGAAGTAACATTGTAAAGATGTTATGTTCATTTTTTTAAGGTTTATATCATGTGGCAGGAGGAAAAAATGGAAAATCTCCAAATGAGCTTAACTCACTCCAATGTACACATAAACATAGAAAAACAGAAAACAAGTCCAAACAATGAAATAATTGCAACATTTTACACTGAGTGTCCAGAAGTAACATTGTAAAGATGTTATGTTCACTTTTAAAGGTTTATATCATTTGGCAGGAGAAAAAAATGGAAAATCTCCAAATGAGCTTAACTCACTCCAATGCGCAAGTAAACATAGAAAAACAGAAAACAAGTCCAAACAATGAAATAATTGCAAAATGTTACACTGAGTGTCCAGAAGTAACATTGTAAAGATGTTATGTTCACTTTCTAAGGTTTATATCATGTGGCAGGAGAAAAAAATGGAAAATCTCCAAATGAGCTTAACTCACTCTAATGCGCAAGTAAACATAGAAAAACAGAAAACAAGTCCAAACAATGAAATAATTGCAACATTTTACACTGAGTGTCCAGAAGTAACATTGTAAATATGTTATCTTCACTTTTTAAGGTTTATATCATGTGGCAGGAGAAAAAAATGGAAAATCTCCAAATGAGCTTAACTCACTCTAATGTACACATGAACATAGAAAAACAGAAAACAAGTCCAAACAATGAAATAATTGCAACATTTTACACTGAGTGTCCAGAAGTAACATTGTAAAGATGTTATGTTCACTTTTTAAGGTTTATATCATGTGGCAGGAGAAAAAAATGGAAAATCTCCAAATGAGCTTATCTCACTCTGATGTACACATGAACATAGAAAAACAGAAAACAAGTCCAAACAATGAAATAATTGCAACATTTTACACTGAGTGTCCAGAAGTAACATTGTAAAGATGTTATGTTCACTTTTAAAGGTTTATATCATTTGGCAGGAGAAAAAAATGGAAAATCTCCAAATGAGCTTAACTCACTCCAATGCGCAAGTTAACATAGAAAAACAGAAAACAAGTCCAAACAATGAAATAATTGCAAAATGTTACACTGAGTGTCCAGAAGTAACATTGTAAAGATGTTATGTTCACTTTCTAAGGTTTATATCATGTGGCAGGAGAAAAAAATGGAAAATCTCCAAATGAGCTTGACTCACTTTAATGTACACATAAACATGGAAAAACAGAAAACAAGTCCAAACAATGAAATAATTGCAACATTTTACACTAAGTGTCCAGAAGTAACATTGTAAAGATGTTATGTTCACTTTTTAAGGTTTATATCATGTGGCAGGAGAAAAAAATGGAAAATCTCCAAATGAGCTTAACTCACTCCAATGAACACATAAAAATGGAAAAACAGAAAACAAGTCCAAACAATGAAATAATTGCAACATTTTACACTGAGTGTCCAGAAGTAACATTGTAAAGATGTTATCTTCACTTTTTAAGGTTTATATCGTGTGGCAGGAGAAAAAAATGGAAAATCTCCAAATGAGCTTAACTCACTTTAATTTACACATAAACATGGAAAAACAGAAAACAAGTCCAAACAATGAAATAATTGCAACATGTTACACTGAGTGTCCAGAAGTAACATTGTAAAGATGTTATGTTCACTTTTAAAGGTTTATATCATGTGGCAGGAGAAAAAAATGGAAAATCTCCAAATGAGCTTATCTCACTCTGATGTACACATGAACATAGAAAAACAGAAAACAAGTCCAAACAATGAAATAATTGCAACATTTTACACTGAGTGTCCAGAAGTAACATTGTAAAGATGTTATGTTCACTTTTAAAGGTTTATATCATTTGGCAGGAGAAAAAAATGGAAAATCTCCAAATGAGCTTAACTCACTCCAATGCGCAAGTAAACATAGAAAAAAAGAAAACAAGTCGAAACAATGAAATAATTGCAAAATGTTACACTGAGTGTCCAGAAGTAACATTGTAAAGATGTTATGTTCACTTTCTAAGGTTTATATCATGTGGCAGGAGAAAAAAATGGAAAATCTCCAAATGAGCTTGACTCACTTTAATGTACACATAAACATGGAAAAACAGAAAACAAGTCCAAACAATGAAATAATTGCAACATTTTACACTAAGTGTCCAGAAGTAACATTGTAAAGATGTTATGTTCACTTTTTAAGGTTTATATCATGTGGCAGGAGAAAAAAATGGAAAATCTCCAAATGAGCTTAACTCACTCCAATGAACACATAAAAATGGAACAACAGAAAACAAGTCCAAACAATGAAATAATTGCAACATTTTACACTGAGTGTCCAGAAGTAACATTGTAAAGATGTTATCTTCACTTTTTAAGGTTTATATCGTGTGGCAGGAGAAAAAAATGGAAAATCTCCAAATGAGCTTAACTCACTTTAATTTACACATAAACATGGAAAAACAGAAAACAAGTCCAAACAATGAAATAATTGCAACATTTTACACTGAGTGTCCAGAAGTAACATTGTAAAGATGTTATGTTCATTTGTTAAGGTTTATATCATGTGGCAGGAGGAAAAAATTTAAAATCTCCAAATCACTTTTATGTACACATAAAGATGGAAAAACAGAAAACAAGTCCAAACAATGAAATAATTGCAACATTTTACACTGAGTGTCCAGAAGTAACATTGTAAAGATGTTATGTTCACTTTTAAAGGTTCATATCATGTGGCAGGAGAAAAAAATTGAAAATCTCCAAATGAGCTTAACTCACTCCAATGCGCAAGTAAACATAGAAAAACAGAAAACAAGTCCAAACAATGAAATAATTGCAACATTTTACACTGAGTGTCCAGAAGTAACATTGTAAAGATGTCATGTTCACTTTTTAAGGTTTATATCATGTGACAGGAGAAACAAATCGAAAATCTCCAAATGAGCTTAACTCACTCCAATGCGCAAGTAAACATAGAAAAACAGAAAACAAGTCCAAACAATGAAATAATTGCAACATTTTATACTGAGTGTCCAGAAGTAACATTGTTAAGATGTTATGTTCACTTTTAAAGGTTTATATCATGTGGCAGGAGAAAAAAATGGAAAATCTCCAAATGAGCTTAACTCACTTTAATGTACACATAAAAATGGAAAAACAGAAAACAAGTCCAAACAATGAAATAATTGCAACATTTTACACTGAGTGTCCAGAAGTAACATTGTAAAGATGTTATGTTCACTTTTTAAGGTTTATATGATGTGGCAGGAGAAAAAAATGGAAAATCTCCAAATGAGCTTAACTCACTTTAATGTACACATAAACATAGAAAAACAGAAAACAAGTCCAAACAATGAAATAATTGCAACATTTCACACTGAGTGTCCAGAAGTAACATTGTAAAGATGTTAATTTCACTTTTTAAGGTTTATATCATGTGGCAGGAGAAAAAAATGGAAAATCTCCAAATGAGCTTAACTCACTCTAATGTACACATAAACATGGAAAAACAGAAAACAAGTACAAACAATGAAATAATTGCAACATTTTACACTGAGTGTCCAGAAGTAACATTTTAAAGATGTTATGTTCACTTTCAAAGGTTTATATCATTTGACAGGAGAAAAAAATGGAAAATCTCCAAATGAGCTTAACTCACTCCAATGCGCAAGTAAACATAGAAAAACAGAAACAAGTCCAAACAATGAAATAATTGCAACATTTTACACAGAGTGTCCAGAAGTAACATTGTAAAGATGTTATGTTCACTTTTTAAGGTTTATATGATGTGGCAGGAGAAAAAAAGTGGAAAATCTCCAAATCACTTTAATGTTCACAGAAACATGGGAAAACAGAAAACAAGTCCAAACAATGAAATAATTGCAAAATTTTACACTGAGTGTCCAGAAGTAACATTGTAAAGATGTTATGTTCACTTTTTAAGGTTTATATGATGTGGCAGGAGAAAAAAATGGAAAATCTCCAAATGAGCTTAACTCACTTTAATGTACACATAAAAATGGATAAACAGAAAACAAGTCCAAACAATGAAATAATTGCAACATTTTACACTGAGTGTCCAGAAGTAACATTGTCAAGATGTTATGTTCACTTTTTAAGGTTTATATCATGTGGCAGGAGAAAAAAATGGAAAATCTCCAAATTAGCTTAACTCACTTTAATGTACACAGAAACATGGAAAAACAGAAAACAAGTCCAAACAATGAAATAATTGCAAAATTTTACACTGAGTGTCCAGAAGTAACATTGTAAAGATGTTATGTTAACTTGTTAAGGTTTATATCATGTGGAAGGAGAAAAAAATGGAAAATCTCCAAATGAGCTTAACTCACTCTAATGTACACATAAACATAGAAAAACAGAAAACAAGTCCAAACAATGAAATAATTGCAAAATTTTACACTGAGTGTCCAGAAGTAACATTGTCAAGATGTTATGTTCACTTTTTAAGGTTTATATCATGTGGCAGGAGAAAAAAATGGAAAATCTCCAAATGAGCTTAACTCACTTTAATGTACACAGAAACATGGAAAAACAGAAAACAAGTCCAAACAATGAAATAATTGCAACATTTTACACTGAGTGTCCAGAAGTAACATTGTAAAGATGTTATGTTCATTTTTTAAGGTTTATATCATGTGACAGGCGAAAAAAATGGAAAATCTCCAAATGAGCTTAACTCACTTTAATGTACACACAAAAATGGAAAAACAGAAAACAAGTCCAAACAATGAAATAATTGCAACATTTTACACTGAGTGTCCAGAAGTAACATTGTAAAGATGTTATGTTAACTTGTTAAGGTTTATATCATGTGGAAGGAGAAAAAAATGGAAAATCTCCAAATGAGCTTAACTCACTTTAATGTACACATAAACATAGAAAAACAGAAAACAAGTCCAAACAATGAAATAATTGCAAAATTTTACACTGAGTGTCCAGAAGTAACATTGTAAAGATGTTATGTTAACTTGTTAAGGTTTATATCATGTGGAAGGAGAAAAAAATGGAAAATCTCCAAATGAGCTTAACTCACTCTAATGTACACATAAACATAGAAAAACAGAAAACAAGTCCAAACAATGAAATAATTGCAACATTTTACACTGAGTGTCCAGAAGTAACATTGTCAAGATGTTATGTTCACTTTTTAAGGTTTATATCATGTGGCAGGAGAAAAAAATGGAAAATCTCCAAATGAGCTTAACTCACTTTAATGTACACAGAAACATGGAAAAACAGAAAACAAGTCCAAACAATGAAATAATTGCAACATTTTACACTGAGTGTCCAGAAGTAACATTGTAAAGATGTTAATTTCACTTTTTAAGGTTTATATCATGTGGCAGGAGAAAAAAATGGAAAATCTCCAAATGAGCTTAACTCACTCTAATGTACACATAAACATGGAAAAACAGAAAACAAGTACAAACAATGAAATAATTGCAACATTTTACACTGAGTGTCCAGAAGTAACATTTTAAAGATGTTATGTTCACTTTCAAAGGTTTATATCATTTGACAGGAGAAAAAAATGGAAAATCTCCAAATGAGCTTAACTCACTCCAATGCGCAAGTAAACATAGAAAAACAGAAACAAGTCCAAACAATGAAATAATTGCAACATTTTACACTGAGTGTCCAGAAGTAACATTGTAAAGATGTTATGTTCACTTTTTAAGGTTTATATCATGTGGCAGGAGAAAAAAATTGGAAATCTCCAAATGAGCTTAACTCACTCCAATGCGCAAGTAAACATAGAAAAACAGAAACAAGTCCAAACAATGAAATAATTGCAACATTTTACACAGAGTGTCCAGAAGTAACATTGTAAAGATGTTATGTTCACTTCTTAAGGTTTATATGATGTGGCAGGAGAAAAAAAGTGGAAAATCTCCAAATCACTTTAATGTTCACAGAAACATGGGAAAACAGAAAACAAGTCCAAACAATGAAATAATTGCAAAATTTTACTCTGCGTGTCCAGAAGTAACATTGTAAAGATGTTATGTTCACTTTTTAAGGTTTATATGATGTGGCAGGAGAAAAAAATGGAAAATCTCCAAATGAGCTTAACTCACTTTAATGTACACATAAAAATGGATAAACAGAAAACAAGTCCAAACAATGAAATAATTGCAACATTTTACACTGAGTGTCCAGAAGTAACATTGTCAAGATGTTATGTTCACTTTTTAAGGTTTATATCATGTGGCAAGAGAAAAAAATGGAAAATCTCCAAATGAGCTTAACTCACTTTAATGTACACAGAAACATGGAAAAACAGAAAACAAGTCCAAACAATGAAATAATTGCAACATTTTACACTGAGTGTCCAGAAGTAACATTGTAAAGATGTTATGTTAACTTGTTAAGGTTTATATCATGTGGAAGGAGAAAAAAATGGAAAATCTCCAAATGAGCTTAACTCACTCCAATGTACACATAAACATAGAAAAACAGAAAACAAGTCCAAACAATGAAATAATTGCAAAATTTTACACTGAGTGTCCAGAAGTAACATTGTAAAGATGTTATGTTAACTTGTTAAGGTTTATATCATGTGGAAGGAGAAAAAAATGGAAAATCTCCAAATGAGCTTAACTCACTCTAATGTACACATAAACATAGAAAAACAGAAAACAAGTCCAAACAATGAAATAATTGCAACATTTTACACTGAGTGTCCAGAAGTAACATTGTCAAGATGTTATGTTCACTTTTTAAGGTTTATAT
The DNA here is from genome assembly GCF_963457635.1 of Microchirus variegatus. Taxonomy (NCBI): domain Eukaryota; kingdom Metazoa; phylum Chordata; class Actinopteri; order Pleuronectiformes; family Soleidae; genus Microchirus; species Microchirus variegatus. The sequence continues at coordinate 279,045 of NC_139813.1, read as the reverse complement.
CATGTGGCAGGAGAAAAAAATGGAAAATCTCCAAATGAGCTTAACTCACTTTAATGTACACAGAAACATGGAAAAACAGAAAACAAGTCCAAACAATGAAATAATTGCAACATTTTACACTGAGTGTCCAGAAGTAACATTGTAAAGATGTTATGTTCACTTTTTAAGGTTTATATGATGTGGCAGGAGAAAAAAAGTGGAAAATCTCCAAATGAGCTTAACTCACTCCAATGTACACATAAACATAGAAAAACAGAAAACAAGTCCAAACAATGAAATAATTGCAACATTTTACACTGAGTGTCCAGAAGTAACATTGTAAAGATGTTATGTTCACTTTTAAAGGTTTATATCATGTGGCAGGAGAAAAAAATGGAAAATCTCCAAATGAGCTTAACTCACTCCAATGTACACATAAACATAGAAAAACAGAAAACAAGTCCAAACAATGAAATAATTGCAAAATTTTACACTGAGTGTCCAGAAGTAACATTGTAAAGATGTTATGTTAACTTGTTAAGGTTTATATCATGTGGAAGGAGAAAAAAATGGAAAATCTCCAAATGAGCTTAACTCACTCTAATGTACACATAAACATAGAAAAACAGAAAACAAGTCCAAACAATGAAATAATTGCAACATTTTACACTGAGTGTCCAGAATTAACATTGTAAAGATGTTATGTTCATTTTTTAAGGCTTATATCATGTGGCATGAGAAAAAAATGGAAAATCTCCAAATGAGCTTAACTCACTCTTATGTACACATAAACATAGAAAAAGAGAAAACAAGTCCAAACAATGAAATAATTGCAACATTTTACACTGAGTGTCCAGAGGTAACATTGTAAAGATGTTATGTTCACTTTTAAAGGTTTATATCATGTGGCAGGAGAAAAAAATTGAAAATCTCCAAATGAGCTTAACTCACTCCAATGCGCAAGTAAACATAGAAAAACAGAAAACAAGTCCAAACAATGAAATAATTGCAACATTTTACACTGAGTGTGCAGAAGTAACATTGTGAAGATGTTATGTTCATTTTTTAATGTTTATATCATGTGGCAGGAGGAAAAAATGGAAAATCTCCAAATGAGCTTAAATCACTTTAATGTACACATAAAAATGGAAAAACAGAAAACAAGTCCAAACAATGAAATAATTGCAACATTTTACACTGAGTGTCCAGAAGTAACATTGTAAAGATGTTATGTTCACTTTTTAAGGTTTATATGATGTGGCAGGAGAAAAAAATGGAAAATCTCCAAATGAGCTTAACTCACTTTAATGTACACAGAAACATGGAAAAACAGAAAACAAGTCCAAACAATGAAATAATTGCAACATTTTACACTGAGTGTCCAGAAGTAACATTGTAAAGATGTTATGTTCATTTTTTAAGGTTTATATCATGTGGCAGGAGGAAAAAATTGAAAATCTCCAAATGAGCTTAACTCACTCCAATGTACACATAAACATAGAAAAACAGAAAAAAAGTCCAAACAATGAAATAATTGCAAAATTTTACACTGAGTGTCCAGAAGTAACATTGTTAAGATGTTATGTTCACTTTTTAAGGTTAATATCATGTGGCAGTCGAAAAAAATGGAAAATCTCCAAATGAGCTTAACTCACTCTAATGTACACATAAACATGGAAAAACAGAAAAGAAGTCCAAACAATGGAATGATTGCAAAATTTTACACTGAGTGTCCAGAAGTAACATTGTAAAGATGTTATGTTCACTTTTTAAGGTTTATATCATGTGGCAGGAGAAAAAAATGGAAAATCTCCAAATGAGCTTAACTCAGTCTAATGTACACATAAACATAGAAAAATAGAAAACAAGTCCAAACAATGAAATAATTGCAACATTTTACACTGAGTGTCCAGAAGTAACATTGTAAAGATGTTATGTTCACTTTTTAAGGTTTATATCATGTGGCAGGAGAAAAAAATGGAAAATCTCCAAATGAGCTTAACTCAGTCTAATGTACACATAAACATAGAAAAACAGAAAACAAGTCCAAACAATGAAATAATTGCAACATTTTACACTGAGTGTCCAGAAGTAACATTGTAAAGATGTTATGTTCACTTTTAAAGGTTTATATCATTTGGCAGGAGAAAAAAATGGAAAATCTCCAAATGAGCTTAACTCACTCCAATGCGCAAGTAAACATAGAAAAACAGAAAACAAGTCCAAACAATGAAATAATTGCAAAATGTTACACTGAGTGTCCAGAAGTAACATTGTAAAGATGTTATGTTCACTTTTTAAGGTTTATATCATGTGGCAGGAGAAAAAAATGGACATTTCCAAATGAGCTTAACTCACTTTAATGTACACATAAACATGGAAAAACAGAAAACAAGTCCAAACAATGAAATAATTGCAACATTTTACACTGAGTGTCCAGAAGTAACATTGTAAAGATGTTATGTTCACTTTTTAAGGTTTATATCATGTGGCAGGAGAAAAAAATGGAAAATCTCCAAATGAGCCTAACTCACTCTAATGTACACATAAACATAGAAAAACAGAAAACAAGTCCAAACAATGAAATAATTACAACATTTTACACTGAGTGTCCAGAAGTAACATTGTAAAGATGTTATGTTCACTTTTTAAGGTTTATATCATGTGGCAGGAGAAAAAAATGGAAAATCTCCAAATGAGCTTAACTCACTCCAATGCGCAAGTAAACATAGAAAAACAAAAAACAAGTCCAAACAATGAAATAATTGCAACATTTTACACTGAGTGTCCAGAAGTAACATTGTTAAGATGTTATGTTCACTTTTTAAGGTTTATATCATGTGGCAGGAGAAACAAATGGAAAATCTCCAAATGAGCTTAACTCACTTTAATGTACACATAAACATGGAAAAACAGAAAACAAGTCCAAACAATGAAATAATTGCAACATTTTACACTGAGTGTCCAGAAGTAACATTGTAAAGATGTTATGTTCACTTTTTAAGGTTTATATCATGTGGCAGGAGAAAAAAATGGAAAATCTCCAAATGAGCTTAACTCACTCCAATGCGCAAGTAAACATAGAAAAACAAAAAACAAGTCCAAACAATGAAATAATTGCAACATTTTACACTGAGTGTCCAGAAGTAACATTGTTAAGATGTTATGTTCACTTTTTAAGGTTTATATCATGTGGCAGGAGAAAAAAATGGAAAATCTCCAAATGAGCTTAACTCACTCCAATGCGCAAGTAAACATAGAAAAACAGAAAACAAGTCCAAACAATGAAATAATTGCAACATTTTACACTGAGTGTCCAGAAGTAACATTGTAAAGATGTTATGTTCACTTTTAAAGGTTTATATCATTTGGCAGGAGAAAAAAATGGAAAATCTCCAAATGAGCTTAACTCACTTTAATGTACACATAAACATGGAAAAACAGAAAACAAGTCCAAACAATGAAATAATTGCAACATTTTACACTGAGTGTCCAGAAGTAGCATTGTAAAGATGTTATGTTCACTTTTAAAGGTTTATATCATGTGGCAGGAGAAAAAAATGGAAAATCTCCAAATGAGCTTAACTCACTCTTATGTACACATAAACATAGAAAAACAGAAAACAAGTCCAAACAATGAAATAATTGCAACATTTTACACTGAGTGTCCAGAAGTAACATTGTAAAGATGTTATGTTCACTTTTAAAGGTTTATATCATGTGGCAGGAGAAAAAAATGGAAAATCTCCAAATGAGCTTAACTCACTTTAATGTACACATAAAAATGGAAAAACAGAAAACAAGTCCAAACAATGAAATAATTGCAACATTTTACACTGAGTGTCCAGAAGTAACATTGTAAAGATGTTATGTTCACTTTTTAAGGTTTATATCATGTGGCAGGAGAAAAAAATGGAAAATCTCCAAATGAACTTAACTCACTCCAATGCGCAAGTAAACATAGAAAAACAGAAACAAGTCCAAACAATGAAATAATTGCAACATTTTACACTGAGTGTCCAGAAGTAACATTGTAAAGATGTTATCTTCACTTTTTAAGGTTTATCTCATGTGGAAGGAGAAAAAAATGGAAAATCTCCAAATGAGCTTAACTCACTCTAATGTACACATGAACATAGAAAAACAGAAAACAAGTCCAAACAATGAAATAATTGCAACATTTTACACTGAGTGTCCAGAAGTAACATGGTAAAGATGTTATGTTCACTTTTAAAGGTTTATATCATTTGGCAGGAGAAAAAAATGGAAAATCTCCAAATGAGCTTAACTCACTCCAATGCGCAAGTAAACATAGAAAAACAGAAAACAAGTCCAAACAATGAAATAATTGCAAAATGTTACACTGAGTGTCCAGAAGTAACATTGTAAAGATGTTATGTTCACTTTTTAAGGTTTATATCATGTGGCAGGAGAAAAAAATGGAAAATCTCCAAATGAGCTTAACTCACTCCAATGCGCAAGTAAACATAGAAAAACAGAAAACAAGTCCAAACAATGAAATAATTGCAACATTTTACACTGAGTGTCCAGAAGTAACATTGTTAAGATGTTATGTTCACTTTTAAAGGTTCATATCATGTGGCAGGAGAAAAAAATAGAAAATCTCCAAATGAGCTTAACTCACTCTTATGTACACATAAACATAGAAAAACAGAAAACAAGTCCAAACAATGAAATAATTGCAACATGTTACACTGAGTGTCCAGAAGTAACATTGTAAAGGTGTTATGTTCACTTTTAAAGGTTTATATCATGTGGCAGGAGAAAAAAATGGAAAATCTCCAAATGAGCTTATCTCACTCTGATGTACACATGAACATAGAAAAACAGAAAACAAGTCCAAACAATGAAATAATTGCAACATGTTACACTGAGTGTCCAGAAGTAACATTGTAAAGATGTTATGTTCACTTTTAAAGGTTTATATCATGTGGAAGGAGAAAAAAATGGAAAATCTCCAAATGAGCTTATCTCACTCTGATGCGCAAGTAAACATAGAAAAACAGAAAACAAGTCCAAACAATGAAATAATTGCAACATTTTACACTGAGTGTCCAGAAGTAACATTGTAAAGATGTTATGTTCACTTTTAAAGGTTTATATCATGTGGCAGGAGAAAAAAATGGAAAATCTCCAAATGAGCTTAACTCACTTTAATGTACACATAAAAATGGAAAAACAGAAAACAAGTCCAAACAATGAAATAATTGCAACATTTTACACTGAGTGTCCAGAAGTAACATTGTAAAGATGTTATGTTCATTTTTTAAGGTTTATATCATGTGGCAGGAGGAAAAAACTTGAAAATCTCCAAATGAGCTTAACTCACTCCAATGTACACATTAACATAGAAAAACAGAAAACAAGTCCAAACAATGAAATAATTGCAACATTTTACACTGAGTGTCCAGAAGTAACATTGTTAAGATGTTATGTTCACTTTTTAAGGTTTATATCATGTGGCAGGAGAAACAAATGGAAAATCTCCAAATGAGCTTAACTCACTTTAATGTACACATAAACATGGAAAAACAGAAAACAAGTCCAAACAATGAAATAATTGCAACATTTTACACTGAGTGTCCAGAAGTAACATTGTAAAGATGTTATGTTCACTTTTTAAGGTTTATATGATGTGGCAGGAGAAAAAAATGGAAAATCTCCAAATGAGCTTAACTCACTCCAATGCGCAAGTAAACATAGAAAAACAGAAAACAAGTCCAAACAATGAAATAATTGCAACATTTTACACTGAGTGTCCAGAAGTAACATTGTTAAGATGTTATGTTCACTTTTTAAGGTTTATATCATGTGGCAGGAGAAACAAATGGAAAATCTCCAAATGAGCTTAACTCACTTTAATGTACACATAAACATGGAAAAACAGAAAACAAGTCCAAACAATGAAATAATTGCAACATTTTACACTGAGTGTCCAGAAGTAACATTGTAAAGATGTTATGTTCACTTTTTAAGGTTTATATGATGTGGCAGGAGAAAAAAATGGAAAATCTCCAAATGAGCTTAACTCACTCCAATGCGCAAGTAAACATAGAAAAACAAAAAACAAGTCCAAACAATGAAATAATTGCAACATTTTACACTGAGTGTCCAGAAGTAACATTGTTAAGATGTTATGTTCACTTTTTAAGGTTTATATCATGTGGCAGGAGAAAAAAATGGAAAATCTCCAAATGAGCTTAACTCACTCCAATGCGCAAGTAAACATAGAAAAACAGAAAACAAGTCCAAACAATGAAATAATTGCAACATTTTACACTGAGTGTCCAGAAGTAACATTGTAAAGATGTTATGTTCACTTTTAAAGGTTTATATCATTTGGCAGGAGAAAAAAATGGAAAATCTCCAAATGAGCTTAACTCACTTTAATGTACACATAAACATGGAAAAACAGAAAACAAGTCCAAACAATGAAATAATTGCAACATTTTACACTGAGTGTCCAGAAGTAACATTGTAAAGATGTTATGTTCACTTTTAAAGGTTTATATCATGTGGCAGGAGAAAAAAATGGAAAATCTCCAAATGAGCTTAACTCAGTCTAATGTACACATAAACATAGAAAAACAGAAAACAAGTCCAAACAATGAAATAATTGCAACATTTTACACTGAGTGTCCAGAAGTAACATTGTAAAGATGTTATGTTCACTTTTAAAGGTTTATATCATGTGGCAGGAGAAAAAAATGGAAAATCTCCAAATGAGCTTAACTCACTCTTATGTACACATAAACATAGAAAAACAGAAAACAAGTCCAAACAATGAAATAATTGCAACATGTTACACTGAGTGTCCAGAAGTAACATTGTAAAGATGTTATGTTCACTTTTAAAGGTTTATATCATGTGGCAGGAGAAAAAAATGGAAAATCTCCAAATGAGCTTATCTCACTCTGATGTACACATGGACATAGAAAAACAGAAAACAAGTCCAAACAATGAAATAATTGCAACATTTTACACTGAGTGTCCAGAAGTAACATGGTAAAGATGTTATGTTCACTTTTAAAGGTTTATATCATTTGGCAGGAGAAAAAAATGGAAAATCTCCAAATGAGCTTAACTCACTCCAATGCGCAAGTAAACATAGAAAAACAGAAAACAAGTCCAAACAATGAAATAATTGCAAAATGTTACACTGAGTGTCCAGAAGTAACATTGTAAAGATGTTATGTTCACTTTTTAAGGTTTATATCATGTGGAAGGAGAAAAAAATGGAAAATCTCCAAATGAGCTTATCTCACTCTGATGCGCAAGTAAACATAGAAAAACAGAAAACAAGTCCAAACAATGAAATAATTGCAACATTTTACACTGAGTGTCCAGAAGTAACATTGTAAAGATGTTATGTTCACTTTTTAAGGTTTATATCATGTGGCAGGAGAAAAAAATGGAAAATCTCCAAATGAGCTTAACTCACTCTTATGTACACATAAACATAGAAAAACAGAAAACAAGTCCAAACAATGAAATAATTGCAACATGTTACACTGAGTGTCCAGAAGTAACATTGTAAAGATGTTATGTTCACTTTTAAAGGTTTATATCATGTGGCAGGAAAAAAATGGAAAATCTCCAAATGAGCTTATCTCACTCTGATGTACACATGAACATAGAAAAACAGAAAACAAGTCCAAACAATGAAATAATTGCAACATTTTACACTGAGTGTCCAGAAGTAACATTGTAAAGATGTTATGTTCACTTTTAAAGGTTTATATCATGTGGCAGGAGAAAAAAATGGAAAATCTCCAAATGAGCTTAACTCACTTTAATGTACACATAAAAATGGAAAAACAGAAAACAAGTCCAAACAATGAAATAATTGCAACATTTTACACTGAGTGTCCAGAAGTAACATGGTAAAGATGTTATGTTCACTTTTAAAGGTTTATATCATTTGGCAGGAGAAAAAAATGGAAAATCTCCAAATGAGCTTAACTCACTCCAATGCGCAAGTAAACATAGAAAAACAGAAAACAAGTCCAAACAATGAAATAATTGCAAAATGTTACACTGAGTGTCCAGAAGTAACATTGTAAAGATGTTATGTTCACTTTTTAAGGTTTATATCATGTGGCAGGAGAAAAAAATGGAAAATCTCCAAATGAGCTTAACTCACTCCAATGCGCAAGTAAACATAGAAAAACAGAAAACAAGTCCAAACAATGAAATAATTGCAACATTTTACACTGAGTGTCCAGAAGTAACATTGTTAAGATGTTATGTTCACTTTTAAAGGTTCATATCATGTGGCAGGAGAAAAAAATGGAAAATCTCCAAATGAGCTTAACTCACTCTTATGTACACATAAACATAGAAAAACAGAAAACAAGTCCAAACAATGAAATAATTGCAACATGTTACACTGAGTGTCCAGAAGTAACATTGTAAAGGTGTTATGTTCACTTTTAAAGGTTTATATCATGTGGCAGGAGAAAAAAATGGAAAATCTCCAAATGAGCTTATCTCACTCTGATGTACACATGAACATAGAAAAACAGAAAACAAGTCCAAACAATGAAATAATTGCAACATGTTACACTGAGTGTCCAGAAGTAACATTGTAAAGATGTTATGTTCACTTTTAAAGGTTTATATCATGTGGAAGGAGAAAAAAATGGAAAATCTCCAAATGAGCTTATCTCACTCTGATGCGCAAGTAAACATAGAAAAACAGAAAACAAGTCCAAACAATGAAATAATTGCAACATTTTACACTGAGTGTCCAGAAGTAACATTGTAAAGATGTTATGTTCACTTTTTAAGGTTTATATCATGTGGCAGGAGAAAAAAATGGAAAATCTCCAAATGAGCTTAACTCACTCTTATGTACACATAAACATAGAAAAACAGAAAACAAGTCCAAACAATGAAATAATTGCAACATGTTACACTGAGTGTCCAGAAGTAACATTGTAAAGATGTTATGTTCACTTTTAAAGGTTTATATCATGTGGCAGGAAAAAAATGGAAAATCTCCAAATGAGCTTATCTCACTCTGATGTACACATGAACATAGAAAAACAGAAAACAAGTCCAAACAATGAAATAATTGCAACATTTTACACTGAGTGTCCAGAAGTAACATTGTAAAGATGTTATGTTCACTTTTAAAGGTTTATATCATGTGGCAGGAGAAAAAAATGGAAAATCTCCAAATGAGCTTAACTCACTTTAATGTACACATAAAAATGGAAAAACAGAAAACAAGTCCAAACAATGAAATAATTGCAACATTTTACACTGAGTGTCCAGAAGTAACATTGTAAAGATGTTATGTTCATTTTTTAAGGTTTATATCATGTGGCAGGAGGAAAAAACTTGAAAATCTCCAAATGAGCTTAACTCACTCCAATGTACACATTAACATAGAAAAACAGAAAACAAGTCCAAACAATGAAATAATTGCAACATTTTACACTGAGTGTCCAGAAGTAAGATTGTAAAGATGTTATGTTCACTTTTAAAGGTTTATATCATTTGGCAGGAGAAAAAAATGGAAAATCTCCAAATGAGCTTAACTCACTCCAATGCGCAAGTAAACATAGAAAAACAGAAAACAAGTCCAAACAATGAAATAATTGCAAAATGTTACACTGAGTGTCCAGAAGTAACATTGTAAAGATGTTATGTTCACTTTTTAAGGTTTATATCATGTGGCAGGAGAAAAAAATGGAAAATCTCCAAATGAGCTTAACTCACTTTAATGTACACATAAACATGGAAAAACAGAAAACAAATCCAAACAATGAAATAATTGCAACATTTTACACTGAGTGTCCAGAAGTAACATTGTAAAGATGTTATGTTCACTTTTTAAGGTTTATATCATGTGGCAGGAGAAAAAAATGGAAAATCTCCAAATGAGTTAACTCACTTTAATGTACACATAAAAATGGAAAAACAGAAAACAAGTCCAAAAAGTGAAATAATTGCAACATTTTACACTGAGTGTCCAGAAGTAACATTGTAAAGATGTTATGTTCACTTTTTAAGGTTTATATCATGTGGCAGGAGAAAAAAATGGAAAATCTCCAAATGAGCTTGACTCACTTTAATGTACACATAAACATGGAAAAACAGAAAACAAGTCCAAACAATGAAATAATTGCAACATTTTACACTGAGTGTCCAGAAGTAACATTGTAAAGATGTTATGTTCACTTTTTAAGGTTTATATCATGTGGCAGGAGAAAAAAATGGAAAATCTCCAAATGAGCTTGACTCACTTTAATGTACACATAAACATGGAAAAACAGAAAACAAGTCCAAACAATGAAATAATTGCAACATTTTACACTGAGTGTCCAGAAGTAACATTGTAAAGATGTTATGTTCATTTGTTAAGGTTTATATCATGTGGCAGGAGGAAAACATTTAAAATCTCCAAATCACTTTTATGTACACATACACATGGAAAAACAGAAAACAAGTCCAAACAATGAAATAATTGCAACATTTTACACTGAGTGTCCAGAAGTAACATTGTAAAGATGTTATCTTCACTTTTTAAGGTTTATATCGTGTGGCAGGAGAAAAAAATGGAAAATCTCCAAATGAGCTTAACTCACTCTTATGTACACATAAACATAGAAAAACAGAAAACAAGTCCAAACAATGAAATAATTGCAACATGTTACACTGAGTGTCCAGAAGTAACATTGTAAAGATGTTATGTTCACTTTTAAAGGTTTATATCATGTGGCAGGAGAAAAAAATGGAAAATCTCCAAATGAGCTTATCTCACTCTGATGTACACATGAACATAGAAAAACAGAAAACAAGTCCAAACAATGAAATAATTGCAACATTTTACACTGAGTGTCCAGAAGTAACATTGTAAAGATGTTATGTTCACCTTTAAAGGTTTATATCATTTGGCAGGAGAAAAAAATGGAAAATCTCCAAATGAGCTTAACTCACTCCAATGCGCAAGTAAACATAGAAAAACAGAAAACAAGTCCAAACAATGAAATAATTGCAAAATGTTACACTGAGTGTCCAGAAGTAACATTGTAAAGATGTTATGTTCACTTTTTAAGGTTTATATCATGTGGCAGGAGAAAAAAATGGAAAATCTCCAAATGAGCTTGACTCACTTTAATGTACACATAACCATGGAAAAACAGAAAACAAGTCCAAACAATGAAATAATTGCAACATTTTACACTGAGTGTCCAGAAGTAACATTGTAAAGATGTTATGTTCATTTGTTAAGGTTTATATCATGTGGCAGGAGGAAAACATTTAAAATCTCCAAATCACTTTTATGTACACATAAACATGGAAAAACAGAAAACAAGTCCAAACAATGAAATAATTGCAACATTTTACACTGAGTGTCCAGAAGTAACATTGTAAAGATGTTATCTTCACTTTTTAAGGTTTATATCGTGTGGCAGGAGAAAAAAATGGAAAATCTCCAAATGAGCTTAACTCACTTTAATTTACACATAAACATGGAAAAACAGAAAACAAGTCAAAACAATGAAATAATTGCAACATTTTACACTGAGTGTCCAGAAGTAACATTGTAAAGATGTTATGTTCATTTGTTAAGGTTTATATCATGTGGCAGGAGGTAAAAATTTAAAATCTCCAAATCACTTTTATGTACACATAAACATGGAAAAACAGAAAACAAGTCCAAACAATGAAATAATTGCAACATTTTACACTGAGTGTCCAGAAGTAACATTGTAAAGATGTTATGTTCACTTTTAAAGGTTTATATCATTTGGCAGGAGAAAAAAATGGAAAATCTCCAAATGAGCTTAACTCACTCCAATGCGCAAGTAAACATAGAAAAACAGAAAACAAGTCCAAACAATGAAATAATTGCAAAATGTTACACTGAGTGTCCAGAAGTAACATTGTAAAGATGTTATGTTCACTTTTTAAGGTTTATATCATGTGGCAGGAGAAAAAAATGGAAAATCTCCAAATGAGCTTAACTCACTCCAATGCGCAAGTAAACATAGAAAAACAGAAAACAAGTCCAAAAAATGAAATAATTGCAAAATTTTACACTGAGTGTCCAGAAGTAACATTGTAAAGATGCTATGTTCACTTTTTAAGGTTTATATCATGTGGCAGGAGAAAAAAATGGAAAATCTCCGAATGAGCTTAACTCACTCCAATGCGCAAGTAAACATAGAAAAATAGAAAACAAGTCCAAACAATGAAATAATTGCAACATTTTACACTGAGTGTCCAGAAGTAACATTGTAAAGATGTTATGTTCACTTTTTAAGGTTTATATCATGTGGCAGGAGAAAAAAATGGAAAATCTACAAATGAACTTAACTCACTCCAATGCGCAAGTAAACATAGAAAAACAGAAACAAGTCCAAACAATGAAATAATTGCAACATTTTACACTGAGTGTCCAGAAGTAACATTGTAAAGATGTTATCTTCACTTTTTAAGGTTTATATCATGTGGAAGGAGAAAAAAATGGAAAATCTCCAAATGAGCTTAACTCACTCCAATGCGCAAGTAAACATAGAAAAACAGAAACAAGTCCAAACAATGAAATAATTGCAACATTTTACACTGAGTGTCCAGAAGTAACATTGTAAAGATGTGATGTTCACTTTTTAAGGTTTATATCATGTGGCAGGAGAAAAAAATTGAAAATCTCCAAATGAGCTTAACTCACTCCAATGCGCAAGTAAACATAGAAAAACAGAAACAAGTCCAAACAATGAAATAATTGCAACATTTTACACAGAGTGTCCAGAAGTAACATTGTGAAGATGTTATGTTCACTTTTTAAGGTTTATATCATGTGGCAGGAGAAAAAAATGGAAAATCTCCAAATGAGCTTAACTCACTCTAATGAACACATAAACATAGAAAAACAGTAAACAAGTCCAAACAATGAAATAATTGCTGAATTTTACACTGAGTGTCCAGAAGTAACATTGTAAAGATGTTATGTTCACTTTTTAAGGTTTATATCATGTGGCAGGAGAAAAAAATGGAAAATCTCCAAATGAGCTTAACTCACTCCAATGCGCAAGTAAACATAGAAAAACAGAAACAAGTCCAAACAATGAAATAATTGCAACATTTTACACTGAGTGTCCAGAAGTAACATTGTAAAGATGTTATGTTCACTTTTTAAGGTTTATATCATGTGGCAGGAGAAAAAAATTTAAAATCTCCAAATGAGCTTAACTCACTCCAATGCGCAAGTAAACATAGAAAAACAGAAAACAAGTCCAAACAATGAAATAATTGCAACATTTTATACTGAGTGTCCAGAAGTAACATTGTTAAGATGTTATGTTCACTTTTAAAGGTTTATATCATGTGGCAGGAGAAAAAAATGGAAAATCTCCAAATGAGCTTAACTCACTCTAATGTACACATAAACATGGAAAAACAGAAAACAAGTACAAACAATGAAATAATTGCAACATTTTACACTGAGTGTCCAGAAGTAACATTTTAAAGATGTTATGTTCACTTTCAAAGGTTTATATCATTTGACAGGAGAAAAAAATGGAAAATCTCCAAATGAGCTTAACTCACTCCAATGCGCAAGTAAACATAGAAAAACAGAAACAAGTCCAAACAATGAAATAATTGCAACATTTTACACTGAGTGTCCAGAAGTAACATTGTAAAGATGTTATGTTCACTTTTTAAGGTTTATATCATGTGGCAGGAGAAAAAAATTTAAAATCTCCAAATGAGCTTAACTCACTCCAATGCGCAAGTAAACATAGAAAAACAGAAAACAAGTCCAAACAATGAAATAATTGCAACATTTTATACTGAGTGTCCAGAAGTAACATTGTTAAGATGTTATGTTCACTTTTAAAGGTTTATATCATGTGGCAGGAGAAAAAAATGGAAAATCTCCAAATGAGCTTAACTCACTCTAATGTACACATAAACATGGAAAAACAGAAAACAAGTACAAACAATGAAATAATTGCAACATTTTACACTGAGTGTCCAGAAGTAACATTTTAAAGATGTTATGTTCACTTTCAAAGGTTTATATCATTTGACAGGAGAAAAAAATGGAAAATCTCCAAATGAGCTTAACTCACTCCAATGCGCAAGTAAACATAGAAAAACAGAAAACAAGTCCAAACAATGAAATAATTGCAACATTTTACACAGAGTGTCCAGAAGTAACATTGTGAAGATGTTATGTTCATTTTTTAATGTTTATATCATGTGGCAGGAGAAAAAAATGGAAAATCTCCAAATGAGCTTAACTCACTTTAATGTACACATAAACATGGAAAAACAGAAAACAAGTCCAAACAATGAAATAATTGCAACATTTTACACTGAGTGTCAAGAAGTAACATTGTTAAGATGTTATGTTCACTTTTTAAGGTTTATATCATGTGGCAGGAGAAAAAAATGGAAAATCTCCAAATTAGCCTAACTCACTCTAATGTACACATAAACATAGAAAAACAGAAAACAAGTCCAAACAATGAAATAATTACAACATTTTACACTGAGTGTCCAGAAGTAACATTGTAAAGATGTGATGTTCACTTTTTAAGGTTTATATCATGTGGCAGGAGAAAAAAATTGAAAATCTCCAAATGAGCTTAACTCACTCCAATGCGCAAGTAAACATAGAAAAACAGAAACAAGTCCAAACAATGAAATAATTGCAACATTTTACACAGAGTGTCCAGAAGTAACATTGTGAAGATGTTATGTTCACTTTTTAAGGTTTATATCATGTGGCAGGAGAAAAAAATGGAAAATCTCCAAATGAGCTTAACTCACTCTAATGAACACATAAACATAGAAAAACAGTAAACAAGTCCAAACAATGAAATAATTGCTGAATTTTACACTGAGTGTCCAGAAGTAACATTGTAAAGATGTTATGTTCACTTTTTAAGGTTTATATCATGTGGCAGGAGAAAAAAATGGAAAATCTCCAAATGAGCTTAACTCACTCCAATGCGCAAGTAAACATAGAAAAACAGAAAACAAGTCCAAACAATGAAATAATTGCAACATTTTATACTGAGTGTCCAGAAGTAACATTGTTAAGATGTTATGTTCACTTTTAAAGGTTTATATCATGTGGCAGGAGAAAAAAATGGAAAATCTCCAAATGAGCTTAACTCACTCTAATGTACACATAAACATGGAAAAACAGAAAACAAGTACAAACAATGAAATAATTGCAACATTTTACACTGAGTGTCCAGAAGTAACATTTTAAAGATGTTATGTTCACTTTCAAAGGTTTATATCATTTGACAGGAGAAAAAAATGGAAAATCTCCAAATGAGCTTAACTCACTCCAATGCGCAAGTAAACATAGAAAAACAGAAAACAAGTCCAAACAATGAAATAATTGCAACATTTTACACAGAGTGTCCAGAAGTAACATTGTGAAGATGTTATGTTCATTTTTTAATGTTTATATCATGTGGCAGGAGAAAAAAATGGAAAATCTCCAAATGAGCTTAACTCACTTTAATGTACACATAAACATGGAAAAACAGAAAACAAGTCCAAACAATGAAATAATTGCAACATTTTACACTGAGTGTCAAGAAGTAACATTGTTAAGATGTTATGTTCACTTTTTAAGGTTTATATATTATGTGGCAGGAGAAAAAAATGGAAAATCTCCAAATTAGCCTAACTCACTCTAATGTACACATAAACAAAGAAAAACAGAAAACAAGTCCAAACAATGAAATAATTACAACATTTTACACTGAGTGTCCAGAAGTAACATTGTAAAGATGTTATGTTCACTTTTTAAGGTTTATATCATGTGGCAGGAGAAAAAAATGGAAAATCTCCAAATGAGCTTAACTCACTCCAATGCGCAAGTAAACATAGAAAAACAAAAAACAAGTCCAAACAATGAAATAATTGCAACATTTTACACTGAGTGTCCAGAAGTAACATTGTTAAGATGTTATGTTCACTTTTTAAGGTTTATATCATGTGGCAGGAGAAAAAAATGGAAAATCTCCAAATCACTTTTATGTACACATAAACATGGAAAAACAGAAAACAAGTCCAAACAATGAAATAATTGCAACATTTTACACTGAGTGTCCAGAAGTAACATTGTAAAGATGTTATGTTAACTTGTTAAGGTTTATATCATGTGGAAGGAGAAAAAAATGGAAAATCTCCAAATGAGCTTAACTCACTCTAATGTACACATAAACATAGAAAAACAGAAAACAAGTCCAAACAATGAAATAATTGCAAAATTTTACACTGAGTGTCCAGAAGTAACATTGTAAAGATGTTATGTTAACTTGTTAAGGTTTATATCATGTGGAAGGAGAAAAAAATGGAAAATCTCCAAATGAGCTTAACTCACTCTAATGTACACATAAACATAGAAAAACGGAAAACAAGTCCAAACAATGAAATAATTGCAACATTTTACACTGAGTGTCCAGAATTAACATTGTAAAGATGTTATGTTCACTTTTAAAGGTTTATATCATGTGGAGGGAGAAAAAAATTGAAAATCTCCAAATGAGCTTAACTCACTCTAATGTACACATGAACATAGAAAAACAGAAAACAAGTCCAAACAATGAAATAATTGCAACATTTTACACTGAGTGTCCAGAAGTAACATTGTTAAGATGTTATGTTCACTTTTAAAGGTTTATATCATGTGGCAGGAGAAAAAAATGGAAAATCTCCAAATGAGCTTAACTCACTCTAATGCGCAAGTAAACATAGAAAAACAGAAAACAAGTCCAAACAATGAAATAATTGCAACATTTTACACTGAGTGTCCAGAAGTAACATTGTAAAGATGTTATGTTCACTTTTAAAGGTTTATATCATTTGGCAGGAGAAAAAAATGGAAAATCTCCAAATGAGCTTAACTAACTCCAATGCGCAAGTAAACATAGAAAAACAGAAAACAAGTCCAAACAATGAAATAATTGCAAAATGTTACACTGAGTGTCCAGAAATAACATTGTAAAGATGTTATGTTCACTTTTTAAGGTTTATATCATGTGGCAGGAGAAAAAAATTGAAAATCTCCAAATGAGCTTGACTCACTTTAATGTACACATAAATATGGAAAAACAGAAAACAAGTCCAAACAATGAAATAATTGCAACATTTTACACTGAGTGTCCAGAATTAACATTGTAAAGATGTTATGTTCACTTTTAAAGGTTTATATCATGTGGAGGGAGAAAAAAATTGAAAATCTCCAAATGAGCTTAACTCACTCTAATGTACACATGAACATAGAAAAACAGAAAACAAGTCCAAACAATGAAATAATTGCAACATTTTACACTGAGTGTCCAGAAGTAACATTGTTAAGATGTTATGTTCACTTTTAAAGGTTTATATCATGTGGCAGGAGAAAAAAATGGAAAATCTCCAAATGAGCTTAACTCACTCTAATGCGCAAGTAAACATAGAAAAACAGAAAACAAGTCCAAACAATGAAATAATTGCAACATTTTACACTGAGTGTCCAGAAGTAACATTGTTAAGATGTTATGTTCACTTTTAAAGGTTTATATCATGTGGCAGGAGAAAAAAATGGAAAATCTCCAAATGAGCTTAACTCACTCTAATGTACACATAAACATGGAAAAACAGAAAACAAGTACAAACAATGAAATAATTGCAACATTTTACACTGAGTGTCCAGAAGTAACATTTTAAAGATGTTATGTTCACTTTCAAAGGTTTATATCATTTGACAGGAGAAAAAAATGGAAAATCTCCAAATGAGCTTAACTCACTCCAATGCGCAAGTAAACATAGAAAAACAGAAAACAAGTCCAAACAATGAAATAATTGCAACATTTTACACAGAGTGTCCAGAAGTAACATTGTGAAGATGTTATGTTCATTTTTTAATGTTTATATCATGTGGCAGGAGAAAAAAATGGAAAATCTCCAAATGAGCTTAACTCACTTTAATGTACACATAAACATGGAAAAACAGAAAACAAGTCCAAACAATGAAATAATTGCAACATTTTACACTGAGTGTCCAGAAGTAACATTGTTAAGATGTTATGTTCACTTTTAAAGGTTTATATCATGTGGCAGGAGAAAAAAAATGGAAAATCTCCAAATGAGCTTAACTCACTCTAATGTACACATAAACATGGAAAAACAGAAAACAAGTACAAACAATGAAATAATTGCAACATTTTACACTGAGTGTCCAGAAGTAACATTTTAAAGATGTTATGTTCACTTTCAAAGGTTTATATCATTTGACAGGAGAAAAAAATGGAAAATCTCCAAATGAGCTTAACTCACTCCAATGCGCAAGTAAACATAGAAAAACAGAAAACAAGTCCAAACAATGAAATAATTGCAACATTTTACACAGAGTGTCCAGAAGTAACATTGTGAAGATGTTATGTTCATTTTTTAATGTTTATATCATGTGGCAGGAGAAAAAAATGGAAAATCTCCAAATGAGCTTAACTCACTTTAATGTACACATAAACATGGAAAAACAGAAAACAAGTCCAAACAATGAAATAATTGCAACATTTTACACTGAGTGTCCAGAAGTAACATTGTTAAGATGTTATGTTCACTTTTTAAGGTTTATATCATGTGGCAGGAGAAAAAAATGGAAAATCTCCAAATTAGCCTAACTCACTCTAATGTACACATAAACATAGAAAAACAGAAAACAAGTCCAAACAATGAAATAATTACAACATTTTACACTGAGTGTCCAGAAGTAACATTGTAAAGATGTTATGTTCACTTTTTAAGGTTTATATCATGTGGCAGGAGAAAAAAATGGAAAATCTCCAAATGAGCTTAACTCACTCCAATGCGCAAGTAAACATAGAAAAACAAAAAACAAGTCCAAACAATGAAATAATTGCAACATTTTACACTGAGTGTCCAGAAGTAACATTGTTAAGATGTTATGTTCACTTTTTAAGGTTTATATCATGTGGCAGGAGAAAAAAATGGAAAATCTCCAAATGAGCTTAACTCACTCTAATGAACACATAAAAATGGAAAAACAGAAAACAAGTCCAAACAATGAAATAATTGCAACATTTTACACTGAGTGTCCAGAAGTAACATTGTAAAGATGTTATCTTCACTTTTTAAGGTTTATATCGTGTGGCAGGAGAAAAAAATGGAAAATCTCCAAATGAGCTTAACTCACTTTAATTTACACATAAACATGGAAAAACAGAAAACAAGTCCAAACAATGAAATAATTGCAACATTTTACACTGAGTGTCCAGAAGTAACATTGTAAAGATGTTATGTTCGTTTGTTAAGGTTTATATCATGTGGCAGGAGGAAAAAATTTAAAATCTCCAAATCACTTTTATGTACACATAAACATGGAAAAACAGAAAACAAGTCCAAACAATGAAATAATTGCAACATTTTACACTGAGTGTCCAGAAGTAACATTGTAAAGATGTTATGTTCACTTTTTAAGGTTTATATCATGTGGCAGGAGAAAAAAATGGAAAATCTCCAAATGAGCTTAACTCACTCTAATGTACACATGAACATAGAAAAACAGAAAACAAGTCCAAACAATGAAATAATTGCAACATTTTATACTGAGTGTCCAGAAGTAACATTGTTGAGATGTTATGTTCACTTTTAAAGGTTTATATCATGTGGCAGGAGAAAAAAATGGAAAATCTCCAAATGAGCTTAACTCACTTTAATGTACACATAAAAATGGAAAAACAGAAAACAAGTCCAAACAATGAAATAATTGCAACATTTTACACTGAGTGTCCAGAAGTAACATTGTAAAGATGTTATGTTCACTTTTTAAGGTTTATATCATGTGGCAGGAGAAAAAAATGGAAAATCTCCAAATGAGCTTAACTCACTCTAATGTACACATAAACATGGAAAAACAGAAAACAAGTACAAACAATTGAATAATTGCAACATTTTACACTGAGTGTCCAGAAGTAACATTTTAAAGATGTTATGTTCACTTTCAAAGGTTTATATCATTTGACAGGAGAAAAAAATGGAAAATCTCCAAATGAGCTTAACTCACTCCAATGCGCAAGTAAACATAGAAAAACAGAAAACAAGTCCAAACAATGAAATAATTGCAAAATGTTACACTGAGTGTCCAGAAGTAACATTGTAAAGATGTTATGTTCACTTTTTAAGGTTTATATCATGTGGCAGGAGAAAAAAATGGAAAATCTCCAAATGAGCTTAACTCACTCCAATGCGCAAGTAAACATAGAAAAACAGAAACAAGTCCAAACAATGAAATAATTGCAACATTTTACACTGAGTGTCCAGAAGTAACATTGTAAAGATGTTATGTTCACTTTTAAAGGTTTATATCATGTGGCAGGAGAAAAAAATGGAAAATCTCCAAATGAGCTTAACTCACTCTAATGCGCAAGTAAACATAGAAAAACAGAAAACAAGTCCAAACAATGAAATAATTGCAACATTTTACACTGAGTGTCCAGAAGTAACATTGTTAAGATGTTATGTTCACTTTTTAAGGTTTATATCATGTGACAGGAGAAAAAAATGGAAAATCTCCAAATGAGCTTAACTCACTTTAATGAACACATAAACATAGAAAAACAGAAAACAAGTCCAAACAATGAAATAATTGCAACATTTTACACTGAGTGTCCAGAAGTAACATTGTAAAGATGTTAATTTCACTTTTTAAGGTTTATATCATGTGGCAGGAGAAAAAAATGGAAAATCTCCAAATGAGCTTAACTCACTTTAATGTACACATGAACATAGAAAAACAGAAAACAAGTCCAAACAATGAAATAATTGCAACATTTTACACTGAGTGTCCAGAAGTAACATTGTAAAGATGTTATGTTCACTTTTTAAGGTTTATATGATGTGGCAGGAGAAAAAAATGGAAAATCTCCAAATGAGCTTAACTCACTTTAATGTACACATAAAAATGGATAAACAGAAAACAAGTCCAAACAATGAAATAATTGCAACATTTTACACTGAGTGTCCAGAAGTAACATTGTCAAGATGTTATGTTCACTTTTTAAGGTTTATATCATGTGGCAGGAGAAAAAAATGGAAAATCTCCAAATGAGCTTAACTCACTTTAATGTACACAGAAACATGGAAAAACAGAAAACAAGTCCAAACAATGAAATAATTGCAACATTTTACACTGAGTGTCCAGAGGTAACATTGTAAAGATGTTATGTTCACTTTTAAAGGTTTATATCATGTGGCAGGAGAAAAAAATTGAAAATCTCCAAATGAGCTTAACTCACTCTAATGTACACATGAACATAGAAAAACAGAAAACAAGTCCAAACAATGAAATAATTGCAACATTTTACACTGAGTGTCCAGAAGTAACATTGTAAAGATGTTATCTTCACTTTTTAAGGTTTATATCATGTGGCAGGAGAAAAAAATGGAAAATTTCCAAATGAGCTTAACTCACTCTAATGTACACATGAACATAGAAAAACAGAAAACAAGTCCAAACAATGAAATAATTGCAACATTTTACACTGAGTGTCCAGAAGTAACATTGTAAAGATGTTATCTTCACTTTTTAAGGTTTATATCATGTGGCAGGAGAAAAAAATGGAAAATTTCCAAATGAGCTTAACTCACTCTAATGTACACATGAACATAGAAAAACAGAAAACAAGTCCAAACAATGAAATAATTGCAACATTTTACACTGAGTGTCCAGAAGTAACATTGTAAAGATCTTATGTTCACTTTTAAAGGTTTATATCATTTGGCAGGAGAAAAAAATGGAAAATCTCCAAATGAGCTTAACTCACTCCAATGCGCAAGTAAACATAGAAAAACAGAAACAAGTCCAAACAATGAAATAATTGCAACATTTTACACTGAGTGTCCAGAAGTAACATTGTAAAGATGTTATGTTCACTTTTTAAGGTCTATATCATGTGGAAGGAGAAAAAAATGGAAAATCTCCAAATGAGCTTAACTCACTCTAATGTACACATGAACATAGAAAAACAGAAAACAAGTCCAAACAATGAAATAATTGCAACATTTTACACTGAGTGTCCAGAAGTAACATTGTAAAGATGTTATGTTCACTTTTTAAGGTTTATATCATGTGGCAGGAGAAAAAAATGGAAAATCTCCAAATGAGCTTAACTCACTCTTTTGTACACATAAACATAGAAAAACAGAAAACAAGTCCAAACAATGAAATAATTGCAACATTTTACACTGAGTGTCCAGAAGTAACATTGTAAAGATGTTATGTTCACTTTTAAAGGTTTATATCATTTGGCAGGAGAAAAAAATGGAAAATCTCCAAATGAGCTTGACTCACTTTAATGTACACATAAACATGGAAAAAGAGAAAACAAGTCCAAACAATGAAATAATTGCAACATTTTACACTGAGTGTCCAGAAGTAACATTGTCAAGATGTTATGTTCACTTTTTAAGGTTTATATCATGTGGCAGGAGAAAAAAATGGAAAATCTCCAAATGAGCTTAACTCACTTTAATGTACACAGAAACATGGAAAAACAGAAAACAAGTCCAAACAATGAAATAATTGCAACATTTTACACTGAGTGTCCAGAGGTAACATTGTAAAGATGTTTTGTTCACTTTTAAAGGTTTATATCATGTGGCAGGAGAAAAAAATTGAAAATCTCCAAATGAGCTTAACTCACTCTAATGTACACATGAACATAGAAAAACAGAAAACAAGTCCAAACAATGAAATAATTGCAACATTTTACACTGAATGTCCAGAAGTAACATTGTAAAGATCTTATGTCCACTTTTAAAGGTTTATATCATTTGGCAGGAGAAAAAAATGGAAAATCTCCCAATGAGCTTAACTCACTCCAATGCGCCAGTAAACATAGAAAAACAGAAACAAGTCCAAACAATGAACTAATTGCAACATTTTACACTGAGTGTCCAGAAGTAACATTGTAAAGATGTTATCTTCACTTTTTAAGGTTTATATCATGTGGCAGGAGAAAAAAATGGAAAATTTCCAAATGAGCTTAACTCACTCTAATGTACACATGAACATAGAAAAACAGAAAACAAGTCCAAACAATGAAATAATTGCAACATTTTACACTGAGTGTCCAGAAGTAACATTGTAAAGATCTTATGTTCACTTTTAAAGGTTTATATCATTTGGCAGGAGAAAAAAATGGAAAATCTCCAAATGAGCTTAACTCACTCCAATGCGCAAGTAAACATAGAAAAACAGAAACAAGTCCAAACAATGAAATAATTGCAACATTTTACACTGAGTGTCCAGAAGTAACATTGTAAAGATGTTATCTTCACTTTTTAAGGTTTATATCATGTGGAAGGAGAAAAAAATGGAAAATCTCCAAATGAGCTTAACTCACTCTAATGTACACATGAACATAGAAAAACAGAAAACAAGTCCAAACAATGAAATAATTGCAACATTTTACACTGAGTGTCCAGAAGTAACATTGTAAAGATGTTATGTTCACTTTTTAAGGTTTATATCATGTGGCAGGAGAAAAAAATGGAAAATCTCCAAATGAGCTTAACTCACTCTTATGTACACATAAACATAGAAAAACAGAAAACAAGTCCAAACAATGAAATAATTGCAACATTTTACACTGAGTGTCCAGAAGTAACATTGTCAAGATGTTATGTTCACTTTTTAAGGTTTATATCATGTGGCAGGAGAAAAAAATGGAAAATCTCCAAATGAGCTTAACTCACTTTAATGTACACAGAAACATGGAAAAACAGAAAACAAGTCCAAACAATGAAATAATTGCAACATTTTACACTGAGTGTCCAGAGGTAACATTGTAAAGATGTTTTGTTCACTTTTAAAGGTTTATATCATGTGGCAGGAGAAAAAAATTGAAAATCTCCAAATGAGCTTAACTCACTCTAATGTACACATGAACATAGAAAAACAGAAAACAAGTCCAAACAATGAAATAATTGCAACATTTTACACTGAATGTCCAGAAGTAACATTGTAAAGATCTTATGTCCACTTTTAAAGGTTTATATCATTTGGCAGGAGAAAAAAATGGAAAATCTCCCAATGAGCTTAACTCACTCCAATGCGCCAGGAAACATAGAAAAACAGAAACAGGTCCAAACATGAACTAATTGCAACATTTTACACTGAGTGTCCAGAAGTAACATTGTAAAGATGTTATCTTCACTTTTTAAGGTTTATATCATGTGGCAGGAGAAAAAAATGGAACATTTCCAAATGAGCTTAACTCACTCTAATGTACACATGAACATAGAAAAACAGAAAACAAGTCCAAACAATGAAATAATTGCAACATTTTACACTGAGTGTCCAGAAGTAACATTGTAAAGATCTTATGTTCACTTTTAAAGGTTTATATCATTTGGCAGGAGAAAAAAATGGAAAATCTCCAAATGAGCTTAACTCACTCTAATGTGCAAGTAAACATAGAAAAACAGAAAACAAGTCCAAACAATGAAATAATTGCAACATTTTACACTGAGTGTCCAGAAGTAACATTGTTAATATGTTATCTTCACTTTTTAAGGTTTATATCATGTGGCAGGAGAAAAAAATGGAAAATCTCCAAATGAGCTTAACTCACTCTAATGTACACATGAACATAGAAAAACAGAAAACAAGTCCAAACAATGAAATAATTACAACATTTTACACTGAGTGTCCAGAAGTAACATTGTAAAGATGTTATGTTCACTTTTTAAGGTTTATATGATGTGGCAGGAGAAAAAAATGGAAAATCTCCAAATGAGCTTAACTCACTCCAATGCGCAAGTAAACATAGAAAAACAAAAAACAAGTCCAAACAATGAAATAATTGCAACATTTTACACTGAGTGTCCAGAAGTAACATTGTAAAGATGTTATGTTCACTTTTTAAGGTTTATATCATGTGGCAGGAGAAAAAAATGGAAAATCTCCAAATGAGCTTAACTCACTCCAATGCGCAAGTAAACATAGAAAAACAAAAAACAAGTCCAAACAATGAAATAATTGCAACATTTTACACTGAGTGTCCAGAAGTAACATTGTTAAGATGTTATGTTCACTTTTTAAGGTTTATATCATGTGACAGGAGAAAAAAATGGAAAATCTCCAAATGAGCTTAACTCACTCTAATGAACACATAAACATAGAAAAACAGAAAACAAGTCCAAACAATGAAATAATTGCAACATTTTACACTGAGTGTCCAGAAGTAACATTGTAAAGATGTTAATTTCACTTTTTAAGGTTTATATCATGTGGCAGGAGAAAAAAATGGAAAATCTACAAATGAGCTTAACTCACTTTAATGTACACATAAAAAGGAAAAACAGAAAACAAGTACAAACAATGAAATAATTGCAACATTTTACACTGAGTGTCCAGAAGTAACATTGTAAAGATGTTATGTTCACTTTTTAAGGTTTATATCATGTGGCAGGAGAAAAAAATGGAAAATCTCCAAATGAGCTTAACTCACTCCAATGCGCAAGTAAACATAGAAAAACAGAAACAAGTCCAAACAATGAAATAATTGCAACATTTTACACTGAGTGTCCAGAAGTAACATTGTAAAGATGTTATGTTCACTTTTTAAGGTTTATATCATGTGGCAGGAGAAAAAAATTGAAAATCTCCAAATGAGCTTAACTCACTTTAATGTACACATAAACATGGGAAAACAGAAAACAAGTCCAAACAATGAAATAATTGCAAAATTTTACACTGAGTGTCCAGAAGTAACATTGTAAAGATGTTATGTTCACTTTTTAAGGTTTATATGATGTGGCAGGAGAAAAAAATGGAAAATCTCCAAATGAGCTTAACTCACTTTAATGTACACATAAAAATGGATAAACAGAAAACAAGTCCAAACAATGAAATAATTGCAACATTTTACACTGAGTGTCCAGAAGTAACATTGTCAAGATGTTATGTTCACTTTTTAAGGTTTATATCATGTGGCAGGAGAAAAAAATGGAAAATCTCCAAATGAGCTTAACTCACTTTAATGTACACAGAAACATGGAAAAACAGAAAACAAGTCCAAACAATGAAATAATTGCAACATTTTACACTGACTGTCCAGAAGTAACATTGTAAAGATGTTATGTTCATTTTTTAAGGTTTATATCATGTGGCAGGAGGAAAAAATGGAAAATCTCCAAATGAGCTTAACTCACTCCAATGTACACATAAACATAGAAAAACAGAAAACAAGTCCAAACAATGAAATAATTGCAACATTTTACACTGAGTGTCCAGAAGTAACATTGTAAAGATGTTATGTTCACTTTTAAAGGTTTATATCATGTGGCAGGAGAAAAAAATGGAAAATCTCCAAATGAGCTTAACTCACTCCAATGCGCAAGTAAACATAGAAAAACAGAAACAAGTCCAAACAATGAAATAATTGCAACATTTTACACTGAGTGTCCAGAAGTAACATTGTAAAGATGTTATCTTCACTTTTTAAGGTTTATATCATGTGGAAGGAGAAAAAAATGGAAAATCTCCAAATGAGCTTAACTCACTCTAATGTACACATGAACATAGAAAAACAGAAAACAAGTCCAAACAATGAAATAATTGCAACATTTTACACTGAGTGTCCAGAAGTAACATTGTAAAGATGTTATGTTCACTTTTTAAGGTTTATATCATGTGGCAGGAGAAAAAAATGGAAAATCTCCGAATGAGCTTAACTCACTCTTATGTACACATAAACATAGAAAAACAGAAAACAAGTCCAAACAATGAAATAATTGCAACATTTTACACTGAGTGTCCAGAAGTAACATTGTAAAGATGTTATGTTCACTTTTAAAGGTTTATATCATTTGGCAGGAGAAAAAAATGGAAAATCTCCAAATGAGCTTGACTCACTTTAATGTACACATAAACATGGAAAAACAGAAAACAAGTCCAAACAATGAAATAATTGCAACATTTTACACTGAGTGTCCAGAAGTAACATTGAAAAGATGTTATGTTCACTTTTTAAGGTTTATATCATGTGGCAGGAGAAAAAAATGGAAAATCTCCAAATGAGCTTAACTCACTCTTATGTACACATAAACATAGAAAAAGAGAAAACAAGTCCAAACAATGAAATAATTGCAACATTTTACACTGAGTGTCCAGAGGTAACATTGTAAAGATGTTATGTTCACTTTTAAAGGTTTATATCATGTGACAGGAGAAAAAAATGGAAAATCTCCAAATGAGCTTAACTCACTCTAATGAACACATAAACATAGAAAAACAGAAAACAAGTCCAAACAATGAAATAATTGCAACATTTTACACTGAGTGTCCAGAAGTAACATTGTAAAGATGTTAATTTCACTTTTTAAGGTTTATATCATGTGGCAGGAGAAAAAAATGGAAAATCTCCAAATGAGCTTAACTCACTTTAATGTACACATAAAAAGGAAAAACAGAAAACAAGTACAAACAATGAAATAATTGCAACATTTTACACTGAGTGTCCAGAAGTAACATTTTAAAGATGTTATGTTCACTTTTAAAGGTTTATATCATTTGACAGGAGAAAAAAATGGAAAATCTCCAAATGAGCTAACTCACTCCAATGCGCAAGTAAACATAGAAAAACAGAAAACAAGTCCAAACAATGAAATAATTGCAAAATGTTACACTGAGTGTCCAGAAGTAACATTGTAAAGATGTTATGTTCACTTTTTAAGGTTTATATCATGTGGCAGGAGAAAAAAATGGAAAATCTCCAAATGAGCTTAACTCACTCCAATGCGCAAGTAAACATAGAAAAACAGAAAACAAGTCCAAACAATGAAATAATTGCAACATTTTACACTGAGTGTCCAGAAGTAACATTGTTAAGATGTTATGTTCACTTTTAAAGGTTTATATCATGTGGCAGGAGAAAAAAATTGAAAATCTCCAAATGAGCTTAACTCACTCTAATGTACACATGAACATAGAAAAACAGAAAACAAGTACAAACAATGAAATAATTGCAACATTTTACACTGAGTGTCCAGAAGTAACATTGTAAAGATCTTATGTTCACTTTTAAAGGTTTATATCATTTGGCAGGAGAAAAAAAAGGAAAATCTCCAAATGAGCTTAACTCACTCTAATGTGCAAGTAAACATAGAAAAACAGAAAACAAGTCCAAACAATGAAATAATTGCAACATTTTACACTGAGTGTCCAGAAGTAACATTGTTAATATGTTATCTTCACTTTTTAAGGTTTATATCATGTGGCAGGAGAAAAAAATGGAAAATCTCCAAATGAGCTTAACTCACTCTAATGTACACATGAACATAGAAAAACAGAAAACAAGTCCAAACAATGAAATAATTACAACATTTTACACTGAGTGTCCAGAAGTAACATTGTAATGATGTTATGTTCACTTTTTAAGGTTTATATCATGTGGCAGGAGAAAAAAATGGAAAATCTCCAAATGAGCTTAACTCACTCCAATGCGCAAGTAAACATAGAAAAACAAAAAACAAGTCCAAACAATGAAATAATTGCAACATTTTACACTGAGTGTCCAGAAGTAACATTGTAAAGATGTTATGTTCACTTTTTAAGGTTTATATCATGTGGCAGGAGAAAAAAATGGAAAATCTCCAAATGAGCTTAACTCACTCCAATGCGCAAGTAAACATAGAAAAACAAAAAACAAGTCCAAACAATGAAATAATTGCAACATTTTACACTGAGTGTCCAGAAGTAACATTGTTAAGATGTTATGTTCACTTTTTAAGGTTTATATCATGTGACAGGAGAAAAAAATGGAAAATCTCCAAATGAGCTTAACTCACTCTAATGAACACATAAACATAGAAAAACAGAAAACAAGTCCAAACAATGAAATAATTGCAACATTTTACACTGAGTGTCCAGAAGTAACATTGTAAAGATGTTAATTTCACTTTTTAAGGTTTATATCATGTGGCAGGAGAAAAAAATGGAAAATCTACAAATGAGCTTAACTCACTTTAATGTACACATAAAAAGGAAAAACAGAAAACAAGTACAAACAATGAAATAATTGCAACATTTTACACTGAGTGTCCAGAAGTAACATTTTAAAGATGTTATGTTCACTTTTAAAGGTTTATATCATTTGACAGGAGAAAAAAATGGAAAATCTCCAAATGAGCTAACTCACTCCAATGCGCAAGTAAACATAGAAAAACAGAAAACAAGTCCAAACAATGAAATAATTGCAACATTTTACACTGAGTGTCCAGAAGTAACATTGTAAAGATGTTATGTTCACTTTTTAAGGTTTATATCATGTGGCAGGAGAAAAAAATTGAAAATCTCCAAATGAGCTTAACTCACTTTAATGTACACATAAACATGGGAAAACAGAAAACAAGTCCAAACAATGAAATAATTGCAAAATTTTACACTGAGTGTCCAGAAGTAACATTGTAAAGATGTTATGTTCACTTTTTAAGGTTTATATGATGTGGCAGGAGAAAAAAATGGAAAATCTCCAAATGAGCTTAACTCACTTTAATGTACACATAAAAATGGATAAACAGAAAACAAGTCCAAACAATGAAATAATTGCAACATTTTACACTGACTGTCCAGAAGTAACATTGTAAAGATGTTATGTTCATTTTTTAAGGTTTATATCATGTGGCAGGAGGAAAAAATGGAAAATCTCCAAATGAGCTTAACTCACTCCAATGTACACATAAACATAGAAAAACAGAAAACAAGTCCAAACAATGAAATAATTGCAACATTTTACACTGAGTGTCCAGAAGTAACATTGTAAAGATGTTATGTTCACTTTTAAAGGTTTATATCATGTGGCAGGAGAAAAAAATGGAAAATCTCCAAATGAGCTTAACTCACTCCAATGCGCAAGTAAACATAGAAAAACAGAAACAAGTCCAAACAATGAAATAATTGCAACATTTTACACTGAGTGTCCAGAAGTAACATTGTAAAGATGTTATCTTCACTTTTTAAGGTTTATATCATGTGGAAGGAGAAAAAAATGGAAAATCTCCAAATGAGCTTAACTCACTCTAATGTACACATGAACATAGAAAAACAGAAAACAAGTCCAAACAATGAAATAATTGCAACATTTTACACTGAGTGTCCAGAAGTAACATTGTTAAGATGTTATGTTCACTTTTTAAGGTTTATATCATGTGGCAGGAGAAAAAAATGGAAAATCTCCGAATGAGCTTAACTCACTCTTATGTACACATAAACATAGAAAAACAGAAAACAAGTCCAAACAATGAAATAATTGCAACATTTTACACTGAGTGTCCAGAAGTAACATTGTAAAGATGTTATGTTCACTTTTAAAGGTTTATATCATTTGGCAGGAGAAAAAAATGGAAAATCTCCAAATGAGCTTGACTCACTTTAATGTACACATAAACATGGAAAAACAGAAAACAAGTCCAAACAATGAAATAATTGCAACATTTTACACTGAGTGTCCAGAAGTAACATTGAAAAGATGTTATGTTCACTTTTTAAGGTTTATATCATGTGGCAGGAGAAAAAAATGGAAAATCTCCAAATGAGCTTAACTCACTCTTATGTATACATAAACATAGAAAAAGAGAAAACAAGTCCAAACAATGAAATAATTGCAACATTTTACACTGAGTGTCCAGAGGTAACATTGTAAAGATGTTATGTTCACTTTTAAAGGTTTATATCATGTGACAGGAGAAAAAAATGGAAAATCTCCAAATGAGCTTAACTCACTCTAATGAACACATAAACATAGAAAAACAGAAAACAAGTCCAAACAATGAAATAATTGCAACATTTTACACTGAGTGTCCAGAAGTAACATTGTAAAGATGTTAATTTCACTTTTTAAGGTTTATATCATGTGGCAGGAGAAAAAAATGGAAAATCTCCAAATGAGCTTAACTCACTTTAATGTACACATAAAAAGGAAAAACAGAAAACAAGTACAAACAATGAAATAATTGCAACATTTTACACTGAGTGTCCAGAAGTAACATTTTAAAGATGTTATGTTCACTTTTAAAGGTTTATATCATTTGACAGGAGAAAAAAATGGAAAATCTCCAAATGAGCTTAACTCACTCTTATGTACACATAAACATAGAAAAAGAGAAAACAAGTCCAAACAATGAAATAATTGCAACATTTTACACTGAGTGTCCAGAAGTAACATTGTTAAGATGTTATGT
Organism: Microchirus variegatus; assembly: GCF_963457635.1. Lineage (NCBI taxonomy): Eukaryota > Metazoa > Chordata > Actinopteri > Pleuronectiformes > Soleidae > Microchirus > Microchirus variegatus. Next base: position 247,809 of record NC_139813.1, on the reverse strand, counting down.
TCACTTTTTAAGGTTTATATCATGTGACAGGAGAAAAAAATGGAAAATCTCCAAATGAGCTTAACTCACTCTAATGTACACATGAACATAGAAAAACAGAAAACAAGTCCAAACAATGAAATAATTGCAACATTTTACACTGAGTGTCCAGAGGTAACATTGTAAAGATGTTATGTTCACTTTTAAAGGTTTATATCATGTGGCAGGAGAAAAAAATGGAAAATCTCCAAATGAGCTTAACTCACTCTAATGCGCAAGTAAACATAGAAAAACAGAAAACAAGTCCAAACAATGAAATAATTGCAACATTTTACACTGAGTGTCCAGAAGTAACATTGTAAATATGTTATCTTCACTTTTTAAGGTTTATATCATGTGGCAGGAGAAAAAAATGGAAAATCTCCAAATGAGCTTAACTCACTCTAATGTACACATGAACATAGAAAAACAGAAAACAAGTCCAAACAATGAAATAATTACAACATTTTACACTGAGTGTCCAGAAGTAACATTGTAAAGATGTTATGTTCACTTTTTAAGGTTTATATCATGTGGCAGGAGAAAAAAATGGAAAATCTCCAAATGAGCTTAACTCACTCTAATGAACACATAAACATAGAAAAACAGAAAACAAGTCCAAACAATGAAATAATTGCAACATTTTACACTGAGTGTCCAGAAGTAACATTGTAAAGATGTTATGTTCACTTTTTAAGGTTTATATCATGTGGCAGGAGAAAAAAATTGAAAATCTCCAAATGAGCTTAACTCACTCCAATGCGCAAGTAAACATAGAAAAACAGAAAACAAGTCCAAACAATGAAATAATTGCAACATTTTACACTGAGTGTCCAGAAGTAACATTGTTAAGATGTTATGTTCACTTTTTAAGGTTTATATCATGTGACAGGAGAAAAAAATGGAAAATCTCCAAATGAGCTTAACTCACTCTAATGAACACATAAACATAGAAAAACAGAAAACAAGTCCAAACAATGAAATAATTGCAACATTTTACACTGAGTGTCCAGAAGTAACATTGTAAAGATGTTAATTTCACTTTTTAAGGTTTATATCATGTGGCAGGAGAAAAAAATGGAAAATCTCCAAATGAGCTTAACTCACTTTAATGTACACATAAAAAGGAAAAACAGAAAACAAGTACAAACAATGAAATAATTGCAACATTTTACACTGAGTGTCCAGAAGTAACATTGTAAAGATGTTATGTTCACTTTTTAAGGTTTATATCATGTGGCAGGAGGAAAAAATTGAAAATCTCCAAATGAGCTTAACTCACTCTAATGTACACATAAACATGGAAAAACAGAAAACAAGTCCAAACAATGAAATAATTGCAACATTTTATACTGAGTGTCCAGAAGTAACATTGTTAAGATGTTATGTTCACTTTTAAAGGTTTATATCATGTGGCAGGAGAAAAAAATGGAAAATCTCCAAATGAGCTTAACTCACTTTAATGTACACATAAAAAGGAAAAACAGAAAACAAGTCCAAACAATGAAATAATTGCAACATTTTACACTGAGTGTCCAGAAGTAACATTGTAAAGATGTTATGTTCACTTTTTAAGGTTTATATGATGTGGCAGGAGAAAAAAATGGAAAATCTCCAAATGAGCTTAACTCACTTTAATGTACACATAAAAAGGAAAAACAGAAAACAAGTCCAAACAATGAAATAATTGCAACATTTTACACTGAGTGTCCAGAAGTAACATTTTAAAGATGTTATGTTCACTTTTAAAGGTTTATATCATTTGACAGGAGAAAAAAATGGAAAATCTCCAAATGAGCTTAACTCACTCCAATGCGCAAGTAAACATAGAAAAACAGAAAACAAGTCCAAACAATGAAATAATTGCAAAATGTTACACTGAGTGTCCAGAAGTAACATTGTAAAGATGTTATGTTCACTTTTTAAGGTTTATATCATGTGGCAGGAGAAAAAAATGGAAAATCTCCAAATGAGCTTAACTCACTCCAATGCGCAAGTAAACATAGAAAAACAGAAACAAGTCCAAACAATGAAATAATTGCAACATTTTACACTGAGTGTCTAGAAGTAACATTGTAAAGATGTAATGTTCACTTTTTAAGGTTTATATCATGTGGCAGGAGAAAAAAATGGAAAATCTCCAAATGAGCTTAACTCACTCCAATGCGCAAGTAAACATAGAAAAACAGAAAACAAGTCCAAACAATGAAATAATTGCAAAATGTTACACTGAGTGTCCAGAAGTAACATTGTAAAGATGTTATGTTCACTTTTTAAGGTTTATATCATGTGGCAGGAGGAAAAAATTGAAAATCTCCAAATGAGCTTAACTCACTCTAATGTACACATAAACATGGAAAAACAGAAAACAAGTCCAAACAATGAAATAATTGCAACATTTTATACTGAGTGTCCAGAAGTAACATTGTTAAGATGTTATGTTCACTTTTAAAGGTTTATATCATGTGGCAGGAGAAAAAAATGGAAAATCTCCAAATGAGCTTAACTCACTTTAATGTACACATAAAAAGGAAAAACAGAAAACAAGTCCAAACAATGAAATAATTGCAACATTTTACACTGAGTGTCCAGAAGTAACATTGTAAAGATGTTATGTTCACTTTTTAAGGTTTATATGATGTGGCAGGAGAAAAAAATGGAAAATCTCCAAATGAGCTTAACTCACTTTAATGTACACATAAAAAGGAAAAACAGAAAACAAGTACAAACAATGAAATAATTGCAACATTTTACACTGAGTGTCCAGAAGTAACATTTTAAAGATGTTATGTTCACTTTTAAAGGTTTATATCATTTGACAGGAGAAAAAAATGGAAAATCTCCAAATGAGCTTAACTCACTCCAATGCGCAAGTAAACATAGAAAAACAGAAAACAAGTCCAAACAATGAAATAATTGCAAAATGTTACACTGAGTGTCCAGAAGTAACATTGTAAAGATGTTATGTTCACTTTTTAAGGTTTATATCATGTGGCAGGAGAAAAAAATGGAAAATCTCCAAATGAGCTTAACTCACTCCAATGCGCAAGCAAACATAGAAAAACAGAAACAAGTCCAAACAATAAAATAATTGCAACATTTTACACTGAGTGTCCAGAAGTAACATTGTAAAGATGTTATGTTCACTTTTTAAGGTTTATATGATGTGGCAGGAGAAAAAAATGGAAAATCTCCAAATGAGCTTAACTCACTTTAATGTACACAAAAAAAGGAAAAACAGAAAACAAGTACAAACAATGAAATAATTGCAACATTTTACACTGAGTGTCCAGAAGTAACATTTTAAAGATGTTATGTTCACTTTTAAAGGTTTATATCATTTGACAGGAGAAAAAAATGGAAAATCTCCAAATGAGCTTAACTCACTCCAATGCGCAAGTAAACATAGAAAAACAGAAAACAAGTCCAAACAATGAAATAATTGCAAAATGTTACACTGAGTGTCCAGAAGTAACATTGTAAAGATGTTATGTTCACTTTTTAAGGTTTATATCATGTGGCAGGAGAAAAAAATGGAAAATCTCCAAATGAGCTTAACTCACTCCAATGCGCAAGTAAACATAGAAAAACAGAAACAAGTCCAAACAATGAAATAATTGCAACATTTTACACTGAGTGTCTAGAAGTAACATTGTAAAGATGTAATGTTCACTTTTTAAGGTTTATATCATGTGGCAGGAGAAAAAAATGGAAAATCTCCAAATGAGCTTAACTCACTCCAATGCGCAAGTAAACATAGAAAAACAGAAAACAAGTCCAAACAATGAAATAATTGCAAAATGTTACACTGAGTGTCCAGAAGTAACATTGTAAAGATGTTATGTTCACTTTTTAAGGTTTATATCATGTGGCAGGAGGAAAAAATTGAAAATCTCCAAATGAGCTTAACTCACTCTAATGTACACATAAACATGGAAAAACAGAAAACAAGTCCAAACAATGAAATAATTGCAACATTTTATACTGAGTGTCCAGAAGTAACATTGTTAAGATGTTATGTTCACTTTTAAAGGTTTATATCATGTGGCAGGAGAAAAAAATGGAAAATCTCCAAATGAGCTTAACTCACTTTAATGTACACATAAAAAGGAAAAACAGAAAACAAGTCCAAACAATGAAATAATTGCAACATTTTACACTGAGTGTCCAGAAGTAACATTGTAAAGATGTTATGTTCACTTTTTAAGGTTTATATGATGTGGCAGGAGAAAAAAATGGAAAATCTCCAAATGAGCTTAACTCACTTTAATGTACACATAAAAAGGAAAAACAGAAAACAAGTACAAACAATGAAATAATTGCAACATTTTACACTGAGTGTCCAGAAGTAACATTTTAAAGATGTTATGTTCACTTTTAAAGGTTTATATCATTTGACAGGAGAAAAAAATGGAAAATCTCCAAATGAGCTTAACTCACTCCAATGCGCAAGTAAACATAGAAAAACAGAAAACAAGTCCAAACAATGAAATAATTGCAAAATGTTACACTGAGTGTCCAGAAGTAACATTGTAAAGATGTTATGTTCACTTTTTAAGGTTTATATCATGTGGCAGGAGAAAAAAATGGAAAATCTCCAAATGAGCTTAACTCACTCCAATGCGCAAGTAAACATAGAAAAACAGAAACAAGTCCAAACAATGAAATAATTGCAACATTTTACACTGAGTGTCCAGAAGTAACATTGTAAAGATGTTATGTTCACTTTTTAAGGTTTATATCATGTGGCAGGAGAAAAAAATTGAAAATCTCCAAATGAGCTTAACTCACTTTAATGTACACACAAACATGGAAAAACAGAAAACAAGTCCAAACAATGAAATAATTGTAAAATGTTACACTGAGTGTCTAGAAGTAACATTGTAAAGATGTTATGTTCACTTTTAAAGGTTTATATCATGTGGTAGGAGAAAAAAATGGAAAATCTCCAAATGAGCTTAACTCACTCTAATGTACACATAAACATGTAAGAACAGAAAACAAGTACAAACAATGAAATAATTGCAACATTTTACACTGAGTGTCCAGAAGTAACATTGTAAAGATGTTATGTTCACTTTTTAAGGTTTATATCATGTGGCAGGAGAAAAAAATGGAAAATCTCCAAATGAGCTTAACTCACTCTAATGTACACATAAACATAGAAAAACAGAAAACAAGTACAAACAATGAAATAATTGCAACATTTTACACTGAGTGTCCAGAAGTAACATTGTTAAGATGTTATGTTCACTTTTTAAGGTTTATATCATGTGGCAGGAGAAAAAAATGGAAAATCTCCAAATGAGCCTAACTCACTCTAATGTACACATAAACATAGAAAAACAGAAAACAAGTCCAAACAATGAAATAATTACAACATTTTACACTGAGTGTCCAGAAGTAACATTGTAAAGATGTTATGTTCACTTTTTAAGGTTTATATCATGTGGCAGGAGAAAAAAATGGAAAATCTCCAAATGAGCTTAACTCACTCCAATGCGCAAGTAAACATAGAAAAACAGAAAACAAGTCCAAACAATGAAATAATTGCAACATTTTACACTGAGTGTCCAGAGGTAACATTGTAAAGATGTTATGTTCACTTTTAAAGGTTTATATCATGTGGCAGGAGAAAAAAATGGAAAATCTCCAAATGAGCTTAACTCACTCTAATGTACACATGAACATAGAAAAACAGAAAACAAGTCCAAACAATGAAATAATTGCAACATTTTACACTGAGTGTCCAGAAGTAACATTGTTAAGATGTTATGTTCACTTTTAAAGGTTTATATCATGTGGCAGGAGAAAAAAATGGAAAATCTCCAAATGAGCTTAACTCACTCTAATCCGCAAGTAAACATAGAAAAACAGAAAACAAGTCCAAACAATGAAATAATTGCAACATTTTACACTGAGTGTCCAGAAGTAACATTGTAAATATGTTATCTTCACTTTTTAAGGTTTATATCATGTGGCAGGAGAAAAAAATGGAAAATCTCCAAATGAGCTTAACTCACTCTAATGTACACATGAACATAGAAAAACAGAAAACAAGTCCAAACAATGAAATAATTACAACATTTTACACTGAGTGTCCAGAAGTAACATTGTAAAGATGTTATGTTCGCTTTTTAAGGTTTATATCATGTGGCAGGAGAAAAAAATGGAAAATCTCCAAATGAGCTTAACTCACTCCAATGCGCAAGTAAACATAGAAAAACAAAAAACAAGTCCAAACAATGAAATAATTGCAACATTTTACACTGAGTGTCCAGAAGTAACATTGTAAAGATGTTATGTTCACTTTTAAAGGTTAATATCATGTGGCAGGAGAAAAAAATTGAAAATCTCCAAATGAGCTTAACTCACTCTAATGTACACATGAACATAGAAAAACAGAAAACAAGTCCAAACAATGAAATAATTGCAAAATTTTACACTGAGTGTCCAGAAGTAACATTGTCAAGATGTTATGTTCACTTTTTAAGGTTTATATCATGTGGCAGGAGAAAAAAATGGAAAATCTCCAAATGAGCTTAACTCACTTTAATGTACACAGAAACATGGAAAAACAGAAAACAAGTCCAAACAATGAACTAATTGCAACATTTTACACTGACTGTCCAGAAGTAACATTGTAAAGATGTTATGTTCATTTTTTAAGGTTTATATCATGTGGCAGGAGGAAAAAATGGAAAATCTCCAAATGAGCTTAACTCACTCTTATGTACACATAAACATAGAAAAAGAGAAAACAAGTCCAAACAATGAAATAATTGCAACATTTTACACTGAGTGTCCAGAGGTAACATTGTAAAGATGTTATGTTCACTTTTAAAGGTTTATATCATGTGGCAGGAGAAAAAAATTGAAAATCTCCAAATGAGCTTAACTCACTCTAATGTACACATGAACATAGAAAAACAGAAAACAAGTCCAAACAATGAAATAATTGCAACATTTTACACTGAGTGTCCAGAAGTAACATTGTTAAGATGTTATGTTCACTTTTAAAGGTTTATATCATGTGGCAGGAGAAAAAAATGGAAAATCTCCAAATGAGCTTAACTCACTCTAATGCGCAAGTAAACATAGAAAAACAGAAAACAAGTCCAAACAATGAAATAATTGCAACATTTTACACTGAGTGTCCAGAAGTAACATTGTAAATATGTTATCTTCACTTTTTAAGGTTTATATCATGTGGCAGGAGAAAAAAATGGAAAATCTCCAAATGAGCTTAACTCACTCTAATGTACACATGAACATAGAAAAACAAAAAACAAGTCCAAACAATGAAATAATTGCAACATTTTACACTGAGTGGCCAGAAGTAACATTGTTAAGATGTTATGTTCACTTTTTAAGGTTTATATCATGTGGCAGGAGAAAAAAATGGAAAATCTCCAAATGAGATTCACTCTAATGAACACATAAACATAGAAAAACAGTAACAGTAAACAAGTCCAAACAATGAAATAATTGCTGAATTTTACACTGAGTGTCCAGAAGTAACATTGTAAAGATGTTATGTTCACTTTTTAAGGTTTATATCATGTGGCAGGAGAAAAAAATTTAAAATCTCCAAATGAGCTTAACTCACTCCAATGCGCAAGTAAACATAGAGAAACAGAAAACAAGTCCAAACAATGAAATAATTGCAAAATGTTACACTGAGTGTCCAGAAGTAACATTGTAAAGATGTTATGTTCACTTTTTAAGGTTTATATCATGTGGCAGGAGAAAAAAATGGAAAATCTCCAAATGAGCTTAACTCACTCCAATGCGCAAGTAAACATAGAAAAACAGAAACAAGTCCAAACAATGAAATAATTGCAACATTTTACACTGAGTGTCCAGAAGTAACATTGTAAAGATGTTATGTTCACTTTTTAAGGTTTATATCATGTGGCAGGAGAAAAAAAGTTGAAAATCTCCAAATGAGCTTAACTCACTCCAATGCGCAAGTAAACATAGAAAAACAGAAAACAAGTCCAAACAATGAAATAATTGCAACATTTTACACTGAGTGTCCAGAAGTAACATTGTGAAGATGTTATGTTCACTTTTTAAGGTTTATATCATGTGACAGGAGAAAAAAATGGAAAATCTCCAAATGAGCTTAACTCTCTCTAATGAACACATAAACATAGAAAAACAGAAAACAAGTCCAAACAATGAAATAATTGCAACATTTTATACTGAGTGTCCAGAAGTAACATTGTTAAGATGTTATGTTCACTTTTAAAGGTTTATATCATGTGTCAGGAGAAAAAAATGGAAAATCTCCAAATGAGCTTAACTCACTTTAATGTACACATAAAAAGGAAAAACAGAAAAAAAGTCCAAACAATGAAATAATTGCAACATTTTACACTGAGTGTCCAGAAGTAACATTATAAAGATGTTATGTTCACTTTTTAAGGTTTATATGATGTGGCAGGAGAAAAAAATGGAAAATCTCCAAATGAGCTTAACTCACTTTAATGTACACATAAACATAGAAAAACAGAAAACAAGTCCAAACAATGAAATAATTGCAACATTTTACACTGAGTGTCCAGAATTAACATTGTAAAGATGTTATGTTCATTTTTTAAGGCTTATATCATGTGGCATGAGAAAAAAATGGAAAATCTCCAAATGAGCTTAACTCACTCTTATGTACACATAAACATAGAAAAAGAGAAAACAAGTCCAAACAATGAAATAATTGCAACATTTTACACTGAGTGTCCAGAGGAAACATTGTAAAGATGTTATGTTCACTTTTAAAGGTTTATATCATGTGGCAGGAGAAAAAAATGGAAAATCTCCAAATGAGCTTAACTCACTCTAATGTACACATGAACATAGAAAAACAGAAAACAAGTCCAAACAATGAAATAATTGCAACATTTTACACTGAGTGTCCAGAAGTAACATTGTTAAGATGTTATGTTCACTTTTAAAGGTTTATATCATGTGGCAGGAGAAAAAAATGGAAAATCTCCAAATGAGCTTAACTCACTCTAATCCGCAAGTAAACATAGAAAAACAGAAAACAAGTCCAAACAATGAAATAATTGCAACATTTTACACTGAGTGTCCAGAAGTAACATTGTAAATATGTTATCTTCACTTTTTAAGGTTTATATCATGTGGCAGGAGAAAAAAATGGAAAATCTCCAAATGAGCTTAACTCACTCTAATGTACACATGAACATAGAAAAACAGAAAACAAGTCCAAACAATGAAATAATTACAACATTTTACACTGAGTGTCCAGAAGTAACATTGTAAAGATGTTATGTTCGCTTTTTAAGGTTTATATCATGTGGCAGGAGAAAAAAATGGAAAATCTCCAAATGAGCTTAACTCACTCCAATGCGCAAGTAAACATAGAAAAACAAAAAACAAGTCCAAACAATGAAATAATTGCAACATTTTACACTGAGTGTCCAGAAGTAACATTGTTAAGATGTTATGTTCACTTTTTAAGGTTTATATCATGTGACAGGAGAAAAAAATGGAAAATCTCCAAATGAGCTTAACTCACTCTCATGAACACATAAACATAGAAAAACAGAAAACAAGTCCAAACAATGAAATAATTGCAACATTTTACACTGAGTGTCCAGAAGTAACATTGTAAATATGTTATCTTCACTTTTTAAGGTTTATATCATGTGGCAGGAGAAAAAAATGGAAAATCTCCAAATGAGCTTAACTCACTCTAATGTACACATGAACATAGAAAAACAGAAAACAAGTCCAAACAATGAAATAATTACAACATTTTACACTGAGTGTCCAGAAGTAACATTGTAAAGATGTTATGTTCGCTTTTTAAGGTTTATATCATGTGGCAGGAGAAAAAAATGGAAAATCTCCAAATGAGCTTAACTCACTCCAATGCGCAAGTAAACATAGAAAAACAAAAAACAAGTCCAAACAATGAAATAATTGCAACATTTTACACTGAGTGTCCAGAAGTAACATTGTTAAGATGTTATGTTCACTTTTTAAGGTTTATATCATGTGACAGGAGAAAAAAATGGAAAATCTCCAAATGAGCTTAACTCACTCTAATGAACACATAAACATAGAAAAACAGAAAACAAGTCCAAACAATGAAATAATTGCAACATTTTACACTGAGTGTCCAGAAGTAACATTGTAAAGATGTTAATTTCACTTTTTAAGGTTTATATCATGTGGCAGGAGAAAAAAATGGAAAATCTCCAAATGAGCTTAACTCACTTTAATGTACACATAAAAAGGAAAAACAGAAAACAAGTACAAACAATGAAATAATTGCAACATTTTACACTGAGTGTCCAGAAGTAACATTGTAAAGATGTTATGTTCACATTTTAAGGTTTATATCATGTGGCAGGAGAAAAAAATGGAAAATCTCCAAATGAGCTTAACTCACTCCAATGCGCAAGTAAACATAGAAAAACAGAAACAAGTCCAAACAATGAAATAATTGCAACATTTTACACTGAGTGTCCAGAAGTAACATTGTCAAGATGTTATGTTTCCTTTTTAAGGTTTATATCATGTGGCAGGAGAAAAAAATTGAAAATCTCCAAATGAGCTTAACTCACTTTAATGTACACATAAACATGGGAAAACAGAAAACAAGTCCAAACAATGAAATAATTGCAAAATTTTACACTGAGTGTCCAGAAGTAACATTGTAAAGATGTTATGTTCACTTTTTAAGGTTTATATCATGTGGCAGGAGAAAAAAATTGAAAATCTCCAAATGAGCTTAACTCACTTTAATGTACACATAAAAATGGATAAACAGAAAACAAGTCCAAACAATGAAATAATTGCAACATTTTACACTGAGTGTCCAGAAGTAACATTGTCAAGATGTTATGTTCACTTTTTAAGGTTTATATCATGTGGCAGGAGAAAAAAATGGAAAATCTCCAAATGAGCTTATCTCACTTTAATGTACACAGAAACATGGAAAAACAGAAAACAAGTCCAAACAATGAACTAATTGCAACATTTTACACTGACTGTCCAGAAGTAACATTGTAAAGATGTTATGTTCATTTTTTAAGGTTTATATCATGTGGCAGGAGGAAAAAATGGAAAATCTCCAAATGAGCTTAACTCACTCCAATGTACACATAAACATAGAAAAACAGAAAACAAGTCCAAACAATGAAATAATTGCAACATTTTACACTGAGTGTCCAGAAGTAACATTGTCAAGATGTTATGTTCACTTTTTAAGGTTTATATCATGTGGCAGGAGAAAAAAATGGAAAATCTCCAAATGAGCTTAACTCACTTTAATGTACACAGAAACATGGAAAAACAGAAAACAAGTCCAAACAATGAACTAATTGCAACATTTTACACTGACTGTCCAGAAGTAACATTGTAAAGATGTTATGTTCATTTTTTAAGGTTTATATCATGTGGCAGGAGGAAAAAATGGAAAATCTCCAAATGAGCTTAACTCACTCCAATGTACACATAAACATAGAAAAACAGAAAACAAGTCCAAACAATGAAATAATTGCAACATTTTACACTGAGTGTCCAGAAGTAACATTGTAAAGATGTTAATTTCACTTTTTAAGGTTTATATCATGTGGCAGGAGAAAAAAATGGAAAATCTCCAAATGAGTTTAACTCACTTTAATGTACACATAAAAAGGAAAAACAGAAAACAAGTACAAACAATGAAATAATTGCAACATTTTACACTGAGTGTCCAGAAGTAACATTGTAAAGATGTTATGTTCACATTTTAAGGTTTATATCATGTGGCAGGAGAAAAAAATGGAAAATCTCCAAATGAGCTTAACTCACTCCAATGCGCAAGTAAACATAGAAAAACAGAAACAAGTCCAAACAATGAAATAATTGCAACATTTTACACTGAGTGTCCAGAAGTAACATTGTCAAGATGTTATGTTCCCTTTTTAAGGTTTATATCATGTGGCAGGAGAAAAAAATTGAAAATCTCCAAATGAGCTTAACTCACTTTAATGTACACATAAACATGGGAAAACAGAAAACAAGTCCAAACAATGAAATAATTGCAAAATTTTACACTTTGTGTCCAGAAGTTACATTGTAAAGATGTTATGTTCACTTTTTAAGGTTTATATGATGTGGCAGGAGAAAAAAATGGAAAATCTCCAAATGAGCTTAACTCACTTTAATGTACACATAAAAATGGATAAACAGAAAACAAGTCCAAACAATGAAATAATTGCAACATTTTACACTGAGTGTCCAGAAGTAACATTGTCAAGATGTTATGTTCACTTTTTAAGGTTTATATCATGTGGCAGGAGAAAAAAATGGAAAATCTCCAAATGAGCTCAACTCACTTTAATGTACACAGAAACATGGAAAAACAGAAAACAAGTCCAAACAATGAACTAATTGCAACATTTTACACTGACTGTCCAGAAGTAACATTGTAAAGATGTTATGTTCATTTTTTAAGGTTTATATCATGTGGCAGGAGGAAAAAATGGAAAATCTCCAAATGAGCTTAACTCACTCCAATGTACACATAAACATAGAAAAACAGAAAACAAGTCCAAACAATGAAATAATTGCAAAATTTTACACTGAGTGTCCAGAAGTAACATTGTAAAGATGTTATGTTAACTTGTTAAGGTTTATATCATGTGGAAGGAGAAAAAAATGGAAAATCTCCAAATGAGCTTAACTCACTCTAATGTACACATAAACATAGAAAAACAGAAAACAAGTCCAAACAATGAAATAATTGCAACATTTTACACTGAGTGTCCAGAAGTAACATTGTTAAGATGTTATGTTCACTTTTAAAGGTTTATATCATGTGGCAGGAGAAAAAAATTGAAAATCTCCAAATGAGCTTAACTCACTCTAATGTACACATGAACATAGAAAAACAGAAAACAAGTCCAAACAATGAAATAATTGCAACATTTTACACTGAGTGTCCAGAAGTAACATTGTTAAGATGTTATGTTCACTTTTAAAGGTTTATATCATGTGGCAGGAGAAAAAAATGGAAAATCTCCAAATGAGCTTAACTCACTCTAATGCGCAAGTAAACATAGAAAAACAGAAAACAAGTCCAAACAATGAAATAATTGCAACATTTTACACTGAGTGTCCAGAAGTAACATTGTAAATATGTTATCTTCACTTTTTAAGGTTTATATCATGTGGCAGGAGAAAAAAATTGAAAATCTCCAAATGAGCTTAACTCACTCTAATGTACACATGAACATAGAAAAACAGAAAACAAGTCCAAACAATGAAATAATTGCAACATTTTACACTGAGTGTCCAGAAGTAACATTGTAAAGATGTTATGTTCACTTTTTAAGGTTTATATCATGTGGCAGGAGAAAAAAATGGAAAATCTCCAAATGAGCTTAACTCACTCCAATGCGCAAGTAAACATAGAAAAACAAAAAACAAGTCCAAACAATGAAATAATTGCAACATTTTACACTGAGTGGCCAGAAGTAACATTGTAAAGATGTTATGTTCACTTTTAAGGTTTATATCATGTGGCAGGAGAAAAAAATGGAAAATCTCCAAATGAGATTCACTCTAATGAACACATAAACATAGAAAAACAGTAACAGTAAACAAGTCCAAACAATGAAATAATTGCTGAATTTTACACTGAGTGTCCAGAAGTAACATTGTAAAGATGTTATGTTCACTTTTTAAGGTTTATATCATGTGGCAGGAGAAAAAAATTTAAAATCTCCAAATGAGCTTAACTCACTCCAATGCGCAAGTAAACATAGAGAAACAGAAAACAAGTCCAAACAATGAAATAATTGCAACATTTTATACTGAGTGTCCAGAAGTAACATTTTAAAGATGTTATGTTCACTTTCAAAGGTTTATATCATTTGACAGGAGAAAAAAATGGAAAATCTCCAAATGAGCTTAACTCACTCCAATGCGCAAGTAAACATAGAAAAACAGAAAACAAGTCCAAACAATGAAATAATTGCAAAATGTTACACTGAGTGTCCAGAAGTAACATTGTAAAGATGTTATGTTCACTTTTTAAGGTTTATATCATGTGGCAGGAGAAAAAAATGGAAAATCTCCAAATGAGCTTAACTCACTCCAATGCGCAAGTAAACATAGAAAAACAGAAACAAGTCCAAACAATGAAATAATTGCAACATTTTACACTGAGTGTCCAGAAGTAACATTGTAAAGATGTTATGTTCACTTTTTAAGGTTTATATCATGTGGCAGGAGAAAAAAATTGAAAATCTCCAAATGAGCTTAACTCACTCCAATGCGCAAGTAAACATAGAAAAACAGAAAACAAGTCCAAACAATGAAATAATTGCAACATTTTACACTGAGTGTCCAGAAGTAACATTGTGAAGATGTTATGTTCACTTTTTAAGGTTTATATCATGTGACAGGAGAAAAAAATGGAAAATCTCCAAATGAGCTTAACTCACTCTAATGAACACATAAACATAGAAAAACAGAAAACAAGTCCAAACAATGAAATAATTGCAACATTTTACACTGAGTGTCCAGAAGTAACATTGTTAAGATGTTATGTTCACTTTTTAAGGTTTATATCATGTGACAGGAGAAAAAAATGGAAAATCTCCAAATGAGCTTAACTCACTCTAATGAACACATAAACATGGAAAAACAGAAAACAAGTCCAAACAATGAAATAATTGCAACATTTTATACTGAGTGTCCAGAAGTAACATTGTTAAGATGTTATGTTCACTTTTAAAGGTTTATATCATGTGGCAGGAGAAAAAAATGGAAAATCTCCAAATGAGCTTAACTCACTTTAATGTACACATAAAAAGGAAAAACAGAAAACAAGTCCAAACAATGAAATAATTGCAACATTTTACACTGAGTGTCCAGAAGTAACATTATAAAGATGTTATGTTCACTTTTTAAGGTTTATATGATGTGGCAGGAGAAAAAAATGGAAAATCTCCAAATGAGCTTAACTCACTTTAATGTACACATAAACATAGAAAAACAGAAAACAAGTCCAAACAATGAAATAATTGCAACATTTTACGCTGAGTGTCCAGAATTAACATTGTAAAGATGTTATGTTCATTTTTTAAGGCTTATATCATGTGGCATGAGAAAAAAATGGAAAATCTCCAAATGAGCTTAACTCACTCTTATGTACACATAAACATAGAAAAAGAGAAAACAAGTCCAAACAATGAAATAATTGCAACATTTTACACTGAGTGTCCAGAGGTAACATTGTTAAGATGTTATGTTCACTTTTAAAGGTTTATATCATGTGGCAGGAGAAAAAAATGGAAAATCTCCAAATGAGCTTAACTCACTCTAATGCGCAAGTAAACATAGAAAAACAGAAAACAAGTCCAAACAATGAAATAATTGCAACATTTTACACTGAGTGTCGAGAAGTAACATTGTAAATATGTTATCTTCACTTTTTAAGGTTTATATCATGTGGCAGGAGAAAAAAATGGAAAATCTCCAAATGAGCTTAACTCACTCTAATGTACACATGAACATAGAAAAACAGAAAACAAGTCCAAACAATGAAATAATTACAACATTTTACACTGAGTGTCCAGAAGTAACATTGTAAAGATGTTATGTTCACTTTTAAAGGTTTATATCATGTGGCAGGAGAAAAAAATTGAAAATCTCCAAATGAGCTTAACTCACTCTAATGTACACATGAACATAGAAAAAGAGAAAACAAGTCCAAACAATGAAATAATTACAACATTTTACACTGAGTGTCCAGAAGTAACATTGTAAAGATGTTATGTTCACTTTTAAAGGTTTATATCATGTGGCAGGAGAAAAAAATTGAAAATCTCCAAATGAGCTTAACTCACTCTAATGTACACATGAACATAGAAAAACAGAAAACAAGTCCAAACAATGAAATAATTGCAACATTTTACACTGAGTGTCCAGAAGTAACATTGTAAAGATGTTATGTTCACTTTTTAAGGTTTATATCATGTGGCAGGAGAAAAAAATGGAAAATCTCCAAATGAGCTTAACTCACTCCAATGCGCAAGTAAACATAGAAAAACAAAAAACAAGTCCAAACAATGAAATAATTGCAACATTTTACACTGAGTGGCCAGAAGTAACATTGTTAAGATGTTATGTTCACTTTTTAAGGTTTATATCATGTGGCAGGAGAAAAAAATGGAAAATCTCCAAATGAGATTCACTCTAATGAACACATAAACATAGAAAAACAGTAACAGTAAACAAGTCCAAACAATGAAATAATTGCTGAATTTTACACTGAGTGTCCAGAAGTAACATTGTAAAGATGTTATGTTCACTTTTTAAGGTTTATATCATGTGGCAGGAGAAAAAAATTTAAAATCTCCAAATGAGCTTAACTCACTCCAATGCGCAAGTAAACATAGAGAAACAGAAAACAAGTCCAAACAATGAAATAATTGCAACATTTTATACTGAGTGTCCAGAAGTAACATTTTAAAGATGTTATGTTCACTTTCAAAGGTTTATATCATTTGACAGGAGAAAAAAATGGAAAATCTCCAAATGAGCTTAACTCACTCCAATGCGCAAGTAAACATAGAAAAACAGAAAACAAGTCCAAACAATGAAATAATTGCAAAATGTTACACTGAGTGTCCAGAAGTAACATTGTAAAGATGTTATGTTCACTTTTTAAGGTTTATATCATGTGGCAGGAGAAAAAAATGGAAAATCTCCAAATGAGCTTAACTCACTCCAATGCGCAAGTAAACATAGAAAAACAGAAACAAGTCCAAACAATGAAATAATTGCAACATTTTACACTGAGTGTCCAGAAGTAACATTGTAAAGATGTTATGTTCACTTTTTAAGGTTTATATCATGTGGCAGGAGAAAAAAATTGAAAATCTCCAAATGAGCTTAACTCACTCCAATGCGCAAGTAAACATAGAAAAACAGAAACAAGTCCAAACAATGAAATAATTGCAACATTTTACACTGAGTGTCCAGAAGTAACATTGTTAAGATGTTATGTTCACTTTTTAAGGTTTATATCATGTGACAGGAGAAAAAAATGGAAAATCTCCAAATGAGCTTAACTCACTCTAATGAACACATAAACATGGAAAAACAGAAAACAAGTCCAAACAATGAAATAATTGCAACATTTTATACTGAGTGTCCAGAAGTAACATTGTTAAGATGTTATGTTCACTTTTAAAGGTTTATATCATGTGGCAGGAGAAAAAAATGGAAAATCTCCAAATGAGCTTAACTCACTTTAATGTACACATAAAAAGGAAAAACAGAAAACAAGTCCAAACAATGAAATAATTGCAACATTTTACACTGAGTGTCCAGAAGTAACATTATAAAGATGTTATGTTCACTTTTTAAGGTTTATATGATGTGGCAGGAGAAAAAAATGGAAAATCTCCAAATGAGCTTAACTCACTTTAATGTACACATAAACATAGAAAAACAGAAAACAAGTCCAAACAATGAAATAATTGCAACATTTTACGCTGAGTGTCCAGAATTAACATTGTAAAGATGTTATGTTCATTTTTTAAGGCTTATATCATGTGGCATGAGAAAAAAATGGAAAATCTCCAAATGAGCTTAACTCACTCTTATGTACACATAAACATAGAAAAAGAGAAAACAAGTCCAAACAATGAAATAATTGCAACATTTTACACTGAGTGTCCAGAGGTAACATTGTTAAGATGTTATGTTCACTTTTAAAGGTTTATATCATGTGGCAGGAGAAAAAAATGGAAAATCTCCAAATGAGCTTAACTCACTCTAATGCGCAAGTAAACATAGAAAAACAGAAAACAAGTCCAAACAATGAAATAATTGCAACATTTTACACTGAGTGTCGAGAAGTAACATTGTAAATATGTTATCTTCACTTTTTAAGGTTTATATCATGTGGCAGGAGAAAAAAATGGAAAATCTCCAAATGAGCTTAACTCACTCTAATGTACACATGAACATAGAAAAACAGAAAACAAGTCCAAACAATGAAATAATTACAACATTTTACACTGAGTGTCCAGAAGTAACATTGTAAAGATGTTATGTTCGCTTTTTAAGGTTTATATCATGTGGCAGGAGAAAAAAATGGAAAATCTCCAAATGAGCTTAACTCACTCCAATGCGCAAGTAAACATAGAAAAACAAAAAACAAGTCCAAACAATGAAATAATTGCAACATTTTACACTGAGTGTCCAGAAGTAACATTGTTAAGATGTTATGTTCACTTTTTAAGGTTTATATCATGTGACAGGAGAAAAAAATGGAAAATCTCCAAATGAGCTTAACTCACTCTAATGAACACATAAACATAGAAAAACAGAAAACAAGTCCAAACAATGAAATAATTGCAACATTTTACACTGAGTGTCCAGAAGTAACATTATAAAGATGTTATGTTCACTTTTTAAGGTTTATATGATGTGGCAGGAGAAAAAAATGGAAAATCTCCAAATGAGCTTAACTCACTTTAATGTACACATAAACATAGAAAAACAGAAAACAAGTCCAAACAATGAAATAATTGCAACATTTTACACTGAGTGTCCAGAATTAACATTGTAAAGATGTTATGTTCATTTTTTAAGGCTTATATCATGTGGCATGAGAAAAAAATGGAAAATCTCCAAATGAGCTTAACTCACTCTTATGTACACATAAACATAGAAAAAGAGAAAACAAGTCCAAACAATGAAATAATTGCAACATTTTACACTGAGTGTCCAGAGGTAACATTGTAAAGATGTTATGTTCACTTTTAAAGGTTTATATCATGTGGCAGGAGAAAAAAATGGAAAATCTCCAAATGAGCTTAACTCACTCTAATGTACACATGAACATAGAAAAACAGAAAACAAGTCCAAACAATGAAATAATTACAACATTTTACACTGAGTGTCCAGAAGTAACATTGTAAAGATGTTATGTTCCCTTTTTAAGGTTTATATCATGTGGCAGGAGAAAAAAATTGAAAATCTCCAAATGAGCTTAACTCACTTTAATGTACACATAAACATGGGAAAACAGAAAACAAGTCCAAACAATGAAATAATTGCAAAATTTTACACTGAGTGTCCAGAAGTAACATTGTAAAGATGTTATGTTCACTTTTTAAGGTTTATATGATGTGGCAGGAGAAAAAAATGGAAAATCTCCAAATGAGCTTAACTCACTTTAATGTACACATAAAAATGGATAAACAGAAAACAAGGCCAAACAATGAAATAATTGCAACATTTTACACTGAGTGTCCAGAAGTAACATTGTCAAGATGTTATGTTCACTTTTTAAGGTTTATATCATGTGGCAGGAGAAAAAAATGGAAAATCTCCAAATGAGCTTAACTCACTTTAAGTACACAGAAACATGGAAAAACAGAAAACAAGTCCAAACAATGAACTAATTGCAACATTTTACACTGACTGTCCAGAAGTAACATTGTAAAGATGTTATGTTCATTTTTTAATGTTTATATCATGTGGCAGGAGGAAAAAATGGAAAATCTCCAAATGAGCTTAACTCACTTTAATGTACACATAAACATGGAAAAACAGAAAACAAGTCCAAACAATGAAATAATTGCAACATTTTACACTGAGTGTCCAGAAGTAACATTGTTAAGATGTTATGTTCACTTTTTAAGGTTTATATCATGTGGCAGGAGAAAAAAATGGAAAATCTCCAAATGAGCCTAACTCACTCTAATGTACACATAAACATAGAAAAACAGAAAACAAGTCCAAACAATGAAATAATTACAACATTTTACACTGAGTGTCCAGAAGTAACATTGTAAAGATGTTATGTTCACTTTTTAAGGTTTATATCATGTGGCAGGAGAAAAAAATGGAAAATCTCCAAATGAGCTTAACTCACTCCAATGCGCAAGTAAACATAGAAAAACAAAAAACAAGTCCAAACAATGAAATAATTGCAACATTTTACACTGAGTGTCCAGAAGTAACATTGTTAAGATGTTATGTTCACTTTTTAAGGTTTATATCATGTGACAGGAGAAAAAAATGGAAAATCTCCAAATGAGCTTAACTCACTTTAATGTACACATAAACATAGAAAAACAGAAAACAAGTCCAAACAATGAAATAATTGCAACATTTTACACTGAGTGTCCAGAATTAACATTGTAAAGATGTTATGTTCATTTTTTAAGGCTTATATCATGTGGCATGAGAAAAAAATGGAAAATCTCCAAATGAGCTTAACTCACTCTTATGTACACATAAACATAGAAAAAGAGAAAACAAGTCCAAACAATGAAATAATTGCAACATTTTACACTGAGTGTCCAGAGGTAACATTGTAAAGATGTTATGTTCACTTTTAAAGGTTTATATCATGTGGCAGGAGAAAAAAATGGAAAATCTCCAAATGAGCCTAACTCACTCTAATGTACACATAAACATAGAAAAACAGAAAACAAGTCCAAACAATGAAATAATTACAACATTTTACACTGAGTGTCCAGAAGTAACATTGTAAAGATGTTATGTTCACTTTTTAAGGTTTATATCATGTGGCAGGAGAAAAAAATGGAAAATCTCCAAATGAGCTTGACTCACTCCAATGCGCAAGTAAACATAGAAAAACAAAAAACAAGTCCAAACAATGAAATAATTGCAACATTTTACACTGAGTGTCCAGAAGTAACATTGTTAAGATGTTATGTTCACTTTTAAAGGTTTATATCATGTGGCAGGAGAAAAAAATGGAAAATCTCCAAATGAGCTTAACTCACTTTAATGTACACATAAAAAGGAAAAACAGAAAACAAGTCCAAACAATGAAATAATTGCAACATTTTACACTGAGTGTCCAGAAGTAACATTATAAAGATGTTATGTTCACTTTTTAAGGTTTATATGATGTGGCAGGAGAAAAAAATGGAAAATCTCCAAATGAGCTTCACTCACTTTAATGTACACATAAACATAGAAAAACAGAAAACAAGTCCAAACAATGAAATAATTGCAACATTTTACACTGAGTGTCCAGAATTAACATTGTAAAGATGTTATGTTCATTTTTTAAGGCTTATATCATGTGGCATGAGAAAAAAATGGAAAATCTCCAAATGAGCTTAACTCACTCTTATGTACACATAAACATTGAAAAAGAGAAAACAAGTCCAAACAATGAAATAATTGCAACATTTTACACTGAGTGTCCAGAAGTAACATTGTAAATATGTTATCTTCACTTTTTAAGGTTTATATGATGTGGCAGGAGAAAAAAATTGAAAATCTCCAAATGAGCTTAACTCACTCTAATGTACACATGAACATAGAAAAACAGAAAACAAGTCCAAACAATGAAATAATTACAACATTTTACACTGAGTGTCCAGAAGTAACATTGTAAAGATGTTATGTTCGCTTTTTAAGGTTTATATCATGTGGCAGGAGAAAAAAATGGAAAATCTCCAAATGAGCTTAACTCACTCCAATGCGCAAGTAAACATAGAAAAACAAAAAACAAGTCCAAACAATGAAATAATTGCAACATTTTACACTGAGTGTCCAGAAGTAACATTGTTAAGATGTTATGTTCACTTTTTAAGGTTTATATCATGTGACAGGAGAAAAAAATGGAAAATCTCCAAATGAGCTTAACTCACTCTAATGAACACATAAACATAGAAAAACAGAAAACAAGTCCAAACAATGAAATAATTGCAACATTTTACACTGAGTGTCCAGAAGTAACATTGTAAAGATGTTAATTTCACTTTTTAAGGTTTATATCATGTGGCAGGAGAAAAAAATGGAAAATCTCCAAATGAGCTTAACTCACTTTAATGTACACATAAAAAGGAAAAACAGAAAACAAGTACAAACAATGAAATAATTGCAACATTTTACACTGAGTGTCCAGAAGTAACATTTTAAAGATGTTATGTTCACTTTTAAAGGTTTATATCATTTGACAGGAGAAAAAAATGGAAAATCTCCAAATGAGCTTAACTCACTCCAATGCGCAAGTAAACATAGAAAAACAGAAAACAAGTCCAAACAATGAAATAATTGCAAAATGTTACACTGAGTGTCCAGAAGTAACATTGTAAAGATGTTATGTTCACTTTTTAAGGTTTATATCATGTGGCAGGAGAAAAAAATGGAAAATCTCCAAATGAGCTTAACTCACTCCAATGCGCAAGTAAACATAGAAAAACAGAAACAAGTCCAAACAATGAAATAATTGCAACATTTTACACTGAGTGTCCAGAAGTAACATTGTAAAGATGTTATGTTCGCTTTTTAAGGTTTATATCATGTGGCAGGAGAAAAAAATTGAAAATCTCCAAATGAGCTTAACTCACTTTAATGTACACATAAACATGGGAAAACAGAAAACAAGTCCAAACAATGAAATAATTGCAAAATTTTACACTGAGTGTCCAGAAGTAACATTGTAAAGATGTTATGTTCACTTTTTAAGGTTTATATGATGTGGCAGGAGAAAAAAATGGAAAATCTCCAAATGAGCTTAACTCACTTTAATGTACACATAAAAATGGAAAAACTGAAAACAAGTCCAAACAATGAAATAATTGCAACATTTTACACTGAGTGTCCAGAAGTAACATTGTAAAGATGTTATGTTCACTTTTTAAGGTTTATATCATGTGGCAGGAGAAAAAAATGGAAAATCTCCAAATGAGCTTAACTCACTTTAATGTACACATAAAAAGGAAAAACAGAAAACAAGTACAAACAATGA
Organism: Microchirus variegatus; assembly: GCF_963457635.1. Taxonomy (NCBI): domain Eukaryota; kingdom Metazoa; phylum Chordata; class Actinopteri; order Pleuronectiformes; family Soleidae; genus Microchirus; species Microchirus variegatus. The sequence goes on along the minus strand of NC_139813.1, from coordinate 225,008 downwards.
AATAATTGCAACATTTTACACTGAGTGTCCAGAAGTAACATTGTAAAGATGTTATGTTCACTTTTTAAGGTTTATATCATGTGGCAGGAGAAAAAAATGGAAAATCTCCAAATGAGCTTAACTCACTTTTATGTACACATAAACATAGAAAAACATAAAACAAGTCCAAACAATGAAATAATTGCAACATTTTACACTGAGTGTCCAGAAGTAACATTGTAAATATGTTATCTTCACTTTTTAAGGTTTATATCATGTGGCAGGAGAAAAAAATGGAAAATCTCCAAATGAGCTTCACTCACTCTAATGTACACATGAACATAGAAAAACAGAAAACAAGTCCAAACAATGAAATAATTGCAACATTTTACACTGAGTGTCCAGAAGTAACATTGTAAAGATGTTATGTTCACTTTTTAAGGTTTATATCATGTGGCAGGAGAAAAAAATGGAAAATCTCCAAATGAGCTTAACTCACTCCAATGCGCAAGTAAACATAGAAAAACAAAAAACAAGTCCAAACAATGAAATAATTGCAACATTTTACACTGAGTGGCCAGAAGTAACATTGTTAAGATGTTATGTTCACTTTTTAAGGTTTATATCATGTGGCAGGAGAAAAAAATGGAAAATCTCCAAATGAGATTCACTCTAATGAACACATAAACATAGAAAAACAGTAACAGTAAACAAGTCCAAACAATGAAATAATTGCTGAATTTTACACTGAGTGTCCAGAAGTAACATTGTAAAGATGTTATGTTCACTTTTTAAGGTTTATATCATGTGGCAGGAGAAAAAAAATTAAAATCTCCAAATGAGCTTAACTCACTCCAATGCGCAAGTAAACATAGAAAAACAGAAAACAAGTCCAAACAATGAAATAATTGCAACATTTTATACTGAGTGTCCAGAAGTAACATTTTAAAGATGTTATGTTCACTTTCAAAGGTTTATATCATTTGACAGGAGAAAAAAATGGAAAATCTCCAAATGAGCTTAACTCACTCCAATGCGCAAGTAAACATAGAAAAACAGAAAACAAGTCCAAACAATGAAATAATTGCAAAATGTTACACTGAGTGTCCAGAAGTAACATTGTAAAGATGTTATGTTCACTTTTTAAGGTTTATATCATGTGGCAGGAGAAAAAAATGGAAAATCTCCAAATGAGCTTAACTCACTCCAATGCGCAAGTAAACATAGAAAAACAGAAACAAGTCCAAACAATGAAATAATTGCAACATTTACACTGAGTGTCCAGAAGTAACATTGTAAAGATGTTATGTTCACTTTTTAAGGTTTATATCATGTGGCAGGAGAAAAAAATTGAAAATCTCCAAATGAGCTTAACTCACTCCAATGCGCAAGTAAACATAGAAAAACAGAAAACAAGTCCAAACAATGAAATAATTGCAATATTTTACACAGAGTGTCCAGAAGTAACATTGTGAAGATGTTATGTTCATTTTTTAATGTTTATATCATGTGGCAGGAGGAAAAAATGGAAAATCTCCAAATGAGCTTAACTCACTTTAATGTACACATAAACATGGAAAAACAGAAAACAAGTCCAAACAATGAAATAATTGCAACATTTTACACTGAGTGTCCAGAATTAACATTGTTAAGATGTTATGTTCACTTTTTAAGGTTTATATCATGTGGCAGGAGAAAAAAATGGAAAATCTCCAAATGAGCCTAACTCACTCTAATGTACACATAAACATAGAAAAACAGAAAACAAGTCCAAACAATGAAATAATTACAACATTTTACACTGAGTGTCCAGAAGTAACATTGTAAAGATGTTATGTTCACTTTTTAAGGTTTATATCATGTGGCAGGAGAAAAAAATGGAAAATCTCCAAATGAGCTTAACTCACTCCAATGCACAAGTAAACATAGAAAAACAAAAAACAAGTTCAAACAATGAAATAATTGCAACATTTTACACTGAGTGTCCAGAAGTAACATTGTTAAGATGTTATGTTCACTTTTTAAGGTTTATATCATGTGGCAGGAGAAAAAAATGGAAAATCTCCAAATGAGCTTAACTCACTCTAATGAACACATAAACATAGAAAAACAGAAAACAAGTCCAAACAATGAAATAATTGCAACATTTTACACTGAGTGTCCAGAAGTAACATTGTAAAGATGTTAATTTCACTTTTTAAGGTTTATATCATGTGGCAGGAGAAAAAAATGGAAAATCTCCAAATGAGCTTAACTCACTTTAATGTACACATAAAAAGGAAAAACAGAAAACAAGTACAAACAATGAAATAATTGCAACATTTTACACTGAGTGTCCAGAAGTAACATTGTAAAGATGTTATGTTCACATTTTAAGGTTTATATCATGTGGCAGGAGAAAAAAATGGAAAATCTCCAAATGAGCTTAACTCACTCTAATGTACACATGAACATAGAAAAACAGAAAACAAGTCCAAACAATGAAATAATTACAACATTTTACACTGAGTGTCCAGAAGTAACATTGTAAAGATGTTATGTTTCCTTTTTAAGGTTTATATCATGTGGCAGGAGAAAAAAATTGAAAATCTCCAAATGAGCTTAACTCACTTTAATGTACACATAAACATGGGAAAACAGAAAACAAGTCCAAACAATGAAATACTTGCAAAATTTTACACTGAGTGTCCAGAAGTAACATTGTAAAGATGTTATGTTCACTTTTTAAGGTTTATATGATGTGGCAGGAGAAAAAAATGGAAAATCTCCAAATGAGCTTAACTCACTTTAATGTACACATAAAAATGGATAAACAGAAAACAAGTCCAAACAATGAAATAATTGCAACATTTTACACTGAGTGTCCAGAAGTAACATTGTTAAGATGTTATGTTCACTTTTTAAGGTTTATATCATGTGACAGGAGAAAAAAATGGAAAATCTCCAAATGAGCTTAACTCACTCTAATGAACACATAAACATGGAAAAACAGAAAACAAGTCCAAACAATGAAATAATTGCAACATTTTATACTGAGTGTCCAGAAGTAACATTGTTAAGATGTTATGTTCACTTTTAAAGGTTTATATCATGTGGCAGGAGAAAAAAATGGAAAATCTCCAAATGAGCTTAACTCACTTTAATGTACACATAAAAAGGAAAAACAGAAAAAAAGCCCAAACAATGAAATAATTGCAACATTTTACACTGAGTGTCCAGAAGTAACATTATAAAGATGTTATGTTCACTTTTTAAGGTTTATATGATGTGGCAGGAGAAAAAAATGGAAAATCTCCAAATGAGCTTAACTCACTTTAATGTACACATAAACATAGAAAAACAGAAAACAAGTCCAAACAATGAAATAATTGCAACATTTTACACTGAGTGTCCAGAAGTAACATTATAAAGATGTTATGTTCACTTTTTAAGGTTTATATGATGTGGCAGGAGAAAAAAATGGAAAATCTCCAAATGAGCTTAACTCACTTTAATGTACACATAAACATAGAAAAACAGAAAACAAGTCCAAACAATGAAATAATTGCAACATTTTACACTGAGTGTCCAGAATTAACATTGTAAAGATGTTATGTTCATTTTTTAAGGCTTATATCATGTGGCAGGAGAAAAAAATGGAAAATCTCCAAATGAGCTTAACTCACTCTTATGTACACATAAACATAGAAAAAGAGAAAACAAGTCCAAACAATGAAATAATTGCAACATTTTACACTGAGTGTCCAGAGGTAACATTGTAAAGATGTTATGTTCACTTTTAAAGGTTTATATCATGTGGCAGGAGAAAAAAATTGAAAATCTCCAAATGAGCTTAACTCACTCTAATGTACACATGAACATAGAAAAACAGAAAACAAGTCCAAACAATGAAATAATTGCAACATTTTACACTGAGTGTCCAGAAGTAACATTGTTAAGATGTTATGTTCACTTTTAAAGGTTTATATCATGTGGCAGGAGAAAAAAATGGAAAATCTCCAAATGAGCTTAACTCACTCTAATGCGCAAGGAAACATAGAAAAACAGAAAACAAGTCCAAACAATGAAATAATTGCAACATTTTACACTGAGTGTCCAGAAGTAACATTGTAAATATGTTATCTTCACTTTTTAAGGTTTATATCATGTGGCAGGAGAAAAAAATGGAAAATCTCCAAATGAGCTTAACTCACTCTAATGTACACATGAACATAGAAAAACAGAAAACAAGTCCAAACAATGAAATAATTACAACATTTTACACTGAGTGTCCAGAAGTAACATTGTAAAGATGTTATGTTCGCTTTTAAGGTTTATATCATGTGGCAGGAGAAAAAAATGGAAAATCTCCAAATGAGCTTAACTCACTCCAATGCGCAAGTAAACATAGAAAAACAAAAAACAAGTCCAAACAATGAAATAATTGCAACATTTTACACTGAGTGTCCAGAAGTAACATTGTTAAGATGTTATGTTCACTTTTTAAGGTTTATATCATGTGACAGGAGAAAAAAATGGAAAATCTCCAAATGAGCTTAACTCACTCTAATGTACACATGAACATAGAAAAACAGAAAACAAGTCCAAACAATGAAATAATTACAACATTTTACACTGAGTGTCCAGAAGTAACATTGTAAAGATGTTATGTTCGCTTTTTAAGGTTTATATCATGTGGCAGGAGAAAAAAATGGAAAATCTCCAAATGAGCTTAACTCACTCTAATGCGCAAGTAAACATAGAAAAACAGAAAACAAGTCCAAACAATGAAATAATTGCAACATTTTACACTGAGTGTCCAGAAGTAACATTGTAAATATGTTATGTTCACTTTTAAAGGTTTATATCATGTGGCAGGAGAAAAAAATGGAAAATCTCCAAATGAGCTTAACTCACTCTAATGAACACATAAACATGGAAAAACAGAAAACAAGTCCAAACAATGAAATAATTGCAACATTTTACACTGAGTGTCCAGAAGTAACATTGTTAAGATGTTATGTTCACTTTTTAAGGTTTATATCATGTGACAGGAGAAAAAAATGGAAAATCTCCAAATGAGCTTAACTCACTCTAATGAACACATAAACATGGAAAAACAGAAAACAAGTCCAAACAATGAAATAATTGCAACATTTTATACTGAGTGTCCAGAAGTAACATTGTTAAGATGTTATGTTCACTTTTAAAGGTTTATATCATGTGGCAGGAGAAAAAAATGGAAAATCTCCAAATGAGCTTAACTCACTTTAATGTACACATAAAAAGGAAAAACAGAAAACAAGTCCAAACAATGAAATAATTGCAACATTTTACACTGAGTGTCCAGAAGTAACATTGTTAAGATGTTATGTTCACTTTTTAAGGTTTATATCATGTGACAGGAGAAAAAAATGGAAAATCTCCAAATGAGCTTAACTCACTCTAATGAACACATAAACATAGAAAAACAGAAAACAAGTCCAAACAATGAAATAATTGCAACATTTTACACTGAGTGTCCAGAAGTAACATTGTAAAGATGTTAATTTCACTTTTTAAGGTTTATATCATGTGGCAGGAGAAAAAAATGGAAAATCTCCAAATGAGCTTAACTCACTTTAATGTACACATAAAAAGGAAAAACAGAAAACAAGTACAAACAATGAAATAATTGCAACATTTTACACTGAGTGTCCAGAAGTAACATTGTAAAGATGTTATGTTCACATTTTAAGGTTTATATCATGTGGCAGGAGAAAAAAATTGAAAATCTCCAAATGAGCTTAACTCACTTTAATGTACACATAAACATGGGAAAACAGAAAACAAGTCCAAACAATGAAATAATTGCAAAATTTTACACTGAGTGTCCAGAAGTAACATTGTAAAGATGTTATGTTCACTTTTTAAGGTTTATATGATGTGGCAGGAGAAAAAAATGGAAAATCTCCAAATGAGCTTAACTCACTTTAATGTACACATAAAAATGGATAAACAGAAAACAAGTCCAAACAATGAAATAATTGCAACATTTTACACTGAGTGTCCAGAAGTAACATTGTTAAGATGTTATGTTCACTTTTTAAGGTTTATATCATGTGACAGGAGAAAAAAATGGAAAATCTCCAAATGAGCTTAACTCACTCTAATGAACACATAAACATGGAAAAACAGAAAACAAGTCCAAACAATGAAATAATTGCAACATTTTATACTGAGTGTCCAGAAGTAACATTGTTAAGATGTTATGTTCACTTTTAAAGGTTTATATCATGTGGCAGGAGAAAAAAATGGAAAATCTCCAAATGAGCTTAACTCACTTTAATGTACACATAAAAAGGAAAAACAGAAAAAAAGTCCAAACAATGAAATAATTGCAACATTTTACACTGAGTGTCCAGAAGTAACATTATAAAGATGTTATGTTCACTTTTTAAGGTTTATATGATGTGGCAGGAGAAAAAAATGGAAAATCTCCAAATGAGCTTAACTCACTTTAATGTACACATAAACATAGAAAAACAGAAAACAAGTCCAAACAATGAAATAATTGCAACATTTTACACTGAGTGTCCAGAATTAACATTGTAAAGATGTTATGTTCATTTTTTAAGGCTTATATCATGTGGCATGAGAAAAAAATGGAAAATCTCCAAATGAGCTTAACTCACTCTTATGTACACATAAACATAGAAAAAGAGAAAACAAGTCCAAACAATGAAATAATTGCAACATTTTACACTGAGTGTCCAGAAGTAACATTGTAAAGATGTTATGTTCACTTTTAAAGGTTTATATCATGTGGCAGGAGAAAAAAATGGAAAATCTCCAAATGAGCTTAACTCACTCTAATGTACACATGAACATAGAAAAACAGAAAACAAGTCCAAACAATGAAATAATTGCAACATTTTATACTGAGTGTCCAGAAGTAACATTGTTAAGATGTTATGTTCACTTTTAAAGGTTTATATCATGTGGCAGGAGAAAAAAATGGAAAATCTCCAAATGAGCTTAACTCACTCTAATGCGCAAGTAAACATAGAAAAACAGAAAACAAGTCCAAACAATGAAATAATTGCAACATTTTACACTGAGTGTCCAGAAGTAACATTGTAAATATGTTATCTTCACTTTTTAAGGTTTATATCATGTGGCAGGAGAAAAAAATGGAAAATCTCCAAATGAGCTTAACTCACTCTAATGTACACATGAACATAGAAAAACAGAAAACAAGTCCAAACAATGAAATAATTACAACATTTTACACTGAGTGTCCAGAAGTAACATTGTAAAGATGTTATGTTCGCTTTTTAAGGTTTATATCATGTGGCAGGAGAAAAAAATGGAAAATCTCCAAATGAGCTTAACTCACTCCAATGCGCAAGTAAACATAGAAAAACAAAAAACAAGTCCAAACAATGAAATAATTGCAACATTTTACACTGAGTGTCCAGAAGTAACATTGTTAAGATGTTATGTTCACTTTTTAAGGTTTATATCATGTGACAGGAGAAAAAAATGGAAAATCTCCAAATGAGCTTAACTCACTCTAATGTACACATAAACATAGAAAAACAGAAAACAAGTCCAAACAATGAAATAATTGCAACATTTTATACTGAGTGTCCAGAAGTAACATTGTTAAGATGTTATGTTCACTTTTTAAGGCTTATATCATGTGGCATGAGAAAAAAATGGAAAATCTCCAAATGAGCTTAACTCACTTTAATGTACACATGAACATAGAAAAACAGAAAACAAGTCCAAACAATGAAATAATTGCAACATTTTACACTGAGTGTCCAGAAGTAACATTATAAAGATGTTATGTTCACTTTTTAAGGTTTATATGATGTGGCAGGAGAAAAAAATGGAAAATCTCCAAATGAGCTTAACTCACTCTAATGCGCAAGTAAACATAGAAAAACAGAAAACAAGTCCAAACAATGAAATAATTGCAACATTTTACACTGGGTGTCCAGAAGTAACATTGTAAATATGTTATCTTCACTTTTTAAGGTTTATATCATGTGGCAGGAGAAAAAAATGGAAAATCTCCAAATGAGCTTAACTCACTCCAATGCGCAAGTAAACATAGAAAAACAAAAAACAAGTCCAAACAATGAAATAATTGCAACATTTTACACTGAGTGTCCAGAAGTAACATTGTTAAGATGTTATGTTCACTTTTTAAGGTTTATATCATGTGACAGGAGAAAAAAATTGAAAATCTCCAAATGAGCTTAACTCACTCTAATGAACACATAAACATAGAAAAACAGAAAACAAGTCCAAACAATGAAATAATTGCAACATTTTACACTGAGTGTCCAGAAGTAACATTGTTAAGATGTTATGTTCACTTTTTAAGGTTTATATCATGTGACAGGAGAAAAAAATGGAAAATCTCCAAATGAGCTTAACTCACTCTAATGTACACATAAACATAGAAAAACAGAAAACAAGTCCAAACAATGAAATAATTGCAACATTTTATACTGAGTGTCCAGAAGTAACATTGTTAAGATGTTATGTTCACTTTTAAAGGTTTATATCATGTGGCAGGAGAGAAAAAAATGGAAAATCTCCAAATGAGCTTAACTCACTTTAATGTACACATAAAAAGGAAAAACAGAAAAAAAGTCCAAACAATGAAATAATTGCAACATTTTACACTGAGTGTCCAGAAGTAACATTATAAAGATGTTATGTTCACTTTTTAAGGTTTATATGATGTGGCAGGAGAAAAAAATGGAAAATCTCCAAATGAGCTTAACTCACTTTAATGTACACATAAACATAGAAAAACAGAAAACAAGTCCAAACAATGAAATAATTGCAACATTTTACACTGAGTGTCCAGAATTAACATTGTAAAGATGTTATGTTCATTTTTTAAGGCTTATATCATGTGGCATGAGAAAAAAAATGGAAAATCTCCAAATGAGCTTAACTCACTCTTATGTACACATAAACATAGAAAAAGAGAAAACAAGTCCAAACAATGAAATAATTGCAACATTTTACACTGAGTGTCCAGAAGTAACATTGTAAAGATGTTATGTTCACTTTTAAAGGTTTATATCATGTGGCAGGAGAAAAAAATGGAAAATCTCCAAATGAGCTTAACTCACTCTAATGTACACATGAACATAGAAAAACAGAAAACAAGTCCAAACAATGAAATAATTGCAACATTTTACACTGAGTGTCCAGAAGTAACATTGTTAAGATGTTATGTTCACTTTTAAAGGTTTATATCATGTGGCAGGAGAAAAAAATGGAAAATCTCCAAATGAGCTTAACTCACTCTAATGCGCAAGTAAACATAGAAAAACAGAAAACAAGTCCAAACAATGAAATAATTGCAACATTTTACACTGAGTGTCCAGAAGTAACATTGTAAATATGTTATCTTCACTTTTTAAGGTTTATATCATGTGGCAGGAGAAAAAAATGGAAAATCTCCAAATGAGCTTAACTCACTCTAATGTACACATGAACATAGAAAAACAGAAAAAAAGTCCAAACAATGAAATAATTACAACATTTTACACTGAGTGTCCAGAAGTAACATTGTAAAGATGTTATGTTCGCTTTTTAAGGTTTATATCATGTGGCAGGAGAAAAAAATGGAAAATCTCCAAATTAGCTTAACTCACTCCAATGCGCAAGTAAACATAGAAAAACAAAAAACAAGTCCAAACAATGAAATAATTGCAACATTTTACACTTAGTGTCCAGAAGTAACATTGTGAAGATGTTATGTTCACTTTTTAAGGTTTATATCATGTGACAGGAGAAAAAAATGGAAAATCTCCAAATGAGCTTAACTCACTCTAATGAACACATAAACATAGAAAAACAGAAAACAAGTCCAAACAATGAAATAATTGCAACATTTTACACTGAGTGTCCAGAAGTAACATTGTTAAGATGTTATGTTCACTTTTTAAGGTTTATATCATGTGACAGGAGAAAAAAATGGAAAATCTCCAAATGAGCTTAACTCACTCTAATGAACACATAAACATGGAAAAACAGAAAACAAGTCCAAACAATGAAATAATTGCAACATTTTATACTGAGTGTCCAGAAGTAACATTGTTTAGATGTTATGTTCACTTTTAAAGGTTTATATCATGTGGCAGGAGAAAAAAATGGAAAATTTCCAAATGAGCTTAACTCACTTTAATGTACACATAAAAAGGAAAAACAGAAAACAAGTCCAAACAATGAAATAATTGCAACATTTTACACTGAGTGTCCAGAAGTAACATTATAAAGATGTTATGTTCACTTTTTAAGGTTTATATGATGTGGCAGGAGAAAAAAATGGAAAATCTCCAAATGAGCTTAACTCACTTTAATGTACACATAAACATAGAAAAACAGAAAACAAGTCCAAACAATGAAATAATTGCAACATTTTACACTGAGTGTCCAGAATTAACATTGTAAAGATGTTATGTTCATTTTTTTAAGGCTTATATCATGTGGCATGAGAAAAAAATGGAAAATCTCCAAATGAGCTTAACTCACTCTTATGTACACATAAACATAGAAAAAGAGAAAACAAGTCCAAACAATGAAATAATTACAACATTTTACACTGAGTGTCCAGAATTAACATTGTTAAGATGTTATGTTCACTTTTTAAGGTTTATATCATGTGACAGGAGAAAAAAATGGAAAATCTCCAAATGAGCTTAACTCACTCCAATGCGCAAGTAAACATAGAAAAACAAAAAACAAGTCCAAACAATGAAATAATTGCAACATTTTACACTGAGTGTCCAGAAGTAACATTATAAAGATGTTATGTTCACTTTTTAAGGTTTATATGATGTGGCAGGAGAAAAAAATGGAAAATCTCCAAATGAGCTTAACTCACTTTAATGTACACATAAACATAGAAAAACAGAAAACAAGTCCAAACAATGAAATAATTGCAACATTTTACACTGAGTGTCCAGAATTAACATTGTAAAGATGTTATGTTCATTTTTTGAGGCTTATATCATGTGGCATGAGAAAAAAATGGAAAATCTCCAAATGAGCTTAACTCACTCTTATGTACACATAAACATAGAAAAAGAGAAAACAAGTCCAAACAATGAAATAATTGCAACATTTTACACTGAGTGTCCAGAGGTAACATCGTAAAGATGTTATGTTCACTTTTAAAGGTTTATATCATGTGGCAGGAGAAAAAAATGGAAAATCTCCAAATGAGCTTAACTCACTCTAATGTACACATGAACATAGAAAAACAGAAAACAAGTCCAAACAATGAAATAATTGCAACATTTTACACTGAGTGTCCAGAAGTAACATTGTTAAGATGTTATGTTCACTTTTAAAGGTTTATATCATGTGGCAGGAGAAAAAAATGGAAAATCTCCAAATGAGCTTAACTCACTCCAATGCGCAAGTAAACATAGAAAAACAGAAAACAAGTCCAAACAATGAAATAATTGCAACATTTTACACTGAGTGTCCAGAAGTAACATTGTAAATATGTTATCTTCACTTTTTAAGGTTTATATCATGTGGCAGGAGAAAAAAATGGAAAATCTCCAAATGAGCTTAACTCACTCTTATGTACACATGAACATAGAAAAACAGAAAACAAGTCCAAACAATGAAATAATTACAACATGTTACACTGAGTGTCCAGAAGTAACATTGTAAAGATGTTATGTTCGCTTTTTAAGGTTTATATCATGTGGCAGGAGAAAAAAATGGAAAATCTCCAAATGAGCTTAACTCACTCCAATGCGCAAGTAAACATAGAAAAACAAAAAACAAGTCCAAACAATGAAATAATTGCAACATTTTACACTGAGTGTCCAGAAGTAACATTGTTAAGATGTTATGTTCACTTTTTAAGGTTTATATCATGTGACAGGAGAAAAAAATGGAAAATCTCCAAATGAGCTTAACTCACTCTAATGTACACATAAACATAGAAAAACAGAAAACAAGTCCAAACAATGAAATAATTGCAACATTTTATACTGAGTGTCCAGAAGTAACATTGTTAAGATGTTATGTTCACTTTTAAAGGTTTATATCATGTGGCAGGAGAAAAAAATGGAAAATCTCCAAATGAGCTTAACTCACTTTAATGTACACATAAACATAGAAAAACAGAAAACAAGTCCAAACAATGAAATAATTGCAACATTTTACACTGAGTGTCCAGAATTAACATTGTAAAGATGTTATGTTCATTTTTTGAGGCTTATATCATGTGGCATGAGAAAAAAATGGAAAATCTCCAAATGAGCTTAACTCACTCTTATGTACACATAAACATAGAAAAAGAGAAAACAAGTCCAAACAATGAAATAATTGCAACATTTTACACTGAGTGTCCAGAGGTAACATTGTAAAGATGTTATGTTCACTTTTAAAGGTTTATATCATGTGGCAGGAGAAAAAAATTGAAAATCTCCAAATGAGCTTAACTCACTCTAATGTACACATGAACATAGAAAAACAGAAAACAAGTCCAAACAATGAAATAATTGCAACATTTTACACTGAGTGTCCAGAAGTAACATTGTTAAGATGTTATGTTCACTTTTAAAGGTTTATATCATGTGGCAGGAGAAAAAAATGGAAAATCTCCAAATGAGCTTAACTCACTCCAATGCGCAAGTAAACATAGAAAAACAGAAAACAAGTCCAAACAATGAAATAATTGCAACATTTTACACTGAGTGTCCAGAAGTAACATTGTAAATATGTTATCTTCACTTTTTAAGGTTTATATCATGTGGCAGGAGAAAAAAATGGAAAATCTCCAAATGAGCTTAACTCACTCTTATGTACACATGAACATAGAAAAACAGAAAACAAGTCCAAACAATGAAATAATTACAACATGTTACACTGAGTGTCCAGAAGTAACATTGTAAAGATGTTATGTTCGCTTTTTAAGGTTTATATCATGTGGCAGGAGAAAAAAATGGAAAATCTCCAAATGAGCTTAACTCACTCCAATGCGCAAGTAAACATAGAAAAACAAAAAACAAGTCCAAACAATGAAATAATTGCAACATTTTACACTGAGTGTCCAGAAGTAACATTGTTAAGATGTTATGTTCACTTTTTAAGGTTTATATCATGTGACAGGAGAAAAAAATGGAAAATCTCCAAATGAGCTTAACTCACTCTAATGTACACATAAACATAGAAAAACAGAAAACAAGTCCAAACAATGAAATAATTGCAACATTTTATACTGAGTGTCCAGAAGTAACATTGTTAAGATGTTATGTTCACTTTTAAAGGTTTATATCATGTGGCAGGAGAAAAAAATGGAAAATCTCCAAATGAGCTTAACTCACTTTAATGTACACATAAAAAGGAAAAACAGAAAAAAAGTCCAAACAATGAAATAATTGCAACATTTTACACTGAGTGTCCAGAAGTAACATTGTAAAGATGTTAATTTCACTTTTTAAGGTTTATATCATGTGGCAGGAGAAAAAAATGGAAAATCTCCAAATGAGCTTAACTCACTTTAATGTACACATAAAAAGGAAAAACAGAAAACAAGTACAAACAATGAAATAATTGCAACATTTTACACTGAGTGTCCAGAAGTAACATTGTAAAGATGTTATCTTCACTTTTTAAGGTTTATATCATGTGGCAGGAGAAAAAAATGGAAAATCTCCAAATGAGCTTAACTCACTCCAATGCGCAAGTAAACATAGAAAAACAAAAAACAAGTCCAAACAATGAAATAATTGCAACATTTTACACTGAGTGTCCAGAAGTAACATTGTTAAGATGTTATGTTCACTTTTTAAGGTTTATATCATGTGACAGGAGAAAAAAATGGAAAATCTCCAAATGAGCTTAACTCACTCTAATGAACACATAAACATAGAAAAACAGAAAACAAGTCCAAACAATGAAATAATTGCAACATTTTACACTGAGTGTCCAGAAGTAACATTGTAAAGATGTTAATTTCACTTTTTAAGGTTTATATCATGTGGCAGGAGAAAAAAATGGAAAATCTCCAAATGAGCTTAACTCACTTTAATGTACACATAAAAAGGAAAAACAGAAAACAAGTACAAACAATGAAATAATTGCAACATTTTACACTGAGTGTCCAGAAGTAACATTGTAAAGATGTTATCTTCACTTTTTAAGGTTTATATCATGTGGCAGGAGAAAAAAATGGAAAATCTCCAAATGAGCTTAACTCACTTTAATGTACACATAAACATAGAAAAACAGAAAACAAGTCCAAACAATGAAATAATTGCAACATTTTACACTGAGTGTCCAGAATTAACATTGTAAAGATGTTATGTTCATTTTTTAAGGCTTATATCATGTGGCATGAGAAAAAAATGGAAAATCTCCAAATGAGCTTAACTCACTCTTATGTACACATAAACATAGAAAAAGAGAAAACAAGTCCAAACAATGAAATAATTGCAGCATTTTACACTGAGTGTCCAGAGGTAACATTGTAAAGATGTTATGTTCACTTTTAAAGGTTTATATCATGTGGCAGGAGAAAAAAATTGAAAATCTCCAAATGAGCTTAACTCACTCTAATGTACACATGAACATAGAAAAACAGAAAACAAGTCCAAACAATGAAATAATTACAACATTTTACACTGAGTGTCCAGAAGTAACATTGTTAAGATGTTATGTTCACTTTTTAAGGTTTATATCATGTGACAGGAGAAAAAAATGGAAAATCTCCAAATGAGCTTAACTCACTCTAATGTACACATAAACATAGAAAAACAGAAAACAAGTCCAAACAATGAAATAATTGCAATATTTTATACTGAGTGTCCAGAAGTAACATTGTTAAGATGTTATGTTCACTTTTAAAGGTTTATATCATGTGGCAGGAGAAAAAAATGGAAAATCTCCAAATGAGCTTAACTCACTTTAATGTACACATAAAAAGGAAAAACAGAAAAAAAGTCCAAACAATGAAATAATTGCAACATTTTACACTGAGTGTCCAGAAGTAACATTATAAAGATGTTATGTTCACTTTTTAAGGTTTATATGATGTGGCAGGAGAAAAAAATGGAAAATCTCCAAATGAGCTTAACTCACTCTAATGTACACATGAACATAGAAAAACAGAAAACAAGTCCAAACAATGAAATAATTACAACATTTTACACTGAGTGTCCAGAAGTAACATTGTAAAGATGTTATGTTCGCTTTTTAAGGTTTATATCATGTGGCAGGAGAAAAAAATGGAAAATCTCCAAATGAGCTTAACTCACTCCAATGCGCAAGTAAACATAGAAAAACAAAAAACAAGTCCAAACAATGAAATAATTGCAACATTTTACACTGAGTGTCCAGAAGTAACATTGTTAAGATGTTATGTTCACTTTTTAAGGTTTATATCATGTGACAGGAGAAAAAAATGGAAAATCTCCAAATGAGCTTAACTCACTCTAATGTACACATAAACATAGAAAAACAGAAAACAAGTCCAAACAATGAAATAATTGCAACATTTTATACTGAGTGTCCAGAAGTAACATTGTTAAGATGTTATGTTCACTTTTAAAGGTTTATATCATGTGGCAGGAGAAAAAAATGGAAAATCTCCAAATGAGCTTAACTCACTTTAATGTACACATAAAAAGGAAAAACAGAAAAAAAGTCCAAACAATGAAATAATTGCAACATTTTACACTGAGTGTCCAGAAGTAACATTATAAAGATGTTATGTTCACTTTTTAAGGTTTATATGATGTGGCAGGAGAAAAAAATGGAAAATCTCCAAATGAGCTTAACTCACTCTAATGTACACATGAACATAGAAAAACAGAAAACAAGTCCAAACAATGAAATAATTACAACATTTTACACTGAGTGTCCAGAAGTAACATTGTAAAGATGTTATGTTCGCTTTTTAAGGTTTATATCATGTGGCAGGAGAAAAAAATGGAAAATCTCCAAATGAGCTTAACTCACTCCAATGCGCAAGTAAACATAGAAAAACAAAAAACAAGTCCAAACAATGAAATAATTGCAACATTTTACACTGAGTGTCCAGAAGTAACATTGTTAAGATGTTATGTTCACTTTTTAAGGTTTATATCATGTGACAGGAGAAAAAAATGGAAAATCTCCAAATGAGCTTAACTCACTCTAATGTACACATAAACATAGAAAAACAGAAAACAAGTCCAAACAATGAAATAATTGCAACATTTTATACTGAGTGTCCAGAAGTAACATTGTTAAGATGTTATGTTCACTTTTAAAGGTTTATATCATGTGGCAGGAGAAAAAAATGGAAAATCTCCAAATGAGCTTAACTCACTTTAATGTACACATAAAAAGGAAAAACAGAAAAAAAGTCCAAACAATGAAATAATTGCAACATTTTACACTGAGTGTCCAGAAGTAACATTATAAAGATGTTATGTTCACTTTTTAAGGTTTATATGATGTGGCAGGAGAAAAAAATGGAAAATCTCCAAATGAGCTTAACTCACTTTAATGTACACATAAACATAGAAAAACAGAAAACAAGTCCAAACAATGAAATAATTGCAACATTTTACACTGAGTGTCCAGAATTAACATTGTAAAGATGTTATGTTCATTTTTTAAGGCTTATATCATGTGGCATGAGAAAAAAATGGAAAATCTCCAAATGAGCTTAACTCACTTTAATGTACACATGAACATAGAAAAACAGAAAACAAGTCCAAACAATGAAATAATTGCAACATTTTACACTGAGTGTCCAGAAGTAACATTATAAAGATGTTATGTTCACTTTTTAAGGTTTATATGATGTGGCAGGAGAAAAAAATGGAAAATCTCCAAATGAGCTTAACTCACTTTAATGTACACATAAACATAGAAAAACAGAAAACAAGTCCAAACAATGAAATAATTGCAACATTTTACACTGAGTGTCCAGAAGTAACATTGTTAAGATGTTATGTTCACTTTTAAAGGTTTATATCATGTGGCAGGAGAAAAAAATGGAAAATCTCCAAATGAGCTTAACTCACTCTAATGCTCAAGTAAACATAGAAAAACAGAAAACAAGTCCAAACAATGAAATAATTGCAACATTTTACACTGAGTGTCCAGAAGTAACATTGTAAATATGTTATCTTCACTTTTTAAGGTTTATATCATGTGGCAGGAGAAAAAAATGGAAAATCTCCAAATGAGCTTAACTCACTCTAATGTACACATGAACATAGAAAAACAGAAAACAAGTCCAAACAATGAAATAATTACAACATTTTACACTGAGTGTCCAGAAGTAACATTGTAAAGATGTTATGTTCGCTTTATAAGGTTTATATCATGTGGCAGGAGAAAAAAATGGAAAATCTCCAAATGAGCTTAACTCACTCCAATGCGCAAGTAAACATAGAAAAACAAAAAACAAGTCCAAACAATGAAATAATTGCAACATTTTACACTGAGTGTCCAGAAGTAACATTGTTAAGATGTTATGTTCACTTTTTAAGGTTTATATCATGTGACAGGAGAAAAAAATGGAAAATCTCCAAATGAGCTTAACTCACTCTAATGTACACATAAACATAGAAAAACAGAAAACAAGTCCAAACAATGAAATAATTGCAACATTTTATACTGAGTGTCCAGAAGTAACATTGTTAAGATGTCATGTTCACTTTTAAAGGTTTATATCATGTGGCAGGAGAAAAAAATGGAAAATCTCCAAATGAGCTTAACTCACTTTAATGTACACATAAACATAGAAAAACAGAAAACAAGTCCAAACAATGAAATAATTGCAACATTTTACACTGAGTGTCCAGAATTAACATTGTAAAGATGTTATGTTCATTTTTTGAGGCTTATATCATGTGGCATGAGAAAAAAATGGAAAATCTCCAAATGAGCTTAACTCACTCTTATGTACACATAAACATAGAAAAAGAGAAAACAAGTCCAAACAATGAAATAATTGCAACATTTTACACTGAGTGTCCAGAGGTAACATTGTAAAGATGTTATGTTCACTTTTAAAGGTTTATATCATGTGGCAGGAGAAAAAAATTGAAAATCTCCAAATGAGCTTAACTCACTCTAATGTACACATGAACATAGAAAAACAGAAAACAAGTCCAAACAATGAAATAATTGCAACATTTTACACTGAGTGTCCAGAAGTAACATTGTTAAGATGTTATGTTCACTTTTAAAGGTTTATATCATGTGGCAGGAGAAAAAAATGGAAAATCTCCAAATGAGCTTAACTCACTCCAATGCGCAAGTAAACATAGAAAAACAGAAAACAAGTCCAAACAATGAAATAATTGCAACATTTTACACTGAGTGTCCAGAAGTAACATTGTAAATATGTTATCTTCACTTTTTAAGGTTTATATCATGTGGCAGGAGAAAAAAATGGAAAATCTCCAAATGAGCTTAACTCACTCTTATGTACACATGAACATAGAAAAACAGAAAACAAGTCCAAACAATGAAATAATTACAACATGTTACACTGAGTGTCCAGAAGTAACATTGTAAAGATGTTATGTTCGCTTTTTAAGGTTTATATCATGTGGCAGGAGAAAAAAATGGAAAATCTCCAAATGAGCTTAACTCACTCCAATGCGCAAGTAAACATAGAAAAACAAAAAACAAGTCCAAACAATGAAATAATTGCAACATTTTACACTGAGTGTCCAGAAGTAACATTGTTAAGATGTTATGTTCACTTTTTAAGGTTTATATCATGTGACAGGAGAAAAAAATGGAAAATCTCCAAATGAGCTTAACTCACTCTAATGTACACATAAACATAGAAAAACAGAAAACAAGTCCAAACAATGAAATAATTGCAACATTTTATACTGAGTGTCCAGAAGCAACATTGTTAAGATGTTATGTTCACTTTTAAAGGTTTATATCATGTGGCAGGAGAAAAAAATGGAAAATCTCCAAATGAGCTTAACTCACTTTAATGTACACATAAAAAGGAAAAACAGAAAAAAAGTCCAAACAATGAAATAATTGCAACATTTTACACTGAGTGTCCAGAAGTAACATTGTTTAGATGTTAATTTCACTTTTTAAGGTTTATATCATGTGGCAGGAGAAAAAAATGGAAAATCTCCAAATGAGCTTAACTCACTTTAATGTACACATAAAAAGGAAAAACAGAAAACAAGTACAAACAATGAAATAATTGCAACATTTTACACTGAGTGTCCAGAAGTAACATTGTAAAGATGTTATCTTCACTTTTTAAGGTTTATATCATGTGGCAGGAGAAAAAAATGGAAAATCTCCAAATGAGCTTAACTCACTCCAATGCGCAAGTAAACATAGAAAAACAAAAAACAAGTCCAAACAATGAAATAATTGCAACATTTTACACTGAGTGTCCAGAAGTAACATTGTTAAGATGTTATGTTCACTTTTTAAGGTTTATATCATGTGACAGGAGAAAAAAATGGAAAATCTCCAAATGAGCTTAACTCACTCTAATGAACACATAAACATAGAAAAACAGAAAACAAGTCCAAACAATGAAATAATTGCAACATTTTACACTGAGTGTCCAGAAGTAACATTGTAAAGATGTTAATTTCACTTTTTAAGGTTTATATCATGTGGCAGGAGAAAAAAATGGAAAATCTCCAAATGAGCTTAACTCACTTTAATGTACACATAAAAAGGAAAAACAGAAAACAAGTACAAACAATGAAATAATTGCAACATTTTACACTGAGTGTCCAGAAGTAACATTGTAAAGATGTTATCTTCACTTTTTAAGGTTTATATCATGTGGCAGGAGAAAAAAATGGAAAATCTCCAAATGAGCTTAACTCACTTTAATATACACATAAACATAGAAAAACAGAAAACAAGTCCAAACAATGAAATAATTGCAACATTTTACACTGAGTGTCCAGAATTAACATTGTAAAGATGTTATGTTCATTTTTTAAGGCTTATATCATGTGGCATGAGAAAAAAATGGAAAATCTCCAAATGAGCTTAACTCACTCTTATGTACACATAAACATAGAAAAAGAGAAAACAAGTCCAAACAATGAAATAATTGCAACATTTTACACTGAGTGTCCAGAGGTAACATTGTAAAGATGTTATGTTCACTTTTAAAGGTTTATATCATGTGGCAGGAGAAAAAAATTGAAAATCTCCAAATGAGCTTAACTCACTCTAATGTACACATGAACATAGAAAAACAGAAAACAAGTCCAAACAATGAAATAATTACAACATTTTACACTGAGTGTCCAGAAGTAACATTGTAAAGATGTTATGTTCGCTTTTTAAGGTTTATATCATGTGGCAGGAGAAAAAAATGGAAAATCTCCAAATGAGCTTAACTCACTCCAATGCGCAAGTAAACATAGAAAAACAAAAAACAAGTCCAAACAATGAAATAATTGCAACATTTTACACTGAGTGTCCAGAAGTAACATTGTTAAGATGTTATGTTCACTTTTTAAGGTTTATATCATGTGACAGGAGAAAAAAATGGAAAATCTCCAAATGAGCTTAACTCACTCTAATGAACACATAAACATAGAAAAACAGAAAACAAGTCCAAACAATGAAATAATTGCAACATTTTACACTGAGTGTCCAGAAGTAACATTGTAAAGATGTTAATTTCACTTTTTAAGGTTTATATCATGTGGCAGGAGAAAAAAATGGAAAATCTCCAAATGAGCTTAACTCACTCCAATGCGCAAGTAAACATAGAAAAACAAAAAACAAGTCCAAACAATGAAATAATTGCAACATTTTACACTGAGTGTCCAGAAGTAACATTGTTAAGATGTTATGTTCACTTTTTAAGGTTTATATCATGTGACAGGAGAAAAAAATGGAAAATCTCCAAATGAGCTTAACTCACTCTAATGAACACATAAACATAGAAAAACAGAAAACAAGTCCAAACAATGAAATAATTGCAACATTTTACACTGAGTGTCCAGAAGTAACATTGTAAAGATGTTAATTTCACTTTTTAAGGTTTATATCATGTGGCAGGAGAAAAAAATGGAAAATCTCCAAATGAGCTTAACTCACTTTAATGTACACATAAAAAGGAAAAACAGAAAACAAGTACAAACAATGAAATAATTGCAACATTTTACACTGAGTGTCCAGAAGTAACATTGTAAAGATGTTATGTTCACATTTTAAGGTTTATATCATGTGGCAGGAGAAAAAAATGGAAAATCTCCAAATGAGCTTAACTCACTCCAATGCGCAAGTAAACATAGAAAAACAGAAACAAGTCCAAACAATGAAATAATTGCAAAATTTTACACTGAGTGTCCAGAAGTAACATTGTAAAGATGTTATGTTCACTTTTTAAGGTTTATATGATGTGGCAGGAGAAAAAAATGGAAAATCTCCAAATGAGCTTAACTCACTTTAATGTACACATAAAAATGGATAAACAGAAAACAAGTCCAAACAATGAAATAATTGCAACATTTTACACTGAGTGTCCAGAAGTAACATTGTTAAGATGTTATGTTCACTTTTTAAGGTTTATATCATGTGACAGGAGAAAAAAATGGAAAATCTCCAAATGAGCTTAACTCACTTTAATGTACACATAAAAAGGAAAAACAGAAAAAAAGTCCAAACAATGAAATAATTGCAACATTTTACACTGAGTGTCCAGAAGTAACATTATAAAGATGTTATGTTCACTTTTTAAGGTTTATATGATGTTGCAGGAGAAAAAAATGGAAAATCTCCAAATGAGCTTAACTCACTTTAATGTACACATAAACATAGAAAAACAGAAAACAAGTCCAAACAATGAAATAATTGCAACATTTTACACTGAGTGTCCAGAAGTAACATTGTTAAGATGTTATGTTCACTTTTTAAGGTTTATATCATGTGACAGGAGAAAAAAATGGAAAATCTCCAAATGAGCTTAACTCACTCTAATGAACACATAAACATGGAAAAACAGAAAACAAGTCCAAACAATGAAATAATTGCAACATTTTATACTGAGTGTCCAGAAGTAACATTGTTAAGATGTTATGTTCACTTTTAAAGGTTTATATCATGTGGCAGGAGAAAAAAATGGAAAATCTCCAAATGAGCTTAACTCACTTTAATGTACACATAAAAAGGAAAAACAGAAAAAAAGTCCAAACAATGAAATAATTGCAACATTTTACACTGAGTGTCCAGAAGTAACATTATAAAGATGTTATGTTCACTTTTTAAGGTTTATATGATGTTGCAGGAGAAAAAAATGGAAAATCTCCAAATGAGCTTAACTCACTTTAATGTACACATAAACATAGAAAAACAGAAAACAAGTCCAAACAATGAAATAATTGCAACATTTTACACTGAGTGTCCAGAATTAACATTGTAAAGATGTTATGTTCATTTTTTAAGGCTTATATCATGTGGCATGAGAAAAAAATGGAAAATCTCCAAATGAGCTTAACTCACTCTTATGTACACATAAACATAGAAAAAGAGAAAACAAGTCCAAACAATGAAATAATTGCAACATTTTACACTGAGTGTCCAGAAGTAACATTGTAAAGATGTTATGTTCACTTTTAAAGGTTTATATCATGTGGCAGGAGAAAAAAATGGAAAATCTCCAAATGAGCTTAACTCACTCTAATGTACACATGAACATAGAAAAACAGAAAACAAGTCCAAACAATGAAATAATTGCAACATTTTACACTGAGTGTCCAGAAGTAACATTGTTAAGATGTTATGTTCACTTTTAAAGGTTTATATCATGTGGCAGGAGAAAAAAATGGAAAATCTCCAAATGAGCTTAACTCACTCTAATGCGCAAGTAAACATAGAAAAACAGAAAACAAGTCCAAACAATGAAATAATTGCAACATTTTACACTGAGTGTCCAGAAGTAACATTGTAAATATGTTATCTTCACTTTTTAAGGTTTATATCATGTGGCAGGAGAAAAAAATGGAAAATCTCCAAATGAGCTTAACTCACTCCAATGCGCAAGTAAACAGAGAAAAACAAAAAACAAGTCCAAACAATGAAATAATTGCAACATTTTACACTGAGTGTCCAGAAGTAACATTGTTAAGATGTTATGTTCACTTTTTAAGGTTTATATCATGTGACAGGAGAAAAAAATGGAAAATCTCCAAATGAGCTTAACTCACTCTAATGTACACATAAACATAGAAAAACAGAAAACAAGTCCAAACAATGAAATAATTGCAACATTTTATACTGAGTGTCCAGAAGTAACATTGTTAAGATGTTATGTTCACTTTTAAAGGTTTATATCATGTGGCAGGAGAAAAAAATGGAAAATCTCCAAATGAGCTTAACTCACTTTAATGTACACATAAAAAGGAAAAACAGAAAAAAAGTCCAAACAATGAAATAATTGCAACATTTTACACTGAGTGTCCAGAAGTAACATTATAAAGATGTTATGTTCACTTTTTAAGGTTTATATGATGTGGCAGGAGAAAAAAATGGAAAATCTCCAAATGAGCTTAACTCACTTTAATGTACACATAAACATAGAAAAACAGAAAACAAGTCCAAACAATGAAATAATTGCAACATTTTACACTGAGTGTCCAGAATTAACATTGTAAAGATGTTATGTTCATTTTTTAAGGCTTATATCATGTGGCATGAGAAAAAAATGGAAAATCTCCAAATGAGCTTAACTCACTTTAATGTACACATGAACATAGAAAAACAGAAAACAAGTCCAAACAATGAAATAATTGCAACATTTTACACTGAGTGTCCAGAAGTAACATTATAAAGATGTTATGTTCACTTTTTAAGGTTTATATGATGTGGCAGGAGAAAAAAATGGAAAATCTCCAAATGAGCTTAACTCACTTTAATGTACACATAAACATAGAAAAACAGAAAACAAGTCCAAACAATGAAATAATTGCAACATTTTACACTGAGTGTCCAGAATTAACATTGTAAAGATGTTATGTTCATTTTTTAAGGCTTATATCATGTGGCATGAGAAAAAAATGGAAAATCTCCAAATGAGCTTAACTCACTCTAATGTACACATGAACATAGAAAAACAGAAAACAAGTCCAAACAATGAAATAATTGCAACATTTTACACTGAGTGTCCAGAAGTAACATTGTTAAGATGTTATGTTCACTTTTAAAGGTTTATATCATGTGGCAGGAGAAAAAAATTGAAAATCTCCAAATGAGCTTAACTCACTCTAATGTACACATGAACATAGAAAAACAGAAAACAAGTCCAAACAATGAAATAATTACAACATTTTACACTGAGTGTCCAGAAGTAACATTGTAAAGATGTTATGTTCGCTTTTTAAGGTTTATATCATGTGGCAGGAGAAAAAAATGGAAAATCTCCAAATGAGCTTAACTCACTCCAATGCGCAAGTAAACATAGAAAAACAAAAAACAAGTCCAAACAATGAAATAATTGCAACATTTTACACTGAGTGTCCAGAAGTAACATTGTTAAGATGTTATGTTCACTTTTTAAGGTTTATATCATGTGACAGGAGAAAAAAATGGAAAATCTCCAAATGAGCTTAACTCACTCTAATGAACACATAAACATAGAAAAACAGAAAACAAGTCCAAACAATGAAATAATTGCAACATTTTACACTGAGTGTCCAGAAGTAACATTGTAAAGATGTTAATTTCACTTTTTAAGGTTTATATCATGTGGCAGGAGAAAAAAATGGAAAATCTCCAAATGAGCTTAACTCACTCCAATGCGCAAGTAAACATAGAAAAACAAAAAACAAGTCCAAACAATGAAATAATTGCAACATTTTACACTGAGTGTCCAGAAGTAACATTGTTAAGATGTTATGTTCACTTTTTAAGGTTTATATCATGTGACAGGAGAAAAAAATGGAAAATCTCCAAATGAGCTTAACTCACTCTAATGAACACATAAACATAGAAAAACAGAAAACAAGTCCAAACAATGAAATAATTGCAACATTTTACACTGAGTGTCCAGAAGTAACATTGTAAAGATGTTAATTTCACTTTTTAAGGTTTATATCATGTGGCAGGAGAAAAAAATGGAAAATCTCCAAATGAGCTTAACTCACTTTAATGTACACATAAAAAGGAAAAACAGAAAACAAGTACAAACAATGAAATAATTGCAACATTTTACACTGAGTGTCCAGAAGTAACATTGTAAAGATGTTATGTTCACATTTTAAGGTTTATATCATGTGGCAGGAGAAAAAAATGGAAAATCTCCAAATGAGCTTAACTCACTCCAATGCGCAAGTAAACATAGAAAAACAGAAACAAGTCCAAACAATGAAATAATTGCAAAATTTTACACTGAGTGTCCAGAAGTAACATTGTAAAGATGTTATGTTCACTTTTTAAGGTTTATATGATGTGGCAGGAGAAAAAAATGGAAAATCTCCAAATGAGCTTAACTCACTTAAATGTACACATAAAAATGGATAAACAGAAAACAAGTCCAAACAATGAAATAATTGCAACATTTTACACTGAGTGTCCAGAAGTAACATTGTTAAGATGTTATGTTCACTTTTTAAGGTTTATATCATGTGACAGGAGAAAAAAATGGAAAATCTCCAAATGAGCTTAACTCACTTTAATGTACACATAAAAAGGAAAAACAGAAAAAAAGTCCAAACAATGAAATAATTGCAACATTTTACACTGAGTGTCCAGAAGTAACATTATAAAGATGTTATGTTCACTTTTTAAGGTTTATATGATGTTGCAGGAGAAAAAAATGGAAAATCTCCAAATGAGCTTAACTCACTTTAATGTACACATAAACATAGAAAAACAGAAAACAAGTCCAAACAATGAAATAATTGCAACATTTTACACTGAGTGTCCAGAAGTAACATTGTTAAGATGTTATGTTCACTTTTTAAGGTTTATATCATGTGACAGGAGAAAAAAATGGAAAATCTCCAAATGAGCTTAACTCACTCTAATGAACACATAAACATGGAAAAACAGAAAACAAGTCCAAACAATGAAATAATTGCAACATTTTATACTGAGTGTCCAGAAGTAACATTGTTAAGATGTTATGTTCACTTTTAAAGGTTTATATCATGTGGCAGGAGAAAAAAATGGAAAATCTCCAAATGAGCTTAACTCACTTTAATGTACACATAAAAAGGAAAAACAGAAAAAAAGTCCAAACAATGAAATAATTGCAACATTTTACACTGAGTGTCCAGAAGTAACATTATAAAGATGTTATGTTCACTTTTTAAGGTTTATATGATGTTGCAGGAGAAAAAAATGGAAAATCTCCAAATGAGCTTAACTCACTTTAATGTACACATAAACATAGAAAAACAGAAAACAAGTCCAAACAATGAAATAATTGCAACATTTTACACTGAGTGTCCAGAATTAACATTGTAAAGATGTTATGTTCATTTTTTAAGGCTTATATCATGTGGCATGAGAAAAAAATGGAAAATCTCCAAATGAGCTTAACTCACTCTTATGTACACATAAACATAGAAAAAGAGAAAACAAGTCCAAACAATGAAATAATTGCAACATTTTACACTGAGTGTCCAGAAGTAACATTGTAAAGATGTTATGTTCACTTTTAAAGGTTTATATCATGTGGCAGGAGAAAAAAATGGAAAATCTCCAAATGAGCTTAACTCACTCTAATGTACACATGAACATAGAAAAACAGAAAACAAGTCCAAACAATGAAATAATTGCAACATTTTACACTGAGTGTCCAGAAGTAACATTGTTAAGATGTTATGTTCACTTTTAAAGGTTTATATCATGTGGCAGGAGAAAAAAATGGAAAATCTCCAAATGAGCTTAACTCACTCTAATGCGCAAGTAAACATAGAAAAACAGAAAACAAGTCCAAACAATGAAATAATTGCAACATTTTACACTGAGTGTCCAGAAGTAACATTGTAAATATGTTATCTTCACTTTTTAAGGTTTATATCATGTGGCAGGAGAAAAAAATGGAAAATCTCCAAATGAGCTTAACTCACTCCAATGCGCAAGTAAACAGAGAAAAACAAAAAACAAGTCCAAACAATGAAATAATTGCAACATTTTACACTGAGTGTCCAGAAGTAACATTGTTAAGATGTTATGTTCACTTTTTAAGGTTTATATCATGTGACAGGAGAAAAAAATGGAAAATCTCCAAATGAGCTTAACTCACTCTAATGTACACATAAACATAGAAAAACAGAAAACAAGTCCAAACAATGAAATAATTGCAACATTTTATACTGAGTGTCCAGAAGTAACATTGTTAAGATGTTATGTTCACTTTTAAAGGTTTATATCATGTGGCAGGAGAAAAAAATGGAAAATCTCCAAATGAGCTTAACTCACTTTAATGTACACATAAAAAGGAAAAACAGAAAAAAAGTCCAAACAATGAAATAATTGCAACATTTTACACTGAGTGTCCAGAAGTAACATTATAAAGATGTTATGTTCACTTTTTAAGGTTTATATGATGTGGCAGGAGAAAAAAATGGAAAATCTCCAAATGAGCTTAACTCACTTTAATGTACACATAAACATAGAAAAACAGAAAACAAGTCCAAACAATGAAATAATTGCAACATTTTACACTGAGTGTCCAGAATTAACATTGTAAAGATGTTATGTTCATTTTTTAAGGCTTATATCATGTGGCATGAGAAAAAAATGGAAAATCTCCAAATGAGCTTAACTCACTTTAATGTACACATGAACATAGAAAAACAGAAAACAAGTCCAAACAATGAAATAATTGCAACATTTTACACTGAGTGTCCAGAAGTAACATTATAAAGATGTTATGTTCACTTTTTAAGGTTTATATGATGTGGCAGGAGAAAAAAATGGAAAATCTCCAAATGAGCTTAACTCACTTTAATGTACACATAAACATAGAAAAACAGAAAACAAGTCCAAACAATGAAATAATTGCAACATTTTACACTGAGTGTCCAGAATTAACATTGTAAAGATGTTATGTTCATTTTTTAAGGCTTATATCATGTGGCATGAGAAAAAAATGGAAAATCTCCAAATGAGCTTAACTCACTCTAATGTACACATGAACATAGAAAAACAGAAAACAAGTCCAAACAATGAAATAATTGCAACATTTTACACTGAGTGTCCAGAAGTAACATTGTTAAGATGTTATGTTCACTTTTAAAGGTTTATATCATGTGGCAGGAGAAAAAAATGGAAAATCTCCAAATGAGCTTAACTCACTCTAATGCGCAAGTAAACATAGAAAAACAGAAAACAAGTCCAAACAATGAAATAATTGCAACATTTTACACTGAGTGTCCAGAAGTAACATTGTAAATATGTTATCTTCACTTTTTAAGGTTTATATCATGTGGCAGGAGAAAAAAATGGAAAATCTCCAAATGAGCTTAACTCACTCTAATGTACACATGAACATAGAAAAACAGAAAACAAGTCCAAACAATGAAATAATTACAACATTTTACACTGAGTGTCCAGAAGTAACATTGTAAAGATGTTATGTTCGCTTTTTAAGGTTTATATCATGTGGCAGGAGAAAAAAATGGAAAATCTCCAAATGAGCTTAACTCACTCCAATGCGCAAGTAAACATAGAAAAACAAAAAACAAGTCCAAACAATGAAATAATTGCAACATTTTACACTGAGTGTCCAGAAGTAACATTGTTAAGATGTTATGTTCACTTTTTAAGGTTTATATCATGTGACAGGAGAAAAAAATGGAAAATCTCCAAATGAGCTTAACTCACTCTAATGTACACATAAACATAGAAAAACAGAAAACAAGTCCAAACAATGAAATAATTGCAACATTTTATACTGAGTGTCCAGAAGTAACATTGTTAAGATGTTATGTTCACTTTTAAAGGTTTATATCATGTGGCAGGAGAAAAAAATGGAAAATCTCCAAATGAGCTTAACTCACTTTAATGTACACATAAAAAGGAAAAACAGAAAAAAAGTCCAAACAATGAAATAATTGCAACATTTTACACTGAGTGTCCAGAAGTAACATTATAAAGATGTTATGTTCACTTTTTAAGGTTTATATGATGTGGCAGGAGAAAAAAATGGAAAATCTCCAAATGAGCTTAACTCACTTTAATGTACACATAAACATAGAAAAACAGAAAACAAGTCCAAACAATGAAATAATTGCAACATTTTACACTGAGTGTCCAGAATTAACATTGTAAAGATGTTATGTTCATTTTTTAAGGCTTATATCATGTGGCATGAGAAAAAAAATGGAAAATCTCCAAATGAGCTTAACTCACTCTTATGTACACATAAACATAGAAAAAGAGAAAACAAGTCCAAACAATGAAATAATTGCAACATTTTACACTGAGTGTCCAGAAGTAACATTGTAAAGATGTTATGTTCACTTTTAAAGGTTTATATCATGTGGCAGGTGTTACGGAAATTTTGTATTGATATCGTATAAATGTAAAAGTATGAACTGTAGTGACCTAAGATCAAGGGACCATTTGCTATTTTGTTTTACACACAGGGGTTTGAGTCGTAAACACCCTATCTTCCTCTCTCCCTATGGGGGGTCTACCTGATTCCCTCTCTTCCCGTGGGAGGGAGGAAACCTTTTGTTCTGCTCTGTCTGTGTGGGGGGGTTTGACCCACCCACCAGACAGGTTAACTAGAGAGGTTTTCCATTGATTCAGCAGTCTTCGCGGGGTGACTTAATCTGCAAGTTGCTTCGTGATTGCTCTTTCTGTACAGAAATAAACTCTTGTTTGATTCCTGAGCTGGCTCCAACATCCATCTTTTACCAAATTATCCTGACATTTTGGCGCTCCAACGTGGGACCCCGATACCTGTCCCTCTCTTCACAACGGTGGACCTGAAGACCTTGCAAGGCGGAGAAAAGAAACATTTCTCCAGAAAAGACCTCCACCTCGGGGCTCTTAAAGCTCCGTTTGGTCAGGGAGGCCAGGTCCCCTGAAGAGTGGGACAGTGACGGTGACCAACCAGAGAGGGGTGACGGACCAGCCAGGGAGTCAAACAATCAAAAAGGTAAGACACGTGTCGTGTATGTATTGTGAGGAGCCAAATCGTTTGGAAATTTAATTTTGGATTGGGTGAAACAGATACTGGTTCATTTGGCTTCGAGATCAAACATAGTGAGGGCCAGATCATTGGAGAATTAGTCTTAGGGGGGTTTGAAAAAAAACCCTCGTCTGGTACCAAGATTTAGAAATATCTCATGAGGACCAAATCATTGGAAACTTAATTTCAGGGGGGTTTGAAAAAAAACCCTTGTTTGGCACCAAGATTGAATGTATACGTGAAGAGCCAAATCATTGGAAACTTAATTTGTGGGGGTTGAAAAAAACTCTCGTTTGGCTTCAAGAACGGGTGGTCTGTTATTTGGAAGGACAGCATAGTCAAACTAATCCCGAAGTCTCGACTGCGTCAAAATAAAAAGAGAAGGAAAGAGTCAGGGACTCTATACAATGGATGAGGTTAAGAAGATAGAAGAAGAAGATAAAACTTTGTGGTAACGAGAATAAAACTTTGTGGTGACTTATTCAGTGTCTTAAATATCCTCTGTGGATATTACAAGGGTGCGTTGCTCGGAACGAATGTGTCGTACAAACCACCTGGCTGAAAAGATTATCCAAAGTTAGTGTATGTTTGATAAAGATCCAAATGTGTGTATGAAAAATCAGGATGTGTGAAACAGTTTGAGTATGTGTGAAACAGGTTGAGTGTGTGAGAATAAGAAAAAACAAAGTTAAGAAAAAGAAGTTGAAAACCGAAGAAGATAGCCCATTGTAAGTGATATCACGCCCATTCGATGAATGGTAGGTAAAACCGGTAAAATAAAAAAAGCAGGTTAAAAAAAAATTAAATAAAAATAAAAAGTATAAAAATGGGAAACTGTAACAGTTACAAATGTTGTGAACCTGACGAGGTTCAATTTAAAGGAGATGAGACAATGTACAGAAGGGATTGAGAAAAGACAGGAAGAAGAGATGCAAGATGTTATAAATTTAATTCTGTTTTTAACTCCAACTGAGATAGACAGGAGAATGACGCCTCTGGGTCTCCATCCCCCGTGCATCAGCACTCAACAACCACCACCTCCAGCTCAGGCCTCTGCTCCAATCTCTCCCCCTCCTTCTCACTCTGCACCTCCTCTCTCTGTTCCTGCACATACCGGAAGTGTCACAGGAAGTCCGAAAGCGACAAGGTCAGATAAGTGGTATGAAAAGTTGAAAAGTATGCTAATGCGTTTTCTGATGTGTATTTCTGAGACAACATCAATCGTGGAGGCAGGAGAGGAGGAGGAAGAGGAGGAGGACGAGGAGGATGGAGAATTGATGGAGATGAGAGCTGCTACAATTGTGGCAAATTTGGACATTGGGCTCGACAATGTAAGGCTCAAAAAGGCAGAGGTCAAGGAGGCTGGAGGGGGGAAAGGAGAAAGGAAACCCAGATGAGTTGAGGATTCATCAGAATGACTTGACAATAAACAGGTTATGCACCTACACACACACATACACACCAGAACCTAGAAGATGAGGAAGTTTTTTAGTGTTTTATTGTGCATGGTAATCATGTGCTTTTGGAGGTTTTTTTTTGGATGTTGAATAGACTGTTATAAAATGATGAAGTTGTTTGAGAAGCAAGGAAGAGTAAGTTGATTGGGACATACTGTGGAAAGTAGTGAGAGTGAAAAGAATAAGTTAAAGTTGAAGTTGAGATATGATTAAAATGTTGAATAAAATACATACAAATAAAAAAAAGTAAAAACAACAGTAACAATAAATTAACACATTAATTAATTAAATAAATAAATAATAGGAACTGTGTATTTAGTTATAAGAACTATATATTTCTTGTCACTATGGAGGTGATGATATGTGGCTGGGGCTGAGTTAGCTCAGCTTAATTTGTTCCTGTGTTTTATATGATACATGAGATGGTTAATGAGAGGAAGATTGTCTAGGATGGAGTGTCCCTGATCAAGACAGTCCTTACCGGCTCTTGATAAGTGTGGTTTATGTAGAGTACGTGTAAATTTAAGGAAAACAACAAATGGTCAAATTGTGGCTGAAGAATCACATGTGCTTCAAAGTCTTTTTCTGAGGTTGCGTTTGCATTTTTAGTTATATTTATTCTGTCGTACAGTTACATCTGGCCCTATGAGGGCAACCAGTATGC
The DNA here is from genome assembly GCF_963457635.1 of Microchirus variegatus. Taxonomy (NCBI): domain Eukaryota; kingdom Metazoa; phylum Chordata; class Actinopteri; order Pleuronectiformes; family Soleidae; genus Microchirus; species Microchirus variegatus. The sequence goes on along the minus strand of NC_139813.1, from coordinate 192,781 downwards.
TGATGTGGCCTATAGTGGAAATAAGTTTGACACCTCTGATGTAGAGCATGAATGTGAATGAATGGGAGAATTCAAGCTGTTCAAGAGTGCATTGAAAGGCCCAGTGGACAAATGGAAATAGTTTTTAAGTTGAAGGTGTGACAAGATTTTGTTTGATTTGCAAATGGCTTTGTCTCATTGTAGACAAGAGATGTGTGTTGGTGGATGTTGTTGATGTGACTTATGAAATGACTGAAGTGGTTACCAACTAACATCTGAAATATACAATACAGTCACTATAGGGTTAAAATAATAATTAATTAAGAATAAAAATGAATAATAAGTAAAGTAATCTACAATTAGGCTAGGAGATAATAAGGGTCATGAGGAACGACATAGGACGCTATGTTGTTTTCAAATGAATCGCCAAGAGAGGAGGAATCGGGGACGCTCTTTTTCTTCTCAAAGCCTTGGGTGAACTCAAATTGACCAAATAAATATATTTTGATAATTTTGGATATTATAAAGAACAATTAGATACATCTGATATAGGTATAGTGGATGACTACCTGATTCAATCCGTGAATCCACTAACAGATCTGACTGACTTATAGGAAACTGACTCTGCAGAAATAACTTTGAGTGAATGTGTCTCTGTAGATAATGTGAGGAGTGTATTGGAGAGTTTAAGGTTGTCTGAAGTATGTTGATATTTAAACTTAGTACAAGGTCAAATGTGCTAATTTGGAAATGGTTTTCTGCTTCAAGGTGGTGACATATTGGTTTGATTGACTCTGATTAGGTTAAAATCAAAGAAAAGATTAACGGTATTTCAATTGTTGATGTTGTTATTTTAGTGATGTATAATGATGTAAGTGGCAATTGGGAAATCAATGTGCAGTGAGAATGGTTGTTTTTGTTGTGATTTGGAGCAGTGTACCTTTCACTGGCTTAGTGAGAAATGAAACTTGAAGACTCTCTGTGAAGTAGGAGTGGTTATCCATATGTTACTCTATTATCATGTTTCTCTGACATTTGCTCACTCCCCCTGAGTCTTAAAAAAAACTTTGAAAAGAAGAAAGAACAAGATTTAAAGTCACTGTAAGTAAGCTACACATACAATTCAAATGTGGAGATTTACTAAAAAGATTTGGATATAGAAATGTAAACATTTTCAGCAGATTTAAGATGTATGCAAATAGATGGAAATATATATATATTCTGATGTCTTAGTTTGTTACAGTGTATTGTATTTTAGCTGTTAAATTGAAATAAGAACTAATGCCTGGTTTTAACAAAATTAGGTATTTAATTTAAACGTCTAAAGAAATAAATCTTAAGAATTTTTTTTTTGGGTCTTCAAGGAACATGCTGACTTCATGAAGGACCTCATAAAGATTACAAAGCACAGGATAAAAGTAAAGGTAAAATAACGAAAGTAAGGAGACTTGGAATTTGTAATAATGTGCACAGAGTAAATCTGTGCAAGGGGGGAGAACAATAATGGAAATACATATTGAAATAATATAATTCAAATTTAAAATTTTTGGAAAAATGAAATAAATGTAATGGAAGATATGATAAATTATACATTTGTAATCTTTGTTGGTAGTTTAATACTCCACTGAGAATTCCATTACCAGATCAAGAGTTGAAATATTTAGTTATGAATCGTGTAGTCATTAGGAAAAATAAAGTAATAACTGATAGTCTGTCATTGGATTGTAATAGCACCATTGGATAACCTAGAGAGAGAGAGCAGTTGGTAAAACAAATTGAGAAAGATGTTTTTGGAATTTGGAAAGAGTGGAAGTTTAAACTCCAAGCCAGGGAATTAGGTATATTGAATGTTGGAAATTGAGAAGTGAGTGGTTGGTTGTCATTACCGTTGATAATTTTAAAGTTAAGGTTTGGTTGATATAATTAATGCAACAGTGATTTAATAACAAAATGTTATGAAAAGTGTACTACCAAAACACTAAAATGATTATGTTTTGGATAACTGCATGTTAAATCACAGTACTAACACTGCATGGAATGCTAACAGGTGAACTTATGCTAACACAGCTGCAGAAAGGACTCACTGTTTTAAAGATTGCAATGTACTGAATATTAAATAACCCACATTAGATGACTGCCCTCCATAGGCTAGTCCATAGGTTTGTTTTACTTTCAGAAAAGATGGTGGAAGCTCAGCTTGAGACAAGGAAGTTGAGTGCTGTGAACCAGTGTACCCGAGGGGGGTGCAAAGGAAGTGGAAGAGCCAATAAGAGGAGGAGCTTGAACTGTGATGATAACAACATCATCAGCAGTTTAGTCTGAAGGAGCATGGCATTGTGTCAACTGAGCAAGTACAAGGAAGTGTACGACAAGATCAAGAGCAGAATTTGGTCTGAAAGTGAAGCAAAAATATAGGGAAAACGTTAACTGTATGAAAGCAACAGCTCATACAGCAGAAAATGGACTGTGGGCCCTGAACGTCAGTAACAGGAAAACTGATTCAACATAGTCTGGACATTTCAGGAGACAACACGACTGAAGTTTTAACATTCAAATTTACCGGATGACGTGTGAATGTTTGTAATTTTGTGTTTATGTTCAAAGGGATTGTTAGATTAAGAAAGGATGTTTTATGTTCTGTTTTGACGGAAACAATGTTTGATTTTGTGTATGATTACTGTTTCTTGTAACATGGAGTACCTGTGTGTGGTTGCCGGGGCAGCGGAACCGTGAGAGAGTTTCCCTTTCTGAAAGGATAATGGATAAATAGAATGTTTTGAACTGCTCGAAAGGGTTTTCGCTCTCACACTCTACAAAATTTATGTTATAATTATGCTTAAAATCAGCATAAACAGGAGGGATATGTTACGGAAATTTTGTATTGATATCGTATAAATGTAAAAGTATGAACTGTAGTGACCTAAGATCAAGGGACCATTTGCTATTTTGTTTTACACACAGGGGTTTGAGTCGTAAACACCCTATCTTCCTCTCTCCCTATGGGGGGTCTACCTGATTCCCTCTCTTCCCGTGGGAGGGAGGAAACCTTTTGTTCTGCTCTGTCTGTGTGGGGGGGTTTGACCCACCCACCAGACAGGTTAACTAGAGAGGTTTTCCATTGATTCAGCAGTCTTCGCGGGGTGACTTAATCTGCAAGTTGCTTCGTGATTGCTCTTTCTGTACAGAAATAAACTCTTGTTTGATTCCTGAGCTGGCTCCAACATCCATCTTTTACCAAATTATCCTGACAGCAGGAGAAAAAAATGGAAAATCTCCAAATGAGCTTAACTCACTCTAATGTACACATGAACATAGAAAAACAGAAAACAAGTCCAAACAATGAAATAATTGCAACATTTTACACTGAGTGTCCAGAAGTAACATTGTTAAGATGTTATGTTCACTTTTAAAGGTTTATATCATGTGGCAGGAGAAAAAAATGGAAAATCTCCAAATGAGCTTAACTCACTCTAATGCGCAAGTAAACATAGAAAAACAGAAAACAAGTCCAAACAATGAAATAATTGCAACATTTTACACTGAGTGTCCAGAAGTAACATTGTAAATATGTTATCTTCACTTTTTAAGGTTTATATCATGTGGCAGGAGAAAAAAATGGAAAATCTCCAAATGAGCTTAACTCACTCTAATGTACACATGAACATAGAAAAACAGAAAACAAGTCCAAACAATGAAATAATTACAACATTTTACACTGAGTGTCCAGAAGTAACATTGTAAAGATGTTATGTTCGCTTTTTAAGGTTTATATCATGTGGCAGGAGAAAAAAATGGAAAATCTCCAAATGAGCTTAACTCACTCCAATGCGCAAGTAAACATAGAAAAACAAAAAACAAGTCCAAACAATGAAATAATTGCAACATTTTACACTGAGTGTCCAGAAGTAACATTGTTAAGATGTTATGTTCACTTTTTAAGGTTTATATCATGTGACAGGAGAAAAAAATGGAAAATCTCCAAATGAGCTTAACTCACTCTAATGAACACATAAACATAGAAAAACAGAAAACAAGTCCAAACAATGAAATAATTGCAACATTTTACACTGAGTGTCCAGAAGTAACATTGTAAAGATGTTATGTTCACTTTTAAAGGTTAATATCATGTGGCAGGAGAAAAAAATTGAAAATCTCCAAATGAGCTTAACTCACTCTAATGTACACATGAACATAGAAAAACAGAAAACAAGTCCAAACAATGAAATAATTGCAACATTTTACACTGAGTGTCCAGAAGTAACATTGTTAAGATGTTATGTTCACTTTTAAAGGTTTATATCATGTGGCAGGAGAAAAAAATGGAAAATCTCCAAATGAGCTTAACTCACTCTAATGCGCAAGTAAACATAGAAAAACAGAAAACAAGTCCAAACAATGAAATAATTGCAACATTTTACACTGAGTGTCCAGAAGTAACATTGTAAATATGTTATCTTCACTTTTTAAGGTTTATATCATGTGGCAGGAGAAAAAAATGGAAAATCTCCAAATGAGCTTAACTCACTCTAATGTACACATGAACATAGAAAAACAGAAAACAAGTCCAAACAATGAAATAATTACAACATTTTACACTGAGTGTCCAGAAGTAACATTGTAAAGATGTTATGTTCGCTTTTTAAGGTTTATATCATGTGGCAGGAGAAAAAAATGGAAAATCTCCAAATTAGCTTAACTCACTCCAATGCGCAAGTAAACATAGAAAAACAAAAAACAAGTCCAAACAATGAAATAATTGCAACATTTTACACTGAGTGTCCAGAAGTAACATTGTGAAGATGTTATGTTCACTTTTTAAGGTTTATATCATGTGACAGGAGAAAAAAATGGAAAATCTCCAAATGAGCTTAACTCACTCTAATGAACACATAAACATAGAAAAACAGAAAACAAGTCCAAACAATGAAATAATTGCAACATTTTACACTGAGTGTCCAGAAGTAACATTGTTAAGATGTTATGTTCACTTTTTAAGGTTTATATCATGTGACAGGAGAAAAAAATGGAAAATCTCCAAATGAGCTTAACTCACTCTATTGAACACATAAACATGGAAAAACAGAAAACAAGTCCAAACAATGAAATAATTGCAACATTTTATACTGAGTGTCCAGAAGTAACATTGTTTAGATGTTATGTTCACTTTTAAAGGTTTATATCATGTGGCAGGAGAAAAAAATGGAAAATCTCCAAATGAGCTTAACTCACTTTAATGTACACATAAAAAGGAAAAACAGAAAACAAGTCCAAACAATGAAATAATTGCAACATTTTACACTGAGTGTCCAGAAGTAACATTATAAAGATGTTATGTTCACTTTTTAAGGTTTATATGATGTGGCAGGAGAAAAAAATGGAAAATCTCCAAATGAGCTTAACTCACTTTAATGTACACATAAACATAGAAAAACAGAAAACAAGTCCAAACAATGAAATAATTGCAACATTTTACACTGAGTGTCCAGAATTAACATTGTAAAGATGTTATGTTCATTTTTTTAAGGCTTATATCATGTGGCATGAGAAAAAAATGGAAAATCTCCAAATGAGCTTAACTCACTCTTATGTACACATAAACATAGAAAAAGAGAAAACAAGTCCAAACAATGAAATAATTGCAACATTTTACACTGAGTGTCCAGAAGTAACATTGTTAAGATGTTATGTTCACTTTTTAAGGTTTATATCATGTGGCAGGAGAAAAAAATGGAAAATCTCCAAATGAGCTTAACTCACTCTAATGTACACATGAACATAGAAAAACAGAAAACAAGTCCAAACAATGAAATAATTACAACATTTTACACTGAGTGTCCAGAAGTAACATTGTTAAGATGTTATGTTCACTTTTTAAGGTTTATATCATGTGACAGGAGAAAAAAATGGAAAATCTCCAAATGAGCTTAACTCACTCTAATGTACACATGAACATAGAAAAACAGAAAACAAGTCCAAACAATGAAATAATTACAACATTTTACACTGAGTGTCCAGAAGTAACATTATAAAGATGTTATGTTCACTTTTTAAGGTTTATATGATGTGGCAGGAGAAAAAAATGGAAAATCTCCAAATGAGCTTAACTCACTTTAATGTACACATGAACATAGAAAAACAGAAAACAAGTCCAAACAATGAAATAATTGCAACATTTTACACTGAGTGTCCAGAAGTAACATTGTTAAGATGTTATGTTCACTTTTTAAGGTTTATATCATGTGACAGGAGAAAAAAATGGAAAATCTCCAAATGAGCTTAACTCACTCTAATGTACACATAAACATAGAAAAACAGAAAACAAGTCCAAACAATGAAATAATTGCAACATTTTACACTGAGTGTCCAGAATTAACATTGTAAAGATGTAATGTTCATTTTTTAAGGCTTATATCATGTGGCATGAGAAAAAAATGGAAAATCTCCAAATGAGCTTAACTCACTCTTATGTACACATAAACATAGAAAAAGAGAAAACAAGTCCAAACAATGAAATAATTGCAACATTTTACACTGAGTGTCCAGAGGTAACATTGTAAAGATGTTATGTTCACTTTTAAAGGTTTATATCATGTGGCAGGAGAAAAAAATTGAAAATCTCCAAATGAGCTTAACTCACTCTAATGTATACATGAACATAGAAAAACAGAAAACAAGTCCAAACAATGAAATAATTACAACATTTTACACTGAGTGTCCAGAAGTAACATTGTAAAGATGTTATGTTCGCTTTTTAAGGTTTATATCATGTGGCAGGAGAAAGAAATGGAAAATCTCCAAATGAGCTTAACTCACTCCAATGCGCAAGTAAACATAGAAAAACAAAAAACAAGTCCAAACAATGAAATAATTGCAACATTTTACACTGAGTGTCCAGAAGTAACATTATAAAGATGTTATGTTCACTTTTTAAGGTTTATATGATGTGGCAGGAGAAAAAAATGGAAAATCTCCAAATGAGCTTAACTCACTTTAATGTACACATAAACATAGAAAAACAGAAAACAAGTCCAAACAATGAAATAATTGCAACATTTTACACTGAGTGTCCAGAAGTAACATTGTTAAGATGTTATGTTCACTTTTAAAGGTTTATATCATGTGGCAGGAGAAAAAAATGGAAAATCTCCAAATGAGCTTAACTCACTCTAATGCGCATGTAAACAGAAAAACAGAAAACAAGTCCAAACAATGAAATAATTGCAACATTTTACACTGAGTGTCCAGAAGTAACATTGTAAATATGTTATCTTCACTTTTTAAGGTTTATATCATGTGGCAGGAGAAAAAAATGGAAAATCTCCAAATGAGCTTAACTCACTCTAATGCGCAAGTAAACATAGAAAAAGAGAAAACAAGTCCAAACAATGAAATAATTGCAACATTTTACACTGAGTGTCCAGAAGTAACATTGTAAATATGTTATCTTCACTTTTTAAGGTTTATATCATGTGGCAGGAGAAAAAAATGGAAAATCTCCAAATGAGCTTAACTCACTCTAATGAACACATAAACATAGAAAAACAGAAAACAAGTCCAAACAATGAAATAATTGCAACATTTTACACTGAGTGTCCAGAAGTAACATTGTAAAGATGTTATGTTCACTTTTAAAGGTTAATATCATGTGGCAGGAGAAAAAAATGGAAAATCTCCAAATGAGCTTAACTCACTCTAATGTACACATGAACATAGAAAAACAGAAAACAAGTCCAAACAATGAAATAATTGCAACATTTTACACTGAGTGTCCAGAAGTAACATTGTAAAGATGTTATGTTCACTTTTTAAGGTTTATATGATGTGGCAGGAGAAAAAAATGGAAAATCTCCAAATGAGCTTAACTCACTTTAATGTACACATAAACATAGAAAAACAGAAAACAAGTCCAAACAATGAAATAATTGCAACATTTTACACTGAGTGTCCAGAATTAACATTGTAAAGATGTTATGTTCATTTTTTAAGGCTTATATCATGTGGCAGGAGAAAAAAATGGAAAATCTCCAAATGAGCTTAACTCACTCTTATGTACACATAAACATAGAAAAAGAGAAAACAAGTCCAAACAATGAATTAATTGCAACATTTTACACTGAGTGTCCAGAGGTAACATTGTAAAGATGTTATGTTCACTTTTAAAGGTTTATATCATGTGGCAGGAGAAAAAAATGGAAAATCTCCAAATGAGCTTAACTCACTCTAATGCGCAAGTAAACATAGAAAAACAGAAAACAAGTCCAAACAATGAAATAATTGCAACATTTTACACTGAGTGTCCAGAAATAACATTGTAAACATGTTATCTTCACTTTTTAAGGTTTATATCATGTGGCAGGAGAAAAAAATGGAAAATCTCCAAATGAGCTTAACTCACTCTAATGTACACATGAACATAGAAAAACAGAAAACAAGTCCAAACAATGAAATAATTACAACATTTTACACTGAGTGTCCAGAAGTAACATTGTAAAGATGTTATGTTCACTTTTTAAGGTTTATATCATGTGGCAGGAGAAAAAAATGGAAAATCTCCAAATGAGCTTAACTCACTCTAATGAACACATAAACATAGAAAAACAGAAAACAAGTCCAAACAATGAAATAATTGCAACATTTTACACTGAGTGTCCAGAAGTAACATTGTAAAGATGTTATGTTCACTTTTTAAGGTTTATATCATGTGGCAGGAGAAAAAAATTGAAAATCTCCAAATGAGCTTAACTCACTCCAATGCGCAAGTAAACATAGAAATACAGAAAACAAGTCCAAACAATGAAATAATTGCAACATTTTACACTGAGTGTCCAGAATTAACATTGTTAAGATGCTATCTTCACTTTTTAAGGTTTATATCATGTGGCAGGAGAAAAAAATGGAAAATCTCCAAATGAGCTTAACTCACTCTAATGTACACATGAACATAGAAAAACAGAAAACAAGTCCAAACAATGAAATAATTACAACATTTTACACTGAGTGTCCAGAAGTAACATTGTGAAGATGTTATGTTCACTTTTTAAGGTTTATATCATGTGACAGGAGAAAAAAATGGAAAATCTCCAAATGAGCTTAACTCACTCCAATGCGCAAGTAAACATAGAAAAACAAAAAACAAATCCAAACAATGAAATAATTGCAACATTTTACACTGAGTGTCCAGAAGTAACATTGTGAAGATGTTATGTTCACTTTTTAAGGTTTATATCATGTGACAGGAGAAAAAAATGGAAAATCTCCAAATGAGCTTAACTCACTCTAATGAACACATAAACATAGAAAAACAGAAAACAAGTCCAAACAATGAAATAATTGCAACATTTTACACTGAGTGTCCAGAAGTAACATTGTAAAGATGTTATGTTCACTTTTTAAGGTTTATATCATGTGGCAGGAGAAAAAAATTGAAAATCTCCAAATGAGCTTAACTCACTCCAATGCGCAAGTAAACATAGAAAAACAGAAAACAAGTCCAAACAATGAAATAATTGCAACATTTTACACTGAGTGTCCAGAAGTAACATTGTTAAGATGTTATGTTCACTTTTTAAGGTTTATATCATGTGACAGGAGAAAAAAATGGAAAATCTCCAAATGAGCTTAACTCACTCTAATGAACACATAAACATAGAAAAACAGAAAACAAGTCCAAACAATGAAATAATTGCAATATTTTACACTGAGTGTCCAGAAGTAACATTGTTAAGATGTTATGTTCACTTTTAAAGGTTTATATCATGTGGCAGGAGAAAAAAATGGAAAATCTCCAAATGAGCTTAACTCACTCGAATGCGCAAGTAAACATAGAAAAACAGAAAACAAGTCCAAACAATGAAATAATTGCAACATTTTACACTGAGTGTCCAGAATTAACATTGTAAAGATGTTATGTTCATTTTTTAAGGCTTATATCATGTGGCATGAGAAAAAAATGGAAAATCTCCAAATGAGCTTAACTCACTCTAATGTACACATAAACATAGAAAAAGAGAAAACAAGTCCAAACAATGAAATAATTGCAACATTTTACACTGAGTGTCCAGAGGTAACATTGTAAAGATGTTAGGTTCACTTTTAAAGGTTTATATCATGTGGCAGGAGAAAAAAATTGAAAATCTCCAAATGAGCTTAACTCACTCTAATGTACACATGAACATAGAAAAACAGAAAACAAGTCCAAACAATGAAATAATTGCAACATTTTACACTGAGTGTCCAGAAGTAACATTGTAAATATGTTATCTTCACTTTTTAAGGTTTATATCATGTGGCAGGAGAAAAAAATGGAAAATCTCCAAATGAGCTTAACTCACTCCAATGCGCAAGTAAACATAGAAAAACAAAAAACAAGTCCAAACAATTAAATAATTGCAACATTTTACACTGAGTGTCCAGAAGTAACATTGTTAAGATGTTATGTTCACTTTTTAAGGTTTATATCATGTGACAGGAGAAAAAAATGGAAAATCTCCAAATGAGCTTAACTCACTCTAATGAACACATAAACATAGAAAAACAGAAAACAAGTCCAAACAATGAAATAATTGGAACATTTTACACTGAGTGTCCAGAAGTAACATTGTAAAGATGTTAATTTCACTTTTTAAGGTTTATATCATGTGGCAGGAGAAAAAAATGGAAAATCTCCAAATGAGCTTAACTCACTCTAATGTACACATGAACATAGAAAAACAGAAAACAAGTCCAAACAATGAAATAATTACAACATTTTACACTGAGTGTCCAGAAGTAACATTGTAAAGATGTTATGTTCGCTTTTTAAGGTTTATATCATGTGGCAGGAGAAAAAAATGGTAAATCTCCAAATGAGCTTAACTCACTCCAATGCGCAAGTAAACATAGAAAAACAAAAAACAAGTCCAAACAATGAAATAATTGCAACATTTTACACTGAGTGTCCAGAAGTAACATTGTAAATATGTTATCTTCACTTTTTAAGGTTTATATCATGTGGCAGGAGAAAAAAATGGAAAATCTCCAAATGAGCTTAACTCACTCTAATGTACACATGAACATAGAAAAACAGAAAACAAGTCCAAACAATGAAATAATTACAACATTTTACACTGAGTGTCCAGAAGTAACATTGTAAAGATGTTATGTTCACTTTTTAAGGTTTATATCATGTGACAGGAGAAAAAAATGGAAAATCTCCAAATGAGCTTAACTCACTCTAATGAACACATAAACATAGAAAAACAGAAAACAAGTCCAAACAATGAAATAATTGCAACATTTTACACTGAGTGTCCAGAAGTAACATTGTAAAGATGTTAATTTCACTTTTTAAGGTTTATATCATGTGGCAGGAGAAAAAAATGGAAAATCTCCAAATGAGCTTAACTCACTCTAATGTACACATGAACATAGAAAAACAGAAAACAAGTCCAAACAATGAAATAATTACAACATTTTACACTGAGTGTCCAGAAGTAACATTGTAAAGATGTTATGTTATGTTCGCTTTTTAAGGTTTATATCATGTGGCAGGAGAAAAAAATGGTAAATCTCCAAATGAGCTTAACTCACTCCAATGCGCAAGTAAACATAGAAAAACAAAAAACAAGTCCAAACAATGAAATAATTGCAACATTTTACACTGAGTGTCCAGAAGTAACATTGTTAGGATGTTATGTTCACTTTTTAAGGTTTATATCATGTGACAGGAGAAAAAAATGGAAAATCTCCAAATGAGCTTAACTCACTCTAATGAACACATAAACATAGAAAAACAGAAAACAAGTCCAAACAATGAAATAATTGCAACATTTTACACTGAGTGTCCAGAAGTAACATTGTAAAGATGTTAATTTCACTTTTTAAGGTTTATATCATGTGGCAGGAGAAAAAAATGGAAAATCTCCAAATGAGCTTAACTCACTTTAATGTACACATAAAAAGGAAAAACAGAAAACAAGTACAAACAATGAAATAATTGCAACATTTTACACTGAGTGTCCAGAAGTAACATTTTAAAGATGTTATGTTCACTTTTAAAGGTTTATATCATTTGACAGGAGAAAAAAATGGAAAATCTCCAAATGAGCTTAACTCACTCCAATGCGCAAGTAAACATAGAAAAACAGAAAACAAGTCCAAACAATGAAATAATTGCAAAATGTTACACTGAGTGTCCAGAAGTAACATTGTTAAGATGTTATGTTCACTTTTTAAGGTTTATATCATGTGGCAGGAGAAAAAAATGGAAAATCTCCAAATGAGCTTAACTCACTTTAATGTACACATAAACATGGAAAAACAGAAAACAAGTCCAAACAATGAAATAATTGTAACATTTTATACTGAGTGTCCAGAAGTAACATTGTTAAGATGTTATGTTCACTTTTAAAGGTTTATATCATTTGGCAGGAGAAAAAAATGGAAAATCTCCAAATGAGCTTAACTCACTCCAATGCGCAAGTAAACATAGAAAAACAGAAACAAGTCCAAACAATGAAATAATTGCAACATTTTACACTGTGTCCAGAAGTAACATTGTTAAGATGTTATGTTCACTTTTAAAGGTTTATATCATGTGGCAGGAGAAAAAAATGGAAAATCTCCAAATGAGCTTAACTCACTCTAATGCGCAAGTAAACATAGAAAAACAGAAAACAAGTCCAAACAATGAAATAATTGCAACATTTTACACAGAGTGTCCAGAAGTAACATTGTTAAGATGTTATGTTCACTTTTAAAGGTTTATATCATGTGGCAGGAGAAAAAAATGGAAAATCTCCAAATGAGCTTAACTCACTCTAATGCGCAAGTAAACATAGAAAAACAGAAAACAAGTCCAAACAATGAAATAATTGCAACATTTTACACTGAGTGTCCAGAATTAACATTGTAAAGATGTTATGTTCATTTTTTAAGGCTTATATCATGTGGCAGGAGAAAAAAATGGAAAATCTCCAAATGAGCTTAACTCACTCTTATGTACACATAAACATAGAAAAAGAGAAAACAAGTCCAAACAATGAAATAATTGCAACATTTTACACTGAGTGTCCAGAGGTAACATTGTAAAGATGTTATGTTCACTTTTAAAGGTTTATATCATGTGGCAGGAGAAAAAAATGGAAAATCTCCAAATGAGCTTAACTCACTCTAATGCGCAAGTAAACATAGAAAAACAGAAAACAAGTCCAAACAATGAAATAATTGCAACATTTTACACAGAGTGTCCAGAAGTAACATTTTAAAGATGTTATGTTCACTTTTAAAGGTTTATATCATTTGACAGGAGAAAAAAATGGAAAATCTCCAAATGAGCTTAACTCACTCCAATGCGCAAGTAAACATAGAAAAACAGAAAACAAGTCCAAACAATGAAATAATTGCAAAATGTTACACTGAGTGTCCAGAAGTAACATTGTTAAGATGTTATGTTCACTTTTTAAGGTTTATATCATGTGGCAGGAGAAAAAAATGGAAAATCTCCAAATGAGCTTAACTCACTTTAATGTACACATAAACATGGAAAAACAGAAAACAAGTCCAAACAATGAAATAATTGTAACATTTTATACTGAGTGTCCAGAAGTAACATTGTTAAGATGTTATGTTCACTTTTAAAGGTTTATATCATTTGGCAGGAGAAAAAAATGGAAAATCTCCAAATGAGCTTAACTCACTCCAATGCGCAAGTAAACATAGAAAAACAGAAACAAGTCCAAACAATGAAATAATTGCAACATTTTACACTGTGTCCAGAAGTAACATTGTTAAGATGTTATGTTCACTTTTAAAGGTTTATATCATGTGGCAGGAGAAAAAAATGGAAAATCTCCAAATGAGCTTAACTCACTCAAATGCGCAAGTAAACATAGAAAAACAGAAAACAAGTCCAAACAATGAAATAATTGCAACATTTTACACAGAGTGTCCAGAAGTAACATTGTTAAGATGTTATGTTCACTTTTAAAGGTTTATATCATGTGGCAGGAGAAAAAAATGGAAAATCTCCAAATGAGCTTAACTCACTCTAATGCGCAAGTAAACATAGAAAAACAGAAAACAAGTCCAAACAATGAAATAATTGCAACATTTTACACTGAGTGTCCAGAATTAACATTGTAAAGATGTTATGTTCATTTTTTAAGGCTTATATCATGTGGCAGGAGAAAAAAATGGAAAATCTCCAAATGAGCTTAACTCACTCTTATGTACACATAAACATAGAAAAAGAGAAAACAAGTCCAAACAATGAAATAATTGCAACATTTTACACTGAGTGTCCAGAGGTAACATTGTAAAGATGTTATGTTCACTTTTAAAGGTTTATATCATGTGGCAGGAGAAAAAAATGGAAAATCTCCAAATGAGCTTAACTCACTCTAATGTACACATGAACATAGAAAAACAGAAAACAAGTCCAAACAATGAAATAATTGCAACATTTTACACTGAGTGTCCAGAAGTAACATTGTTAAGATGTTATGTTCACTTTTAAAGGTTTATATCATGTGGCAGGAGAAAAAAATGGAAAATCTCCAAATGAGCTTAACTCACTCTAATGCGCAAGTAAACATAGAAAAACAGAAAACAAGTCCAAACAATGAAATAATTGCAACATTTTACACTGAGTGTCCAGAAATAACATTGTAAACATGTTATCTTCACTTTTTAAGGTTTATATCATGTGGCAGGAGAAAAAAATGGAAAATCTCCAAATGAGCTTAACTCACTCTAATGTACACATGAACATAGAAAAACAGAAAACAAGTCCAAACAATGAAATAATTACAACATTTTACACTGAGTGTCCAGAAGTAACATTGTAAAGATGTTATGTTCACTTTTTAAGGTTTATATCATGTGGCAGGAGAAAAAAATGGAAAATCTCCAAATGAGCTTAACTCACTCTAATGAACACATAAACATAGAAAAACAGAAAACAAGTCCAAACAATGAAATAATTGCAACATTTTACACTGAGTGTCCAGAAGTAACATTGTAAAGATGTTATGTTCACTTTTTAAGGTTTATATCATGTGGCAGGAGAAAAAAATTGAAAATCTCCAAATGAGCTTAACTCACTCCAATGCGCAAGTAAACATAGAAAAACAGAAAACAAGTCCAAACAATGAAATAATTGCAACATTTTACACAGAGTGTCCAGAAGTAACATTGTAAAGATGTTATGTTCACTTTTTAAGGTTCATATCATGTGGCAGGAGAAAAAAATGGAAAATCTCCAAATGAGCTTAACTCACTTTAATGTACACATAAACATGGAAAAACAGAAAACAAGTCCAAACAATGAAATAATTGTAAAATGTTACACTGAGTGTCTAGAAGTAATATTGTAAAGATGTTATGTTCATTTTTTAAGGTTTATATCATGTGGCAGGAGGAAAAAATTGAAAATCTCCAAATGAGCTTAACTCACTCTAATGTACACATAAAAATAGAAAAACAGAAAACAAGTCCAAACAATGAAATAATTACAACATTTTACACTGAGTGTCCAGAAGTAACATTGTAAAGATGTTATGTTCACTTTTAAAGGTTTATATCATGTGGCAGGAGAAAAAATGGAAAATCTCCAAATGAGCTTAACTCACTCCAATGCGCAAGTAAACATAGAAAAACAAAAAACAAGTCCAAACAATGAAATAATTGCAACATTTTACACTGTGTCCAGAAGTAACATTGTTAAGATGTTATGTTCACTTTTTAAGGTTTATATCATGTGACAGGAGAAAAAAATGGAAAATCTCCAAATGAGATTAACTCACTCGAATGAACACATAAACATGGAAAAACAGAAAACAAGTCCAAACAATGAAATAATTGCAACATTTTATACTGAGTGTCCAGAAGTAATATTGTTAAGATGTTATGTTCACTTTTAAAGGTTTATATCATGTGGCAGGAGAAAAAAATGGAAAATCTCCAAATGAGCTTACCTCACTTTAATGTACACATAAAAAGGAAAAACAGAAAACAAGTCCAAACAATGAAATAATTGCAACATTTTACACTGAGTGTCCAGAAGTAACATTGTAAAGATGTTATGTTCACTTTTAAAGGTTTATATCATGTGGCAGGAGAAAAAAATTGAAAATCTCCAAATGAGCTTAACTCACTCTAATGTACACATGAACATAGAAAAACAGAAAACAAGTCCAAACAATGAAATAATTGCTACATTTTACACTGAGTGTCCAGAAGTAACATTGTTAAGATGTTATGTTCACTTTTAAAGGTTTATATCATGTGGCAGGAGAAAAAAATGGAAAATCTCCAAATGAGCTTAACTCACTCTAATGAACACATAAACATAGAAAAACAGAAAACAAGTCCAAACAATGAAATAATTGCAACATTTTACACTGAGTGTCCAGAAGTAACATTGTAAAGATGTTAATTTCACTTTTTAAGGTTTATATAATGTGGCAGGAGAAAAAATGGAAAATCTCCAAATGAGCTTAACTCACTTTAATGTACACATAAAAAGGAAAAACAGAAAACAAGTACAAACAATGAAATAATTGCAACATTTTACACTGAGTGTCCAGAAGTAACATTGTTAAGATGTTATGTTCACTTTTAAAGGTTTATATCATGTGGCAGGAGAAAAAAATGGAAAATCTCCAAATGAGCTTAACTCACTCCAATGCGCAAGTAAACATAGTAAAACAGAAAACAAGTCCAAACAATGAAATAATTGCAACATTTTACACTGAGTGTCCAGAAATAACATTGTAAACATGTTATCTTCACTTTTTAAGGTTTATATCATGTGGCAGGAGAAAAAAATGGAAAATCTCCAAATGAGCTTAACTCACTCCAATGCGCAAGTAAACATAGTAAAACAGAAAACAAGTCCAAACAATGAAATAATTGCAACATTTTACACAGAGTGTCCAGAAGTAACATTGTAAAGATGTTATGTTCACTTTTTAAGGTTCATATCATGTGGCAGGAGAAAAAAATGGAAAATCTCCAAATGAGCTTAACTCACTTTAATGTACACATAAACATGGAAAAACAGAAAACAAGTCCAAACAATGAAATAATTGCAATATTTTACACTGAGTGTCCAGAAGTAACATTGTTAAGATGTTATGTTCACTTTTAAAGGTTTATATCATGTGGCAGGAGAAAAAAATGGAAAATCTCCAAATGAGCTTAACTCACTCTAATGCGCAAGTAAACATAGAAAAACAGAAAACAAGTCCAAACAATGAAATAATTGCAACATTTTACACTGAGTGTCCAGAAGTAACATTGTAAATATGTTATCTTCACTTTTTAAGGTTTATATCATGTGGCAGGAGAAAAAAATGGAAAATCTCCAAATGAGCTTAACTCACTCTAATGTACACATGAACATAGAAAAACAGAAAACAAGTCCAAACAATGAAATAATTACAACACTTTACACTGAGTGTCCAGAACTAACATTGTAAAGGTGTTATGTTCGCTTTTTAAGGTTTATATCATGTGGCAGGAGAAAAAAATGGAAAATCTCCAAATGAGCTTAACTCACTTTAATGTACACATAAACATGGAAAAACAGAAAACAAGTCCAAACAATGAAATAATTGCAACATTTTATACTGAGTGTCCAGAAGTAACATTGTTAAGATGTTATGTTCACTTTTAAAGGTTTATATCATTTGGCAGGAGAAAAAAATGGAAAATCTCCAAATGAGCTTAACTCACTCCAATGCGCAAGTAAACATAGAAAAACAGAAACAAGTCCAAACAATGAAATAATTGCAACATTTTACACTGAGTGTCCAGAAGTAACATTGTAAAGATGTAATGTTCACTTTTTAAGGTTTATATCATGTGGCAGGAGAAAAAAATTGAAAATCTCCAAATGAGCTTAACTCACTCCAATGCGCAAGTAAACATAGAAAAACAGAAAACAAGTCCAAACAATGAAATAATTGCAACATTTTACACAGAGTGTCCAGAAGTAACATTGTAAAGATGTTATGTTCACTTTTTAAGGTTCATATCATGTGGCAGGAGAAAAAAATGGAAAATCTCCAAATAAGCTTAACTCACTTTAATGTACACATAAACATGGAAAAACAGAAAACAAGTCCAAACAATGAAATAATTGTAAAATGTTACACTGAGTGTCTAGAAGTAACATTGTAAAGATGTTATGTTCATTTTTTAAGGTTTATATCATGTGGCAGGAGGAAAAAATTGAAAATCTCCAAATGAGCTTAACTCACTCTAATGTACACATAAACATAGAAAAACAGAAAACAAGTCCAAACAATGAAATAATTACAACATTTTACACTGAGTGTCCAGAAGTAACATTGTAAAGATGTTATGTTCACTTTTTAAGGTTTATATCATGTGGCAGGGGAAAAAAATGGAAAATCTCCAAATGAGCTTAACTCACTTTAATGTACACATAAACATAGAAAAACAGAAAACAAGTCCAAACAATGAAATAATTGCAACATTTTACACTGAGTGTCCAGAAGTAACATTGTAAAGGTGTTATGTTCGCTTTTAAAGGTTTATATCATGTGGCAGGAGAAAAAAATGGAAAATCTCCAAATGAGCTTAACTCACTCCAATGCGCAAGTAAACATAGAAAAACAAAAAACAAGTCCAAACAATGAAATAATTGCAACATTTTACACTGAGTGTCCAGAAGAAACATTGTTAGGATGTTATGTTCACTTTTTAAGGTTTATATCATGTGACAGGAGAAAAAAATGGAAAATCTCCAAATGAGCTTAACTCACTCTAATGAACACATAAACATAGAAAAACAGAAAACAAGTCCAAACAATGAAATAATTGCAACATTTTACACTGAGTGTCCAGAAGTAACATTGTAAAGATGTTAATTTCACTTTTTAAGGTTTATATCATGTGGCAGGAGAAAAAAATGGAAAATCTCCAAATGAGCTAAACTCACTTTAATGTACACATAAAAAGGAAAAACAGAAAACAAGTACAAACAATGAAATAATTGCAACATTTTACACTGTGTCCAGAAGTAACATTTTAAAGATGTTATGTTCACTTTTTAAGGTTTATATCATGTGACAGGAGAAAAAAATGGAAAATCTCCAAATGAGCTTAACTCACTCTAATGAACACATAAACATGGAAAAACAGAAAACAAGTCCAAACAATGAAATAATTGCAACATTTTATACTGAGTGTCCAGAAGTAATATTGTTAAGATGTTATGTTCACTTTTAAAGGTTTATATCATGTGGCAGGAGAAAAAAATGGAAAATCTCCAAATGAGCTTAACTCACTTTAATGTACACATAAAAAGGAAAAACAGAAAACAAGTCCAAACAATGAAATAATTGCAACATTTTACACTGAGTGTCCAGAAGTAACATTGTAAAGATG
Source organism: Microchirus variegatus (assembly GCF_963457635.1). NCBI lineage: Eukaryota > Metazoa > Chordata > Actinopteri > Pleuronectiformes > Soleidae > Microchirus > Microchirus variegatus. The sequence goes on along the minus strand of NC_139813.1, from coordinate 173,407 downwards.
TTATGTTCACTTTTAAAGGTTTATATCATGTGGCAGGAGAAAAAAATTGAAAATCTCCAAATGAGCTTAACTCACTCTAATGTACACATGAACATAGAAAAACAGAAAACAAGTCCAAACAATGAAATAATTGCAACATTTTACACTGAGTGTCCAGAAGTAACATTGTTAAGATGTTATGTTCACTTTTAAAGGTTTATATCATGTGGCAGGAGAAAAAAATGGAAAATCTCCAAATGAGCTTAACTCACTCTAATGCGCAAGTAAACATAGAAAAACAGAAAACAAGTCCAAACAATGAAATAATTGCAACATTTTACACTGAGTGTCCAGAAGTAACATTGTAAATATGTTATCTTCACTTTTTAAGGTTTATATCATGTGGCAGGAGAAAAAAATGGAAAATCTCCAAATGAGCTTAACTCACTCTAATGTACACATGAACATAGAAAAACAGAAAACAAGTCCAAACAATGAAATAATTACAACATTTTACACTGAGTGTCCAGAAGTAACATTGTAAAGATGTTATGTTCACTTTTTAAGGTTTATATCATGTGGCAGGAGAAAAAAATTGAAAATCTCCAAATGAGCTTAACTCACTCCAATGCGCAAGTAAACATAGAAAAACAGAAAACAAGTCCAAACAATGAAATAATTGCAACATTTTACACTGAGTGTCCAGAAGTAACATTGTTAAGATGTTATGTTCACTTTTTAAGGTTTATATCATGTGACAGGAGAAAAAAATGGAAAATCTCCAAATGAGCTTAACTCACTCTAATGAACACATAAACATAGAAAAACAGAAAACAAGTCCAAACAATGAAATAATTGCAATATTTTACACTGAGTGTCCAGAAGTAACATTGTTAAGATGTTATGTTCACTTTTAAAGGTTTATATCATGTGGCAGGAGAAAAAAATGGAAAATCTCCAAATGAGCTTAACTCACTCTAATGTACACATAAACATAGAAAAACAGAAAACAAGTCCAAACAATGAAATAATTACAACATTTTACACTGAGTGTCCAGAAGTAACATTGTAAAGGTGTTATGTTCGCTTTTTAAGGTTTATATCATGTGGCAGGAGAAAAAAATGGAAAATCTCCAAATGAGCTTAACTCACTTTAATGTACACATAAACATGGAAAAACAGAAAACAAGTCCAAACAATGAAATAATTGCAACATTTTATACTGAGTGTCCAGAAGTAACATTGTTAAGATGTTATGTTCACTTTTAAAGGTTTATATCATTTGGCAGGAGAAAAAAATGGAAAATCTCCAAATGAGCTTAACTCACTCCAATGCGCAAGTTAACATAGAAAAACAGAAACAAGTCCAAACAATGAAATAATTGCAACATTTTACACTGAGTGTCCAGAAGTAACATTGTAAAGATGTAATGTTCACTTTTTAAGGTTTATATCATGTGGCAGGAGAAAAAAATTGAAAATCTCCAAATGAGCTTAACTCACTCCAATGCGCAAGTAAACATAGAAAAACAGAAAACAAGTCCAAACAATGAAATAATTGCAACATTTTACACAGAGTGTCCAGAAGTAACATTGTAAAGATGTTATGTTCACTTTTTAAGGTTCATATCATGTGGCAGGAGAAAAAAATGGAAAATCTCCAAATGAGCTTAACTCACTTTAATGTACACATAAACATGGAAAAACAGAAAACAAGTCCAAACAATGAAATAATTGTAAAATGTTACACTGAGTGTCTAGAAGTAACATTGTAAAGATGTTATGTTCATTTTTTAAGGTTTATATCATGTGGCAGGAGGAAAAAATTGAAAATCTCCAAATGAGCTTAACTCACTCTAATGTACACATAAACATAGAAAAACAAAAAACAAGTCCAAACAATGAAATAATTACAACATTTTACACTGAGTGTCCAGAAGTAACATTGTAAAGATGTTATGTTCACTTTTTAAGGTTTATATCATGTGGCAGGAGAAAAAAATGGAAAATCTCCAAATGAGCTTAACTCACTTTAATGTACACATAAACATAGAAAAACAGAAAACAAGTCCAAACAATGAAATAATTGCAACATTTTACACTGAGTGTCCAGAATTAACATTGTAAAGATGTTATGTTCATTTTTTAAGGCTTATATCATGTGGCATGAGAAAAAAATTGAAAATCTCCAAATGAGCTTAACTCACTCTAATGTACACATGAACATAGAAAAACAGAAAACAAGTCCAAACAATGAAATAATTGCAACATTTTACACTGAGTGTCCAGAAGTAACATTGTTAAGATGTTATGTTCACTTTTAAAGGTTTATATCATGTGGCAGGAGAAAAAAATGGAAAATCTCCAAATGAGCTTAACTCACTCTAATGCGCAAGTAAACATAGAAAAACAGAAAACAAGTCCAAACAATGAAATAATTGCAACATTTTACACTGAGTGTCCAGAAGTAACATTGTAAATATGTTATCTTCACTTTTTAAGGTTTATATCATGTGGCAGGAGAAAAAAATGGAAAATCTCCAAATGAGCTTAACTCACTCTAATGTACACATGAACATAGAAAAACAGAAAACAAGTCCAAACAATGAAATAATTACAACATTTTACACTGAGTGTCCAGAAGTAACATTGTAAAGATGTTATGTTCGCTTTTTAAGGTTTATATCATGTGGCAGGAGAAAAAAATGGAAAATCTCCAAATGAGCTTAACTCACTCCAATGCGCAAGTAAACATAGAAAAACAAAAAACAAGTCCAAACAATGAAATAATTGCAACATTTTACACTGAGTGTCCAGAAGTAACATTGTTAAGATGTTATGTTCACTTTTTAAGGTTTATATCATGTGACAGGAGAAAAAAATGGAAAATCTCCAAATGAGCTTAACTCACTCTAATGAACACATAAACATAGAAAAACAGAAAACAAGTCCAAACAATGAAATAATTGCAACATTTTACACTGAGTGTCCAGAAGTAACATTGTAAAGATGTTAATTTCACTTTTTAAGGTTTATATAATGTGGCAGGAGAAAAAATGGAAAATCTCCAAATGAGCTTAACTCACTTTAATGTACACATAAAAAGGAAAAACAGAAAACAAGTCCAAACAATGAAATAATTGCAACATTTTACACTGAGTGTCCAGAAGTAACATTGTTAAGATGTTATGTTCACTTTTAAAGGTTTATATCATGTGGCAGGAGAAAAAAATGGAAAATCTCCAAATGAGCTTAACTCACTCTAATGCGCAAGTAAACATAGAAAAACAGAAAACAAGTCCAAACAATGAAATAATTGCAACATTTTACACTGAGTGTCCAGAAATAACATTGTAAACATGTTATCTTCACTTTTTAAGGTTTATATCATGTGGCAGGAGAAAAAAATGGAAAATCTCCAAATGAGCTTAACTCACTCTAATGTACACATGAACATAGAAAAACAGAAAACAAGTCCAAACAATGAAATAATTACAACATTTTACACTGAGTGTCCAGAAGTAACATTGTAAAGATGTTATGTTCACTTTTTAAGGTTTATATCATGTGACAGGAGAAAAAAATGGAAAATCTCCAAATGAGCTTAACTCACTCTAATGAACACATAAACATAGAAAAACAGAAAACAAGTCCAAACAATGAAATAATTGCAATATTTTACACTGAGTGTCCAGAAGTCACATTGTTAAGATGTTATGTTCACTTTTAAAGGTTTATATCATGTGGCAGGAGAAAAAAATGGAAAATCTCCAAATGAGCTTAACTCACTCTAATGCGCAAGTAAACATAGAAAAACAGAAAACAAGTCCAAACAATGAAATAATTGCAACATTTTACACTGAGTGTCCAGAAGTAACATTGTAAATATGTTATCTTCACTTTTTAAGGTTTATATCATGTGGCAGGAGAAAAAAATGGAAAATCTCCAAATGAGCTTAACTCACTCTAATGTACACATGAACATAGAAAAACAGAAAACAAGTCCAAACAATGAAATAATTACAACATTTTACACTGAGTGTCCAGAAGTAACATTGTAAAGGTGTTATGTTCGCTTTTTAAGGTTTATATCATGTGGCAGGAGAAAAAAATGGAAAATCTCCAAATGAGCTTAACTCACTTTAATGTACACATAAACATGGAAAAACAGAAAACAAGTCCAAACAATGAAATAATTGCAACATTTTATACTGAGTGTCCAGAAGTAACATTGTTAAGATGTTATGTTCACTTTTAAAGGTTTATATCATTTGGCAGGAGAAAAAAATGGAAAATCTCCAAATGAGCTTAACTCACTCCAATGCGCAAGTAAACATAGAAAAACAGAAACAAGTCCAAACAATGAAATAATTGCAACATTTTACACTGAGTGTTCAGAAGTAACATTGTAAAGATGTAATGTTCACTTTTTAAGGTTTATATCATGTGGCAGGAGAAAAAAATTGAAAATCTCCAAATGAGCTTAACTCACTCCAATGCGCAAGTAAACATAGAAAAACAGAAAACAAGTCCAAACAATGAAATAATTGCAACATTTTACACAGAGTGTCCAGAAGTAACATTGTAAAGATGTTATGTTCACTTTTTAAGGTTCATATCATGTGGCAGGAGAAAAAAATGGAAAATCTCCAAATGAGCTTAACTCACTTTAATGTACACATAAACATGGAAAAACAGAAAACAAGTCCAAACAATGAAATAATTGTAAAATGTTACACTGAGTGTCTAGAAGTAACATTGTAAAGATGTTATTTTCATTTTTTAAGGTTTATATCATGTGGCAGGAGGAAAAAATTGAAAATCTCCAAATGAGCTTAACTCACTCTAATGTACACATAAACATAGAAAAACAAAAAACAAGTCCAAACAATGAAATAATTACAACATTATACACTGAGTGTCCAGAAGTAACATTGTAAAGATGTTATGTTCACTTTTTAAGGTTTATATCATGTGGCAGGAGAAAAAAATGGAAAATCTCCAAATGAGCTTAACTCACTTTAATGTACACATAAACATAGAAAAACAGAAAACAAGTCCAAACAATGAAATAATTGCAACATTTTACACTGAGTGTCCAGAATTAACATTGTAAAGATGTTATGTTCATTTTTTAAGGCTTATATCATGTGGCAGGAGAAAAAAATGGAAAATCTCCAAATGAGCTTAACTCACTCTTATGTACACATAAACATAGAAAAAGAGAAAACAAGTCCAAACAATGAAATAATTGCAACATTTTACACTGAGTGTCCAGAGGTAACATTGTAAAGATGTTATGTTCACTTTTAAAGGTTTATATCATGTGGCAGGAGAAAAAAATTGAAAATCTCCAAATGAGCTTAACTCACTCTAATGTACACATGAACATAGAAAAACAGAAAACAAGTCCAAACAATGAAATAATTGCAACATTTTACACTGAGTGTCCAGAAGTAACATTGTTAAGATGTTATGTTCACTTTTAAAGGTTTATATCATGTGGCAGGAGAAAAAAATGGAAAATCTCCAAATGAGCTTAACTCACTCTAATGCGCAAGTAAACATAGAAAAACAGAAAACAAGTCCAAACAATGAAATAATTGCAACATTTTACACTGAGTGTTCAGAAGTAACATTGTTAAGATGTTATGTTCACTTTTAAAGGTTTATATCATGTGGCAGGAGAAAAAAATGGAAAATCTCCAAATGAGCTTAACTCACTCTAATGCGCAAGTAAACATAGAAAAACAGAGAACAAGTCCAAACAATGAAATAATTGCAACATTTTACACTGAGTGTCCAGAAATAACATTGTAAACATGTTATCTTCACTTTTTAAGGTTTATATCATGTGGCAGGAGAAAAAAATGGAAAATCTCCAAATGAGCTTAACTCACTCTAATGTACACATGAACATAGAAAAACAGAAAACAAGTCCAAACAATGAAATAATTACAACATTTTACACTGAGTGTCCAGAAGTAACATTGTAAAGATGTTATGTTCACTTTTTAAGGTTTATATCATGTGGCAGGAGAAAAAAATTGAAAATCTCCAAATGAGCTTAACTCACTCCAATGCGCAAGTAAACATAGAAAAACAGAAAACAAGTCCAAACAATAAAATAATTGCAACATTTTACACTGAGTGTCCAGAAGTAACATTGTTAAGATGTTATGTTCACTTTTTAAGGTTTATATCATGTGACAGGAGAAAAAAATGGAAAATCTCCAAATGAGCTTAACTCACTCTAATGCGCAAGTAAACATAGAAAAACAGAGAACAAGTCCAAACAATGAAATAATTGCAACATTTTACACTGAGTGTCCAGAAATAACATTGTAAAGATGTTATGTTCACTTTTTAAGGTTTATATGATGTGGCAGGAGAAAAAAATGGAAAATCTCCAAATGAGCTTAACTCACTTTAATGTACACATAAACATAGAAAAACAGAAAACAAGTCCAAACAATGAAATAATTGCAACATTTTACACTGAGTGTCCAGAATTAACATTGTAAAGATGTTATGTTCATTTTTTAAGGCTTATATCATGTGGCAGGAGAAAAAAATGGAAAATCTCCAAATGAGCTTAACTCACTCTTATGCACACATAAACATAGAAAAAGAGAAAACAAGTCCAAACAATGAAATAATTGCAACATCTTACACTGAGTGTCCAGAGGTAACATTGTAAAGATGTTATGTTCACTTTTAAAGGTTTATATCATGTGGCAGGAGAAAAAAATTGAAAATCTCCAAATGAGCTTAACTCACTCTAATGTACACATGAACATAGAAAAACAGAAAACAAGTCCAAACAATGAAATAATTGCAACATTTTACACTGAGTGTCCAGAAGTAACATTGTTAAGATGTTATGTTCACTTTTAAAGGTTTATATCATGTGGCAGGAGAAAAAAATGGAAAATCTCCAAATGAGCTTAACTCACTCTAATGCGCAAGTAAACATAGAAAAACAGAAAACAAGTCCAAACAATGAAATAATTGCAACATTTTACACTGAGTGTCCAGAAATAACATTGTAAACATGTTATCTTCACTTTTTAAGGTTTATATCATGTGGCAAGAGAAAAAAATGGAAAATCTCCAAATGAGCTTAACTCACTCTAATGTACACATGAACATAGAAAAACAGAAAACAAGTCCAAACAATGAAATAATTACAACATTTTACACTGAGTGTCCAGAATTAACATTGTAAAGATGTTATGTTCACTTTTTAAGGTTTATATCATGTGGCAGGAGAAAAAAATAGAAAATCTCCAAATGAGCTTAACTCACTCTAATGAACACATAAACATAGAAAAACAGAAAACAAGTCCAAACAATGAAATAATTGCAACATTTTACACTGAGTGTCCAGAAGTAACATTGTAAAGATGTTATGTTCACTTTTTAAGGTTTATATCATGTGGCAGGAGAAAAAAATTGAAAATCTCCAAATGAGCTTAACTAACTCCAATGCGCAAGTAAACATAGAAAAACAGAAAACAAGTCCAAACAATGAAATAATTGCAACATTTTACACTGAGTGTCCAGAAGTAACATTGTTAAGATGTTATGTTCACTTTTTAAGGTTTATATCATGTGACAGGAGAAAAAAATGGAAAATCTCCAAATGAGCTTAACTCACTCTAATGTACACATGAACATAGAAAAACAGAAAACAAGTCCAAACAATGAAATAATTGCAACATTTTACACTGAGTGTCCAGAAGTAACATTGTAAAGGTGTTATGTTCACTTTTAAAGCTTTATATCATGTGGCAGGAGAAAAAAATGGAAAATCTCCAAATGAGCTTAACTCACTCCAATGCGCAAGTAAACATAGAAAAACAAAAAACAAGTCCAAACAATGAAATAATTGCAACATTTTACACTGAGTGTCCAGAAGTAACATTGTTAAGATGTTATGTTCACTTTTTAAGGTTTATATCATGTGGCAGGAGAAAAAAATTGAAAATCTCCAAATGAGCTTAACTCACTCCAATGCGCAAGTAAACATAGAAAAACAGACAACAAGTCCAAACATTGAAATAATTGCAACATTTTACACTGAGTGTCCAGAAGTAAGATTTTAAAGATGTTATGTTCACTTTTAAAGGTTTATATCATTTGACAGGAGAAAAAAATGGAAAATCTCCAAATGAGCTTAACTCACTCCAATGCGCAAGTAAACATAGAAAAACAGAAAACAAGTCCAAACAATGAAATAATTGCAAAATGTTACACTGAGTGTCCAGAAGTAACATTGTAAAGATGTTATGTTCACTTTTTAAGGTTTATATCATGTGGCAGGAGAAAAAAATGGAAAATCTCCAAATGAGCTTAACTCACTTTAATGTACACATGAACATGGAAAAACAGAAAACAAGTCCAAACAATGAAATAATTGCAACATTTTACACTGAGTGTCCAGAAATAACATTGTAAAGATGTTATGTTCACTTTTTAAGGTTTATATGATGTGGCAGGAGAAAAAAATGGAAAATCTCCAAATGAGCTTAACTCACTTTAATGTACACATAAACATAGAAAAACAGAAAACAAGTCCAAACAATGAAATAATTGCAACATTTTACACTGAGTGTCCAGAATTAACATTGTAAAGATGTTATGTTCATTTTTTAAGGCTTATATCATGTGGCAGGAGAAAAAAATGGAAAATCTCCAAATGAGCTTAACTCACTCTAATGTACACATGAACATAGAAAAACAGAAAACAAGTCCAAACAATGAAATAATTGCAACATTTTACACTGAGTGTCCAGAAGTAACATTGTTAAGATGTTATGTTCACTTTTAAAGGTTTATATCATGTGGCAGGAGAAAAAAATGGAAAATCTCCAAATGAGCTTAACTCACTCTAATGCGCAAGTAAACATAGAAAAACAGAAAACAAGTCCAAACAATGAAATAATTGCAACATTTTACACTGAGTGTCCAGAAATAACATTGTAAACATGTTATCTTCACTTTTTAAGGTTTATATCATGTGGCAGGAGAAAAAAATGGAAAATCTCCAAATGAGCTTAACTCACTCTAATGTACACATGAACATAGAAAAACAGAAAACAAGTCCAAACAATGAAATAATTACAACATTTTACACTGAGTGTCCAGAATTAACATTGTAAAGATGTTATGTTCACTTTTTAAGGTTTATATCATGTGGCAGGAGAAAAAAATGGAAAATCTCCAAATGAGCTTAACTCACTCTAATGAACACATAAACATAGAAAAACAGAAAACAAGTCCAAACAATGAAATAATTGCAACATTTTACACTGAGTGTCCAGAAGTAACATTGTAAAGATGTAATGTTCACTTTTTAAGGTTTATATCATGTGGCAGGAGAAAAAAATTGAAAATCTCCAAATGAGCTTAACTAACTCCAATGCGCAAGTAAACATAGAAAAACAGAAAACAAGTCCAAACAATGAAATAATTGCAACATTTTACACTGAGTGTCCAGAAGTAACATTGTTAAGATGTTATGTTCACTTTTTAAGGTTTATATCATGTGACAGGAGAAAAAAATGGAAAATCTCCAAATGAGCTTAACTCACTCTAATGAACACATAAACATAGAAAAACAGAAAACAAGTCCAAACAATCAGATAATTGCAATATTTTACACTGAGTGTCCAGAAGTAACATTGTTAAGATGTTATGTTCACTTTTAAAGGTTTATATCATGTGGCAGGAGAAAAAAATGGAAAATCTCCAAATGAGCTTAACTCACTCTAATGCGCAAGTAAACATAGAAAAACAGAAAACAAGTCCAAACAATGAAATAATTGCAACATTTTACACTGAGTGTCCAGAAGTAACATTGTAAATATGTTATCTTCACTTTTTAAGGTTTATATCATTTGGCAGGAGAAAAAAATGGAAAATCTCCAAATGAGCTTAACTCACTCTAATGTACACATGAACATAGAAAAACAGAAAACAAGTCCAAACAATGAAATAATTGCAACATTTTACACTGAGTGTCCAGAAGTAACATTGTAAAGGTGTTATGTTCGCTTTTAAAGGTTTATATCATGTGGCAGGAGAAAAAAATGGAAAATCTCCAAATGAGCTTAACTCACTCCAATGCGCAAGTAAACATAGAAAAACAAAAAACAAGTCCAAACAATGAAATAATTGCAACATTTTACACTGAGTGTCCAGAAGTAACATTGTTAAGATGTTATGTTCACTTTTTAAGGTTTATATCATGTGGCAGGAGAAAAAAATTGAAAATCTCCAAATGAGCTTAACTCACTCCAATGCGCAAGTAAACATAGAAAAACAGAAAAAAAGTCCAAACAATGAAATAATTGCAACATTTTACACTGAGTGTCCAGAAGTAAGATTTTAAAGATGTTATGTTCACTTTTAAAGGTTTATATCATTTGACAGGAGAAAAAAATGGAAAATCTTCAAATGAGCTTAACTCACTCCAATGCGCAAGTAAACATAGAAAAACAGAAAACAAGTCCAAACAATGAAATAATTGCAAAATGTTACACTGAGTGTCCAGAAGTAACATTGTAAAGATGTTATGTTCACTTTTTAAGGTTTATATCATGTGGCAGGAGAAAAAAATGGAAAATCTCCAAATGAGCTTAACTCACTTTAATGTACACATGAACATGGAAAAACAGAAAACAAGTCCAAACAATGAAATAATTGCAACATTTTATACTGAGTGTCCAGAAGTAACATTGTTAAGATGTTATGTTCACTTTTAAAGGTTTATATCATTTGGCAGGAGAAAAAAATGGAAAATCTCCAAATGAGCTTAACTCACTTTAATGTACACATAAACATGGAAAAACAGAAAACAAGTCCAAACAATGAAATAATTGTAAAATGTTACACTGAGTGTCTAGAAGTAACATTGTAAAGATGTTATGTTCATTTTTTAAGGTTTATATCATGTGGCAGGAGGAAAAAATTGAAAATCTCCAAATGAGCTTAACTCACTCTAATGTACACATAAAAATAGAAAAACAGAAAACAAGTCCAAACAATGAAATAATTACAACATTTTACACTGAGTGTCCAGAAGTAACATTGTAAAGATGTTATGTTCACTTTTTAAGGTTTATATCATGTGGCAGGAGAAAAAATGGAAAATCTCCAAATGAGCTTAACTCACTCCAATGCGCAAGTAAACATAGAAAAACAAAAAACAAGTCCAAACAATGAAATAATTGCAACATTTTACACTGAGTGTCCAGAAGTAACATTGTTAAGATGTTATGTTCACTTTTTAAGGTTTATATCATGTGACAGGAGAAAAAAATGGAAAATCTCCAAATGAGCTTAACTCACACTAATGAACACATAAACATGGAAAAACAGAAAACAAGTCCAAACAATGAAATAATTGCAACATTTTATACTGAGTGTCCAGAAGTAATATTGTTAAGATGTTATGTTCACTTTTAAAGGTTTATATCATGTGGCAGGAGAAAAAAATGGAAAATCTCCAAATGAGCTTAACTCACTTTAATGTACACATAAAAAGGAAAAACAGAAAACAAGTCCAAACAATGAAATAATTGCAACATTTTACACTGAGTGTCCAGAAGTAACATTGTAAAGATGTTATGTTCACTTTTAAAGGTTTATATAATGTGGCAGGAGAAAAAAATGGAAAATCTCCAAATGAGCTTAACTCACTCTAATGTACACATGAACATAGAAAAACAGAAAACAAGTCCAAACAATGAAATAATTGCAACATTTTACACTGAGTGTCCAGAAGTAACATTGTAAATATGTTATCTTCACTTTTTAAGGTTTATATCATGTGGCAGGAGAAAAAAATGAAAATCTCCAAATGAGCTTAACTCACTCTAATGTACACATGAACATAGAAAAACAGAAAACAAGTCCAGCAATGAAATTATTACAACATTTTACACTGAGTGTCCAGAAGTAACATTGTAAAGATGTTATGTTCGCTTTTTAAGGTTTATATCATGTGGCAGGAGAAAAAAATGGAAAATCTCCAAATGAACTTAACTCACTCCAATGCGCAAGTAAACATAGAAAAACAAAAAACAAGTCCAAACAATGAAATAATTGCAACATTTTACACTGAGTGTCCAGAAGTAACATTGTTAAGATGTTATGTTCACTTTTTAAGGTTTATATCATGTGACAGGAGAAAAAAATGGAAAATCTCCAAATGAGCTTAACTCACTCTAATGAACACATAAACATAGAAAAACAGAAAACAAGTCCAAACAATGAAATAATTGCAACATTTTACACTGAGTGTCCAGAGGTAACATTGTAAAGATGTTATGTTCACTTTTAAAGGTTTATATCATGTGGCAGGAGAAAAAAATTGAAAATCTCCAAATGAGCTTAACTCACTCTAATGTACACATGAACATAGAAAAACAGAAAACAAGTCCAAACAATGAAATAATTGCAACATTTTACACTGAGTGTCCAGAAGTAACATTGTTAAGATGTTATGTTCACTTTTAAAGGTTTATATCATGTGGCAGGAGAAAAAAATGGAAAATCTCCAAATGAGCTTAACTCACTCTAATGCGCAAGTAAACATAGAAAAACAGAAAACAAGTCCAAACAATGAAATAATTGCAACATTTTACACTGAGTGTTCAGAAGTAACATTGTTAAGATGTTATGTTCACTTTTAAAGGTTTATATCATGTGGCAGGAGAAAAAAATGGAAAATCTCCAAATGAGCTTAACTCACTCTAATGCGCAAGTAAACATAGAAAAACAGAAAACAAGTCCAAACAATGAAATAATTGCAACATTTTACACTGAGTGTCCAGAAATAACATTGTAAACATGTTATCTTCACTTTTTAAGTTTTATATCATGTGGCAGGAGAAAAAAATGGAAAATCTCCAAATGAGCTTAACTCACTTTAATGTACACATGAACATGGAAAAACAGAAAACAAGTCCAAACAATGAAATAATTGCAACATTTTACACTGAGTGTCCAGAAGTAACATTGTTAAGATGTTATGTTCACTTTTAAAGGTTTATATCATGTGACAGGAGAAAAAATGGAAAATCTCCAAATGAGCTTAACTCACTCCAATGCGCAAGTAAACATAGAAAAACAAAAAACAAGTCCAAACAATGAAATAATTGCAACATTTTACACTGAGTTTCCAGAAGTAACATTGTTAAGATGTTATGTTCACTTTTTAAGGTTTATATCATTTGAAAGGAGAAAAAAATGGAAAATCTCCAAATGAGCTTAACTCACTCCAATGCGCAAGTAAACATAGAAAAACAGAAAACAAGTCCAAACAATGAAATAATTGCAACATTTTACACAGAGTGTCCAGAAGTAACATTGTAAAGATGTTATGTTCACTTTTTAAGGTTCATATCATGTGGCAGGAGAAAAAAATGGAAAATCTCCAAATGAGCTTAACTCACTTTAATGTACACATAAACATGGAAAAAAGAAAACAAGTCCAAACAATGAAATAATTGTAAAATGTTACACTGAGTGTCTAGAAGTAACATTGTAAAGATGTTATGTTCATTTTTTAAGGTTTATATCATGTGGCAGGAGGAAAAAATTGAAAATCTCCAAATGAGCTTAACTCATTCTAATGTACACATAAAAATAGAAAAACAGAAAACAAGTCCAAACAATGAAATAATTACAACATTTTACACTGAGTGTCCAGAAGTAACATTGTAAAGATGTTATGTTCACTTTTTAAGGTTTATATCATGTGGCAGGAGAAAAAAATGGAAAATCTCCAAATGAGCTTAACTCACTCTAATGAACACATAAACATAGAAAAACAGAAAACAAGTCCAAACAATGAAATAATTGCAACATTTTACACTGAGTGTCCAGAAGTAACATTGTAAAGATGTTATGTTCACTTTTTAAGGTTTATATCATGTGGCAGGAGAAAAAAATTGAAAATCTCCAAATGAGCTTTACTCACTCCAATGCGCAAGTAAACATAGAAAAACAGAAAACAAGTCCAAACAATGAAATAATTGCAATATTTTACACTGAGTGTCCAGAAGTAACAGTGTTAAGATGTTATGTTCACTTTTTAAGGTTTATATCATGTGGTAGGAGAAAAAAATGGAAAATCTCCAAATGAGCTTAACTCACTCTAATGCGCAAGTAAACATAGAAAAACAGAAAACAAGTCCAAACAATGAAATAATTGCAACATTTTACACTGAGTGTCCAGAAGTAACATTGTAAATATGTTATCTTCACTTTTTAAGGTTTATATCATTTGGCAGGAGAAAAAAATGGAAAATCTCCAAATGAGCTTAACTCACTCTAATGTACACATGAACATAGAAAAACAGAAAACAAGTCCAAACAATGAAATAATTGCAACATTTTACACTGAGTGTCCAGAAGTAACATTGTAAAGGTGTTATGTTCGCTTTTAAAGGTTTATATCATGTGGCAGGAGAAAAAAATGGAAAATCTCCAAATGAGCTTAACTCACTCCAATGCGCAAGTAAACATAGAAAAACAAAAAACAAGTCCAAACAATGAAATAATTGCAACATTTTATACTGAGTGTCCAGAAGTAACATTGTTAGGATGTTATGTTCACTTTTTAAGGTTTATATCATGTGACAGGAGAAAAAAATGGAAAATCTCCAAATGAGCTTAACTCACTCTAATGAACACATAAACATAGAAAAACAGAAAACAAGTCCAAACAATGAAATAATTGCAACATTTTACACTGAGTGTCCAGAAGTAACATTGTAAAGATGTTAATTTCACTTTTTAAGGTTTATATCATGTGGCAGGAGAAAAAAATGGAAAATCTCCAAATGAGCTTAACTCACTTTAATGTACACATAAAAAGGAAAAACAGAAAACAAGTACAAACAATGAAATAATTGCAACATTTTACACTGTGTCCAGAAGTAACATTTTAAAGATGTTATGTTCACTTTTTAAGGTTTATATCATGTGACAGGAGAAAAAAATGGAAAATCTCCAAATGAGCTTAACTCACTCTAATGAACACATAAACATGGAAAAACAGAAAACAAGTCCAAACAATGAAATAATTGCAACATTTTATACTGAGTGTCCAGAAGTAATATTGTTAAGATGTTATGTTCACTTTTAAAGGTTTATATCATGTGGCAGGAGAAAAAAATGGAAAATCTCCAAATGAGCTTAACTCACTTTAATGTACACATAAAAAGGAAAAACAGAAAACAAGTCCAAACAATGAAATAATTGCAACATTTTACACTGAGTGTCCAGAAGTAACATTGTAAAGATGTTATGTTCACTTTTAAAGGTTTATATCATGTGGCAGGAGAAAAAAATTGAAAATCTCCAAATGAGCTTAACTCACTCTAATGTACACATGAACATAGAAAAACAGAAAACAAGTCCAAACAATGAAATAATTGCAACATTTTACACTGAGTGTCCAGAAGTAACATTGTTAAGATGTTATGTTCACTTTTAAAGGTTTATATCATGTGGCAGGAGAAAAAAATGGAAAATCTCCAAATGAGCTTAACTCACTCTAATGCGCAAGTAAACATAGAAAAACAGAAAACAAGTCCAAACAATGAAATAATTGCAACATTTTACACTGAGTGTCCAGAAGTAACATTGTAAATATGTTATCTTCACTTTTTAAGGTTTATATCATGTGGCAGGAGAAAAAAATGGAAAATCTCCAAATGAGCTTAACTCACTCTAATGTACACATGAACATAGAAAAACAGAAAACAAGTCCAAACAATGAAATAATTACAACATTTTACACTGAGTGTCCAGAAGTAACATTGTAAAGATGTTATGTTCGCTTTTTAAGGTTTATATCATGTGGCAGGAGAAAAAAATGGAAAATCTCCAAATGAGCTTAACTCACTCCAATGCGCAAGTAAACATAGAAAAAAAAAAAACAAGTCCAAACAATGAAATAATTGCAACATTTTACACTGAGTGTCCAGAAGTAACATTGTTAAGATGTTATGTTCACTTTTTAAGGTTTATATCATGTGACAGGAGAAAAAAATGGAAAATCTCCAAATGAGCTTAACTCACTCTAATGAACACATAAACATAGAAAAACAGAAAACAAGTCCAAACAATGAAATAATTGCAACATTTTACACTGAGTGTCCAGAAGTAACATTGTAAAGATGTTAATTTCACTTTTTAAGGTTTATATAATGTGGCAGGAGAAAAAATGGAAAATCTCCAAATGAGCTTAACTCACTTTAATGTACACATAAAAAGGAAAAACAGAAAACAAGTACAAACAATGAAATAATTGCAACATTTTACACTGAGTGTCCAGAAGTAACATTGTTAAGATGTTATGTTCACTTTTAAAGGTTTATATCATGTGGCAGGAGAAAAAAATGGAAAATCTCCAAATGAGCTTAACTCACTCTAATGCGCAAGTAAACATAGAAAAACAGAAAACAAGTCCAAACAATGAAATAATTGCAACATTTTACACAGAGTGTCCAGAAATAACATTGTAAAGATGTTATCTTCACTTTTTAAGGTTTATATCATGTGGCAGGAGAAAAAAATGGAAAATCTCCAAATGAGCTTAACTCACTTTAATGTACATATAAACATGGAAAAACAGAAAACAAGTCCAAACAATGAAATAATTGTAAAATGTTACACTGAGTGTCTAGAAGTAACATTGTAAAGATGTTATGTTCATTTTTTAAGGTTTATATCATGTGGCAGGAGGAAAAAATTGAAAATCTCCAAATGAGCTTAACTCACTCTAATGTACACATAAACATAGAAAAACAAAAAACAAGTCCAAACAATGAAATAATTACAACATTTTACACTGAGTGTCCAGAAGTAACATTGTAAAGATGTTATGTTCACTTTTTAAGGTTTATATCATGTGGCAGGAGAAAAAAATGGAAAATCTCCAAATGAGCTTAACTCACTTTAATGTACACATAAACATAGAAAAACAGAAAACAAGTCCAAACAATGAAATAATTGCAACATTTTATACTGAGTGTCCAGAAGTAATATTGTTAAGATGTTATGTTCACTTTTAAAGGTTTATATCATGTGGCAGGAGAAAAAAATGGAAAATCTCCAAATGAGCTTAACTCACTTTAATGTACACATAAAAAGGAAAAACAGAAAACAAGTCCAAACAATGAAATAATTGCAACATTTTACACTGAGTGTCCAGAAGTAACATTGTAAAGATGTTATGTTCACTTTTAAAGGTTTATATCATGTGGCAGGAGAAAAAAATTGAAAATCTCCAAATGAGCTTAACTCACTCTAATGTACACATGAACATAGAAAAACAGAAAACAAGTCCAAACAATGAAATAATTGCAACATTTTACACTGAGTGTCCAGAAGTAACATTGTTAAGATGTTATGTTCACTTTTAAAGGTTTATATCATGTGGCAGGAGAAAAAAATGGAAAATCTCCAAATGAGCTTAACTCACTCTAATGCGCAAGTAAACATAGAAAAACAGAAAACAAGTCCAAACAATGAAATAATTGCAACATTTTACACTGAGTGTCCAGAAGTAACATTGTAAATATGTTATCTTCACTTTTTAAGGTTTATATCATGTGGCAGGAGAAAAAAATGGAAAATCTCCAAATGAGCTTAACTCACTCTAATGTACACATGAACATAGAAAAACAGAAAACAAGTCCAAACAATGAAATAATTACAACATTTTACACTGAGTGTCCAGAAGTAACATTGTAAAGATGTTATGTTCGCTTTTTAAGGTTTATATCATGTGGCAGGAGAAAAAAATGGAAAATCTCCAAATGAGCTTAACTCACTCCAATGCGCAAGTAAACATAGAAAAAAAAAAAACAAGTCCAAACAATGAAATAATTGCAACATTTTACACTGAGTGTCCAGAAGTAACATTGTAAAGATGTTAATTTCACTTTTTAAGGTTTATATAATGTGGCAGGAGAAAAAATGGAAAATCTCCAAATGAGCTTAACTCACTTTAATGTACACATAAAAAGGAAAAACAGAAAACAAGTACAAACAATGAAATAATTGCAACATTTTACACTGAGTGTCCAGAAGTAACATTGTTAAGATGTTATGTTCACTTTTAAAGGTTTATATCATGTGGCAGGAGAAAAAAATGGAAAATCTCCAAATGAGCTTAACTCACTCTAATGCGCAAGTAAACATAGAAAAACAGAAAACAAGTCCAAACAATGAAATAATTGCAACATTTTACACAGAGTGTCCAGAAATAACATTGTAAAGATGTTATCTTCACTTTTTAAGGTTTATATCATGTGGCAGGAGAAAAAAATGGAAAATCTCCAAATGAGCTTAACTCACTTTAATGTACATATAAACATGGAAAAACAGAAAACAAGTCCAAACAATGAAATAATTGTAAAATGTTACACTGAGTGTCTAGAAGTAACATTGTAAAGATGTTATGTTCATTTTTTAAGGTTTATATCATGTGGCAGGAGGAAAAAATTGAAAATCTCCAAATGAGCTTAACTCACTCTAATGTACACATAAACATAGAAAAACAAAAAACAAGTCCAAACAATGAAATAATTACAACATTTTACACTGAGTGTCCAGAAGTAACATTGTAAAGATGTTATGTTCACTTTTTAAGGTTTATATCATGTGGCAGGAGAAAAAAATGGAAAATCTCCAAATGAGCTTAACTCACTTTAATGTACACATAAACATAGAAAAACAGAAAACAAGTCCAAACAATGAAATAATTGCAACATTTTACACTGAGTGTCCAGAATTAACATTGTAAAGATGTTATGTTCATTTTTTAAGGCTTATATCATGTGGCATGAGAAAAAAATGGAAAATCTCCAAATGAGCTTAACTCACTCTTATGTACACATAAACATAGAAAAAGAGAAAACAAGTCCAAACAATGAAATAATTGCAACATTTTACACTGAGTGTCCAGAGGTAACATTGTAAAGATGTTATGTTCACTTTTAAAGGTTTATATCATGTGGCAGGAGAAAAAAATTGAAAATCTCCAAATGAGCTTAACTCACTCTAATGTACACATGAACATAGAAAAACAGAAAACAAGTCCAAACAATGAAATAATTGCAACATTTTACACTGAGTGTCCAGAAGTAACATTGTTAAGATGTTATGTTCACTTTTAAAGGTTTATATCATGTGGCAGGAGAAAAAAATGGAAAATCTCCAAATGAGCTTAACTCACTCTAATGCGCAAGTAAACATAGAAAAACAGAAAACAAGTCCAAACAATGAAAGAATTGCAACATTTTACACTGAGTGTTCAGAAGTAACATTGTTAAGATGTTATGTTCACTTTTAAAGGTTTATATCATGTGGCAGGAGAAAAAAATGGAAAATCTCCAAATGAGCTTAACTCACTCTAATGCGCAAGTAAACATAGAAAAACAGAAAACAAGTCCAAACAATGAAATAATTGCAACATTTTACACTGAGTGTCCAGAAATAACATTGTAAACATGTTATCTTCACTTTTTAAGGTTTATATCATGTGGCAGGAGAAAAAAATGGAAAATCTCCAAATGAGCTTAACTCACTTTAATGTACACATGAACATGGAAAAACAGAAAACAAGTCCAAACAATGAAATAATTGCAACATTTTACACTGAGTGTCCAGAAATAACATTGTAAAGATGTTATGTTCACTTTTTAAGGTTTATATGATGTGGCAGGAGAAAAAAATGGAAAATCTCCAAATGAGCTTAACTCACTTTAATGTACACATAAACATAGAAAAACAGAAAACAAGTCCAAACAATGAAATAATTGCAACATTTTACACTGAGTGTCCAGAATTAACATTGTAAAGATGTTATGTTCATTTTTTAAGGTTTATATCATGTGGCAGGAGAAAAAAATGGAAAATCTCCAAATGAGCTTAACTCACTCTTATGTACACATAAACATAGAAAAAGAGAAAACAAGTCCAAACAATGAAATAATTGCAACATTTTACACTGAGTGTCCAGAGGTAACATTGTAAAGATGTTATGTTCACTTTTAAAGGTTTATATCATGTGGCAGGAGAAAAAAATTGAAAATCTCCAAATGAGCTTAACTCACTCTAATGTACACATGAACATAGAAAAACAGAAAACAAGTCCAAACAATGAAATAATTGCAACATTTTACACTGAGTGTCCAGAAGTAACATTGTTAAGATGTTATGTTCACTTTTAAAGGTTTATATCATGTGGCAGGAGAAAAAAATGGAAAATCTCCAAATGAGCTTAACTCACTCTAATGCGCAAGTAAACATAGAAAAACAGAAAACAAGTCCAAACAATGAAATAATTGCAACATTTTACACTGAGTGTCCAGAAATAACATTGTAAACATGTTAACTTCACTTTTTAAGGTTTATATCATGTGGCAGGAGAAAAAAATGGAAAATCTCCAAATGAGCTTAACTCACTCTAATGTACACATGAACATAGAAAAACAGAAAACAAGTCCAAACAATGAAATAATTACAACATTTTACACTGAGTGTCCAGAATTAACATTGTAAAGATGTTATGTTCACTTTTTAATGTTTATATCATGTGGCAGGAGAAAAAAATGGAAAATCTCCAAATGAGCTTAACTCACTCTAATGAACACATAAACATAGAAAAACAGAAAACAAGTCCAAACAATGAAATAATTGCAACATTTTACACTGAGTGTCCAGAAGTAACATTGTAAAGATGTTATGTTCACTTTTTAAGGTTTATATCATGTGGCAGGAGAAAAAAATTGAAAATCTCCAAATGAGCTTAACTAACTCCAATGCGCAAGTAAACATAGAAAAACAGAAAACAAGTCCAAACAATGAAATAATTGCAACATTTTACACTGAGTGTCCAGAAGTAACATTGTTAAGATGTTATGTTCACTTTTTAAGGTTTATATCATGTGACAGGAGAAAAAAATGGAAAATCTCCAAATGAGCTTAACTCACTCTAATGAACACATAAACATAGAAAAACAGAAAACAAGTCCAAACAATCAGATAATTGCAATATTTTACACTGAGTGTCCAGAAGTAACATTGTTAAGATGTTATGTTCACTTTTAAAGGTTTATATCATGTGGCAGGAGAAAAAAATGGAAAATCTCCAAATGAGCTTAACTCACTCTAATGCGCAAGTAAACATAGAAAAACAGAAAACAAGTCCAAACAATGAAATAATTGCAACATTTTACACTGAGTGTCCAGAAGTAACATTGTAAATATGTTATCTTCACTTTTTAAGGTTTATATCATTTGGCAGGAGAAAAAAATGGAAAATCTCCAAATGAGCTTAACTCACTCTAATGTACACATGAACATAGAAAAACAGAAAACAAGTCCAAACAATGAAATAATTGCAACATTTTACACTGAGTGTCCAGAAGTAACATTGTAAAGGTGTTATGTTCGCTTTTAAAGGTTTATATCATGTGGCAGGAGAAAAAAATGGAAAATCTCCAAATGAGCTTAACTCACTCCAATGCGCAAGTAAACATAGAAAAACAAAAAACAAGTCCAAACAATGAAATAATTGCAACATTTTACACTGAGTGTCCAGAAGTAACATTGTTAAGATGTTATGTTCACTTTTTAAGGTTTATATCATGTGGCAGGAGAAAAAAATTGAAAATCTCCAAATGAGCTTAACTCACTCCAATGCGCAAGTAAACATAGAAAAACAGAAAACAAGTCCAAACAATGAAATAATTGCAACATTTTACACTGAGTGTCCAGAAGTAAGATTTTAAAGATGTTATGTTCACTTTTAAAGGTTTATATCATTTGACAGGAGAAAAAAATGGAAAATCTCCAAATGAGCTTAACTCACTCCAATGCGCAAGTAAACATAGAAAAACAGAAAACAAGTCCAAACAATGAAATAATTGCAAAATGTTACACTGAGTGTCCAGAAGTAACATTGTAAAGATGTTATGTTCACTTTTTAAGGTTTATATCATGTGGCAGGAGAAAAAAATGGAAAATCTCCAAATGAGCTTAACTCACTTTAATGTACACATGAACATGGAAAAACAGAAAACAAGTCCAAACAATGAAATAATTGCAACATTTTATACTGAGTGTCCAGAAGTAACATTGTTAAGATGTTATGTTCACTTTTAAAGGTTTATATCATTTGGCAGGAGAAAAAAATGGAAAATCTCCAAATGAGCTTAACTCACTCCAATGCGCAAGTAAACATAGAAAAACAGAAACAAGTCCAAACAATGAAATAATTGCAACATTTTACACTGAGTGTCCAGAAGTAACATTGTAAAGATGTAATGTTCACTTTTTAAGGTTTATATCATGTGGCAGGAGAAAAAAATTGAAAATCTCCAAATGAGCTTAACTCACTCCAATGCGCAAGTAAACATAGAAAAACAGAAAACAAGTCCAAACAATGAAATAATTGCAACATTTTACACAGAGTGTCCAGAAGTAACATTGTAAAGATGTTATGTTCACTTTTTAAGGTTCATATCATGTGGCAGGAGAAAAAAATGGAAAATCTCCAAATGAGCTTAACTCACTTTAATGTACACATAAACATGGAAAAACAGAAAACAAGTCCAAACAATGAAATAATTGTAAAATGTTACACTGAGTGTCTAGAAGTAACATTGTAAAGATGTTATGTTCATTTTTTAAGGTTTATATCATGTGGCAGGAGGAAAAAATTGAAAATCTCCAAATGAGCTTAACTCACTCTAATGTACACATAAAAATAGAAAAACAGAAAACAAGTCCAAACAATGAAATAATTACAACATTTTACACTGAGTGTCCAGAAGTAACATTGTAAAGATGTTATGTTCACTTTTTAAGGTTTATATCATGTGGCAGGAGAAAAAATGGAAAATCTCCAAATGAGCTTAACTCACTCCAATGCGCAAGTAAACATAGAAAAACAAAAAACAAGTCCAAACAATGAAATAATTGCAACATTTTACACTGAGTGTCCAGAAGTAACATTGTTAAGATGTTATGTTCACTTTTTAAGGTTTATATCATGTGACAGGAGAAAAAAATGGAAAATCTCCAAATGAGCTGAACTCACACTAATGAACACATAAACATGGAAAAACAGAAAACAAGTCCAAACAATGAAATAATTGCAACATTTTACACTGAGTGTCCAGAAGTAACATTGTAAATATGTTATCTTCACTTTTTAAGGTTTATATCATGTGGCAGGAGAAAAAAATGAAAATCTCCAAATGAGCTTAACTCACTCTAATGTACACATGAACATAGAAAAACAGAAAACAAGTCCAGCAATGAAATTATTACAACATTTTACACTGAGTGTCCAGAAGTAACATTGTAAAGATGTTATGTTCGCTTTTTAAGGTTTATATCATGTGGCAGGAGAAAAAAATGGAAAATCTCCAAATGAACTTAACTCACTCCAATGCGCAAGTAAACATAGAAAAACAAAAAACAAGTCCAAACAATGAAATAATTGCAACATTTTACACTGAGTGTCCAGAAGTAACATTGTTAAGATGTTATGTTCACTTTTTAAGGTTTATATCATGTGGCAGGAGAAAAAAATGGAAAATCTCCAAATGAGCTTAACTCACTCCAATGCGCAAGTAAACATAGAAAAACAGAAAACAAGTCCAAACAATGAAATAATTGCAACATTTTACACTGAGTGTCCAGAAGTAAGATTTTAAAGATGTTATGTTCACTTTTAAAGGTTTATATCATTTGACAGGAGAAAAAAATGGAAAATCTCCAAATGAGCTTAACTCACTCCAATGCGCAAGTAAACATAGAAAAACAGAAAACAAGTCCAAAAAATGAAATAATTGCAAAATGTTACACTGAGTGTCCAGAAGTAACATTGTAAAGATGTTATGTTCACTTTTTAAGGTTTATATCATGTGGCAGGAGAAAAAAATGGAAAATCTCCAAATGAGCTTAACTCACTTTAATGTACACATGAACATGGAAAAACAGAAAACAAGTCCAAACAATGAAATAATTGCAACATTTTATACTGAGTGTCCAGAAGTAACATTGTTAAGATGTTATGTTCACTTTTAAAGGTTTATATCATTTGGCAGGAGAAAAAAATGGAAAATCTCCAAATGAGCTTAACTCACTCCAATGCGCAAGTAAACATAGAAAAACAGAAACAAGTCCAAACAATGAAATAATTGCAACATTTTACACTGAGTGTCCAGAAGTAACATTGTAAAGATGTAATGTTCACTTTTTAAGGTTTATATCATGTGGCAGGAGAAAAAAATTGAAAATCTCCAAATGAGCTTAACTCACTCCAATGCGCAAGTAAACATAGAAAAACAGAAAACAAGTCCAAACAATGAAATAATTGCAACATTTTACACAGAGTGTCCAGAAGTAACATTGTAAAGATGTTATGTTCACTTTTTAAGGTTTATATCATGTGGCAGGAGGAAAAAATTGAAAATCTCCAAATGAGCTTAACTCACTCTAATGTACACATAAAAATAGAAAAACAGAAAACAAGTCCAAACAATGAAATAATTACAACATTTTACACTGAGTGTCCAGAAGTAACATTGTTAAGATGTTATGTTCACTTTTTAAGGTTTATATCATGTGACAGGAGAAAAAAATGGAAAATCTCCAAATGAGCTGAACTCACACTAATGAACACATAAACATGGAAAAACAGAAAACAAGTCCAAACAATGAAATAATTGCAACATTTTACACTGAGTGTCCAGAAGTAACATTGTAAATATGTTATCTTCACTTTTTAAGGTTTATATCATGTGGCAGGAGAAAAAAATGAAAATCTCCAAATGAGCTTAACTCACTCTAATGTACACATGAACATAGAAAAACAGAAAACAAGTCCAGCAATGAAATTATTACAACATTTTACACTGAGTGTCCAGAAGTAACATTGTAAAGATGTTATGTTCGCTTTTTAAGGTTTATATCATGTGGCAGGAGAAAAAAATGGAAAATCTCCAAATGAACTTAACTCACTCCAATGCGCAAGTAAACATAGAAAAACAAAAAACAAGTCCAAACAATGAAATAATTGCAACATTTTACACTGAGTGTCCAGAAGTAACATTGTTAAGATGTTATGTTCACTTTTTAAGGTTTATATCATGTGGCAGGAGAAAAAAATGGAAAATCTCCAAATGAGCTTAACTCACTCCAATGCGCAAGTAAACATAGAAAAACAGAAAACAAGTCCAAACAATGAAATAATTGCAACATTTTACACTGAGTGTCCAGAAGTAAGATTTTAAAGATGTTATGTTCACTTTTAAAGGTTTATATCATGTGGCAGGAGAAAAAAATGGAAAATCTCCAAATGAGCTTAACTCACTCTAATGAACACATGAACATAGAAAAACAGAAAACAAGTCCAAACAATGAAATAATTACAACATTTTACACTGAGTGTCCAGAAGTAACATTGTAAAGATGTTATGTTCACTTTTTAAGGTTTATATCATGTGGCAGGAGAAAAAAATTGAAAATCTCCAAATGAGCTTAACTCACTCCAATGCGCAAGTAAACATAGAAAAACAGAAAACAAGTCCAAACAATGAAATAATTGCAACATTTTAAACTAAGTGTCCAGAAGTAACATTGTTAAGATGTTATGTTCACTTTTTAAGGTTTATATCATGTGACAGGAGAAAAAAATGGAAAATCTCCAAATGAGCTTAACTCACTCTAATGAACACATAAACATAGAAAAACAGAAAACAAGTCCAAACAATGAAATAATTGCAACATTTTACACTGAGTGTCCAGAGGTAACATTGTAAAGATGTTATGTTCACTTTTAAAGGTTTATATCATGTGGCAGGAGAAAAAAATTGAAAATCTCCAAATGAGCTTAACTCACTCTAATGTACACATGAACATAGAAAAACAGAAAACAAGTCCAAACAATGAAATAATTGCAACATTTTACACTGAGTGTCCAGAAGTAACATTGTTAAGATGTTATGTTCACTTTTAAAGGTTTATATCATGTGGCAGGAGAAAAAAATGGAAAATCTCCAAATGAGCTTAACTCACTCTAATGCGCAAGTAAACATAGAAAAACAGAAAACAAGTCCAAACAATGAAATAATTGCAACATTTTACACTGAGTGTTCAGAAGTAACATTGTTAAGATGTTATGTTCACTTTTAAAGGTTTATATCATGTGGCAGGAGAAAAAAATGGAAAATCTCCAAATGAGCTTAACTCACTCTAATGCGCAAGTAAACATAGAAAAACAGAAAACAAGTCCAAACAATGAAATAATTGCAACATTTTACACTGAGTGTCCAGAAGTAACATTGTAAATATGTTATCTTCACTTTTTAAGGTTTATATCATTTGGCAGGAGAAAAAAATGGAAAATCTCCAAATGAGCTTAACTCACTCTAATGTACACATGAACATAGAAAAACAGAAAACAAGTCCAAACAATGAAATAATTGCAACATTTTACACTGAGTGTCCAGAAGTAACATTGTAAAGGTGTTATGTTCGCTTTTAAAGGTTTATATCATGTGGCAGGAGAAAAAAATGGAAAATCTCCAAATGAGCTTAACTCACTCCAATGCGCAAGTAAACATAGAAAAACAAAAAACAAGTCCAAACAATGAAATAATTGCAACATTTTACACTGAGTGTCCAGAAGTAACATTGTTAAGATGTTATGTTCACTTTTTAAGGTTTATATCATGTGGCAGGAGAAAAAAATTGAAAATCTCCAAATGAGCTTAACTCACTCCAATGCGCAAGTAAACATAGAAAAACAGAAAACAAGTCCAAACAATGAAATAATTGCAACATTTTACACTGTGTCCAGAAGTAAGATTTTAAAGATGTTATGTTCACTTTTAAAGGTTTATATCATTTGACAGGAGAAAAAAATGGAAAATCTCCAAATGAGCTTAACTCACTCCAATGCGCAAGTAAACAAAGAAAAGCAGAAAACAAGTCCAAACAATGAAATAATTGCAAAATGTTACACTGAGTGTCCAGAAGTAACATTGTAAAGATGTTATGTTCACTTTTTAAGGTTTATATCATGTGGCAGGAGAAAAAAATGGAAAATCTCCAAATGAGCTTAACTCACTTTAATGTACACATGAACATGGAAAAACAGAAAACAAGTCCAAACAATGAAATAATTGCAACATTTTATACTGAGTGTCCAGAAGTAACATTGTTAAGATGTTATGTTCACTTTTAAAGGTTTATATCATTTGGCAGGAGAAAAAAATGGAAAATCTCCAAATGAGCTTAACTCACTCCAATGCGCAAGTAAACATAGAAAAACAGAAACAAGTCCAAACAATGAAATAATTGCAACATTTTACACTGAGTGTCCAGAAGTAACATTGTAAAGATGTAATGTTCACTTTTTAAGGTTTATATCATGTGGCAGGAGAAAAAAATTGAAAATCTCCAAATGAGCTTAACTCACTCCAATGCGCAAGTAAACATAGAAAAACAGAAAACAAGTCCAAACAATGAAATAATTGCAACATTTTACACAGAGTGTCCAGAAGTAACATTGTAAAGATGTTATGTTCACTTTTTAAGGTTCATATCATGTGGCAGGAGAAAAAAATGGAAAATCTCCAAATGAGCTTAACTCACTTTAATGTACACATAAACATGGAAAAACAGAAAACAAGTCCAAACAATGAAATAATTGTAAAATGTTACACTGAGTGTCTAGAAGTAACATTGTAAAGATGTTATGTTCATTTTTTAAGGTTTATATCATGTGGCAGGAGGAAAAAATTGAAAATCTCCAAATGAGCTTAACTCACTCTAATGTACACATAAAAATAGAAAAACAGAAAACAAGTCCAAACAATGAAATAATTACAACATTTTACACTGAGTGTCCAGAAGTAACATTGTAAAGATGTTATGTTCACTTTTTAAGGTTTATATCATGTGGCAGGAGAAAAAATGGAAAATCTCCAAATGAGCTTAACTCACTCCAATGCGCAAGTAAACATAGAAAAACAAAAAACAAGTCCAAACAATGAAATAATTGCAACATTTTACACTGAGTGTCCAGAAGTAACATTGTTAAGATGTTATGTTCACTTTTTAAGGTTTATATCATGTGACAGGAGAAAAAAATGGAAAATCTCCAAATGAGCTGAACTCACACTAATGAACACATAAACATGGAAAAACAGAAAACAAGTCCAAACAATGAAATAATTGCAACATTTTACACTGAGTGTCCAGAAGTAACATTGTAAATATGTTATCTTCACTTTTTAAGGTTTATATCATGTGGCAGGAGAAAAAAATGAAAATCTCCAAATGAGCTTAACTCACTCTAATGTACACATGAACATAGAAAAACAGAAAACAAGTCCAGCAATGAAATTATTACAACATTTTACACTGAGTGTCCAGAAGTAACATTGTAAAGATGTTATGTTCGCTTTTTAAGGTTTATATCATGTGGCAGGAGAAAAAAATGGAAAATCTCCAAATGAACTTAACTCACTCCAATGCGCAAGTAAACATAGAAAAACAAAAAACAAAAAACAAGTCCAAACAATGAAATAATTGCAACATTTTACACTGAGTGTCCAGAAGTAACATTGTTAAGATGTTATGTTCACTTTTTAAGGTTTATATCATGTGACAGGAGAAAAAAATGGAAAATCTCCAAATGAGCTTAACTCACTCTAATGAACACATAAACATAGAAAAACAGAAAACAAGTCCAAACAATGAAATAATTGCAACATTTTACACTGAGTGTCCAGAAGTAACATTGTAAAGATGTTAATTTCACTTTTTAAGGTTTATATCATGTGGCATGAGAAAAAATGGAAAATCTCCAAATGAGCTTAACTCACTTTAATGAACACATAAAAAGGAAAAACAGAAAACAAGTACAAACAATGAAATAATTGCAACATTTTACACTGAGTGTCCAGAAGTAACATTGTTAAGATGTTATGTTCACTTTTAAAGGTTTATATCATGTGGCAGGAGAAAAAAATGGAAAATCTCCAAATGAGCTTAACTCACTCTAATGCGCAAGTAAACATAGAAAAACAGAAAACAAGTCCAAACAATGAAATAATTGCAACATTTTACACTAAGTGTCCAGAAGTAACATTGTTAAGATGTTATGTTCACTTTTTAAGGTTTATATCATGTGACAGGAGAAAAAAATGGAAAATCTCCAAATGAGCTTAACTCACTCTAATGAACACATAAACATAGAAAAACAGAAAACAAGTCCAAACAATGAAATAATTGCAACATTTTACACTGAGTGTCCAGAGGTAACATTGTAAAGATGTTATGTTCACTTTTAAAGGTTTATATCATGTGGCAGGAGAAAAAAATTTAAAATCTCCAAATGAGCTTAACTCACTCTAATGTACACATGAACATAGAAAAACAGAAAACAAGTCCAAACAATGAAATAATTGCAACATTTTACACTGAGTGTCCAGAAGTAACATTGTTAAGATGTTATGTTCACTTTTAAAGGTTTATATCATGTGGCAGGAGAAAAAAATGGAAAATCTCCAAATGAGCTTAACTCACTCTAATGCGCAAGTAAACATAGAAAAACAGAAAACAAGTCCAAACAATGAAATAATTGCAACATTTTACACTGAGTGTTCAGAAGTAACATTGTTAAGATGTTATGTTCACTTTTAAAGGTTTATATCATGTGGCAGGAGAAAAAAATGGAAAATCTCCAAATGAGCTTAACTCACTCTAATGCGCAAGTAAACATAGAAAAACAGAAAACAAGTCCAAACAATGAAATAATTGCAACATTTTACACTGAGTGTCCAGAAATAACATTGTAAACATGTTATCTTCACTTTTTAAGGTTTATATCATGTGGCAGGAGAAAAAAATGGAAAATCTCCAAATGAGCTTAACTCACTCTAATGTACACATGAACATAGAAAAACAGAAAACAAGTCCAAACAATGAAATAATTACAACATTTTACACTGAGTGTCCAGAAGTAACATTGTAAAGATGTTATGTTCACTTTTTAAGGTTTATATCATGTGGCAGGAGAAAAAAATGGAAAATCTCCAAATGAGCTTAACTCACTCTATTGAACACATAAACATAGAAAAACAGAAAACAAGTCCAAACAATGAAATAATTGCAACATTTTACACTGAGTGTCCAGAAGTAACATTGTTAAGATGTTATGTTCACTTTTAAAGGTTTATATCATGTGACAGGAGAAAAAATGGAAAATCTCCAAATGAGCTTAACTCACTCCAATGCGCAAGTAAACATAGAAAAACAAAAAACAAGTCCAAACAATGAAATAATTGCAACATTTTACACTGAGTGTCCAGAAGTAACATTGTATAGATGTTATGTTCACTTTTTAAGGTTTATATCATTTGAAAGGAGAAAAAAATGGAAAATCTCCAAATGAGCTTAACTCACTCCAATGCGCAAGTAAACATAGAAAAACAGAAAACAAGTCCAAACAATGAAATAATTGCAACATTTTACACAGAGTGTCCAGAAGTAACATTGTAAAGATGTTATGTTCACTTTTTAAGGTTCATATCATGTGGCAGGAGAAAAAAATGGAAAATCTCCAAATGAGCTTAACTCACTTTAATGTACACATAAACATGGAAAAACAGAAAACAAGTCCAAACAATGAAATAATTGTAAAATGTTACACTGAGTGTCTAGAAGTAACATTGTAAAGATGTTATGTTCATTTTTAAGGTTTATATCATGTGGCAGGAGGAAAAAATTGAAAATCTCCAAATGAGCTTAACTCACTCTAATGTACACATAAAAATAGAAAAACAGAAAACAAGTCCAAACAATGAAATAATTACAACATTTTACACTGAGTGTCCAGAAGTAACATTGTAAAGATGTTATGTTCACTTTTTAAGGTTTATATCATGTGGCAGGAGAAAAAATGGAAAATCTCCAAATGAGCTTAACTCACTCCAATGCGCAAGTAAATATAGAAAAACAAAAAACAAGTCCAAACAATGAAATAATTGCAACATTTTAGACTGAGTGTCCAGAAGTAACATTGTTAAGATGTTATGTTCACTTTTTAAGGTTTATATCATGTGACAGGAGAAAAAAATTGAAATCTCCAAATGAGCTTAACTCACACTAATGAACACATAAACATGGAAAAACAGAAAACAAGTCCAAACAATGAAATAATTGCAACATTTTATACTGAGTGTCCAGAAGTAATATTGTTAGATGTTATGTTCACTTTTAAAGGTTTATATCATGTGGCAGGAGAAAAAAATGGAAAATCTCCAAATGAGCTTAACTCACTTTAATGTACACATAAAAAGGAAAAACAGAAAACAAGTCCAAACAATGAAATAATTGCAACATTTTACACTGAGTGTCCAGAAGTAACATTGTAAAGATGTTATGTTCACTTTTAAAGGTTTATATCATGTGGCAGGAGAAAAAAATGGAAAATCTCCAAATGAGCTTAACTCACTCTAATGTACACATGAACATAGAAAAACAGAAAACAAGTCCAAACAATGAAATAATTGCAACATTTTACACTGAGTGTCCAGAAGTAACATTGTAAATATGTTATCTTCACTTTTTAAGGTTTATATCATGTGGCAGGAGAAAAAAATGAAAATCTCCAAATGAGCTTAACTCACTCTAATGTACACATGAACATAGAAAAACAGAAAACAAGTCCAGCAATGAAATTATTACAACATTTTACACTGAGTGTCCAGAAGTAACATTGTAAAGATGTTATGTTCGCTTATCAAGGTTTATATCATGTGGCAGGAGAAAAAAATGGAAAATCTCCAAATGAGCTTAACTCACTCTAATGAACACATAAACATAGAAAAACAGAAAACAAGTCCAAACAATGAAATAATTGCAACATTTTACACTGAGTGTCCAGAAGTAACATTGTTAAGATGTTATGTTCACTTTTTAAGGTTTATATCATGTGACAGGAGAAAAAAATGGAAAATCTCCAAATGAGCTTAACTCACTCTAATGAACACATAAACATAGAAAAACAGAAAACAAGTCCAAACAATGAAATAATTGCAACATTTTACACTGAGTGTCCAGAAGTAACATTGTAAAGATGTTAATTTCACTTTTTAAGGTTTATATCATGTGGCATGAGAAAAAATGGAAAATCTCCAAATGAGCTTAACTCACTTTAATGAACACATAAAAAGGAAAAACAGAAAACAAGTACAAACAATGAAATAATTGCAACATTTTACACTGAGTGTCCAGAAGTAACATTGTTAAGATGTTATGTTCACTTTTAAAGGTTTATATCATGTGGCAGGAGAAAAAAATGGAAAATCTCCAAATGAGCTTAACTCACTCTAATGCGCAAGTAAACATAGAAAAACAGAAAACAAGTCCAAACAATGAAATAATTGCAACATTTTACACTGAGTGTCCAGAAATAACATTGTAAACATGTTATCTTCACTTTTTAAGGTTTATATCATGTGGCAGGAGAAAAAAATGGAAAATCTCCAAATGAGCTTAACTCACTCTAATGTACACATGAACATAGAAAAACAGAAAACAAGTCCAAACAATGAAATAATTACAACATTTTACACTGAGTGTCCAGAAGTAACATTGTAAAGATGTTATGTTCACTTTTTAAGGTTTATATCATGTGGCAGGAGCAAAAAATTGAAAATCTCCAAATGAGCTTAACTCACTCCAATGCGCAAGTAAACATAGAAAAACAGAAAACAAGTCCAAACAATGAAATAATTGCAACATTTTACACTGAGTGTCCAGAAGTAACATTGTTAAGATGTTATGTTCACTTTTTAAGGTTTATATCATGTGACAGGAGAAAAAAATGGAAAATCTCCAAATGAGCTTAACTCACTCTAATGAACACATAAACATAGAAAAACAGAAAACAAGTCCAAACAATGAAATAATTGCAATATTTTACACTGAGTGTCCAGAAGTAACATTGTTAAGATGTTATGTTCACTTTTAAAGGTTTATATCATGTGGCAGGAGAAAAAAATGGAAAATCTCCAAATGAGCTTAACTCACTCTAATGCGCAAGTAAACATAGAAAAACAGAAAACAAGTCCAAACAATGAAATAATTGCAACATTTTACACTGAGTGTCCAGAAGTAACATTGTAAATATGTTATCTTCACTTTTTAAGGTTTATATCATGTGGCAGGAGAAAAAAATGGAAAATCTCCAAATGAGCTTAACTCACTCTAATGTACACATGAACATAGAAAAACAGAAAACAAGTCCAAACAATGAAATAATTACAACATTTTACACTGAGTGTCCAGAAGTAACATTGTAAAGGTGTTATGTTCGCTTTTTAAGGTTTATATCATGTGGCAGGAGAAAAAAATGGAAAATCTCCAAATGAGCTTAACTCACTTTAATGTACACATAAACATGGAAAAACAGAAAACAAGTCCAAACAATGAAATAATTGCAACATTTTATACTGAGTGTCCAGAAGTAACATTGTTAAGATGTTATGTTCACTTTTAAAGGTTTATATCATTTGGCAGGAGAAAAAAATGGAAAATCTCCAAATGAGCTTAACTCACTCCAATGCGCAAGTAAACATAGAAAAACAGAAACAAGTCCAAACAATGAAATAATTGCAACATTTTACACTGAGTGTCCAGAAGTAACATTGTAAAGATGTAATGTTCACTTTTTAAGGT
Organism: Microchirus variegatus; assembly: GCF_963457635.1. NCBI lineage: Eukaryota > Metazoa > Chordata > Actinopteri > Pleuronectiformes > Soleidae > Microchirus > Microchirus variegatus. The sequence continues at coordinate 139,633 of NC_139813.1, read as the reverse complement.
TTATATCATGTGGCAGGAGAAAAAAATTGAAAATCTCCAAATGAGCTTAACTCACTTTAATGTACACATAAACATGGAAAAACAGAAAACAAGTCCAAACAATGAAATAATTGTAAAATGTTACACTGAGTGTCTAGAAGTAACATTGTAAAGATGTTATGTTCATTTTTTAAGGTTTATATCATGTGGCAGGAGGAAAAAATTGAAAATCTCCAAATGAGCTTAACTCACTCTAATGTACACATAAACATAGAAAAACAAAAAACAAGTCCAAACAATGAAATAATTACAACATTTTACACTGAGTGTCCAGAAGTAACATTGTAAAGATGTTATGTTCACTTTTTAAGGTTTATATCATGTGGCAGGAGAAAAAAATGGAAAATCTCCAAATGAGCTTAACTCACTTTAATGTACACATAAACATAGAAAAACAGAAAACAAGTCCAAACAATGAAATAATTGCAACATTTTACACTGAGTGTCCAGAATTAACATTGTAAAGATGTTATGTTCATTTTTTAAGGCTTATATCATGTGGCATGAGAAAAAAATGGAAAATCTCCAAATGAGCTTAACTCACTCTTATGTACACATAAACATAGAAAAAGAGAAAACAAGTCCAAACAATGAAATAATTGCAACATTTTACACTGAGTGTCCAGAGGTAACATTGTAAAGATGTTATGTTCACTTTTAAAGGTTTATATCATGTGGCAGGAGAAAAAAATTGAAAATCTCCAAATGAGCTTAACTCACTCTAATGTACACATGAACATAGAGAAACAGAAAACAAGTCCAAACAATGAAATAATTGCAACATTTTACACTGAGTGTCCAGAAGTAACATTGTAAAGATGTTATGTTCACTTTTTAAGGTTTATATCATGTGGCAGGAGAAAAAAATTGAAAATCTCCAAATGAGCTTAACTAACTCCAATGCGCAAGTAAACATAGAAAAACAGAAAACAAGTCCAAACAATGAAATAATTGCAACATTTTACACTGAGTGTCCAGAAGTAACATTGTTAAGATGTTATGTTCACTTTTTAAGGTTTATATCATGTGACAGGAGAAAAAAATGGAAAATCTCCAAATGAGCTTAACTCACTCTAATGAACACATAAACATAGAAAAACAGAAAACAAGTCCAAACAATCAGATAATTGCAATATTTTACACTGAGTGTCCAGAAGTAACATTGTTAAGATGTTATGTTCACTTTTAAAGGTTTATATCATGTGGCAGGAGAAAAAAATGGAAAATCTCCAAATGAGCTTAACTCACTCCAATGCGCAAGTAAACATAGAAAAACAGAAAACAAGTCCAAACAATGAAATAATTGCAACATTTTACACTGAGTGTCCAGAAGTAACATTGTAAATATGTTATCTTCACTTTTTAAGGTTTATATCATTTGGCAGGAGAAAAAAATGGAAAATCTCCAAATGAGCTTAACTCACTCTAATGTACACATGAACATAGAAAAACAGAAAACAAGTCCAAACAATGAAATAATTGCAACATTTTACACTGAGTGTCCAGAAGTAACATTGTTAAGATGTTATGTTCACTTTTTAAGGTTTATATCATGTGGCAGGAGAAAAAAATTGAAAATCTCCAAATGAGCTTAACTCACTCCAATGCGCAAGTAAACATAGAAAAACAGAAAACAAGTCCAAACAATGAAATAATTGCAACATTTTACACTGAGTGTCCAGAAGTAAGATTTTAAAGATGTTATGTTCACTTTTAAAGGTTTATATCATTTGACAGGAGAAAAAAATGGAAAATCTCCAAATGAGCTTAACTCACTCCAATGCGCAAGTAAACATAGAAAAACAGAAAACAAGTCCAAACAATGAAATAATTGCAAAATGTTACACTGAGTGTCCAGAAGTAACATTGTAAAGATGTTATGTTCACTTTTTAAGGTTTATATCATGTGGCAGGAGAAAAAAATGGAAAATCTCCAAATGAGCTTAACTCACTTTAATGTACACATGAACATGGAAAAACAGAAAACAAGTCCAAACAATGAAATAATTGCAACATTTTATACTGAGTGTCCAGAAGTAACATTGTTAAGATGTTATGTTCACTTTTAAAGGTTTATATCATTTGGCAGGAGAAAAAAATGGAAAATCTCCAAATGAGCTTAACTCACTCCAATGCGCAAGTAAACATAGAAAAACAGAAACAAGTCCAAACAATGAAATAATTGCAACATTTTACACTGAGTGTCCAGAAGTAACATTGTAAAGATGTAATGTTCACTTTTTAAGGTTTATATCATGTGGCAGGAGAAAAAAATTGAAAATCTCCAAATGAGCTTAACTCACTCCAATGCGCAAGTAAACATAGAAAAACAGAAAACAAGTCCAAACAATGAAATAATTGCAACATTTTACACAGAGTGTCCAGAAGTAACATTGTAAAGATGTTATGTTCACTTTTTAAGGTTCATATCATGTGGCAGGAGAAAAAAATGGAAAATCTCCAAATGAGCTTAACTCACTTTAATGTACACATAAACATGGAAAAACAGAAAACAAGTCCAAACAATGAAATAATTGTAAAATGTTACACTGAGTGTCTAGAAGTAACATTGTAAAGATGTTATGTTCATTTTTTAAGGTTTATATCATGTGGCAGGAGGAAAAAATTGAAAATCTCCAAATGAGCTTAACTCACTCTAATGTACACATAAAAATAGAAAAACAGAAAACAAGTCCAAACAATGAAATAATTACAACATTTTACACTGAGTGTCCAGAAGTAACATTGTAAAGATGTTATGTTCACTTTTTAAGGTTTATATCATGTGGCAGGAGAAAAAATGGAAAATCTCCAAATGAGCTTAACTCACTCCAATGCGCAAGTAAACATAGAAAAACAAAAAACAAGTCCAAACAATGAAATAATTGCAACATTTTACACTGAGTGTCCAGAAGTAACATTGTTAAGATGTTATGTTCACTTTTTAAGGTTTATATCATGTGACAGGAGAAAAAAATGGAAAATCTCCAAATGAGCTGAACTCACACTAATGAACACATAAACATGGAAAAACAGAAAACAAGTCCAAACAATGAAATAATTGCAACATTTTACACTGAGTGTCCAGAAGTAACATTGTAAATATGTTATCTTCACTTTTTAAGGTTTATATCATGTGGCAGGAGAAAAAAATGAAAATCTCCAAATGAGCTTAACTCACTCTAATGTACACATGAACATAGAAAAACAGAAAACAAGTCCAGCAATGAAATTATTACAACATTTTACACTGAGTGTCCAGAAGTAACATTGTAAAGATGTTATGTTCGCTTTTTAAGGTTTATATCATGTGGCAGGAGAAAAAAATGGAAAATCTCCAAATGAACTTAACTCACTCCAATGCGCAAGTAAACATAGAAAAACAAAAAACAAGTCCAAACAATGAAATAATTGCAACATTTTACACTGAGTGTCCAGAAGTAACATTGTTAAGATGTTATGTTCACTTTTTAAGGTTTATATCATGTGGCAGGAGAAAAAAATGGAAAATCTCCAAATGAGCTTAACTCACTCCAATGCGCAAGTAAACATAGAAAAACAGAAAACAAGTCCAAACAATGAAATAATTGCAACATTTTACACTGAGTGTCCAGAAGTAAGATTTTAAAGATGTTATGTTCACTTTTAAAGGTTTATATCATTTGACAGGAGAAAAAAATGGAAAATCTCCAAATGAGCTTAACTCACTCCAATGCGCAAGTAAACATAGAAAAACAGAAAACAAGTCCAAAAAATGAAATAATTGCAAAATGTTACACTGAGTGTCCAGAAGTAACATTGTAAAGATGTTATGTTCACTTTTTAAGGTTTATATCATGTGGCAGGAGAAAAAAATGGAAAATCTCCAAATGAGCTTAACTCACTTTAATGTACACATGAACATGGAAAAACAGAAAACAAGTCCAAACAATGAAATAATTGCAACATTTTATACTGAGTGTCCAGAAGTAACATTGTTAAGATGTTATGTTCACTTTTAAAGGTTTATATCATTTGGCAGGAGAAAAAAATGGAAAATCTCCAAATGAGCTTAACTCACTCCAATGCGCAAGTAAACATAGAAAAACAGAAACAAGTCCAAACAATGAAATAATTGCAACATTTTACACTGAGTGTCCAGAAGTAACATTGTAAAGATGTAATGTTCACTTTTTAAGGTTTATATCATGTGGCAGGAGAAAAAAATTGAAAATCTCCAAATGAGCTTAACTCACTCCAATGCGCAAGTAAACATAGAAAAACAGAAAACAAGTCCAAACAATGAAATAATTGCAACATTTTACACAGAGTGTCCAGAAGTAACATTGTAAAGATGTTATGTTCACTTTTTAAGGTTTATATCATGTGGCAGGAGGAAAAAATTGAAAATCTCCAAATGAGCTTAACTCACTCTAATGTACACATAAAAATAGAAAAACAGAAAACAAGTCCAAACAATGAAATAATTACAACATTTTACACTGAGTGTCCAGAAGTAACATTGTTAAGATGTTATGTTCACTTTTTAAGGTTTATATCATGTGACAGGAGAAAAAAATGGAAAATCTCCAAATGAGCTGAACTCACACTAATGAACACATAAACATGGAAAAACAGAAAACAAGTCCAAACAATGAAATAATTGCAACATTTTACACTGAGTGTCCAGAAGTAACATTGTAAATATGTTATCTTCACTTTTTAAGGTTTATATCATGTGGCAGGAGAAAAAAATGAAAATCTCCAAATGAGCTTAACTCACTCTAATGTACACATGAACATAGAAAAACAGAAAACAAGTCCAGCAATGAAATTATTACAACATTTTACACTGAGTGTCCAGAAGTAACATTGTAAAGATGTTATGTTCGCTTTTTAAGGTTTATATCATGTGGCAGGAGAAAAAAATGGAAAATCTCCAAATGAACTTAACTCACTCCAATGCGCAAGTAAACATAGAAAAACAAAAAACAAGTCCAAACAATGAAATAATTGCAACATTTTACACTGAGTGTCCAGAAGTAACATTGTTAAGATGTTATGTTCACTTTTTAAGGTTTATATCATGTGGCAGGAGAAAAAAATGGAAAATCTCCAAATGAGCTTAACTCACTCCAATGCGCAAGTAAACATAGAAAAACAGAAAACAAGTCCAAACAATGAAATAATTGCAACATTTTACACTGAGTGTCCAGAAGTAAGATTTTAAAGATGTTATGTTCACTTTTAAAGGTTTATATCATGTGGCAGGAGAAAAAAATGGAAAATCTCCAAATGAGCTTAACTCACTCTAATGAACACATGAACATAGAAAAACAGAAAACAAGTCCAAACAATGAAATAATTACAACATTTTACACTGAGTGTCCAGAAGTAACATTGTAAAGATGTTATGTTCACTTTTTAAGGTTTATATCATGTGGCAGGAGAAAAAAATTGAAAATCTCCAAATGAGCTTAACTCACTCCAATGCGCAAGTAAACATAGAAAAACAGAAAACAAGTCCAAACAATGAAATAATTGCAACATTTTAAACTAAGTGTCCAGAAGTAACATTGTTAAGATGTTATGTTCACTTTTTAAGGTTTATATCATGTGACAGGAGAAAAAAATGGAAAATCTCCAAATGAGCTTAACTCACTCTAATGAACACATAAACATAGAAAAACAGAAAACAAGTCCAAACAATGAAATAATTGCAACATTTTACACTGAGTGTCCAGAGGTAACATTGTAAAGATGTTATGTTCACTTTTAAAGGTTTATATCATGTGGCAGGAGAAAAAAATTGAAAATCTCCAAATGAGCTTAACTCACTCTAATGTACACATGAACATAGAAAAACAGAAAACAAGTCCAAACAATGAAATAATTGCAACATTTTACACTGAGTGTCCAGAAGTAACATTGTTAAGATGTTATGTTCACTTTTAAAGGTTTATATCATGTGGCAGGAGAAAAAAATGGAAAATCTCCAAATGAGCTTAACTCACTCTAATGCGCAAGTAAACATAGAAAAACAGAAAACAAGTCCAAACAATGAAATAATTGCAACATTTTACACTGAGTGTTCAGAAGTAACATTGTTAAGATGTTATGTTCACTTTTAAAGGTTTATATCATGTGGCAGGAGAAAAAAATGGAAAATCTCCAAATGAGCTTAACTCACTCTAATGCGCAAGTAAACATAGAAAAACAGAAAACAAGTCCAAACAATGAAATAATTGCAACATTTTACACTGAGTGTCCAGAAGTAACATTGTAAATATGTTATCTTCACTTTTTAAGGTTTATATCATTTGGCAGGAGAAAAAAATGGAAAATCTCCAAATGAGCTTAACTCACTCTAATGTACACATGAACATAGAAAAACAGAAAACAAGTCCAAACAATGAAATAATTGCAACATTTTACACTGAGTGTCCAGAAGTAACATTGTAAAGGTGTTATGTTCGCTTTTAAAGGTTTATATCATGTGGCAGGAGAAAAAAATGGAAAATCTCCAAATGAGCTTAACTCACTCCAATGCGCAAGTAAACATAGAAAAACAAAAAACAAGTCCAAACAATGAAATAATTGCAACATTTTACACTGAGTGTCCAGAAGTAACATTGTTAAGATGTTATGTTCACTTTTTAAGGTTTATATCATGTGGCAGGAGAAAAAAATTGAAAATCTCCAAATGAGCTTAACTCACTCCAATGCGCAAGTAAACATAGAAAAACAGAAAACAAGTCCAAACAATGAAATAATTGCAACATTTTACACTGTGTCCAGAAGTAAGATTTTAAAGATGTTATGTTCACTTTTAAAGGTTTATATCATTTGACAGGAGAAAAAAATGGAAAATCTCCAAATGAGCTTAACTCACTCCAATGCGCAAGTAAACAAAGAAAAGCAGAAAACAAGTCCAAACAATGAAATAATTGCAAAATGTTACACTGAGTGTCCAGAAGTAACATTGTAAAGATGTTATGTTCACTTTTTAAGGTTTATATCATGTGGCAGGAGAAAAAAATGGAAAATCTCCAAATGAGCTTAACTCACTTTAATGTACACATGAACATGGAAAAACAGAAAACAAGTCCAAACAATGAAATAATTGCAACATTTTATACTGAGTGTCCAGAAGTAACATTGTTAAGATGTTATGTTCACTTTTAAAGGTTTATATCATTTGGCAGGAGAAAAAAATGGAAAATCTCCAAATGAGCTTAACTCACTCCAATGCGCAAGTAAACATAGAAAAACAGAAACAAGTCCAAACAATGAAATAATTGCAACATTTTACACTGAGTGTCCAGAAGTAACATTGTAAAGATGTAATGTTCACTTTTTAAGGTTTATATCATGTGGCAGGAGAAAAAAATTGAAAATCTCCAAATGAGCTTAACTCACTCCAATGCGCAAGTAAACATAGAAAAACAGAAAACAAGTCCAAACAATGAAATAATTGCAACATTTTACACAGAGTGTCCAGAAGTAACATTGTAAAGATGTTATGTTCACTTTTTAAGGTTCATATCATGTGGCAGGAGAAAAAAATGGAAAATCTCCAAATGAGCTTAACTCACTTTAATGTACACATAAACATGGAAAAACAGAAAACAAGTCCAAACAATGAAATAATTGTAAAATGTTACACTGAGTGTCTAGAAGTAACATTGTAAAGATGTTATGTTCATTTTTTAAGGTTTATATCATGTGGCAGGAGGAAAAAATTGAAAATCTCCAAATGAGCTTAACTCACTCTAATGTACACATAAAAATAGAAAAACAGAAAACAAGTCCAAACAATGAAATAATTACAACATTTTACACTGAGTGTCCAGAAGTAACATTGTAAAGATGTTATGTTCACTTTTTAAGGTTTATATCATGTGGCAGGAGAAAAAATGGAAAATCTCCAAATGAGCTTAACTCACTCCAATGCGCAAGTAAACATAGAAAAACAAAAAACAAGTCCAAACAATGAAATAATTGCAACATTTTACACTGAGTGTCCAGAAGTAACATTGTTAAGATGTTATGTTCACTTTTTAAGGTTTATATCATGTGACAGGAGAAAAAAATGGAAAATCTCCAAATGAGCTGAACTCACACTAATGAACACATAAACATGGAAAAACAGAAAACAAGTCCAAACAATGAAATAATTGCAACATTTTACACTGAGTGTCCAGAAGTAACATTGTAAATATGTTATCTTCACTTTTTAAGGTTTATATCATGTGGCAGGAGAAAAAAATGAAAATCTCCAAATGAGCTTAACTCACTCTAATGTACACATGAACATAGAAAAACAGAAAACAAGTCCAGCAATGAAATTATTACAACATTTTACACTGAGTGTCCAGAAGTAACATTGTAAAGATGTTATGTTCGCTTTTTAAGGTTTATATCATGTGGCAGGAGAAAAAAATGGAAAATCTCCAAATGAACTTAACTCACTCCAATGCGCAAGTAAACATAGAAAAACAAAAAACAAAAAACAAGTCCAAACAATGAAATAATTGCAACATTTTACACTGAGTGTCCAGAAGTAACATTGTTAAGATGTTATGTTCACTTTTTAAGGTTTATATCATGTGACAGGAGAAAAAAATGGAAAATCTCCAAATGAGCTTAACTCACTCTAATGAACACATAAACATAGAAAAACAGAAAACAAGTCCAAACAATGAAATAATTGCAACATTTTACACTGAGTGTCCAGAAGTAACATTGTAAAGATGTTAATTTCACTTTTTAAGGTTTATATCATGTGGCATGAGAAAAAATGGAAAATCTCCAAATGAGCTTAACTCACTTTAATGAACACATAAAAAGGAAAAACAGAAAACAAGTACAAACAATGAAATAATTGCAACATTTTACACTGAGTGTCCAGAAGTAACATTGTTAAGATGTTATGTTCACTTTTAAAGGTTTATATCATGTGGCAGGAGAAAAAAATGGAAAATCTCCAAATGAGCTTAACTCACTCTAATGCGCAAGTAAACATAGAAAAACAGAAAACAAGTCCAAACAATGAAATAATTGCAACATTTTACACTAAGTGTCCAGAAGTAACATTGTTAAGATGTTATGTTCACTTTTTAAGGTTTATATCATGTGACAGGAGAAAAAAATGGAAAATCTCCAAATGAGCTTAACTCACTCTAATGAACACATAAACATAGAAAAACAGAAAACAAGTCCAAACAATGAAATAATTGCAACATTTTACACTGAGTGTCCAGAGGTAACATTGTAAAGATGTTATGTTCACTTTTAAAGGTTTATATCATGTGGCAGGAGAAAAAAATTTAAAATCTCCAAATGAGCTTAACTCACTCTAATGTACACATGAACATAGAAAAACAGAAAACAAGTCCAAACAATGAAATAATTGCAACATTTTACACTGAGTGTCCAGAAGTAACATTGTTAAGATGTTATGTTCACTTTTAAAGGTTTATATCATGTGGCAGGAGAAAAAAATGGAAAATCTCCAAATGAGCTTAACTCACTCTAATGCGCAAGTAAACATAGAAAAACAGAAAACAAGTCCAAACAATGAAATAATTGCAACATTTTACACTGAGTGTTCAGAAGTAACATTGTTAAGATGTTATGTTCACTTTTAAAGGTTTATATCATGTGGCAGGAGAAAAAAATGGAAAATCTCCAAATGAGCTTAACTCACTCTAATGCGCAAGTAAACATAGAAAAACAGAAAACAAGTCCAAACAATGAAATAATTGCAACATTTTACACTGAGTGTCCAGAAATAACATTGTAAACATGTTATCTTCACTTTTTAAGGTTTATATCATGTGGCAGGAGAAAAAAATGGAAAATCTCCAAATGAGCTTAACTCACTCTAATGTACACATGAACATAGAAAAACAGAAAACAAGTCCAAACAATGAAATAATTACAACATTTTACACTGAGTGTCCAGAAGTAACATTGTAAAGATGTTATGTTCACTTTTTAAGGTTTATATCATGTGGCAGGAGAAAAAAATGGAAAATCTCCAAATGAGCTTAACTCACTCTATTGAACACATAAACATAGAAAAACAGAAAACAAGTCCAAACAATGAAATAATTGCAACATTTTACACTGAGTGTCCAGAAGTAACATTGTTAAGATGTTATGTTCACTTTTAAAGGTTTATATCATGTGACAGGAGAAAAAATGGAAAATCTCCAAATGAGCTTAACTCACTCCAATGCGCAAGTAAACATAGAAAAACAAAAAACAAGTCCAAACAATGAAATAATTGCAACATTTTACACTGAGTGTCCAGAAGTAACATTGTATAGATGTTATGTTCACTTTTTAAGGTTTATATCATTTGAAAGGAGAAAAAAATGGAAAATCTCCAAATGAGCTTAACTCACTCCAATGCGCAAGTAAACATAGAAAAACAGAAAACAAGTCCAAACAATGAAATAATTGCAACATTTTACACAGAGTGTCCAGAAGTAACATTGTAAAGATGTTATGTTCACTTTTTAAGGTTCATATCATGTGGCAGGAGAAAAAAATGGAAAATCTCCAAATGAGCTTAACTCACTTTAATGTACACATAAACATGGAAAAACAGAAAACAAGTCCAAACAATGAAATAATTGTAAAATGTTACACTGAGTGTCTAGAAGTAACATTGTAAAGATGTTATGTTCATTTTTTAAGGTTTATATCATGTGGCAGGAGGAAAAAATTGAAAATCTCCAAATGAGCTTAACTCACTCTAATGTACACATAAAAATAGAAAAACAGAAAACAAGTCCAAACAATGAAATAATTACAACATTTTACACTGAGTGTCCAGAAGTAACATTGTAAAGATGTTATGTTCACTTTTTAAGGTTTATATCATGTGGCAGGAGAAAAAATGGAAAATCTCCAAATGAGCTTAACTCACTCCAATGCGCAAGTAAATATAGAAAAACAAAAAACAAGTCCAAACAATGAAATAATTGCAACATTTTAGACTGAGTGTCCAGAAGTAACATTGTTAAGATGTTATGTTCACTTTTTAAGGTTTATATCATGTGACAGGAGAAAAAAATTGAAAATCTCCAAATGAGCTTAACTCACACTAATGAACACATAAACATGGAAAAACAGAAAACAAGTCCAAACAATGAAATAATTGCAACATTTTATACTGAGTGTCCAGAAGTAATATTGTTAAGATGTTATGTTCACTTTTAAAGGTTTATATCATGTGGCAGGAGAAAAAAATGGAAAATCTCCAAATGAGCTTAACTCACTTTAATGTACACATAAAAAGGAAAAACAGAAAACAAGTCCAAACAATGAAATAATTGCAACATTTTACACTGAGTGTCCAGAAGTAACATTGTAAAGATGTTATGTTCACTTTTAAAGGTTTATATCATGTGGCAGGAGAAAAAAATGGAAAATCTCCAAATGAGCTTAACTCACTCTAATGTACACATGAACATAGAAAAACAGAAAACAAGTCCAAACAATGAAATAATTGCAACATTTTACACTGAGTGTCCAGAAGTAACATTGTAAATATGTTATCTTCACTTTTTAAGGTTTATATCATGTGGCAGGAGAAAAAAATGAAAATCTCCAAATGAGCTTAACTCACTCTAATGTACACATGAACATAGAAAAACAGAAAACAAGTCCAGCAATGAAATTATTACAACATTTTACACTGAGTGTCCAGAAGTAACATTGTAAAGATGTTATGTTCGCTTATCAAGGTTTATATCATGTGGCAGGAGAAAAAAATGGAAAATCTCCAAATGAGCTTAACTCACTCTAATGAACACATAAACATAGAAAAACAGAAAACAAGTCCAAACAATGAAATAATTGCAACATTTTACACTGAGTGTCCAGAAGTAACATTGTTAAGATGTTATGTTCACTTTTTAAGGTTTATATCATGTGACAGGAGAAAAAAATGGAAAATCTCCAAATGAGCTTAACTCACTCTAATGAACACATAAACATAGAAAAACAGAAAACAAGTCCAAACAATGAAATAATTGCAACATTTTACACTGAGTGTCCAGAAGTAACATTGTAAAGATGTTAATTTCACTTTTTAAGGTTTATATCATGTGGCATGAGAAAAAATGGAAAATCTCCAAATGAGCTTAACTCACTTTAATGAACACATAAAAAGGAAAAACAGAAAACAAGTACAAACAATGAAATAATTGCAACATTTTACACTGAGTGTCCAGAAGTAACATTGTTAAGATGTTATGTTCACTTTTAAAGGTTTATATCATGTGGCAGGAGAAAAAAATGGAAAATCTCCAAATGAGCTTAACTCACTCTAATGCGCAAGTAAACATAGAAAAACAGAAAACAAGTCCAAACAATGAAATAATTGCAACATTTTACACTGAGTGTCCAGAAATAACATTGTAAACATGTTATCTTCACTTTTTAAGGTTTATATCATGTGGCAGGAGAAAAAAATGGAAAATCTCCAAATGAGCTTAACTCACTCTAATGTACACATGAACATAGAAAAACAGAAAACAAGTCCAAACAATGAAATAATTACAACATTTTACACTGAGTGTCCAGAAGTAACATTGTAAAGATGTTATGTTCACTTTTTAAGGTTTATATCATGTGGCAGGAGCAAAAAATTGAAAATCTCCAAATGAGCTTAACTCACTCCAATGCGCAAGTAAACATAGAAAAACAGAAAACAAGTCCAAACAATGAAATAATTGCAACATTTTACACTGAGTGTCCAGAAGTAACATTGTTAAGATGTTATGTTCACTTTTTAAGGTTTATATCATGTGACAGGAGAAAAAAATGGAAAATCTCCAAATGAGCTTAACTCACTCTAATGAACACATAAACATAGAAAAACAGAAAACAAGTCCAAACAATGAAATAATTGCAATATTTTACACTGAGTGTCCAGAAGTAACATTGTTAAGATGTTATGTTCACTTTTAAAGGTTTATATCATGTGGCAGGAGAAAAAAATGGAAAATCTCCAAATGAGCTTAACTCACTCTAATGCGCAAGTAAACATAGAAAAACAGAAAACAAGTCCAAACAATGAAATAATTGCAACATTTTACACTGAGTGTCCAGAAGTAACATTGTAAATATGTTATCTTCACTTTTTAAGGTTTATATCATGTGGCAGGAGAAAAAAATGGAAAATCTCCAAATGAGCTTAACTCACTCTAATGTACACATGAACATAGAAAAACAGAAAACAAGTCCAAACAATGAAATAATTACAACATTTTACACTGAGTGTCCAGAAGTAACATTGTAAAGGTGTTATGTTCGCTTTTTAAGGTTTATATCATGTGGCAGGAGAAAAAAATGGAAAATCTCCAAATGAGCTTAACTCACTTTAATGTACACATAAACATGGAAAAACAGAAAACAAGTCCAAACAATGAAATAATTGCAACATTTTATACTGAGTGTCCAGAAGTAACATTGTTAAGATGTTATGTTCACTTTTAAAGGTTTATATCATTTGGCAGGAGAAAAAAATGGAAAATCTCCAAATGAGCTTAACTCACTCCAATGCGCAAGTAAACATAGAAAAACAGAAACAAGTCCAAACAATGAAATAATTGCAACATTTTACACTGAGTGTCCAGAAGTAACATTGTAAAGATGTAATGTTCACTTTTTAAGGTTTATATCATGTGGCAGGAGAAAAAAATTGAAAATCTCCAAATGAGCTTAACTCACTTTAATGTACACATAAACATGGAAAAACAGAAAACAAGTCCAAACAATGAAATAATTGTAAAATGTTACACTGAGTGTCTAGAAGTAACATTGTAAAGATGTTATGTTCATTTTTTAAGGTTTATATCATGTGGCAGGAGGAAAAAATTGAAAATCTCCAAATGAGCTTAACTCACTCTAATGTACACATAAACATAGAAAAACAAAAAACAAGTCCAAACAATGAAATAATTACAACATTTTACACTGAGTGTCCAGAAGTAACATTGTAAAGATGTTATGTTCACTTTTTAAGGTTTATATCATGTGGCAGGAGAAAAAAATGGAAAATCTCCAAATGAGCTTAACTCACTTTAATGTACACATAAACATAGAAAAACAGAAAACAAGTCCAAACAATGAAATAATTGCAACATTTTACACTGAGTGTCCAGAATTAACATTGTAAAGATGTTATGTTCATTTTTTAAGGCTTATATCATGTGGCATGAGAAAAAAATGGAAAATCTCCAAATGAGCTTAACTCACTCTTATGTACACATAAACATAGAAAAAGAGAAAACAAGTCCAAACAATGAAATAATTGCAACATTTTACACTGAGTGTCCAGAGGTAACATTGTAAAGATGTTATGTTCACTTTTAAAGGTTTATATCATGTGGCAGGAGAAAAAAATTGAAAATCTCCAAATGAGCTTAACTCACTCTAATGTACACATGAACATAGAGAAACAGAAAACAAGTCCAAACAATGAAATAATTGCAACATTTTACACTGAGTGTCCAGAAGTAACATTGTAAAGATGTTATGTTCACTTTTTAAGGTTTATATCATGTGGCAGGAGAAAAAAATTGAAAATCTCCAAATGAGCTTAACTAACTCCAATGCGCAAGTAAACATAGAAAAACAGAAAACAAGTCCAAACAATGAAATAATTGCAACATTTTACACTGAGTGTCCAGAAGTAACATTGTTAAGATGTTATGTTCACTTTTTAAGGTTTATATCATGTGACAGGAGAAAAAAATGGAAAATCTCCAAATGAGCTTAACTCACTCTAATGAACACATAAACATAGAAAAACAGAAAACAAGTCCAAACAATCAGATAATTGCAATATTTTACACTGAGTGTCCAGAAGTAACATTGTTAAGATGTTATGTTCACTTTTAAAGGTTTATATCATGTGGCAGGAGAAAAAAATGGAAAATCTCCAAATGAGCTTAACTCACTCCAATGCGCAAGTAAACATAGAAAAACAGAAAACAAGTCCAAACAATGAAATAATTGCAACATTTTACACTGAGTGTCCAGAAGTAACATTGTAAATATGTTATCTTCACTTTTTAAGGTTTATATCATTTGGCAGGAGAAAAAAATGGAAAATCTCCAAATGAGCTTAACTCACTCTAATGTACACATGAACATAGAAAAACAGAAAACAAGTCCAAACAATGAAATAATTGCAACATTTTACACTGAGTGTCCAGAAGTAACATTGTAAAGGTGTTATGTTCGCTTTTAAAGGTTTATATCATGTGGCAGGAGAAAAAAATGGAAAATCTCCAAATGAGCTTAACTCACTCCAATGCGCAAGTAAACATAGAAAAACAAAAAACAAGTCCAAACAATGAAATAATTGCAACATTTTACACTGAGTGTCCAGAAGTAACATTGTTAAGATGTTATGTTCACTTTTTAAGGTTTATATCATGTGGCAGGAGAAAAAAATTGAAAATCTCCAAATGAGCTTAACTCACTCCAATGCGCAAGTAAACATAGAAAAACAGAAAACAAGTCCAAACAATGAAATAATTGCAACATTTTACACTGAGTGTCCAGAAGTAAGATTTTAAAGATGTTATTTTCACTTTTAAAGGTTTATATCATTTGACAGGAGAAAAAAATGGAAAATCTCCAAATGAGCTTAACTCACTCCAATGCGCAAGTAAACATAGAAAACAGAAAACAAGTCCAAACAATGAAATAATTGCAACATTTTACACTGAGTGTCCAGAGGTAACATTGTAAAGATGTTATGTTCACTTTTAAAGGTTTATATCATGTGGCAGGAGAAAAAAATTGAAAATCTCCAAATGAGCTTAACTCACTCTAATGTACACATGAACATAGAAAAACAGAAAACAAGTCCAAACAATGAAATAATTGCAACATTTTACACTGAGTGTCCAGAAGTAACATTGTTAAGATGTTATGTTCACTTTTAAAGGTTTATATCATGTGGCAGGAGAAAAAAATGGAAAATCTCCAAATGAGCTTAACTCACTCTAATGCGCAAGTAAACATAGAAAAACAGAAAACAAGTCCAAACAATGAAATAATTGCAACATTTTACACTGAGTGTCCAGAAATAACATTGTAAACATGTTATCTTCACTTTTTAAGGTTTATATCATGTGGCAGGAGAAAAAAATGGAAAATCTCCAAATGAGCTTAACTCACTCTAATGTACACATGAACATAGAAAAACAGAAAACAAGTCCAAACAATGAAATAATTACAACATTTTACACTGAGTGTCCAGAATTAACATTGTAAAGATGTTATGTTCACTTTTTAAGGTTTATATCATGTGGCAGGAGAAAAAAATGGAAAATCTCCAAATGAGCTTAACTCACTTTAATGTACACATAAACATAGAAAAACAGAAAACAAGTCCAAACAATAAAATAATTGCAACATTTTACACTGAGTGTCCAGAAATAACATTGTAAAGATGTTATGTTCACTTTTTAAGGTTTATATGATGTGGCAGGAGAAAAAAATGGAAAATCTCCAAATGAGCTTAACTCACTTTAATGTACACATAAACATAGAAAAACAGAAAACAAGTCCAAACAATGAAATAATTGCAACATTTTACACTGAGTGTCCAGAATTAACATTGTAAAGATGTTATGTTCATTTTTTAAGGTTTATATCATGTGGCAGGAGAAAAAAATGGAAAATCTCCAAATGAGCTTAACTCACTCTTATGTACACATAAACATAGAAAAAGAGAAAACAAGTCCAAACAATGAAATAATTGCAACATTTTACACTGAGTGTCCAGAGGTAACATTGTAAAGATGTTATGTTCACTTTTAATGGTTTATATCATGTGGCAGGAGAAAAAAATTGAAAATCTCCAAATGAGCTTAACTCACTCTAATGTACACATGAACATAGAAAAACAGAAAACAAGTCCAAACAATGAAATAATTGCAACATTTTACACTGAGTGTCCAGAAGTAACATTGTAAATATGTTATCTTCACTTTTTAAGGTTTATATCATGTGGCAGGAGAAAAAAATGGAAAATCTCCAAATGAGCTTAACTCACTCTAATGCGCAAGTAAACATAGAAAAACAGAAAACAAGTCCAAACAATGAAATAATTGCAACATTTTACACTGAGTGTCCAGAAATAACATTGTAAACATGTTATCTTCACTTTTTAAGGTTTATATCATGTGGCAGGAGAAAAAAATGGAAAATCTCCAAATGAGCTTAACTCACTCTAATGTACACATGAACATAGAAAAACAGAAAACAAGTCCAAACAATGAAATAATTACAACATTTTACACTGAGTGTCCAGAATTAACATTGTAAAGATGTTATGTTCACTTTTTAAGGTTTATATCATGTGGCAGGAGAAAAAAATGGAAAATCTCCAAATGAGCTTAACTCACTCTAATGAACACATAAACATAGAAAAACAGAAAACAAGTCCAAACAATGAAATAATTGCAACATTTTACACTGAGTGTCCAGAAGTAACATTGTAAAGGTGTTATGTTCGCTTTTAAAGGTTTATATCATGTGGCAGGAGAAAAAAATGGAAAATCTCCAAATGAGCTTAACTCACTCCAATGCGCAAGTAAACATAGAAAAACAAAAAACAAGTCCAAACAATGAAATAATTGCAACATTTTACACTGAGTGTCCAGAAGTAACATTGTTAAGATGTTATGTTCACTTTTTAAGGTTTATATCATGTGGCAGGAGAAAAAAATTGAAAATCTCCAAATGAGCTTAACTCACTCTAATGTACACATGAACATAGAAAAACAGAAAACAAGTCCAAACAATGAAATAATTGCAACATTTTACACTGAGTGTCCAGAAGTAACATTGTAAATATGTTATCTTCACTTTTTAAGGTTTATATCATGTGGCAGGAGAAAAAAATGGAAAATCTCCAAATGAGCTTAACTCACTCTAATGCGCAAGTAAACATAGAAAAACAGAAAACAAGTCCAAACAATGAAATAATTGCAACATTTTACACTGAGTGTCCAGAAATAACATTGTAAACATGTTATCTTCACTTTTTAAGGTTTATATCATGTGGCAGGAGAAAAAAATGGAAAATCTCCAAATGAGCTTAACTCACTCTAATGTACACATGAACATAGAAAAACAGAAAACAAGTCCAAACAATGAAATAATTACAACATTTTACACTGAGTGTCCAGAATTAACATTGTAAAGATGTTATGTTCACTTTTTAAGGTTTATATCATGTGGCAGGAGAAAAAAATGGAAAATCTCCAAATGAGCTTAACTCACTCTAATGAACACATAAACATAGAAAAACAGAAAACAAGTCCAAACAATGAAATAATTGCAACATTTTACACTGAGTGTCCAGAAGTAACATTGTAAAGGTGTTATGTTCGCTTTTAAAGGTTTATATCATGTGGCAGGAGAAAAAAATGGAAAATCTCCAAATGAGCTTAACTCACTCCAATGCGCAAGTAAACATAGAAAAACAAAAAACAAGTCCAAACAATGAAATAATTGCAACATTTTACACTGAGTGTCCAGAAGTAACATTGTTAAGATGTTATGTTCACTTTTTAAGGTTTATATCATGTGGCAGGAGAAAAAAATTGAAAATCTCCAAATGAGCTTAACTCACTCCAATGCGCAAGTAAACATAGAAAAACAGAAAACAAGTCCAAACAATGAAATAATTGCAACATTTTACACTGAGTGTCCAGAAGTAAGATTTTAAAGATGTTATGTTCACTTTTAAAGGTTTATATCATTTGACAGGAGAAAAAAATGGAAAATCTCCAAATGAGCTTAACTCACTCTAATGTACACATGAACATAGAAAAACAGAAAACAAGTCCAAACAATGAAATAATTGCAACATTTTACACTGAGTGTCCAGAAGTAACATTGTTAAGATGTTATGTTCACTTTTAAAGGTTTATATCATGTGGCAGGAGAAAAAAATGGAAAATCTCCAAATGAGCTTAACTCACTCTAATGCGCAAGTAAACATAGAAAAACAGAAAACAAGTCCAAACAATGAAATAATTGCAACATTTTACACTGAGTGTCCAGAAATAACATTGTAAACATGTTATCTTCACTTTTTAAGGTTTATATCATGTGGCAGGAGAAAAAAATGGAAAATCTCCAAATGAGCTTAACTCACTCTAATGTACACATGAACATAGAAAAACAGAAAACAAGTCCAAACAATGAAATAATTACAACATTTTACACTGAGTGTCCAGAATTAACATTGTAAAGATGTTATGTTCACTTTTTAAGGTTTATATCATGTGGCAGGAGAAAAAAATGGAAAATCTCCAAATGAGCTTAACTCACTCTAAGGAACACATAAACATAGAAAAACAGAAAACAAGTCCAAACAATGAAATAATTGCAACATTTTACACTGAGTGTCCAGAAGTAACATTGTAAAGATGTTATGTTCACTTTTTAAGGTTTATATCATGTGGCAGGAGAAAAAATTTAAAATCTCCAAATGAGCTTAACTAACTCCAATGCGCAAGTAAACATAGAAAAACAGAAAACAAGTCCAAACAATGAAATAATTGCAACATTTTACACTGAGTGTCCATAAGTAACATTGTTAAGATGTTATGTTCACTTTTTAAGGTTTATATCATGTGACAGGAGAAAAAAATGGAAAATCTCCAAATGAGCTTAACTCACTCTAATGAACACATAAACATAGAAAAACAGAAAACAAGTCCAAACAATCAGATAATTGCAATATTTTACACTGAGTGTCCAGAAGTAACATTGTTAAGATGTTATGTTCACGTTTAAAAGTTTATATCATGTGGCAGGAGAAAAAAATGGAAAATCTCCAAATGAGCTTAACTCACTCTAATGCGCAAGTAAATATAGAAAAACAGAAAACAAGTCCAAACAATGAAATAATTGCAACATTTTACACTGAGTGTCCAGAAGTAACATTGTAAATATGTTATCTTCACTTTTTAAGGTTTATATCATTTGGCAGGAGAAAAAAATGGAAAATCTCCAAATGAGCTTTACTCACTCTAATGTACACATGAACATAGAAAAACAGAAAACAAGTCCAAACAATGAAATAATTGCAACATTTTACACTGAGTGTCCAGAAGTAACATTGTAAAGATGTAATGTTCACTTTTTAAGGTTTATATCATGTGGCAGGAGAAAAAAATGGAAAATCTCCAAATGAGCTTAACTCACTTTAATGTACACATGAACATGGAAAAACAGAAAACCGGTCCAAACAATGAAATAATTGCAACATTTTATACTGAGTGTCCAGAAGTAACATTGTTAAGATGTTATGTTCACTTTTAAAGGTTTATATCATTTGGCAGGAGAAAAAAATGGAAAATCTCCAAATGAGCTTAACTCACTCCAATGCGCAAGTAAACATAGAAAAACAGAAACAAGTCCAAACAATGAAATAATTGCAACATTTTACACTGAGTGTCCAGAAGTAACATTGTAAAGATGTAATGTTCACTTTTTAAGGTTTATATCATGTGGCAGGAGAAAAAAATGGAAAATCTCCAAATGAGCTTAACTCACTTTAATGTACACATGAACATGGAAAAACAGAAAACAAGTCCAAACAATGAAATAATTGCAACATTTTACACTGAGTGTCCAGAAATAACATTGTAAAGATGTTATGTTCACTTTTTAAGGTTTATATGATGTGGCAGGAGAAAAAAATGGAAAATCTCCAAATGAGCTTAACTCACTTTAATGTACACATAAACATAGAAAAACAGAAAACAAGTCCAAACAATGAAATAATTGCAACATTTTACACTGAGTGTCCAGAATTAACATTGTAAAGATGTTATGTTCATTTTTTAAGGCTTATATCATGTGGCAGGAGAAAAAAATGGAAAATCTCCAAATGAGCTTAACTCACTCTTATGTACACATAAACATAGAAAAAGAGAAAACAAGTCCAAACAATGAAATAATTGCAACATTTTACACTGAGTGTCCAGAAGTAACATTGTAAAGATGTTATGTTCACTTTTAAAGGTTTATATCATGTGGCAGGAGAAAAAAATTGAAAATCTCCAAATGAGCTTAACTCACTCTAATGTACACATGAACATAGAAAAACAGAAAACAAGTCCAAACAATGAAATAATTGCAACATTTTACACTGAGTGTCCAGAAGTAACATTGTTAAGATGTTATGTTCACTTTTAAAGGTTTATATCATGTGGCAGGAGAAAAAAATGGAAAATCTCCAAATGAGCTTAACTCACTCTAATGCGCAAGTAAACATAGAAAAACAGAAAACAAGTCCAAACAATGAAATAATTGCAACATTTTACACTGAGTGTCCAGAAATAACATTGTAAACATGTTATGTTCACTTTTTAAGGTTTATATCATGTGACAGGAGAAAAAAATGGAAAATCTCCAAATGAGCTTAACTCACTCTAATGAACACATAAACATAGAAAAACAGAAAACAAGTCCAAACAATGAAATAATTGCAATATTTTACACTGAGTGTCCAGAAGTAACATTGTTAAGATGTTATGTTCACTTTTAAAGGTTTATATCATGTGGCAGGAGAAAAAAATGGAAAATCTCCAAATGAGCTTAACTCACTCTAATGCGCAAGTAAACATAGAAAAACAGAAAACAAGTCCAAACAATGAAATAATTGCAACATTTTACACTGAGTGTCCAGAAGTAACATTGTAAATATGTTATCTTCACTTTTTAAGGTTTATATCATGTGGCAGGAGAAAAAAATGGAAAATCTCCAAATGAGCTTAACTCACTCTAATGTACACATGAACATAGAAAAACAGAAAACAAGTCCAAACAATGAAATAATTACAACATTTTACACTGAGTGTCCAGAAGTAACATTGTAAAGGTGTTATGTTCGCTTTTTAAGGTTTATATCATGTGGCAGGAGAAAAAAATGGAAAATCTCCAAATGAGCTTAACTCACTTTAATGTACACATAAACATGGAAAAACAGAAAACAAGTCCAAACAATGAAATAATTGCAACATTTTATACTGAGTGTCCAGAAGTAACATTGTTAAGATGTTATGTTCACTTTTAAAGGTTTATATCATTTGGCAGGAGAAAAAAATGGAAAATCTCCAAATGAGCTTAACTCACTCCAATGCGCAAGTAAACATAGAAAAACAGAAACAAGTCCAAACAATGAAATAATTGCAACATTTTACACTGAGTGTCCAGAAGTAACATTGTAAAGATGTAATGTTCACTTTTTAAGGTTTATATCATGTGGCAGGAGAAAAAAATTGAAAATCTCCAAATGAGCTTAACTCACTCCAATGCACAAGTAAACATAGAAAAACAGAAAACAAGTCCAAACAATGAAATAATTGCAACATTTTACACAGAGTGTCCAGAAGTAACATTGTAAAGATGTTATGTTCACTTTTTAAGGTTCATATCATGTGGCAGGAGAAAAAAATGGAAAATCTCCAAATGAGCTTAACTCACTTTAATGTACACATAAACATGGAAAAACAGAAAACAAGTCCAAACAATGAAATAATTGTAAAATGTTACACTGAGTGTCTAGAAGTAACATTGTAAAGATGTTATGTTCATTTTTTAAGGTTTATATCATGTGGCAGGAGGAAAAAATTGAAAATCTCCAAATGAGCTTAACTCACTCTAATGTACACATAAACATAGAAAAACAAAAAACAAGTCCAAACAATGAAATAATTACAACATTTTACACTGAGTGTCCAGAAGTAACATTGTAAAGATGTTATGTTCACTTTTTAAGGTTTATATCATGTGGCAGGAGAAAAAAATGGAAAATCTCCAAATGAGCTTAACTCACTTTAATGTACACATAAACATAGAAAAACAGAAAACAAGTCCAAACAATGAAATAATTGCAACATTTTACACTGAGTGTCCAGAATTAACATTGTAAAGATGTTATGTTCATTTTTTAAGGCTTATATCATGTGGCATGAGAAAAAAATGGAAAATCTCCAAATGAGCTTAACTCACTCTTATGTACACATAAACATAGAAAAAGAGAAAACAAGTCCAAACAATGAAATAATTGCAACATTTTACACTGAGTGTCCAGAGGTAACATTGTAAAGATGTTATGTTCACTTTTAAAGGTTTATATCATGTGGCAGGAGAAAAAAATTGAAAATCTCCAAATGAGCTTAACTCACTCTAATGTACACATGAACATAGAAAAACAGAAAACAAGTCCAGCAATGAAATTATTACAACATTTTACACTGAGTGTCCAGAAGTAACATTGTAAAGATGTTATGTTCGCTTTTTAAGGTTTATATCATGTGGCAGGAGAAAAAAATGGAAAATCTCCAAATGAACTTAACTCACTCCAATGCGCAAGTAAACATAGAAAAACAAAAAACAAGTCCAAACAATGAAATAATTGCAACATTTTACACTGAGTGTCCAGAAGTAACATTGTTAAGATGTTATGTTCACTTTTTAAGGTTTATATCATGTGACAGGAGAAAAAAATGGAAAATCTCCAAATGAGCTTAACTCACTCTAATGAACACATAAACATAGAAAAACAGAAAACAAGTCCAAACAATGAAATAATTGCAACATTTTACACTGAGTGTCCAGAAGTAACATTGTAAAGATGTTAATTTCACTTTTTAAGGTTTATATCATGTGGCATGAGAAAAAATGGAAAATCTCCAAATGAGCTTAACTCACTTTAATGAACACATAAAAAGGAAAAACAGAAAACAAGTACAAACAATGAAATAATTGCAACATTTTACACTGAGTGTCCAGAAGTAACATTGTTAAGATGTTTTGTTCACTTTTAAAGGTTTATATCATGTGGCAGGAGAAAAAAATGGAAAATCTCCAAATGAGCTTAACTCACTCTAATGTACACATAAACATAGAAAAAGAGAAAACAAGTCCAAACAATGAAATAATTGCAACATTTTACACTGAGTGTCCAGAAATAACATTGTAAACATGTTATGTTCACTTTTAAAGGTTTATATCATGTGGCAGGAGAAAAAAATTGAAAATCTCCAAATGAGCTTAACTCACTCTAATGTACACATGAACATAGAAAAACAGAAAACAAGTCCAGCAATGAAATTATTACAACATTTTACACTGAGTGTCCAGAAGTAACATTGTAAAGATGTTATGTTCGCTTTTTAAGGTTTATATCATGTGGCAGGAGAAAAAAATGGAAAATCTCCAAATGAACTTAACTCACTCCAATGCGCAAGTAAACATAGAAAAACAAAAAACAAATCCAAACAATGAAATAATTGCAACATTTTACACTGAGTGTCCAGAAGTAACATTGTTAAGATGTTATGTTCACTTTTTAAGGTTTATATCATGTGACAGGAGAAAAAAATGGAAAATCTCCAAATGAGCTTAACTCACTCTAATGAACACATAAACATAGAAAAACAGAAAACAAGTCCAAACAATGAAATAATTGCAACATTTTACACTGAGTGTCCAGAAGTAACATTGTAAAGATGTTAATTTCACTTTTTAAGGTTTATATCATGTGGCATGAGAAAAAATGGAAAATCTCCAAATGAGCTTAACTCACTTTAATGAACACATAAAAAGGAAAAACAGAAAACAAGTACAAACAATGAAATAATTGCAACATTTTACACTGAGTGTCCAGAAGTAACATTGTTAAGATGTTATGTTCACTTTTAAAGGTTTATATCATGTGGCAGGAGAAAAAAATGGAAAATCTCCAAATGAGCTTAACTCACTCTAATGCGCAAGTAAACATAGAAAAACAGAAAACAAGTCCAAACAATGAAATAATTGCAACATTTTACACTGAGTGTCCAGAAATAACATTGTAAACATGTTATCTTCACTTTTTAAGGTTTATATCATGTGGCAGGAGAAAAAAATGGAAAATCTCCAAATGAGCTTAACTCACTCTAATGTACACATGAACATAGAAAAACAGAAAACAAGTCCAAACAATGAAATAATTACAACATTTTACACTGAGTGTCCAGAAGTAACATTGTAAAGATGTTATGTTCACTTTTTAAGGTTTATATCATGTGGCAGGAGAAAAAAATTGAAAATCTCCAAATGAGCTTAACTCACTCCAATGCGCAAGTAAACATAGAAAAACAGAAAACAAGTCCAAACAATGAAATAATTGCAACATTTTACACTAAGTGTCCAGAAGTAACATTGTTAAGATGTTATGTTCACTTTTTAAGGTTTATATCATGTGACAGGAGAAAAAAATGGAAAATCTCCAAATGAGCTTAACTCACTCTAATGAACACATAAACATAGAAAAACAGAAAACAAGTCCAAACAATGAAATAATTGCAACATTTTACACTGAGTGTCCAGAGGTAACATTGTAAAGATGTTATGTTCACTTTTAAAGGTTTATATCATGTGGCAGGAGAAAAAAATTGAAAATCTCCAAATGAGCTTAACTCACTCTAATGTACACATGAACATAGAAAAACAGAAAACAAGTCCAAACAATGAAATAATTGCAACATTTTACACTGAGTGTCCAGAAGTAACATTGTTAAGATGTTATGTTCACTTTTAAAGGTTTATATCATGTGGCAGGAGAAAAAAATGGAAAATCTCCAAATGAGCTTAACTCACTCTAATGCGCAAGTAAACATAGAAAAACAGAAAACAAGTCCAAACAATGAAATAATTGCAACATTTTACACTGAGTGTTCAGAAGTAACATTGTTAAGATGTTATGTTCACTTTTAAAGGTTTATATCATGTGGCAGGAGAAAAAAATGGAAAATCTCCAAATGAGCTTAACTCACTCTAATGCGCAAGTAAACATAGAAAAACAGAAAACAAGTCCAAACAATGAAATAATTGCAACATTTTACACTGAGTGTCCAGAAGTAACATTGTAAATATGTTATCTTCACTTTTTAAGGTTTATATCATTTGGCAGGAGAAAAAAATGGAAAATCTCCAAATGAGCTTAACTCACTCTAATGTACACATGAACATAGAAAAACAGAAAACAAGTCCAAACAATGAAATAATTGCAACATTTTACACTGAGTGTCCAGAAGTAACATTGTAAAGGTGTTATGTTCGCTTTTAAAGGTTTATATCATGTGGCAGGAGAAAAAAATGGAAAATCTCCAAATGAGCTTAACTCACTCCAATGCGCAAGTAAACATAGAAAAACAAAAAACAAGTCCAAACAATGAAATAATTGCAACATTTTATACTGAGTGTCCAGAAGTAACATTGTTAAGATGTTATGTTCACTTTTTAAGGTTTATATCATGTGGCAGGAGAAAAAAATTGAAAATCTCCAAATGAGCTTAACTCACTCCAATGCGCAAGTAAACATAGAAAAACAGAAAACAAGTCCAAACAATGAAATAATTGCAACATTTTACACTGAGTGTCCAGAAGTAAGATTTTAAAGATGTTATGTTCACTTTTAAAGGTTTATATCATTTGACAGGAGAAAAAAATGGAAAATCTCCAAATGAGCTTAACTCACTCCAATGCGCAAGTAAACATAGAAAAACAGAAAACAAGTCCAAACAATGAAATAATTGCAAAATGTTACACTGAGTGTCCAGAAGTAACATTGTAAAGATGTTATGTTCACTTTTTAAGGTTTATATCATGTGGCAGGAGAAAAAAATGGAAAATCTCCAAATGAGCTTAACTCACTTTAATGTACACATGAACATGGAAAAACAGAAAACAAGTCCAAACAATGAAATAATTGCAACATTTTATACTGAGTGTCCAGAAGTAACATTGTTAAGATGTTATGTTCACTTTTAAAGGTTTATATCATTTGGCAGGAGAAAAAAATGGAAAATCTCCAAATGAGCTTAACTCACTCCAATGCGCAAGTAAACATAGAAAAACAGAAACAAGTCCAAACAATGAAATAATTGCAACATTTTACACTGAGTGTCCAGAAGTAACATTGTAAAGATGTAATGTTCACTTTTTAAGGTTTATATCATGTGGCAGGAGAAAAAAATTGAAAATCTCCAAATGAGCTTAACTCACTCCAATGCGCAAGTAAACATAGAAAAACAGAAAACAAGTCCAAACAATGAAATAATTGCAACATTTTACACAGAGTGTCCAGAAGTAACATTGTAAAGATGTTATGTTCACTTTTTAAGGTTCATATCATGTGGCAGGAGAAAAAAATGGAAAATCTCCAAATGAGCTTAACTCACTTTAATGTACACATAAACATGGAAAAACAGAAAACAAGTCCAAACAATGAAATAATTGTAAAATGTTACACTGAGTGTCTAGAAGTAACATTGTAAAGATGTTATGTTCATTTTTTAAGGTTTATATCATGTGGCAGGAGGAAAAAATTGAAAATCTCCAAATGAGCTTAACTCACTCTAATGTACACATAAAAATAGAAAAACAGAAAACAAGTCCAAACAATGAAATAATTACAACATTTTACACTGAGTGTCCAGAAGTAACATTGTAAAGATGTTATGTTCACTTTTTAAGGTTTATATCATGTGGCAGGAGAAAAAATGGAAAATCTCCAAATGAGCTTAACTCACTCCAATGCGCAAGTAAACATAGAAAAACAAAAAACAAGTCCAAACAATGAAATAATTGCAACATTTTACACTGAGTGTCCAGAAGTAACATTGTTAAGATGTTATGTTCACTTTTTAAGGTTTATATCATGTGACAGGAGAAAAAAATGGAAAATCTCCAAATGAGCTGAACTCACACTAATGAACACATAAACATGGAAAAACAGAAAACAAGTCCAAACAATGAAATAATTGCAACATTTTACACTGAGTGTCCAGAAGTAACATTGTAAATATGTTATCTTCACTTTTTAAGGTTTATATCATGTGGCAGGAGAAAAAAATGAAAATCTCCAAATGAGCTTAACTCACTCTAATGTACACATGAACATAGAAAAACAGAAAACAAGTCCAGCAATGAAATTATTACAACATTTTACACTGAGTGTCCAGAAGTAACATTGTAAAGATGTTATGTTCGCTTTTTAAGGTTTATATCATGTGGCAGGAGAAAAAAATGGAAAATCTCCAAATGAACTTAACTCACTCCAATGCGCAAGTAAACATAGAAAAACAAAAAACAAAAAACAAGTCCAAACAATGAAATAATTGCAACATTTTACACTGAGTGTCCAGAAGTAACATTGTTAAGATGTTATGTTCACTTTTTAAGGTTTATATCATGTGACAGGAGAAAAAAATGGAAAATCTCCAAATGAGCTTAACTCACTCTAATGAACACATAAACATAGAAAAACAGAAAACAAGTCCAAACAATGAAATAATTGCAACATTTTACACTGAGTGTCCAGAAGTAACATTGTAAAGATGTTAATTTCACTTTTTAAGGTTTATATCATGTGGCATGAGAAAAAATGGAAAATCTCCAAATGAGCTTAACTCACTTTAATGAACACATAAAAAGGAAAAACAGAAAACAAGTACAAACAATGAAATAATTGCAACATTTTACACTGAGTGTCCAGAAGTAACATTGTTAAGATGTTATGTTCACTTTTAAAGGTTTATATCATGTGGCAGGAGAAAAAAATGGAAAATCTCCAAATGAGCTTAACTCACTCTAATGCGCAAGTAAACATAGAAAAACAGAAAACAAGTCCAAACAATGAAATAATTGCAACATTTTACACTGAGTGTCCAGAAATAACATTGTAAACATGTTATCTTCACTTTTTAAGGTTTATATCATGTGGCAGGAGAAAAAAATGGAAAATCTCCAAATGAGCTTAACTCACTCTAATGTACACATGAACATAGAAAAAAAGAAAACAAGTCCAAACAATGAAATAATTACAACATTTTACACTGAGTGTCCAGAAGTAACATTGTAAAGATGTTATGTTCACTTTTTAAGGTTTATATCATGTGGCAGGAGAAAAAAATGGAAAATCTCCAAATGAGCTTAACTCACTCTAATGTACACATGAACATAGAAAAACAGAAAACAAGTCCAAACAATGAAATAATTGCAACATTTTACACTGAGTGTCCAGAAGTAACATTGTAAAGATGTTAATTTCACTTTTTAAGGTTTATATCATGTGGCATGAGAAAAAATGGAAAATCTCCAAATGAGCTTAACTCACTTTAATGAACACATAAAAAGGAAAAACAGAAAACAAGTACAAACAATGAAATAATTGCAACATTTTACACTGAGTGTCCAGAAGTAACATTGTTAAGATGTTATGTTCACTTTTAAAGGTTTATATCATGTGGCAGGAGAAAAAAATGGAAAATCTCCAAATGAGCTTAACTCACTCTAATGCGCAAGTAAACATAGAAAAACAGAAAACAAGTCCAAACAATGAAATAATTGCAACATTTTACACTGAGTGTCCAGAAATAACATTGTAAACATGTTATCTTCACTTTTTAAGGTTTATATCATGTGGCAGGAGAAAAAAATGGAAAATCTCCAAATGAGCTTAACTCACTCTAATGTACACATGAACATAGAAAAACAGAAAACAAGTCCAAACAATGAAATAATTACAACATTTTACACTGAGTGTCCAGAAGTAACATTGTAAAGATGTTATGTTCACTTTTTAAGGTTTATATCATGTGGCAGGAGAAAAAAATTGAAAATCTCCAAATGAGCTTAACTCACTCCAATGCGCAAGTAAACATAGAAAAACAGAAAACAAGTCCAAACAATGAAATAATTGCAACATTTTACACTAAGTGTCCAGAAGTAACATTGTTAAGATGTTATGTTCACTTTTTAAGGTTTATATCATGTGACAGGAGAAAAAAATGGAAAATCTCCAAATGAGCTTAACTCACTCTAATGAACACATAAACATAGAAAAACAGAAAACAAGTCCAAACAATGAAATAATTGCAACATTTTACACTGAGTGTCCAGAGGTAACATTGTAAAGATGTTATGTTCACTTTTAAAGGTTTATATCATGTGGCAGGAGAAAAAAATTGAAAATCTCCAAATGAGCTTAACTCACTCTAATGTACACATGAACATAGAAAAACAGAAAACAAGTCCAGACAATGAAATAATTGCAACATTTTACACTGAGTGTCCAGAAGTAACATTGTTAAGATGTTATGTTCACTTTTAAAGGTTTATATCATGTGGCAGGAGAAAAAAATGGAAAATCTCCAAATGAGCTTAACTCACTCTAATGCGCAAGTAAACATAGAAAAACAGAAAACAAGTCCAAACAATGAAATAATTGCAACATTTTACACTGAGTGTTCAGAAGTAACATTGTTAAGATGTTATGTTCACTTTTAAAGGTTTATATCATGTGGCAGGAGAAAAAAATGGAAAATCTCCAAATGAGCTTAACTCACTCTAATGCGCAAGTAAACATAGAAAAACAGAAAACAAGTCCAAACAATGAAATAATTGCAACATTTTACACTGAGTGTCCAGAAGTAACATTGTAAATATGTTATCTTCACTTTTTAAGGTTTATATCATTTGGCAGGAGAAAAAAATGGAAAATCTCCAAATGAGCTTAACTCACTCTAATGTACACATGAACATAGAAAAACAGAAAACAAGTCCAAACAATGAAATAATTGCAACATTTTACACTGAGTGTCCAGAAGTAACATTGTAAAGGTGTTATGTTCGCTTTTAAAGGTTTATATCATGTGGCAGGAGAAAAAAATGGAAAATCTCCAAATGAGCTTAACTCACTCCAATGCGCAAGTAAACATAGAAAAACAAAAAACAAGTCCAAACAATGAAATAATTGCAACATTTTACACTGAGTGTCCAGAAGTAACATTGTTAAGATGTTATGTTCACTTTTTAAGGTTTATATCATGTGGCAGGAGAAAAAAATTGAAAATCTCCAAATGAGCTTAACTCACTCCAATGCGCAAGTAAACATAGAAAAACAGAAAACAAGTCCAAACAATGAAATAATTGCAACATTTTACACTGAGTGTCCAGAAGTAAGATTTTAAAGATGTTATGTTCACTTTTAAAGGTTTATATCATTTGACAGGAGAAAAAAATGGAAAATCTCCAAATGAGCTTAACTCACTCCAATGCGCAAGTAAACAAAGAAAAACAGAAAACAAGTCCAAACAATGAAATAATTGCAAAATGTTACACTGAGTGTCCAGAAGTAACATTGTAAAGATGTTATGTTCACTTTTTAAGGTTTATATCATGTGGCAGGAGAAAAAAATGGAAAATCTCCAAATGAGCTTAACTCACTTTAATGTACACATGAACATGGAAAAACAGAAAACAAGTCCAAACAATGAAATAATTGCAACATTTTATACTTAGTGTCCAGAAGTAACATTGTTAAGATGTTATGTTCACTTTTAAAGGTTTATATCATTTGGCAGGAGAAAAAAATGGAAAATCTCCAAATGAGCTTAACTCACTCCAATGCATAAGTAAACATAGAAAAACAGAAACAAGTCCAAACAATGAAATAATTGCAACATTTTACACTGAGTGTCTAGAAGTAACATTGTAAAGATGTAATGTTCACTTTTTAAGGTTTATATCATGTGGCAGGAGAAAAAAATTGAAAATCTCCAAATGAGCTTAA
This sequence comes from Microchirus variegatus, assembly GCF_963457635.1. NCBI lineage: Eukaryota > Metazoa > Chordata > Actinopteri > Pleuronectiformes > Soleidae > Microchirus > Microchirus variegatus. The sequence goes on along the minus strand of NC_139813.1, from coordinate 107,931 downwards.
CTCACTCCAATGCGCAAGTAAACATAGAAAAACAGAAAACAAGTCCAAACAATGAAATAATTGCAACATTTTACACAGAGTGTCCAGAAGTAACATTGTAAAGATGTTATGTTCACTTTTTAAGGTTCATATCATGTGGCAGGAGAAAAAAATGGAAAATCTCCAAATGAGCTTAACTCACTTTAATGTACACATAAACATGGAAAAACAGAAAACAAGTCCAAACAATGAAATAATTGTAAAATGTTACACTGAGTGTCTAGAAGTAACATTGTAAAGATGTTATGTTCATTTTTTAAGGTTTATATCATGTGGCAGGAGGAAAAAATTGAAAATCTCCAAATGAGCTTAACTCACTCTAATGTACACATAAAAATAGAAAAACAGAAAACAAGTCCAAACAATGAAATAATTACAACATTTTACACTGAGTGTCCAGAAGTAACATTGTAAAGATGTTATGTTCACTTTTTAAGGTTTATATCATGTGGCAGGAGAAAAAATGGAAAATCTCCAAATGAGCTTAACTCACTCCAATGCGCAAGTAAACATAGAAAAACAAAAAACAAGTCCAAACAATGAAATAATTGCAACATTTTAGACTGAGTGTCCAGAAGTAACATTGTTAAGATGTTATGTTCACTTTTTAAGGTTTATATCATGTGACAGGAGAAAATAAATGGAAAATCTCCAAATGAGCTTAACTCACACTAATGAACACATAAACATGGAAAAACAGAAAACAAGTCCAAACAATGAAATAATTGCAACATTTTATACTGAGTGTCCAGAAGTAATATTGTTAAGATGTTATGTTCACTTTTAAAGGTTTATATCATGTGGCAGGAGAAAAAAATGGAAAATCTCCAAATGAGCTTAACTCACTTTAATGTACACATAAAAAGTAAAAACAGAAAACAAGTCCAAACAATGAAATAATTGCAACATTTTACACTGAGTGTCCAGAAGTAACATTGTAAAGATGTTATGTTCACTTTTAAAGGTTTATATCATGTGGCAGGAGAAAAAAATGGAAAATCTCCAAATGAGCTTAACTCACTCTAATGTACACATGAACATAGAAAAACAGAAAACAAGTCCAAACAATGAAATAATTGCAACATTTTACACTGAGTGTCCAGAAGTAACATTGTAAATATGTTATCTTCACTTTTTAAGGTTTATATCATGTGGCAGGAGAAAAAAATGAAAATCTCCAAATGAGCTTAACTCACTCTAATGTACACATGAACATAGAAAAACAGAAAACAAGTCCAGCAATGAAATTATTACAACATTTTACACTGAGTGTCCAGAAGTAACATTGTAAAGATGTTATGTTCGCTTTTTAAGGTTTATATCATGTGGCAGGAGAAAAAAATGGAAAATCTCCAAATGAACTTAACTCACTCCAATGCGCAAGTAAACATAGAAAAACAAAAAACAAGTCCAAACAATGAAATAATTGCAACATTTTACACTGAGTGTCCAGAAGTAACATTGTTAAGATGTTATGTTCACTTTTTAAGGTTTATATCATGTGACAGGAGAAAAAAATGGAAAATCTCCAAATGAGCTTAACTCACTCTAATGAACACATAAACATAGAAAAACAGAAAACAAGTCCAAACAATGAAATAATTGCAACATTTTACACTGAGTGTCCAGAAGTAACATTGTAAAGATGTTAATTTCACTTTTTAAGGTTTATATCATGTGGCATGAGAAAAAATGGAAAATCTCCAAATGAGCTTAACTCACTTTAATGAACACATAAAAAGGAAAAACAGAAAACAAGTACAAACAATGAAATAATTGCAACATTTTACACTGAGTGTCCAGAAGTAACATTGTTAAGATGTTATGTTCACTTTTAAAGGTTTATATCATGTGGCAGGAGAAAAAAATGGAAAATCTCCAAATGAGCTTAACTCACTCTAATGCGCAAGTAAACATAGAAAAACAGAAAACAAGTCCAAACAATGAAATAATTGCAACATTTTACACTGAGTGTCTAGAAATAACATTGTAAAGATGTTATCTTCACTTTTTAAGGTTTATATCATGTGGCAGGAGAAAAAAATGGAAAATCTCCAAATGAGCTTAACTCACTCTAATGTACACATGAACATAGAAAAACAGAAAACAAGTCCAAACAATGAAATAATTACAACATTTTACACTGAGTGTCCAGAAGTAACATTGTAAAGATGTTATGTTCACTTTTTAAGGTTTATATCATGTGGCAGGAGAAAAAAATTGAAAATCTCCAAATGAGCTTAACTCACTCCAATGCGCAAGTAAACATAGAAAAACAGAAAACAAGTCCAAACAATGAAATAATTGCAACATTTTACACTGAGTGTCCAGAAGTAACATTGTTAAGATGTTATGTTCACTTTTTAAGGTTTATATCATGTGACAGGAGAAAAAAATGGAAAATCTCCAAATGAGCTTAACTCACTCTAATGAACACATAAACATAGAAAAACAGAAAACAAGTCCAAACAATGAAATAATTGCAATATTTTACACTGAGTGTCCAGAAGTAACATTGTTAAGATGTTATGTTCACTTTTAAAGGTTTATATCATGTGGCAGGAGAAAAAAATGGAAAATCTCCAAATGAGCTTAACTCACTCTAATGCGCAAGTAAACATAGAAAAACAGAAAACAAGTCCAAACAATTAAATAATTGCAACATTTTACACTGAGTGTCCAGAAGTAACATTGTAAATATGTTATCTTCACTTTTTAAGGTTTATATCATGTGGCAGGAGAAAAAAATGGAAAATCTCCAAATGAGCTTAACTCACTCTAATGTACACATGAACATAGAAAAACAGAAAACAAGTCCAAACAATGAAATAATTACAACATTTTACACTGAGTGTCCAGAAGTAACATTGTAAAGGTGTTATGTTCGCTTTTTAAGGTTTATATCATGTGGCAGGAGAAAAAAATGGAAAATCTCCAAATGAGCTTAACTCACTTTAATGTACACATAAACATGGAAAAACAGAAAACAAGTCCAAACAATGAAATAATTGCAACATTTTATACTGAGTGTCCAGAAGTAACATTGTTAAGATGTTATGTTCACTTTTAAAGGTTTATATCATTTGGCAGGAGAAAAAAATGGAAAATCTCCAAATGAGCTTAACTCACTCCAATGCGCAAGTAAACATAGAAAAACAGAAACAAGTCCAAACAATGAAATAATTGCAACATTTTACACTGAGTGTCCAGAAGTAACATTGTAAAGATGTAATGTTCACTTTTTAAGGTTTATATCATGTGGCAGGAGAAAAAAATTGAAAATCTCCAAATGAGCTTAACTCACTCCAATGCACAAGTAAACATAGAAAAACAGAAAACAAGTCCAAACAATGAAATAATTGCAACATTTTACACAGAGTGTCCAGAAGTAACATTGTAAAGATGTTATGTTCACTTTTTAAGGTTCATATCATGTGGCAGGAGAAAAAAATGGAAAATCTCCAAATGAGCTTAACTCACATTAATGTACACATAAACATGGAAAAACAGAAAACAAGTCCAAACAATGAAATAATTGTAAAATGTTACACTGAGTGTCTAGAAGTAACATTGTAAAGATGTTATGTTCATTTTTTAAGGTTTATATCATGTGGCAGGAGGAAAAAATTGAAAATCTCCAAATGAGCTTAACTCACTCTAATGTACACATAAACATAGAAAAACAAAAAACAAGTCCAAACAATGAAATAATTACAACATTTTACACTGAGTGTCCAGAAGTAACATTGTAAAGATGTTATGTTCACTTTTTAAGGTTTATATCATGTGGCAGGAGAAAAAAATTGAAAATCTCCAAATGAGCTTAACTCACTCCAATGCACAAGTAAACATAGAAAAACAGAAAACAAGTCCAAACAATGAAATAATTGCAACATTTTACACAGAGTGTCCAGAAGTAACATTGTAAAGATGTTATGTTCACTTTTTAAGGTTCATATCATGTGGCAGGAGAAAAAAATGGAAAATCTCCAAATGAGCTTAACTCACATTAATGTACACATAAACATGGAAAAACAGAAAACAAGTCCAAACAATGAAATAATTGTAAAATGTTACACTGAGTGTCTAGAAGTAACATTGTAAAGATGTTATGTTCATTTTTTAAGGCTTATATCATGTGGCATGAGAAAAAAATGGAAAATCTCCAAATGAGCTTAACTCACTCTTATGTACACATAAACATAGAAAAAGAGAAAACAAGTCCAAACAATGAAATAATTGCAACATTTTACACTGAGTGTCCAGAGGTAACATTGTAAAGATGTTATGTTCACTTTTAAAGGTTTATATCATGTGGCAGGAGAAAAAAATTGAAAATCTCCAAATGAGCTTAACTCACTCTAATGTACACATGAACATAGAAAAACAGAAAACAAGTCCAAACAATGAAATAATTGCAACATTTTACACTGAGTGTCCAGAAGTAACATTGTTAAGATGTTATGTTCACTTTTAAAGGTTTATATCATGTGGCAGGAGAAAAAAATGGAAAATCTCCAAATGAGCTTAACTCACTCTAATGCGCAAGTAAACATAGAAAAACAGAAAACAAGTCCAAACAATGAAATAATTGCAACATTTTACACTGAGTGTCCAGAAATAACATTGTAAACATGTTATCTTCACTTTTTAAGGTTTATATCATGTGGCAGGAGAAAAAAATGGAAAATCTCCAAATGAGCTTAACTCACTCTAATGTACACATGAACATAGAAAAACAGAAAACAAGTCCAAACAATGAAATAATTACAACATTTTACACTGAGTGTCCAGAATTAACATTGTAAAGATGTTATGTTCACTTTTTAAGGTTTATATCATGTGGCAGGAGAAAAAAATGGAAAATCTCCAAATGAGCTTAACTCACTCTAATGAACACATAAACATAGAAAAACAGAAAACAAGTCCAAACAATGAAATAATTGCAACATTTTACACTGAGTGTCCAGAAGTAACATTGTAAAGATGTTATGTTCACTTTTTAAGGTTTATATCATGTGGCAGGAGAAAAAAATTGAAAATCTCCAAATGAGCTTAACTAACTCCAATGCGCAAGTAAACATAGAAAAACAGAAAACAAGTCCAAACAATGAAATAATTGCAACATTTTACACTGAGTGTCCAGAAGTAACATTGTTAAGATGTTATGTTCACTTTTAAAGGTTTATATCATGTGGCAGGAGAAAAAAATGGAAAATCTCCAAATGAGCTTAACTCACTCTAATGCGCAAGTAAACATAGAAAAACAGAAAACAAGTCCAAACAATGAAATAATTGCAACATTTTACACTGAGTGTCCAGAAATAACATTGTAAACATGTTATCTTCACTTTTTAAGGTTTATATCATGTGGCAGGAGAAAAAAATGGAAAATCTCCAAATGAGCTTAACTCACTTTAATGTACACATGAACATGGAAAAACAGAAAACAAGTCCAAACAATGAAATAATTGCAACATTTTACACTGAGTGTCCAGAATTAACATTGTAAAGATGTTATGTTCATTTTTTAAGGTTTATATCATGTGGCAGGAGAAAAAAATGGAAAATCTCCAAATGAGCTTAACTCACTCTTATGTACACATAAACATAGAAAAAGAGAAAACAAGTCCAAACAATGAAATAATTGCAACATTTTACACTGAGTGTCCAGAGGTAACATTGTAAAGATGTTATGTTCACTTTTAAAGGTTTATATCATGTGGCAGGAGAAAAAAATTGAAAATCTCCAAATGAGCTTAACTCACTCTAATGTACACATGAACATAGAAAAACAGAAAACAAGTCCAAACAATGAAATAATTGCAACATTTTACACTGAGTGTCCAGAATTAACATTGTAAAGATGTTATGTTCATTTTTTAAGGCTTATATCATGTGGCATGAGAAAAAAATGGAAAATCTCCAAATGAGCTTAACTCACTCTTATGTACACATAAACATAGAAAAAGAGAAAACAAGTCCAAACAATTAAATAATTGCAACATTTTACACTGAGTGTCCAGAGGTAACATTGTAAAGATGTTATGTTCACTTTTAAAGGTTTATATCATGTGGCAGGAGAAAAAAATTGAAAATCTCCAAATGAGCTTAACTCACTCCAATGCGCAAGTAAACATAGAAAAACAGAAAACAAGTCCAAACAATGAAATAATTGCAACATTTTACACTGAGTGTCCAGAAGTAAGATTTTAAAGATGTTATGTTCACTTTTAAAGGTTTATATCATTTGACAGGAGAAAAAAATGGAAAATCTCCAAATGAGCTTAACTCACTCCAATGCGCAAGTAAACATAGAAAAACAGAAAACAAGTCCAAACAATGAAATAATTGCAACATTTTACACTGAGTGTCCAGAGGTAACATTGTAAAGATGTTATGTTCACTTTTAAAGGTTTATATCATGTGGCAGGAGAAAAAAATTGAAAATCTCCAAATGAGCTTAACTCACTCTAATGCGCAAGTAAACATAGAAAAACAGAAAACAAGTCCAAACAATGAAATAATTGCAACATTTTACACTGAGTGTCCAGAAATAACATTGTAAACATGTTATCTTCACTTTTTAAGGTTTATATCATGTGGCAGGAGAAAAAAATGGAAAATCTCCAAATGAGCTTAACTCACTCTAATGAACACATAAACATAGAAAAACAGAAAACAAGTCCAAACAATGAAATAATTGCAACATTTTACACTGAGTGTCCAGAAGTAACATTGTAAAGATGTTATGTTCACTTTTTAAGGTTTATATCATGTGGCAGGAGAAAAAAATTGAAAATCTCCAAATGAGCTTAACTAACTCCAATGCGCAAGTAAACATAGAAAAACAGAAAACAAGTCCAAACAATGAAATAATTGCAACATTTTACACTGAGTGTCCAGAAGTAACATTGTTAAGATGTTATGTTCACTTTTAAAGGTTTATATCATGTGGCAGGAGAAAAAAATGGAAAATCTCCAAATGAGCTTAACTCACTCTAATGCGCAAGTAAACATAGAAAAACAGAAAACAAGTCCAAACAATGAAATAATTGCAACATTTTACACTGAGTGTCCAGAGGTAACATTGTAAAGATGTTATGTTCACTTTTAAAGGTTTATATCATGTGGCAGGAGAAAAAAATTGAAAATCTCCAAATGAGCTTAACTCACTCTAATGTACACATGAACATAGAAAAACAGAAAACAAGTCCAAACAATGAAATAATTGCAACATTTTACACTGAGTGTCCAGAATTAACATTGTAAAGATGTTATGTTCATTTTTTAAGGCTTATATCATGTGGCATGAGAAAAAAATGGAAAATCTCCAAATGAGCTTAACTCACTCTTATGTACACATAAACATAGAAAAAGAGAAAACAAGTCCAAACAATTAAATAATTGCAACATTTTACACTGAGTGTCCAGAGGTAACATTGTAAAGATGTTATGTTCACTTTTAAAGGTTTATATCATGTGGCAGGAGAAAAAAATTGAAAATCTCCAAATGAGCTTAACTCACTCCAATGCGCAAGTAAACATAGAAAAACAGAAAACAAGTCCAAACAATGAAATAATTGCAACATTTTACACTGAGTGTCCAGAAGTAAGATTTTAAAGATGTTATGTTCACTTTTAAAGGTTTATATCATTTGACAGGAGAAAAAAATGGAAAATCTCCAAATGAGCTTAACTCACTCCAATGCGCAAGTAAACATAGAAAAACAGAAAACAAGTCCAAACAATGAAATAATTGCAACATTTTACACTGATTGTCCAGAGGTAACATTGTAAAGATGTTATGTTCACTTTTAAAGGTTTATATCATGTGGCAGGAGAAAAAAATTGAAAATCTCCAAATGAGCTTAACTCACTCTAATGTACACATGAACATAGAAAAACAGAAAACAAGTCCAAACAATGAAATAATTGCAACATTTTACACTGAGTGTCCAGAAGTAACATTGTTAAGATGTTATGTTCACTTTTAAAGGTTTATATCATGTGGCAGGAGAAAAAAATGGAAAATCTCCAAATGAGCTTAACTCACTCTAATGCGCAAGTAAACATAGAAAAACAGAAAACAAGTCCAAACAATGAAATAATTGCAACATTTTACACTGAGTGTCCAGAAATAACATTGTAAACATGTTATCTTCACTTTTTAAGGTTTATATCATGTGGCAGGAGAAAAAAATGGAAAATCTCCAAATGAGCTTAACTCACTCTAATGTACACATGAACATAGAAAAACAGAAAACAAGTCCAAACAATGAAATAATTACAACATTTTACACTGAGTGTCCAGAATTAACATTGTAAAGATGTTATGTTCACTTTTTAAGGTTTATATCATGTGGCAGGAGAAAAAAATGGAAAATCTCCAAATGAGCTTAACTCACTCTAATGAACACATAAACATAGAAAAACAGAAAACAAGTCCAAACAATGAAATAATTGCAACATTTTACACTGAGTGTCCAGAAGTAACATTGTAAAGATGTTATGTTCACTTTTTAAGGTTTATATCATGTGGCAGGAGAAAAAAATTGAAAATCTCCAAATGAGCTTAACTAACTCCAATGCGCAAGTAAACATAGAAAAACAGAAAACAAGTCCAAACAATGAAATAATTGCAACATTTTACACTGAGTGTCCAGAAGTAACATTGTTAAGATGTTATGTTCACTTTTTAAGGTTTATATCATGTGACAGGAGAAAAAAATGGAAAATCTCCAAATGAGCTTAACTCACTCTAATGAACACATAAACATAGAAAAACAGAAAACAAGTCCAAACAATCAGATAATTGCAATATTTTACACTGAGTGTCCAGAAGTAACATTGTTAAGATGTTATGTTCACTTTTAAAGGTTTATATCATGTGGCAGGAGAAAAAAATGGAAAATCTCCAAATGAGCTTAACTCACTCTAATGCGCAAGTAAACATAGAAAAACAGAAAACAAGTCCAAACAATGAAATAATTGCAACATTTTACACTGAGTGTCCAGAAGTAACATTGTTAAGATGTTATGTTCACTTTTTAAGGTTTATATCATGTGACAGGAGAAAAAAATGGAAAATCTCCAAATGAGCTTAACTCACTCTAATGAACACATAAACATAGAAAAACAGAAAACAAGTCCAAACAATCAGATAATTGCAATATTTTACACTGAGTGTCCAGAAGTAACATTGTTAAGATGTTATGTTCACTTTTAAAGGTTTATATCATGTGGCAGGAGAAAAAAATGGAAAATCTCCAAATGAGCTTAACTCACTCTAATGCGCAAGTAAACATAGAAAAACAGAAAACAAGTCCAAACAATGAAATAATTGCAACATTTTACACTGAGTGTCCAGAAGTAACATTGTAAATATGTTATCTTCACTTTTTAAGGTTTATATCATTTGGCAGGAGAAAAAAATGGAAAATCTCCAAATGAGCTTAACTCACTCTAATGTACACATGAACATAGAAAAACAGAAAACAAGTCCAAACAATGAAATAATTGCAACATTTTACACTGAGTGTCCAGAAGTAACATTGTAAAGGTGTTATGTTCGCTTTTAAAGGTTTATATCATGTGGCAGGAGAAAAAAATGGAAAATCTCCAAATGAGCTTAACTCACTCCAATGCGCAAGTAAACATAGAAAAACAAAAAACAAGTCCAAACAATGAAATAATTGCAACATTTTACACTGAGTGTCCAGAAGTAACATTGTTAAGATGTTATGTTCACTTTTCAAGGTTTATATCATGTTGCAGGAGAAAAAAATTGAAAATCTCCAAATGAGCTTAACTCACTCCAATGCGCAAGTAAACATAGAAAAACAGAAAACAAGTCCAAACAATGAAATAATTGCAACATTTTACACTGAGTGTCCAGAAGTAAGATTTTAAAGATGTTATGTTCACTTTTAAAGGTTTATATCATTTGACAGGAGAAAAAAATGGAAAATCTCCAAATGAGCTTAACTCACTCCAATGCGCAAGTAAACATAGAAAAACAGAAAACAAGTCCAAACAATGAAATAATTGCAAAATGTTACACTGAGTGTCCAGAAGTAACATTGTAAAGATGTTATGTTCACTTTTTAAGGTTTATATCATGTGGCAGGAGAAAAAAATGGAAAATCTCCAAATGAGCTTAACTCACTTTAATGTACACATGAACATGGAAAAACAGAAAACAAGTCCAAACAATGAAATAATTGCAACATTTTATACTGAGTGTCCAGAAGTAACATTGTTAAGATGTTATGTTCACTTTTAAAGGTTTATATCATTTGGCAGGAGAAAAAAATGGAAAATCTCCAAATGAGCTTAACTCACTCCAATGCGCAAGTAAACATAGAAAAACAGAAACAAGTCCAAACAATGAAATAATTGCAACATTTTACACTGAGTGTCCAGAAGTAACATTGTAAAGATGTTATGTTCACTTTTAAAGGTTTATATCATGTGGCAGGAGAAAAAAATTGAAAATCTCCAAATGAGCTTAACTCACTCTAATGCGCAAGTAAACATAGAAAAACAGAAAACAAGTCCAAACAATGAAATAATTGCAACATTTTACACAGAGTGTCCAGAAGTAACATTGTAAAGATGTTATGTTCACTTTTTAAGGTTCATATCATGTGGCAGGAGAAAAAAATGGAAAATCTCCAAATGAGCTTAACTCACTTTAATGTACACATAAACATGGAAAAACAGAAAACAAGTCCAAACAATGAAATAATTGTAAAATGTTACACTGAGTGTCTAGAAGTAACATTGTAAAGATGTTATGTTCATTTTTTAAGGTTTATATCATGTGGCAGGAGGAAAAAATTGAAAATCTCCAAATGAGCTTAACTCACTCTAATGTACACATAAAAATAGAAAAACAGAAAACAAGTCCAAACAATGAAATAATTACAACATTTTACACTGAGTGTCCAGAAGTAACATTGTAAAGATGTTATGTTCACTTTTTAAGGTTTATATCATGTGGCAGGAGAAAAAATGGAAAATCTCCAAATGAGCTTAACTCACTCCAATGCGCAAGTAAACATAGAAAAACAAAAAACAAGTCCAAACAATGAAATAATTGCAACATTTTACACTGAGTGTCCAGAAGTAACATTGTTAAGATGTTATCTTCACTTTTTAAGGTTTATATCATGTGGCAGGAGAAAAAAATGAAAATCTCCAAATGAGCTTAACTCACTCTAATGTACACATGAACATAGAAAAACAGAAAACAAGTCCAGCAATGAAATTATTACAACATTTTACACTGAGTGTCCAGAAGTAACATTGTAAAGATGTTATGTTCGCTTATCAAGGTTTATATCATGTGGCAGGAGAAAAAAATGGAAAATCTCCAAATGAGCTTAACTCACTCTAATGAACACATAAACATAGAAAAACAGAAAACAAGTCCAAACAATGAAATAATTGTAAAATGTTACACTGAGTGTCTAGAAGTAACATTGTAAAGATGTTATGTTCATTTTTTAAGGTTTATATCATGTGGCAGGAGGAAAAAATTGAAAATCTCCAAATGAGCTTAACTCACTCTAATGTACACATAAAAATAGAAAAACAGAAAACAAGTCCAAACAATGAAATAATTACAACATTTTACACTGAGTGTCCAGAAGTAACATTGTAAAGATGTTATGTTCACTTTTTAAGGTTTATATCATGTGGCAGGAGAAAAAATGGAAAATCTCCAAATGAGCTTAACTCACTCCAATGCGCAAGTAAACATAGAAAAACAAAAAACAAGTCCAAACAATGAAATAATTGCAACATTTTACACTGAGTGTCCAGAAGTAACATTGTTAAGATGTTATGTTCACTTTTCAAGGTTTATATCATGTTGCAGGAGAAAAAAATTGAAAATCTCCAAATGAGCTTAACTCACTCCAATGCGCAAGTAAACATAGAAAAACAGAAAACAAGTCCAAACAATGAAATAATTGCAACATTTTACACTGAGTGTCCAGAAGTAAGATTTTAAAGATGTTATGTTCACTTTTAAAGGTTTATATCATTTGACAGGAGAAAAAAATGGAAAATCTCCAAATGAGCTTAACTCACTCCAATGCGCAAGTAAACATAGAAAAACAGAAAACAAGTCCAAACAATGAAATAATTGCAAAATGTTACACTGAGTGTCCAGAAGTAACATTGTAAAGATGTTATGTTCACTTTTTAAGGTTTATATCATGTGGCAGGAGAAAAAAATGGAAAATCTCCAAATGAGCTTAACTCACTTTAATGTACACATGAACATGGAAAAACAGAAAACAAGTCCAAACAATGAAATAATTGCAACATTTTATACTGAGTGTCCAGAAGTAACATTGTTAAGATGTTATGTTCACTTTTAAAGGTTTATATCATTTGGCAGGAGAAAAAAATGGAAAATCTCCAAATGAGCTTAACTCACTCCAATGCGCAAGTAAACATAGAAAAACAGAAACAAGTCCAAACAATGAAATAATTGCAACATTTTACACTGAGTGTCCAGAAGTAACATTGTAAAGATGTAATGTTCACTTTTTAAGGTTTATATCATGTGGCAGGAGAAAAAAATTGAAAATCTCCAAATGAGCTTAACTCACTCCAATGCGCAAGTAAACATAGAAAAACAGAAAACAAGTCCAAACAATGAAATAATTGCAACATTTTACACAGAGTGTCCAGAAGTAACATTGTAAAGATGTTATGTTCACTTTTTAAGGTTCATATCATGTGGCAGGAGAAAAAAATGGAAAATCTCCAAATGAGCTTAACTCACTTTAATGTACACATAAACATGGAAAAACAGAAAACAAGTCCAAACAATGAAATAATTGTAAAATGTTACACTGAGTGTCTAGAAGTAACATTGTAAAGATGTTATGTTCATTTTTTAAGGTTTATATCATGTGGCAGGAGGAAAAAATTGAAAATCTCCAAATGAGCTTAACTCACTCTAATGTACACATAAAAATAGAAAAACAGAAAACAAGTCCAAACAATGAAATAATTACAACATTTTACACTGAGTGTCCAGAAGTAACATTGTAAAGATGTTATGTTCACTTTTTAAGGTTTATATCATGTGGCAGGAGAAAAAATGGAAAATCTCCAAATGAGCTTAACTCACTCCAATGCGCAAGTAAACATAGAAAAACAAAAAACAAGTCCAAACAATGAAATAATTGCAACATTTTACACTGAGTGTCCAGAAGTAACATTGTTAAGATGTTATGTTCACTTTTTAAGGTTTATATCATGTGACAGGAGAAAAAAATGGAAAATCTCCAAATGAGCTGAACTCACACTAATGAACACATAAACATGGAAAAACAGAAAACAAGTCCAAACAATGAAATAATTGCAACATTTTACACTGAGTGTCCAGAAGTAACATTGTTAAGATGTTATGTTCACTTTTTAAGGTTTATATCATGTGACAGGAGAAAAAAATGGAAAATCTCCAAATGAGCTTAACTCACTCTAATGAACACATAAACATAGAAAAACAGAAAACAAGTCCAAACAATGAAATAATTGCAACATTTTACACTGAGTGTCCAGAGGTAACATTGTAAAGATGTTATGTTCACTTTTAAAGGTTTATATCATGTGGCAGGAGAAAAAAATGGAAAATCTCCAAATGAGCTTAACTCACTCTAATGCGCAAGTAAACATAGAAAAACAGAAAACAAGTCCAAACAATGAAATAATTGCAACATTTTACACTGAGTGTCCAGAAATAACATTGTAAACATGTTATCTTCACTTTTTAAGGTTTATATCATGTGGCAGGAGAAAAAAATGGAAAATCTCCAAATGAGCTTAACTCACTCTAATGTACACATGAACATAGAAAAACAGAAAACAAGTCCAAACAATGAAATAATTACAACATTTTACACTGAGTGTCCAGAATTAACATTGTAAAGATGTTATGTTCACTTTTTAAGGTTTATATCATGTGGCAGGAGAAAAAAATGGAAAATCTCCAAATGAGCTTAACTCACTCTAATGAACACATAAACATAGAAAAACAGAAAACATTTCCAAACAATGAAATAATTGCAACATTTTACACTGAGTGTCCAGAAGTAACATTGTAAAGATGTTATGTTCACTTTTTAAGGTTTATATCATGTGGCAGGAGAAAAAAATTGAAAATCTCCAAATGAGCTTAACTAACTCCAATGCGCAAGTAAACATAGAAAAACAGAAAACAAGTCCAAACAATGAAATAATTGCAACATTTTACACTGAGTGTCCAGAAGTAACATTGTTAAGATGTTATGTTCACTTTTTAAGGTTTATATCATGTGACAGGAGAAAAAAATGGAAAATCTCCAAATGAGCTTAACTCACTCTAATGAACACATAAACATAGAAAAACAGAAAACAAGTCCAAACAATCAGATAATTGCAATATTTTACACTGAGTGTCCAGAAGTAACATTGTTAAGATGTTATGTTCACTTTTAAAGGTTTATATCATGTGGCAGGAGAAAAAAATGGAAAATCTCCAAATGAGCTTAACTCACTCTAATGCGCAAGTAAACATAGAAAAACAGAAAACAAGTCCAAACAATGAAATAATTGCAACATTTTACACTGAGTGTCCAGAAGTAACATTGTAAATATGTTATCTTCACTTTTTAAGGTTTATATCATTTGGCAGGAGAAAAAAATGGAAAATCTCCAAATGAGCTTAACTCACTCTAATGTACACATGAACATAGAAAAACAGAAAACAAGTCCAAACAATGAAATAATTGCAACATTTTACACTGAGTGTCCAGAAGTAACATTGTAAAGGTGTTATGTTCGCTTTTAAAGGTTTATATCATGTGGCAGGAGAAAAAAATGGAAAATCTCCAAATGAGCTTAACTCACTCCAATGCGCAAGTAAACATAGAAAAACAAAAAACAAGTCCAAACAATGAAATAATTGCAACATTTTACACTGAGTGTCCAGAAGTAACATTGTTAAGATGTTATGTTCACTTTTTAAGGTTTATATCATGTGGCAGGAGAAAAAAATTGAAAATCTCCAAATGAGCTTAACTCACTCCAATGCGCAAGTAAACATAGAAAAACAGAAAACAAGTCCAAACAATGAAATAATTGCAACATTTTACACTGAGTGTCCAGAAGTAAGATTTTAAAGATGTTATGTTCACTTTTAAAGGTTTATATCATTTGACAGGAGAAAAAAATGGAAAATCTCCAAATGAGCTTAACTCACTCCAATGCGCAAGTAAACATAGAAAAACAGAAAACAAGTCCAAACAATGAAATAATTGCAACATTTTACACTGATTGTCCAGAGGTAACATTGTAAAGATGTTATGTTCACTTTTAAAGGTTTATATCATGTGGCAGGAGAAAAAAATTGAAAATCTCCAAATGAGCTTAACTCACTCTAATGTACACATGAACATAGAAAAACAGAAAACAAGTCCAAACAATGAAATAATTGCAACATTTTACACTGAGTGTCCAGAAGTAACATTGTTAAGATGTTATGTTCACTTTTAAAGGTTTATATCATGTGGCAGGAGAAAAAAATGGAAAATCTCCAAATGAGCTTAACTCACTCTAATGCGCAAGTAAACATAGAAAAACAGAAAACAAGTCCAAACAATGAAATAATTGCAACATTTTACACTGAGTGTCCAGAAATAACATTGTAAACATGTTATCTTCACTTTTTAAGGTTTATATCATGTGGCAGGAGAAAAAAATGGAAAATCTCCAAATGAGCTTAACTCACTCTAATGTACACATGAACATAGAAAAACAGAAAACAAGTCCAAACAATGAAATAATTGCAACATTTTACACTGAGTGTCCAGAAGTAACATTGTAAAGATGTTATGTTCACTTTTTAAGGTTTATATCATGTGGCAGGAGAAAAAAATTGAAAATCTCCAAATGAGCTTAACTAACTCCAATGCGCAAGTAAACATAGAAAAACAGAAAACAAGTCCAAACAATGAAATAATTGCAACATTTTACACTGAGTGTCCAGAAGTAACATTGTTAAGATGTTATGTTCACTTTTTAAGGTTTATATCATGTGACAGGAGAAAAAAATGGAAAATCTCCAAATGAGCTTAACTCACTCTAATGAACACATAAACATAGAAAAACAGAAAACAAGTCCAAACAATCAGATAATTGCAATATTTTACACTGAGTGTCCAGAAGTAACATTGTTAAGATGTTATGTTCACTTTTAAAGGTTTATATCATGTGGCAGGAGAAAAAAATGGAAAATCTCCAAATGAGCTTAACTCACTCTAATGCGCAAGTAAACATAGAAAAACAGAAAACAAGTCCAAACAATGAAATAATTGCAACATTTTACACTGAGTGTCCAGAAGTAACATTGTTAAGATGTTATGTTCACTTTTTAAGGTTTATATCATGTGACAGGAGAAAAAAATGGAAAATCTCCAAATGAGCTTAACTCACTCTAATGAACACATAAACATAGAAAAACAGAAAACAAGTCCAAACAATCAGATAATTGCAATATTTTACACTGAGTGTCCAGAAGTAACATTGTTAAGATGTTATGTTCACTTTTAAAGGTTTATATCATGTGGCAGGAGAAAAAAATGGAAAATCTCCAAATGAGCTTAACTCACTCTAATGCGCAAGTAAACATAGAAAAACAGAAAACAAGTCCAAACAATGAAATAATTGCAACATTTTACACTGAGTGTCCAGAAGTAACATTGTAAATATGTTATCTTCACTTTTTAAGGTTTATATCATTTGGCAGGAGAAAAAAATGGAAAATCTCCAAATGAGCTTAACTCACTCTAATGTACACATGAACATAGAAAAACAGAAAACAAGTCCAAACAATGAAATAATTGCAACATTTTACACTGAGTGTCCAGAAGTAACATTGTAAAGGTGTTATGTTCGCTTTTAAAGGTTTATATCATGTGGCAGGAGAAAAAAATGGAAAATCTCCAAATGAGCTTAACTCACTCCAATGCGCAAGTAAACATAGAAAAACAAAAAACAAGTCCAAACAATGAAATAATTGCAACATTTTACACTGAGTGTCCAGAAGTAACATTGTTAAGATGTTATGTTCACTTTTTAAGGTTTATATCATGTGACAGGAGAAAAAAATGGAAAATCTCCAAATGAGCTTAACTCACTCTAATGAACACATAAACATAGAAAAACAGAAAACAAGTCCAAACAATCAGATAATTGCAATATTTTACACTGAGTGTCCAGAAGTAACATTGTTAAGATGTTATGTTCACTTTTAAAGGTTTATATCATGTGGCAGGAGAAAAAAATGGAAAATCTCCAAATGAGCTTAACTCACTCTAATGCGCAAGTAAACATAGAAAAACAGAAAACAAGTCCAAACAATGAAATAATTGCAACATTTTACACTGAGTGTCCAGAAGTAACATTGTAAATATGTTATCTTCACTTTTTAAGGTTTATATCATTTGGCAGGAGAAAAAAATGGAAAATCTCCAAATGAGCTTAACTCACTCTAATGTACACATGAACATAGAAAAACAGAAAACAAGTCCAAACAATGAAATAATTGCAACATTTTACACTGAGTGTCCAGAAGTAACATTGTAAAGGTGTTATGTTCGCTTTTAAAGGTTTATATCATGTGGCAGGAGAAAAAAATGGAAAATCTCCAAATGAGCTTAACTCACTCCAATGCGCAAGTAAACATAGAAAAACAAAAAACAAGTCCAAACAATGAAATAATTGCAACATTTTACACTGAGTGTCCAGAAGTAACATTGTTAAGATGTTATGTTCACTTTTCAAGGTTTATATCATGTGGCAGGAGAAAAAAATGGAAAATCTCCAAATGAGCTTAACTCACTCCAATGCGCAAGTAAACATAGAAAAACAGAAAACAAGTCCAAACAATGAAATAATTGCAAAATGTTACACTGAGTGTCCAGAAGTAACATTGTAAAGATGTTATGTTCACTTTTTAAGGTTTATATCATGTGGCAGGAGAAAAAAATGGAAAATCTCCAAATGAGCTTAACTCACTTTAATGTACACATGAACATGGAAAAACAGAAAACAAGTCCAAACAATGAAATAATTGCAACATTTTATACTGAGTGTCCAGAAGTAACATTGTTAAGATGTTATGTTCACTTTTAAAGGTTTATATCATTTGGCAGGAGAAAAAAATGGAAAATCTCCAAATGAGCTTAACTCACTCCAATGCGCAAGTAAACATAGAAAAACAGAAACAAGTCCAAACAATGAAATAATTGCAACATTTTACACTGAGTGTCCAGAAGTAACATTGTAAAGATGTAATGTTCACTTTTTAAGGTTTATATCATGTGGCAGGAGAAAAAAATTGAAAATCTCCAAATGAGCTTAACTCACTCCAATGCGCAAGTAAACATAGAAAAACAGAAAACAAGTCCAAACAATGAAATAATTGCAACATTTTACACAGAGTGTCCAGAAGTAACATTGTAAAGATGTTATGTTCACTTTTTAAGGTTCATATCATGTGGCAGGAGAAAAAAATGGAAAATCTCCAAATGAGCTTAACTCACTTTAATGTACACATAAACATGGAAAAACAGAAAACAAGTCCAAACAATGAAATAATTGTAAAATGTTACACTGAGTGTCTAGAAGTAACATTGTAAAGATGTTATGTTCATTTTTTAAGGTTTATATCATGTGGCAGGAGGAAAAAATTGAAAATCTCCAAATGAGCTTAACTCACTCTAATGTACACATAAAAATAGAAAAACAGAAAACAAGTCCAAACAATGAAATAATTACAACATTTTACACTGAGTGTCCAGAAGTAACATTGTAAAGATGTTATGTTCACTTTTTAAGGTTTATATCATGTGGCAGGAGAAAAAATGGAAAATCTCCAAATGAGCTTAACTCACTCCAATACGCAAGTAAACATAGAAAAACAAAAAACAAGTCCAAACAATGAAATAATTGCAACATTTTACACTGAGTGTCCAGAAGTAACATTGTTAAGATGTTATGTTCACTTTTTAAGGTTTATATCATGTGACAGGAGAAAAAAATGGAAAATCTCCAAATGAGCTGAACTCACACTAATGAACACATAAACATGGAAAAACAGAAAACAAGTCCAAACAATGAAATAATTGCAACATTTTACACTGAGTGTCCAGAAGTAACATTGTTAAGATGTTATGTTCACTTTTTAAGGTTTATATCATGTGACAGGAGAAAAAAATGGAAAATCTCCAAATGAGCTTAACTCACTCTAATGAACACATAAACATAGAAAAACAGAAAACAAGTCCAAACAATGAAATAATTGCAACATTTTACACTGAGTGTCCAGAGGTAACATTGTAAAGATGTTATGTTCACTTTTAAAGGTTTATATCATGTGGCAGGAGAAAAAAATGGAAAATCTCCAAATGAGCTTAACTCACTCTAATGCGCAAGTAAACATAGAAAAACAGAAAACAAGTCCAAACAATGAAATAATTGCAACATTTTACACTGAGTGTCCAGAAATAACATTGTAAACATGTTATCTTCACTTTTTAAGGTTTATATCATGTGGCAGGAGAAAAAAATGGAAAATCTCCAAATGAGCTTAACTCACTCTAATGTACACAAGAACATAGAAAAACAGAAAACAAGTCCAAACAATGAAATAATTACAACATTTTACACTGAGTGTCCAGAATTAACATTGTAAAGATGTTATGTTCACTTTTTAAGGTTTATATCATGTGGCAGGAGAAAAAAATGGAAAATCTCCAAATGAGCTTAACTCACTCTAATGAACACATAAACATAGAAAAACAGAAAACATTTCCAAACAATGAAATAATTGCAACATTTTACACTGAGTGTCCAGAAGTAACATTGTAAAGATGTTATGTTCACTTTTTAAGGTTTATATCATGTGGCAGGAGAAAAAAATTGAAAATCTCCAAATGAGCTTAACTAACTCCAATGCGCAAGTAAACATAGAAAAACAGAAAACAAGTCCAAACAATGAAATAATTGCAACATTTTACACTGAGTGTCCAGAAGTAACATTGTTAAGATGTTATGTTCACTTTTTAAGGTTTATATCATGTGACAGGAGAAAAAAATGGAAAATCTCCAAATGAGCTTAACTCACTCTAATGAACACATAAACATAGAAAAACAGAAAACAAGTCCAAACAATCAGATAATTGCAATATTTTACACTGAGTGTCCAGAAGTAACATTGTTAAGATGTTATTTTCACTTTTAAAGGTTTATATCATGTGGCAGGAGAAAAAAATGGAAAATCTCCAAATGAGCTTAACTCACTCTAATGCGCAAGTAAACATAGAAAAACAGAAAACAAGTCCAAACAATGAAATAATTGCAACATTTTACACTGAGTGTCCAGAAGTAACATTGTAAATATGTTATGTTCACTTTTTAAGGTTTATATCATGTGGCAGGAGAAAAAAATGGAAAATCTCCAAATGAGCTTAACTCACTCTAATGTACACATGAACATAGAAAAACAGAAAACAAGTCCAAACAATGAAATAATTGCAACATTTTACACTGAGTGTCCAGAAGTAACATTGTAAAGGTGTTATGTTCGCTTTTAAAGGTTTATATCATGTGGCAGGAGAAAAAAATGGAAAATCTCCAAATGAGCTTAACTCACTCCAATGCGCAAGTAAACATAGAAAAACAAAAAACAAGTCCAAACAATGAAATAATTGCAACATTTTACACTGAGTGTCCAGAAGTAACATTGTTAAGATGTTATGCTCACTTTTTAAGGTTTATATCATGTGGCAGGAGAAAAAAATTGAAAATCTCCAAATGAGCTTAACTCACTCCAATGCGCAAGTAAACATAGAAAAACAGAAAACAAGTCCAAACAATGAAATAATTGCAACATTTTACACTGAGTGTCCAGAAGTAAGATTTTAAAGATGTTATGTTCACTTTTAAAGGTTTATATCATTTGACAGGAGAAAAAAATGGAAAATCTCCAAATGAGCTTAACTCACTCCAATGCGCAAGTAAACATAGAAAAACAGAAAACAAGTCCAAACAATGAAATAATTGCAACATTTTACACTGAGTGTCCAGAGGTAACATTGTAAAGATGTTATGTTCACTTTTAAAGGTTTATATCATGTGGCAGGAGAAAAAAATTGAAAATCTCCAAATGAGCTTAACTCACTCTAATGTACACATGAACATAGAAAAACAGAAAACAAGTCCAAACAATGAAATAATTGCAACATTTTACACTGAGTGTCCAGAAGTAACATTGTTAAGATGTTATGTTCACTTTTAAAGGTTTATATCATGTGGCAGGAGAAAAAAATGGAAAATCTCCAAATGAGCTTAACTCACTCTAATGCGCAAGTAAACATAGAAAAACAGAAAATAAGTCCAAACAATGAAATAATTGCAACATTTTACACTGAGTGTCCAGAAATAACATTGTAAACATGTTATCTTCACTTTTTAAGGTTTATATCATGTGGCAGGAGAAAAAAATGGAAAATCTCCAAATGAGCTTAACTCACTCTAATGTACACATGAACATAGAAAAACAGAAAACAAGTCCAAACAATGAAATAATTACAACATTTTACACTGAGTGTCCAGAATTAACATTGTAAAGATGTTATGTTCACTTTTTAAGGTTTATATCATGTGGCAGGAGAAAAAAATTGAAAATCTCCAAATGAGCTTAACTCACTCTAATGAACACATAAACATAGAAAAACAGAAAACAAGTCCAAACAATGAAATAATTGCAACATTTTACACTGAGTGTCCAGAAGTAAGATTTTAAAGATGTTATGTTCACTTTTAAAGGTTTATATCATTTGACAGGAGAAAAAAATGGAAAATCTCCAAATGAGCTTAACTCACTCCAATGCGCAAGTAAACATAGAAAAACAGAAAACAAGTCCAAACAATGAAATAATTGCAACATTTTACACTGATTGTCCAGAGGTAACATTGTAAAGATGTTATGTTCACTTTTAAAGGTTTATATCATGTGGCAGGAGAAAAAAATTGAAAATCTCCAAATGAGCTTAACTCACTCTAATGTACACATGAACATAGAAAAACAGAAAACAAGTCCAAACAATGAAATAATTGCAACATTTTACACTGAGTGTCCAGAAGTAACATTGTTAAGATGTTATGTTCACTTTTAAAGGTTTATATCATGTGGCAGGAGAAAAAAATGGAAAATCTCCAAATGAGCTTAACTCACTCTAATGCGCAAGTAAACATAGAAAAACAGAAAACAAGTCCAAACAATGAAATAATTGCAACATTTTACACTGAGTGTCCAGAAATAACATTGTAAACATGTTATCTTCACTTTTTAAGGTTTATATCATGTGGCAGGAGAAAAAAATGGAAAATCTCCAAATGAGCTTAACTCACTCTAATGCGCAAGTAAACATAGAAAAACAGAAAACAAGTCCAAACAATGAAATAATTGCAACATTTTACACTGAGTGTCCAGAAATAACATTGTAAACATGTTATCTTCACTTTTTAAGGTTTATATCATGTGGCAGGAGAAAAAAATGGAAAATCTCCAAATGAGCTTAACTCACTCTAATGTACACATGAACATAGAAAAACAGAAAACAAGTCCAAACAATGAAATAATTACAACATTTTACACTGAGTGTCCAGAATTAACATTGTAAAGATGTTATGTTCACTTTTTAAGGTTTATATCATGTGGCAGGAGAAAAAAATGGAAAATCTCCAAATGAGCTTAACTCACTCTAATGAACACATAAACATAGAAAAACAGAAAACAAGTCCAAACAATGAAATAATTGCAACATTTTACACTGAGTGTCCAGAAGTAACATTGTAAAGATGTTATGTTCACTTTTTAAGGTTTATATCATGTGGCAGGAGAAAAAAATTGAAAATCTCCAAATGAGCTTAACTAACTCCAATGCGCAAGTAAACATAGAAAAACAGAAAACAAGTCCAAACAATGAAATAATTGCAACATTTTACACTGAGTGTCCAGAAGTAACATTGTTAAGATGTTATGTTCACTTTTTAAGGTTTATATCATGTGACAGGAGAAAAAAATGGAAAATCTCCAAATGAGCTTAACTCACTCTAATGAACACATAAACATAGAAAAACAGAAAACAAGTCCAAACAATCAGATAATTGCAATATTTTACACTGAGTGTCCAGAAGTAACATTGTTAAGATGTTATGTTCACTTTTAAAGGTTTATATCATGTGGCAGGAGAAAAAAATGGAAAATCTCCAAATGAGCTTAACTCACTCTAATGCGCAAGTAAACATAGAAAAACAGAAAACAAGTCCAAACAATGAAATAATTGCAACATTTTACACTGAGTGTCCAGAAGTAACATTGTTAAGATGTTATGTTCACTTTTTAAGGTTTATATCATGTGACAGGAGAAAAAAATGGAAAATCTCCAAATGAGCTTAACTCACTCTAATGAACACATAAACATAGAAAAACAGAAAACAAGTCCAAACAATCAGATAATTGCAATATTTTACACTGAGTGTCCAGAAGTAACATTGTTAAGATGTTATGTTCACTTTTAAAGGTTTATATCATGTGGCAGGAGAAAAAAATGGAAAATCTCCAAATGAGCTTAACTCACTCTAATGCGCAAGTAAACATAGAAAAACAGAAAACAAGTCCAAACAATGAAATAATTGCAACATTTTACACTGAGTGTCCAGAAGTAACATTGTAAATATGTTATCTTCACTTTTTAAGGTTTATATCATTTGGCAGGAGAAAAAAATGGAAAATCTCCAAATGAGCTTAACTCACTCTAATGTACACATGAACATAGAAAAACAGAAAACAAGTCCAAACAATGAAATAATTGCAACATTTTACACTGAGTGTCCAGAAGTAACATTGTAAAGGTGTTATGTTCGCTTTTAAAGGTTTATATCATGTGGCAGGAGAAAAAAATGGAAAATCTCCAAATGAGCTTAACTCACTCCAATGCGCAAGTAAACATAGAAAAACAAAAAACAAGTCCAAACAATGAAATAATTGCAACATTTTACACTGAGTGTCCAGAAGTAACATTGTTAAGATGTTATGTTCACTTTTCAAGGTTTATATCATGTGGCAGGAGAAAAAAATTGAAAATCTCCAAATGAGCTTAACTCACTCCAATGCGCAAGTAAACATAGAAAAACAGAAAACAAGTCCAAACAATGAAATAATTGCAACATTTTACACTGAGTGTCCAGAAGTAAGATTTTAAAGATGTTATGTTCACTTTTAAAGGTTTATATCATTTGACAGGAGAAAAAAATGGAAAATCTCCAAATGAGCTTAACTCACTCCAATGCGCAAGTAAACATAGAAAAACAGAAAACAAGTCCAAACAATGAAATAATTGCAAAATGTTACACTGAGTGTCCAGAAGTAACATTGTAAAGATGTTATGTTCACTTTTTAAGGTTTATATCATGTGGCAGGAGAAAAAAATGGAAAATCTCCAAATGAGCTTAACTCACTTTAATGTACACATGAACATGGAAAAACAGAAAACAAGTCCAAACAATGAAATAATTGCAACATTTTATACTGAGTGTCCAGAAGTAACATTGTTAAGATGTTATGTTCACTTTTAAAGGTTTATATCATTTGGCAGGAGAAAAAAATGGAAAATCTCCAAATGAGCTTAACTCACTCCAATGCGCAAGTAAACATAGAAAAACAGAAACAAGTCCAAACAATGAAATAATTGCAACATTTTACACTGAGTGTCCAGAAGTAACATTGTAAAGATGTAATGTTCACTTTTTAAGGTTTATATCATGTGGCAGGAGAAAAAAATTGAAAATCTCCAAATGAGCTTAACTCACTCCAATGCGCAAGTAAACATAGAAAAACAGAAAACAAGTCCAAACAATGAAATAATTGCAACATTTTACACAGAGTGTCCAGAAGTAACATTGTAAAGATGTTATGTTCACTTTTTAAGGTTCATATCATGTGGCAGGAGAAAAAAATGGAAAATCTCCAAATGAGCTTAACTCACTTTAATGTACACATAAACATGGAAAAACAGAAAACAAGTCCAAACAATGAAATAATTGTAAAATGTTACACTGAGTGTCTAGAAGTAACATTGTAAAGATGTTATGTTCATTTTTTAAGGTTTATATCATGTGGCAGGAGGAAAAAATTGAAAATCTCCAAATGAGCTTAACTCACTCTAATGTACACATAAAAATAGAAAAACAGAAAACAAGTCCAAACAATGAAATAATTACAACATTTTACACTGAGTGTCCAGAAGTAACATTGTAAAGATGTTATGTTCACTTTTTAAGGTTTATATCATGTGGCAGGAGAAAAAATGGAAAATCTCCAAATGAGCTTAACTCACTCCAATACGCAAGTAAACATAGAAAAACAAAAAACAAGTCCAAACAATGAAATAATTGCAACATTTTACACTGAGTGTCCAGAAGTAACATTGTTAAGATGTTATGTTCACTTTTTAAGGTTTATATCATGTGACAGGAGAAAAAAATGGAAAATCTCCAAATGAGCTGAACTCACACTAATGAACACATAAACATGGAAAAACAGAAAACAAGTCCAAACAATGAAATAATTGCAACATTTTACACTGAGTGTCCAGAAGTAACATTGTTAAGATGTTATGTTCACTTTTTAAGGTTTATATCATGTGACAGGAGAAAAAAATGGAAAATCTCCAAATGAGCTTAACTCACTCTAATGAACACATAAACATAGAAAAACAGAAAACAAGTCCAAACAATGAAATAATTGCAACATTTTACACTGAGTGTCCAGAGGTAACATTGTAAAGATGTTATGTTCACTTTTAAAGGTTTATATCATGTGGCAGGAGAAAAAAATGGAAAATCTCCAAATGAGCTTAACTCACTCTAATGCGCAAGTAAACATAGAAAAACAGAAAACAAGTCCAAACAATGAAATAATTGCAACATTTTACACTGAGTGTCCAGAAATAACATTGTAAACATGTTATCTTCACTTTTTAAGGTTTATATCATGTGGCAGGAGAAAAAAATGGAAAATCTCCAAATGAGCTTAACTCACTCTAATGTACACAAGAACATAGAAAAACAGAAAACAAGTCCAAACAATGAAATAATTACAACATTTTACACTGAGTGTCCAGAATTAACATTGTAAAGATGTTATGTTCACTTTTTAAGGTTTATATCATGTGGCAGGAGAAAAAAATGGAAAATCTCCAAATGAGCTTAACTCACTCTAATGAACACATAAACATAGAAAAACAGAAAACATTTCCAAACAATGAAATAATTGCAACATTTTACACTGAGTGTCCAGAAGTAACATTGTAAAGATGTTATGTTCACTTTTTAAGGTTTATATCATGTGGCAGGAGAAAAAAATTGAAAATCTCCAAATGAGCTTAACTAACTCCAATGCGCAAGTAAACATAGAAAAACAGAAAACAAGTCCAAACAATGAAATAATTGCAACATTTTACACTGAGTGTCCAGAAGTAACATTGTTAAGATGTTATGTTCACTTTTTAAGGTTTATATCATGTGACAGGAGAAAAAAATGGAAAATCTCCAAATGAGCTTAACTCACTCTAATGAACACATAAACATAGAAAAACAGAAAACAAGTCCAAACAATCAGATAATTGCAATATTTTACACTGAGTGTCCAGAAGTAACATTGTTAAGATGTTATTTTCACTTTTAAAGGTTTATATCATGTGGCAGGAGAAAAAAATGGAAAATCTCCAAATGAGCTTAACTCACTCTAATGCGCAAGTAAACATAGAAAAACAGAAAACAAGTCCAAACAATGAAATAATTGCAACATTTTACACTGAGTGTCCAGAAGTAACATTGTAAATATGTTATGTTCACTTTTTAAGGTTTATATCATGTGGCAGGAGAAAAAAATGGAAAATCTCCAAATGAGCTTAACTCACTCTAATGTACACATGAACATAGAAAAACAGAAAACAAGTCCAAACAATGAAATAATTGCAACATTTTACACTGAGTGTCCAGAAGTAACATTGTAAAGGTGTTATGTTCGCTTTTAAAGGTTTATATCATGTGGCAGGAGAAAAAAATGGAAAATCTCCAAATGAGCTTAACTCACTCCAATGCGCAAGTAAACATAGAAAAACAAAAAACAAGTCCAAACAATGAAATAATTGCAACATTTTACACTGAGTGTCCAGAAGTAACATTGTTAAGATGTTATGCTCACTTTTTAAGGTTTATATCATGTGGCAGGAGAAAAAAATTGAAAATCTCCAAATGAGCTTAACTCACTCCAATGCGCAAGTAAACATAGAAAAACAGAAAACAAGTCCAAACAATGAAATAATTGCAACATTTTACACTGAGTGTCCAGAAGTAAGATTTTAAAGATGTTATGTTCACTTTTAAAGGTTTATATCATTTGACAGGAGAAAAAAATGGAAAATCTCCAAATGAGCTTAACTCACTCCAATGCGCAAGTAAACATAGAAAAACAGAAAACAAGTCCAAACAATGAAATAATTGCAACATTTTACACTGAGTGTCCAGAGGTAACATTGTAAAGATGTTATGTTCACTTTTAAAGGTTTATATCATGTGGCAGGAGAAAAAAATTGAAAATCTCCAAATGAGCTTAACTCACTCTAATGTACACATGAACATAGAAAAACAGAAAACAAGTCCAAACAATGAAATAATTGCAACATTTTACACTGAGTGTCCAGAAGTAACATTGTTAAGATGTTATGTTCACTTTTAAAGGTTTATATCATGTGGCAGGAGAAAAAAATGGAAAATCTCCAAATGAGCTTAACTCACTCTAATGCGCAAGTAAACATAGAAAAACAGAAAACAAGTCCAAACAATGAAATAATTGCAACATTTTACACTGAGTGTCCAGAAATAACATTGTAAACATGTTATCTTCACTTTTTAAGGTTTATATCATGTGGCAGGAGAAAAAAATGGAAAATCTCCAAATGAGCTTAACTCACTCTAATGTACACATGAACATAGAAAAACAGAAAACAAGTCCAAACAATGAAATAATTACAACATTTTACACTGAGTGTCCAGAATTAACATTGTAAAGATGTTATGTTCACTTTTTAAGGTTTATATCATGTGGCAGGAGAAAAAAATTGAAAATCTCCAAATGAGCTTAACTCACTCTAATGAACACATAAACATAGAAAAACAGAAAACAAGTCCAAACAATGAAATAATTGCAACATTTTACACTGAGTGTCCAGAAGTAAGATTTTAAAGATGTTATGTTCACTTTTAAAGGTTTATATCATTTGACAGGAGAAAAAAATGGAAAATCTCCAAATGAGCTTAACTCACTCCAATGCGCAAGTAAACATAGAAAAACAGAAAACAAGTCCAAACAATGAAATAATTGCAACATTTTACACTGATTGTCCAGAGGTAACATTGTAAAGATGTTATGTTCACTTTTAAAGGTTTATATCATGTGGCAGGAGAAAAAAATTGAAAATCTCCAAATGAGCTTAACTCACTCTAATGTACACATGAACATAGAAAAACAGAAAACAAGTCCAAACAATGAAATAATTGCAACATTTTACACTGAGTGTCCAGAAGTAACATTGTTAAGATGTTATGTTCACTTTTAAAGGTTTATATCATGTGGCAGGAGAAAAAAATGGAAAATCTCCAAATGAGCTTAACTCACTCTAATGCGCAAGTAAACATAGAAAAACAGAAAACAAGTCCAAACAATGAAATAATTGCAACATTTTACACTGAGTGTCCAGAAATAACATTGTAAACATGTTATCTTCACTTTTTAAGGTTTATATCATGTGGCAGGAGAAAAAAATGGAAAATCTCCAAATGAGCTTAACTCACTCTAATGCGCAAGTAAACATAGAAAAACAGAAAACAAGTCCAAACAATGAAATAATTGCAACATTTTACACTGAGTGTCCAGAAATAACATTGTAAACATGTTATCTTCACTTTTTAAGGTTTATATCATGTGGCAGGAGAAAAAAATGGAAAATCTCCAAATGAGCTTAACTCACTCTAATGTACACATGAACATAGAAAAACAGAAAACAAGTCCAAACAATGAAATAATTACAACATTTTACACTGAGTGTCCAGAATTAACATTGTAAAGATGTTATGTTCACTTTTTAAGGTTTATATCATGTGGCAGGAGAAAAAAATGGAAAATCTCCAAATGAGCTTAACTCACTCTAATGAACACATAAACATAGAAAAACAGAAAACAAGTCCAAACAATGAAATAATTGCAACATTTTACACTGAGTGTCCAGAAGTAACATTGTAAAGATGTTATGTTCACTTTTTAAGGTTTATATCATGTGGCAGGAGAAAAAAATTGAAAATCTCCAAATGAGCTTAACTAACTCCAATGCGCAAGTAAACATAGAAAAACAGAAAACAAGTCCAAACAATGAAATAATTGCAACATTTTACACTGAGTGTCCAGAAGTAACATTGTTAAGATGTTATGTTCACTTTTTAAGGTTTATATCATGTGACAGGAGAAAAAAATGGAAAATCTCCAAATGAGCTTAACTCACTCTAATGAACACATAAACATAGAAAAACAGAAAACAAGTCCAAACAATCAGATAATTGCAATATTTTACACTGAGTGTCCAGAAGTAACATTGTTAAGATGTTATGTTCACTTTTAAAGGTTTATATCATGTGGCAGGAGAAAAAAATGGAAAATCTCCAAATGAGCTTAACTCACTCTAATGCGCAAGTAAACATAGAAAAACAGAAAACAAGTCCAAACAATGAAATAATTGCAACATTTTACACTGAGTGTCCAGAAGTAACATTGTTAAGATGTTATGTTCACTTTTTAAGGTTTATATCATGTGACAGGAGAAAAAAATGGAAAATCTCCAAATGAGCTTAACTCACTCTAATGAACACATAAACATAGAAAAACAGAAAACAAGTCCAAACAATCAGATAATTGCAATATTTTACACTGAGTGTCCAGAAGTAACATTGTTAAGATGTTATGTTCACTTTTAAAGGTTTATATCATGTGGCAGGAGAAAAAAATGGAAAATCTCCAAATGAGCTTAACTCACTCTAATGCGCAAGTAAACATAGAAAAACAGAAAACAAGTCCAAACAATGAAATAATTGCAACATTTTACACTGAGTGTCCAGAAGTAACATTGTAAATATGTTATCTTCACTTTTTAAGGTTTATATCATTTGGCAGGAGAAAAAAATGGAAAATCTCCAAATGAGCTTAACTCACTCTAATGTACACATGAACATAGAAAAACAGAAAACAAGTCCAAACAATGAAATAATTGCAACATTTTACACTGAGTGTCCAGAAGTAACATTGTAAAGGTGTTATGTTCGCTTTTAAAGGTTTATATCATGTGGCAGGAGAAAAAAATGGAAAATCTCCAAATGAGCTTAACTCACTCCAATGCGCAAGTAAACATAGAAAAACAAAAAACAAGTCCAAACAATGAAATAATTGCAACATTTTACACTGAGTGTCCAGAAGTAACATTGTTAAGATGTTATGTTCACTTTTCAAGGTTTATATCATGTGGCAGGAGAAAAAAATTGAAAATCTCCAAATGAGCTTAACTCACTCCAATGCGCAAGTAAACATAGAAAAACAGAAAACAAGTCCAAACAATGAAATAATTGCAACATTTTACACTGAGTGTCCAGAAGTAAGATTTTAAAGATGTTATGTTCACTTTTAAAGGTTTATATCATTTGACAGGAGAAAAAAATGGAAAATCTCCAAATGAGCTTAACTCACTCCAATGCGCAAGTAAACATAGAAAAACAGAAAACAAGTCCAAACAATGAAATAATTGCAAAATGTTACACTGAGTGTCCAGAAGTAACATTGTAAAGATGTTATGTTCACTTTTTAAGGTTTATATCATGTGGCAGGAGAAAAAAATGGAAAATCTCCAAATGAGCTTAACTCACTTTAATGTACACATGAACATGGAAAAACAGAAAACAAGTCCAAACAATGAAATAATTGCAACATTTTATACTGAGTGTCCAGAAGTAACATTGTTAAGATGTTATGTTCACTTTTAAAGGTTTATATCATTTGGCAGGAGAAAAAAATGGAAAATCTCCAAATGAGCTTAACTCACTCCAATGCGCAAGTAAACATAGAAAAACAGAAACAAGTCCAAACAATGAAATAATTGCAACATTTTACACTGAGTGTCCAGAAGTAACATTGTAAAGATGTAATGTTCACTTTTTAAGGTTTATATCATGTGGCAGGAGAAAAAAATTGAAAATCTCCAAATGAGCTTAACTCACTCCAATGCGCAAGTAAACATAGAAAAACAGAAAACAAGTCCAAACAATGAAATAATTGCAACATTTTACACAGAGTGTCCAGAAGTAACATTGTAAAGATGTTATGTTCACTTTTTAAGGTTCATATCATGTGGCAGGAGAAAAAAATGGAAAATCTCCAAATGAGCTTAACTCACTTTAATGTACACATAAACATGGAAAAACAGAAAACAAGTCCAAACAATGAAATAATTGTAAAATGTTACACTGAGTGTCTAGAAGTAACATTGTAAAGATGTTATGTTCATTTTTTAAGGTTTATATCATGTGGCAGGAGGAAAAAATTGAAAATCTCCAAATGAGCTTAACTCACTCTAATGTACACATAAAAATAGAAAAACAGAAAACAAGTCCAAACAATGAAATAATTACAACATTTTACACTGAGTGTCCAGAAGTAACATTGTAAAGATGTTATGTTCACTTTTTAAGGTTTATATCATGTGGCAGGAGAAAAAATGGAAAATCT
The DNA here is from genome assembly GCF_963457635.1 of Microchirus variegatus. Classification (NCBI taxonomy): domain Eukaryota; kingdom Metazoa; phylum Chordata; class Actinopteri; order Pleuronectiformes; family Soleidae; genus Microchirus; species Microchirus variegatus. The sequence continues at coordinate 75,932 of NC_139813.1, read as the reverse complement.
CCAAATGAGCTTAACTCACTCCAATGCGCAAGTAAACATAGAAAAACAAAAAACAAGTCCAAACAATGAAATAATTGCAACATTTTACACTGAGTGTCCAGAAGTAACATTGTTAAGATGTTATGTTCACTTTTTAAGGTTTATATCATGTGACAGGAGAAAAAAATGGAAAATCTCCAAATGAGCTGAACTCACACTAATGAACACATAAACATGGAAAAACAGAAAACAAGTCCAAACAATGAAATAATTGCAACATTTTACACTGAGTGTCCAGAAGTAACATTGTTAAGATGTTATGTTCACTTTTTAAGGTTTATATCATGTGACAGGAGAAAAAAATGGAAAATCTCCAAATGAGCTTAACTCACTCTAATGAACACATAAACATAGAAAAACAGAAAACAAGTCCAAACAATGAAATAATTGCAACATTTTACACTGAGTGTCCAGAGGTAACATTGTAAAGATGTTATGTTCACTTTTAAAGGTTTATATCATGTGGCAGGAGAAAAAAATGGAAAATCTCCAAATGAGCTTAACTCACTCTAATGCGCAAGTAAACATAGAAAAACAGAAAACAAGTCCAAACAATGAAATAATTGCAACATTTTACACTGAGTGTCCAGAAATAACATTGTAAACATGTTATCTTCACTTTTTAAGGTTTATATCATGTGGCAGGAGAAAAAAATGGAAAATCTCCAAATGAGCTTAACTCACTCTAATGAACACATAAACATAGAAAAACAGAAAACAAGTCCAAACAATGAAATAATTGCAACATTTTACACTGAGTGTCCAGAAGTAACATTGTAAAGATGTTATGTTCACTTTTTAAGGTTTATATCATGTGGCAGGAGAAAAAAATTGAAAATCTCCAAATGAGCTTAACTAACTCCAATGCGCAAGTAAACATAGAAAAACAGAAAACAAGTCCAAACAATGAAATAATTGCAACATTTTACACTGAGTGTCCAGAAGTAACATTGTTAAGATGTTATGTTCACTTTTTAAGGTTTATATCATGTGACAGGAGAAAAAAATGGAAAATCTCCAAATGAGCTTAACTCACTCTAATGAACACATAAACATAGAAAAACAGAAAACAAGTCCAAACAATCAGATAATTGCAATATTTTACACTGAGTGTCCAGAAGTAACATTGTTAAGATGTTATGTTCACTTTTAAAGGTTTATATCATGTGGCAGGAGAAAAAAATGGAAAATCTCCAAATGAGCTTAACTCACTCTAATGCGCAAGTAAACATAGAAAAACAGAAAACAAGTCCAAACAATGAAATAATTGCAACATTTTACACTGAGTGTCCAGAAGTAACATTGTAAATATGTTATGTTCACTTTTTAAGGTTTATATCATGTGGCAGGAGAAAAAAATGGAAAATCTCCAAATGAGCTTAACTCACTCTAATGTACACATGAACATAGAAAAACAGAAAACAAGTCCAAACAATGAAATAATTGCAACATTTTACACTGAGTGTCCAGAAGTAACATTGTAAAGGTGTTATGTTCGCTTTTAAAGGTTTATATCATGTGGCAGGAGAAAAAAATGGAAAATCTCCAAATGAGCTTAACTCACTCCAATGCGCAAGTAAACATAGAAAAACAAAAAACAAGTCCAAACAATGAAATAATTGCAACATTTTACACTGAGTGTCCAGAAGTAACATTGTTAAGATGTTATGTTCACTTTTTAAGGTTTATATCATGTGGCAGGAGAAAAAAATTGAAAATCTCCAAATGAGCTTAACTCACTCCAATGCGCAAGTAAACATAGAAAAACAGAAAACAAGTCCAAACAATGAAATAATTGCAACATTTTACACTGAGTGTCCAGAAGTAAGATTTTAAAGATGTTATGTTCACTTTTAAAGGTTTATATCATTTGACAGGAGAAAAAAATGGAAAATCTCCAAATGAGCTTAACTCACTCCAATGCGCAAGTAAACATAGAAAAACAGAAAACAAGTCCAAACAATGAAATAATTGCAACATTTTACACTGAGTGTCCAGAGGTAACATTGTAAAGATGTTATGTTCACTTTTAAAGGTTTATATCATGTGGCAGGAGAAAAAAATTGAAAATCTCCAAATGAGCTTAACTCACTCTAATGTACACATGAACATAGAAAAACAGAAAACAAGTCCAAACAATGAAATAATTGCAACATTTTACACTGAGTGTCCAGAAGTAACATTGTTAAGATGTTATGTTCACTTTTAAAGGTTTATATCATGTGGCAGGAGAAAAAAATGGAAAATCTCCAAATGAGCTTAACTCACTCTAATGCGCAAGTAAACATAGAAAAACAGAAAACAAGTCCAAACAATGAAATAATTGCAACATTTTACACTGAGTGTCCAGAAATAACATTGTAAACATGTTATCTTCACTTTTTAAGGTTTATATCATGTGGCAGGAGAAAAAAATGGAAAATCTCCAAATGAGCTTAACTCACTCTAATGTACACATGAACATAGAAAAACAGAAAACAAGTCCAAACAATGAAATAATTACAACATTTTACACTGAGTGTCCAGAATTAACATTGTAAAGATGTTATGTTCACTTTTTAAGGTTTATATCATGTGGCAGGAGAAAAAAATTGAAAATCTCCAAATGAGCTTAACTCACTCTAATGAACACATAAACATAGAAAAACAGAAAACAAGTCCAAACAATGAAATAATTGCAACATTTTACACTGAGTGTCCAGAAGTAACATTGTAAAGATGTTATGTTCACTTTTTAAGGTTTATATCATGTGACAGGAGAAAAAAATGGAAAATCTCCAAATGAGCTTAACTCACTCTAATGAACACATAAACATAGAAAAACAGAAAACAAGTCCAAACAATCAGATAATTGCAATATTTTACACTGAGTGTCCAGAAGTAACATTGTTAAGATGTTATGTTCACTTTTAAAGGTTTATATCATGTGGCAGGAGAAAAAAATGGAAAATCTCCAAATGAGCTTAACTCACTCTAATGCGCAAGTAAACATAGAAAAACAGAAAACAAGTCCAAACAATGAAATAATTGCAACATTTTACACTGAGTGTCCAGAAGTAACATTGTAAATATGTTATCTTCACTTTTTAAGGTTTATATCATTTGGCAGGAGAAAAAAATGGAAAATCTCCAAATGAGCTTAACTCACTCTAATGTACACATGAACATAGAAAAACAGAAAACAAGTCCAAACAATGAAATAATTGCAACATTTTACACTGAGTGTCCAGAAGTAACATTGTAAAGGTGTTATGTTCGCTTTTAAAGGTTTATATCATGTGGCAGGAGAAAAAAATGGAAAATCTCCAAATGAGCTTAACTCACTCCAATGCGCAAGTAAACATAGAAAAACAAAAAACAAGTCCAAACAATGAAATAATTGCAACATTTTACACTGAGTGTCCAGAAGTAACATTGTTAAGATGTTATGTTCACTTTTTAAGGTTTATATCATGTGGCAGGAGAAAAAAATTGAAAATCTCCAAATGAGCTTAACTCACTCCAATGCGCAAGTAAACATAGAAAAACAGAAAACAAGTCCAAACAATGAAATAATTGCAACATTTTACACTGAGTGTCCAGAAGTAAGATTTTAAAGATGTTATGTTCACTTTTAAAGGTTTATATCATTTGACAGGAGAAAAAAATGGAAAATCTCCAAATGAGCTTAACTCACTCCAATGCGCAAGTAAACATAGAAAAACAGAAAACAAGTCCAAACAATGAAATAATTGCAAAATGTTACACTGAGTGTCCAGAAGTAACATTGTAAAGATGTTATGTTCACTTTTTAAGGTTTATATCATGTGGCAGGAGAAAAAAATGGAAAATCTCCAAATGAGCTTAACTCACTTTAATGTACACATGAACATGGAAAAACAGAAAACAAGTCCAAACAATGAAATAATTGCAACATTTTATACTGAGTGTCCAGAAGTAACATTGTTAAGATGTTATGTTCACTTTTAAAGGTTTATATCATTTGGCAGGAGAAAAAAATGGAAAATCTCCAAATGAGCTTAACTCACTCCAATGCGCAAGTAAACATAGAAAAACAGAAACAAGTCCAAACAATGAAATAATTGCAACATTTTACACTGAGTGTCCAGAAGTAACATTGTAAAGATGTAATGTTCACTTTTTAAGGTTTATATCATGTGGCAGGAGAAAAAAATTGAAAATCTCCAAATGAGCTTAACTCACTCTAATGTACACATAAAAATAGAAAAACAGAAAACAAGTCCAAACAATGAAATAATTACAACATTTTACACTGAGTGTCCAGAAGTAACATTGTAAAGATGTTATGTTCACTTTTTAAGGTTTATATCATGTTGCAGGAGAAAAAATGGAAAATCTCCAAATGAGCTTAACTCACTCCAATGCGCAAGTAAACATAGAAAAACAAAAAACAAGTCCAAACAATGAAATAATTGCAACATTTTACACTGAGTGTCCAGAAGTAACATTGTTAAGATGTTATGTTCACTTTTTAAGGTTTATATCATGTGGCAGGAGAAAAAAATGGAAAATCTCCAAATGAGCTTAACTCACTCTATTGAACACATAAACATAGAAAAACAGAAAACAAGTCCAAACAATGAAATAATTGCAACATTTTACACTGAGTGTCCAGAAGTAACATTGTTAAGATGTTATGTTCACTTTTAAAGGTTTATATCATGTGACAGGAGAAAAAATGGAAAATCTCCAAATGAGCTTAACTCACTCCAATGCGCAAGTAAACATAGAAAAACAAAAAACAAGTCCAAACAATGAAATAATTGCAACATTTTACACTGAGTGTCCAGAAGTAACATTGTTAAGATGTTATGTTCACTTTTTAAGGTTTATATCATGTGGCAGGAGAAAAAAATTGAAAATCTCCAAATGAGCTTAACTCACTCCAATGCGCAAGTAAACATAGAAAAACAGAAAACAAGTCCAAACAATGAAATAATTGCAACATTTTACACTGAGTGTCCAGAGGTAACATTGTAAAGATGTTATGTTCACTTTTTAAGGTTTATATCATGTGACAGGAGAAAAAAATGGAAAATCTCCAAATGAGCTGAACTCACACTAATGAACACATAAACATGGAAAAACAGAAAACAAGTCCAAACAATGAAATAATTGCAACATTTTACACTGAGTGTCCAGAGGTAACATTGTAAAGATGTTATGTTCACTTTTAAAGGTTTATATCATGTGGCAGGAGAAAAAAATGGAAAATCTCCAAATGAGCTTAACTCACTCTAATGCGCAAGTAAACATAGAAAAACAGAAAACAAGTCCAAACAATGAAATAATTGCAACATTTTACACTGAGTGTCCAGAAATAACATTGTAAACATGTTATCTTCACTTTTAAAGGTTTATATCATTTGACAGGAGAAAAAAATGGAAAATCTCCAAATGAGCTTAACTCACTCTAATGTACACATGAACATAGAAAAACAGAAAACAAGTCCAAACAATGAAATAATTACAACATTTTACACTGAGTGTCCAGAATTAACATTGTAAAGATGTTATGTTCACTTTTTAAGGTTTATATCATGTGGCAGGAGAAAAAAATTGAAAATCTCCAAATGAGCTTAACTCACTCTAATGAACACATAAACATAGAAAAACAGAAAACAAGTCCAAACAATGAAATAATTGCAACATTTTACACTGAGTGTCCAGAAGTAACATTGTAAAGATGTTATGTTCACTTTTTAAGGTTTATATCATGTGGCAGGAGAAAAAAATTGAAAATCTCCAAATGAGCTTAACTAACTCCAATGCGCAAGTAAACATAGAAAAACAGAAAACAAGTCCAAACAATGAAATAATTGCAACATTTTACACTGAGTGTCCAGAAGTAACATTGTTAAGATGTTATGTTCACTTTTTAAGGTTTATATCATGTGACAGGAGAAAAAAATGGAAAATCTCCAAATGAGCTTAACTCACTCTAATGAACACATAAACATAGAAAAACAGAAAACAAGTCCAAACAATCAGATAATTGCAATATTTTACACTGAGTGTCCAGAAGTAACATTGTTAAGATGTTATGTTCACTTTTAAAGGTTTATATCATGTGGCAGGAGAAAAAAATGGAAAATCTCCAAATGAGCTTAACTCACTCTAATGCGCAAGTAAACATAGAAAAACAGAAAACAAGTCCAAACAATGAAATAATTGCAACATTTTACACTGAGTGTCCAGAAGTAACATTGTAAATATGTTATCTTCACTTTTTAAGGTTTATATCATTTGGCAGGAGAAAAAAATGGAAAATCTCCAAATGAGCTTAACTCACTCTAATGTACACATGAACATAGAAAAACAGAAAACAAGTCCAAACAATGAAATAATTGCAACATTTTACACTGAGTGTCCAGAAGTAACATTGTAAAGGTGTTATGTTCGCTTTTAAAGGTTTATATCATGTGGCAGGAGAAAAAAATGGAAAATCTCCAAATGAGCTTAACTCACTCCAATGCGCAAGTAAACATAGAAAAACAAAAAACAAGTCCAAACAATGAAATAATTGCAACATTTTACACTGAGTGTCCAGAAGTAACATTGTTAAGATGTTATGTTCACTTTTTAAGGTTTATATCATGTGGCAGGAGAAAAAAATTGAAAATCTCCAAATGAGCTTAACTCACTCCAATGCGCAAGTAAACATAGAAAAACAGAAAACAAGTCCAAACAATGAAATAATTGCAACATTTTACACTGAGTGTCCAGAAGTAAGATTTTAAAGATGTTATGTTCACCTTTAAAGGTTTATATCATTTGACAGGAGAAAAAAATGGAAAATCTCCAAATGAGCTTAACTCACTCCAATGCGCAAGTAAACATAGAAAAACAGAAAACAAGTCCAAACAATGAAATAATTGCAAAATGTTACACTGAGTGTCCAGAAGTAACATTGTAAAGATGTTATGTTCACTTTTTAAGGTTTATATCATGTGGCAGGAGAAAAAAATGGAAAATCTCCAAATGAGCTTAACTCACTTTAATGTACACATGAACATGGAAAAACAGAAAACAAGTCCAAACAATGAAATAATTGCAACATTTTATACTGAGTGTCCAGAAGTAACATTGTTAAGATGTTATGTTCACTTTTAAAGGTTTATATCATTTGGCAGGAGAAAAAAATGGAAAATCTCCAAATGAGCTTAACTCACTCCAATGCGCAAGTAAACATAGAAAAACAGAAACAAGTCCAAACAATGAAATAATTGCAACATTTTACACTGAGTGTCCAGAAGTAACATTGTAAAGATGTAATGTTCACTTTTTAAGGTTTATATCATGTGGCAGGAGAAAAAAATTGAAAATCTCCAAATGAGCTTAACTCACTCCAATGCGCAAGTAAACATAGAAAAACAGAAAACAAGTCCAAACAATGAAATAATTGCAACATTTTACACAGAGTGTCCAGAAGTAACATTGTAAAGATGTTATGTTCACTTTTTAAGGTTCATATCATGTGGCAGGAGAAAAAAATGGAAAATCTCCAAATGAGCTTAACTCACTTTAATGTACACATAAACATGGAAAAACAGAAAACAAGTCCAAACAATGAAATAATTGTAAAATGTTACACTGAGTGTCTAGAAGTAACATTGTAAAGATGTTATGTTCATTTTTTAAGGTTTATATCATGTGGCAGGAGGAAAAAATTGAAAATCTCCAAATGAGCTTAACTCACTCTAATGTACACATAAAAATAGAAAAACAGAAAACAAGTCCAAACAATGAAATAATTACAACATTTTACACTGAGTGTCCAGAAGTAACATTGTAAAGATGTTATGTTCACTTTTTAAGGTTTATATCATGTGGCAGGAGAAAAAAATGGAAAATCTCCAAATGAGCTTAACTCACTTTAATGTACACATGAACATGGAAAAACAGAAAACAAGTCCAAACAATGAAATAATTGCAACATTTTATACTGAGTGTCCAGAAGTAACATTGTTAAGATGTTATGTTCACTTTTAAAGGTTTATATCATTTGGCAGGAGAAAAAAATGGAAAATCTCCAAATGAGCTTAACTCACTCCAATGCGCAAGTAAACATAGAAAAACAGAAACAAGTCCAAACAATGAAATAATTGCAACATTTTACACTGAGTGTCCAGAAGTAACATTGTAAAGATGTAATGTTCACTTTTTAAGGTTTATATCATGTGGCAGGAGAAAAAAATTGAAAATCTCCAAATGAGCTTAACTCACTCCAATGCGCAAGTAAACATAGAAAAACAGAAAACAAGTCCAAACAATGAAATAATTGCAACATTTTACACAGAGTGTCCAGAAGTAACATTGTAAAGATGTTATGTTCACTTTTTAAGGTTCATATCATGTGGCAGGAGAAAAAAATGGAAAATCTCCAAATGAGCTTAACTCACTTTAATGTACACATAAACATGGAAAAACAGAAAACAAGTCCAAACAATGAAATAATTGTAAAATGTTACACTGAGTGTCTAGAAGTAACATTGTAAAGATGTTATGTTCATTTTTTAAGGTTTATATCATGTGGCAGGAGGAAAAAATTGAAAATCTCCAAATGAGCTTAACTCACTCTAATGTACACATAAAAATAGAAAAACAGAAAACAAGTCCAAACAATGAAATAATTACAACATTTTACACTGAGTGTCCAGAAGTAACATTGTAAAGATGTTATGTTCACTTTTTAAGGTTTATATCATGTGGCAGGAGAAAAAATGGAAAATCTCCAAATGAGCTTAACTCACTCCAATGCGCAAGTAAACATAGAAAAACAAAAAACAAGTCCAAACAATGAAATAATTGCAACATTTTACACTGAGTGTCCAGAAGTAACATTGTTAAGATGTTATGTTCACTTTTTAAGGTTTATATCATGTGACAGGAGAAAAAAATGGAAAATCTCCAAATGAGCTGAACTCACACTAATGAACACATAAACATTGAAAAACAGAAAACAAGTCCAAACAATGAAATAATTGCAACATTTTACACTGAGTGTCCAGAAGTAACATTGTTAAGATGTTATGTTCACTTTTTAAGGTTTATATCATGTGACAGGAGAAAAAAATGGAAAATCTCCAAATGAGCTTAACTCACTCTAATGAACACATAAACATAGAAAAACAGAAAACAAGTCCAAACAATGAAATAATTGCAACATTTTACACTGAGTGTCCAGAGGTAACATTGTAAAGATGTTATGTTCACTTTTAAAGGTTTATATCATGTGGCAGGAGAAAAAAATTGAAAATCTCCAAATGAGCTTAACTCACTCTAATGTACACATGAACATAGAAAAACAGAAAACAAGTCCAAACAATGAAATAATTGCAACATTTTACACTGAGTGTCCAGAAGTAACATTGTTAAGATGTTATGTTCACTTTTAAAGGTTTATATCATGTGGCAGGAGAAAAAAATGGAAAATCTCCAAATGAGCTTAACTCACTCTAATGCGCAAGTAAACATAGAAAAACAGAAAACAAGTCCAAACAATGAAATAATTGCAACATTTTACACTGAGTGTTCAGAAGTAACATTGTTAAGATGTTATGTTCACTTTTAAAGGTTTATATCATGTGGCAGGAGAAAAAAATGGAAAATCTCCAAATGAGCTTAACTCACTCTAATGCGCAAGTAAACATAGAAAAACAGAAAACAAGTCCAAACAATGAAATAATTGCAACATTTTACACTGAGTGTCCAGAAGTAACATTGTAAAGGTGTTATGTTCGCTTTTAAAGGTTTATATCATGTGGCAGGAGAAAAAAATGGAAAATCTCCAAATGAGCTTAACTCACTCCAATGCGCAAGTAAACATAGAAAAACAAAAAACAAGTCCAAACAATGAAATAATTGCAACATTTTACACTGAGTGTCCAGAAGTAACATTGTTAAGATGTTATGTTCACTTTTTAAGGTTTATATCATGTGGCAGGAGAAAAAAATTGAAAATCTCCAAATGAGCTTAACTCACTCCAATGCGCAAGTAAACATAGAAAAACAGAAAACAAGTCCAAACAATGAAATAATTGCAACATTTTACACTGAGTGTCCAGAAGTAAGATTTTAAAGATGTTATGTTCACTTTTAAAGGTTTATATCATTTGACAGGAGAAAAAAATGGAAAATCTCCAAATGAGCTTAACTCACTCCAATGCGCAAGTAAACATAGAAAAACAGAAAACAAGTCCAAACAATGAAATAATTGCAAAATGTTACACTGAGTGTCCAGAAGTAACATTGTAAAGATGTTATGTTCACTTTTTAAGGTTTATATCATGTGGCAGGAGAAAAAAATGGAAAATCTCCAAATGAGCTTAACTCACTTTAATGTACACATGAACATGGAAAAACAGAAAACAAGTCCAAACAATGAAATAATTGCAACATTTTATACTGAGTGTCCAGAAGTAACATTGTTAAGATGTTATGTTCACTTTTAAAGGTTTATATCATTTGGCAGGAGAAAAAAATGGAAAATCTCCAAATGAGCTTAACTCACTCCAATGCGCAAGTAAACATAGAAAAACAGAAACAAGTCCAAACAATGAAATAATTGCAACATTTTACACTGAGTGTCCAGAAGTAACATTGTAAAGATGTAATGTTCACTTTTTAAGGTTTATATCATGTGGCAGGAGAAAAAAATTGAAAATCTCCAAATGAGCTTAACTCACTCTAATGTACACATAAAAATAGAAAAACAGAAAACAAGTCCAAACAATGAAATAATTACAACATTTTACACTGAGTGTCCAGAAGTAACATTGTAAAGATGTTATGTTCACTTTTTAAGGTTTATATCATGTTGCAGGAGAAAAAATGGAAAATCTCCAAATGAGCTTAACTCACTCCAATGCGCAAGTAAACATAGAAAAACAAAAAACAAGTCCAAACAATGAAATAATTGCAACATTTTACACTGAGTGTCCAGAAGTAACATTGTTAAGATGTTATGTTCACTTTTTAAGGTTTATATCATGTGGCAGGAGAAAAAAATGGAAAATCTCCAAATGAGCTTAACTCACTCTATTGAACACATAAACATAGAAAAACAGAAAACAAGTCCAAACAATGAAATAATTGCAACATTTTACACTGAGTGTCCAGAAGTAACATTGTTAAGATGTTATGTTCACTTTTAAAGGTTTATATCATGTGACAGGAGAAAAAATGGAAAATCTCCAAATGAGCTTAACTCACTCCAATGCGCAAGTAAACATAGAAAAACAAAAAACAAGTCCAAACAATGAAATAATTGCAACATTTTACACTGAGTGTCCAGAAGTAACATTGTTAAGATGTTATGTTCACTTTTTAAGGTTTATATCATGTGGCAGGAGAAAAAAATTGAAAATCTCCAAATGAGCTTAACTCACTCCAATGCGCAAGTAAACATAGAAAAACAGAAAACAAGTCCAAACAATGAAATAATTGCAACATTTTACACTGAGTGTCCAGAGGTAACATTGTAAAGATGTTATGTTCACTTTTTAAGGTTTATATCATGTGACAGGAGAAAAAAATGGAAAATCTCCAAATGAGCTGAACTCACACTAATGAACACATAAACATGGAAAAACAGAAAACAAGTCCAAACAATGAAATAATTGCAACATTTTACACTGAGTGTCCAGAGGTAACATTGTAAAGATGTTATGTTCACTTTTAAAGGTTTATATCATGTGGCAGGAGAAAAAAATGGAAAATCTCCAAATGAGCTTAACTCACTCTAATGCGCAAGTAAACATAGAAAAACAGAAAACAAGTCCAAACAATGAAATAATTGCAACATTTTACACTGAGTGTCCAGAAATAACATTGTAAACATGTTATCTTCACTTTTTAAGGTTTATATCATGTGGCAGGAGAAAAAAATGGAAAATCTCCAAATGAGCTTAACTCACTCTAATGTACACATGAACATAGAAAAACAGAAAACAAGTCCAAACAATGAAATAATTACAACATTTTACACTGAGTGTCCAGAATTAACATTGTAAAGATGTTATGTTCACTTTTTAAGGTTTATATCATGTGGCAGGAGAAAAAAATGGAAAATCTCCAAATGAGCTTAACTCACTCTAATGAACACATAAACATAGAAAAACAGAAAACATTTCCAAACAATGAAATAATTGCAACATTTTACACTGAGTGTCCAGAAGTAACATTGTAAAGATGTTATGTTCACTTTTTAAGGTTTATATCATGTGGCAGGAGAAAAAAATTGAAAATCTCCAAATGAGCTTAACTAACTCCAATGCGCAAGTAAACATAGAAAAACAGAAAACAAGTCCAAACAATGAAATAATTGCAACATTTTACACTGAGTGTCCAGAAGTAACATTGTTAAGATGTTATGTTCACTTTTTAAGGTTTATATCATGTGACAGGAGAAAAAAATGGAAAATCTCCAAATGAGCTTAACTCACTCTAATGAACACATAAACATAGAAAAACAGAAAACAAGTCCAAACAATCAGATAATTGCAATATTTTACACTGAGTGTCCAGAAGTAACATTGTTAAGATGTTATGTTCACTTTTAAAGGTTTATATCATGTGGCAGGAGAAAAAAATGGAAAATCTCCAAATGAGCTTAACTCACTCTAATGCGCAAGTAAACATAGAAAAACAGAAAACAAGTCCAAACAATGAAATAATTGCAACATTTTACACTGAGTGTCCAGAAGTAACATTGTAAATATGTTATCTTCACTTTTTAAGGTTTATATCATTTGGCAGGAGAAAAAAATGGAAAATCTCCAAATGAGCTTAACTCACTCTAATGTACACATGAACATAGAAAAACAGAAAACAAGTCCAAACAATGAAATAATTGCAACATTTTACACTGAGTGTCCAGAAGTAACATTGTAAAGGTGTTATGTTCGCTTTTAAAGGTTTATATCATGTGGCAGGAGAAAAAAATGGAAAATCTCCAAATGAGCTAAACTCACTCCAATGCGCAAGTAAACATAGAAAAACAAAAAACAAGTCCAAACAATGAAATAATTGCAACATTTTACACTGAGTGTCCAGAAGTAACATTGTTAAGATGTTATGTTCACTTTTTAAGGTTTATATCATGTGGCAGGAGAAAAAAATTGAAAATCTCCAAATGAGCTTAACTCACTCCAATGCGCAAGTAAACATAGAAAAACAGAAAACAAGTCCAAACAATGAAATAATTGCAACATTTTACACTGAGTGTCCAGAAGTAAGATTTTAAAGATGTTATGTTCACTTTTAAAGGTTTATATCATTTGACAGGAGAAAAAAATGGAAAATCTCCAAATGAGCTTAACTCACTCCAATGCGCAAGTAAACATAGAAAAACAGAAAACAAGTCCAAACAATGAAATAATTGCAACATTTTACACTGAGTGTCCAGAGGTAACATTGTAAAGATGTTATGTTCACTTTTAAAGGTTTATATCATGTGGCAGGAGAAAAAAATTGAAAATCTCCAAATGAGCTTAACTCACTCTAATGTACACATGAACATAGAAAAACAGAAAACAAGTCCAAACAATGAAATAATTGCAACATTTTACACTGAGTGTCCAGAAGTAACATTGTTAAGATGTTATGTTCACTTTTAAAGGTTTATATCATGTGGCAGGAGAAAAAAATGGAAAATCTCCAAATGAGCTTAACTCACTCTAATGCGCAAGTAAACATAGAAAAACAGAAAACAAGTCCAAACAATGAAATAATTGCAACATTTTACACTGAGTGTCCAGAAATAACATTGTAAACATGTTATCTTCACTTTTTAAGGTTTATATCATGTGGCAGGAGAAAAAAATGGAAAATCTCCAAATGAGCTTAACTCACTCTAATGTACACATGAACATAGAAAAACAGAAAACAAGTCCAAACAATGAAATAATTACAACATTTTACACTGAGTGTCCAGAATTAACATTGTAAAGATGTTATGTTCACTTTTTAAGGTTTATATCATGTGGCAGGAGAAAAAAATTGAAAATCTCCAAATGAGCTTAACTCACTCTAATGAACACATAAACATAGAAAAACAGAAAACAAGTCCAAACAATGAAATAATTGCAACATTTGACACTGAGTGTCCAGAAGTAACATTGTAAAGATGTTATGTTCACTTTTTAAGGTTTATATCATGTGGCAGGAGAAAAAAATTGAAAATCTCCAAATGAGCTTAACTAACTCCAATGCGCAAGTAAACATAGAAAAACAGAAAACAAGTCCAAACAATGAAATAATTGCAACATTTTACACTGAGTGTCCAGAAGTAACATTGTTAAGATGTTATGTTCACTTTTTAAGGTTTATATCATGTGACAGGAGAAAAAAATAGAAAATCTCCAAATGAGCTTAACTCACTCTAATGAACACATAAACATAGAAAAACAGAAAACAAGTCCAAACAATCAGATAATTGCAATATTTTACACTGAGTGTCCAGAAGTAACATTGTTAAGATGTTATGTTCACTTTTAAAGGTTTATATCATGTGGCAGGAGAAAAAAATGGAAAATCTCCAAATGAGCTTAACTCACTCTAATGCGCAAGTAAACATAGAAAAACAGAAAACAAGTCCAAACAATGAAATAATTGCAACATTTTACACTGAGTGTCCAGAAGTAACATTGTAAATATGTTATCTTCACTTTTTAAGGTTTATATCATGTGGCAGGAGAAAAAAATGGAAAATCTCCAAATGAGCTTAACTCACTCTAATGTACACATGAACATAGAAAAACAGAAAACAAGTCCAAACAATGAAATAATTGCAACATTTTACACTGAGTGTCCAGAAGTAACATTGTAAAGGTGTTATGTTCGCTTTTAAAGGTTTATATCATGTGGCAGGAGAAAAAAATGGAAAATCTCCAAATGAGCTTAACTCACTCCAATGCGCAAGTAAACATAGAAAAACAAAAAACAAGTCCAAACAATGAAATAATTGCAACATTTTACACTGAGTGTCCAGAAGTAACATTGTTAAGATGTTATGTTCACTTTTTAAGGTTTATATCATGTGGCAGGAGAAAAAAATTGAAAATCTCCAAATGAGCTTAACTCACTCCAATGCGCAAGTAAACATAGAAAAACAGAAAACAAGTCCAAACAATGAAATAATTGCAACATTTTACACTGAGTGTCCAGAAGTAAGATTTTAAAGATGTTATGTTCACTTTTAAAGGTTTATATCATTTGACAGGAGAAAAAAATGGAAAATCTCCAAATGAGCTTAACTCACTCCAATGCGCAAGTAAACATAGAAAAACAGAAAACAAGTCCAAACAATGAAATAATTGCAAAATGTTACACTGAGTGTCCAGAAGTAACATTGTAAAGATGTTATGTTCACTTTTTAAGGTTTATATCATGTGGCAGGAGAAAAAAATGGAAAATCTCCAAATGAGCTTAACTCACTTTAATGTACACATGAACATGGAAAAACAGAAAACAAGTCCAAACAATGAAATAATTGCAACATTTTATACTGAGTGTCCAGAAGTAACATTGTTAAGATGTTATGTTCACTTTTAAAGGTTTATATCATTTGGCAGGAGAAAAAAATGGAAAATCTCCAAATGAGCTTAACTCACTCCAATGCGCAAGTAAACATAGAAAAACAGAAACAAGTCCAAACAATGAAATAATTGCAACATTTTACACTGAGTGTCCAGAAGTAACATTGTAAAGATGTAATGTTCACTTTTTAAGGTTTATATCATGTGGCAGGAGAAAAAAATGGAAAATCTCCAAATGAGCTTAACTCACTCCAATGCGCAAGTAAACATAGAAAAACAGAAAACAAGTCCAAACAATGAAATAATTGCAACATTTTACACAGAGTGTCCAGAAGTAACATTGTAAAGATGTTATGTTCACTTTTTAAGGTTCATATCATGTGGCAGGAGAAAAAAATGGAAAATCTCCAAATGAGCTTAACTCACTTTAATGTACACATAAACATGGAAAAACAGAAAACAAGTCCAAACAATGAAATAATTGTAAAATGTTACACTGAGTGTCTAGAAGTAACATTGTAAAGATGTTATGTTCATTTTTTAAGGTTTATATCATGTGGCAGGAGGAAAAAATTGAAAATCTCCAAATGAGCTTAACTCACTCTAATGTACACATAAAAATAGAAAAACAGAAAACAAGTCCAAACAATGAAATAATTACAACATTTTACACTGAGTGTCCAGAAGTAACATTGTAAAGATGTTATGTTCACTTTTTAAGGTTTATATCATGTGGCAGGAGAAAAAATGGAAAATCTCCAAATGAGCTTAACTCACTCCAATGCGCAAGTAAACATAGAAAAACAGAAAACAAGTCCAAACAATGAAATAATTGCAACATTTTACACTGAGTGTCCAGAAGTAAGATTTTAAAGATGTTATGTTCACTTTTAAAGGTTTATATCATTTGACAGGAGAAAAAAATGGAAAATCTCCAAATGAGCTTAACTCACTCCAATGCGCAAGTAAACATAGAAAAACAGAAAACAAGTCCAAACAATGAAATAATTGCAAAATGTTACACTGAGTGTCCAGAAGTAACATTGTAAAGATGTTATGTTCACTTTTTAAGGTTTATATCATGTGGCAGGAGAAAAAAATGGAAAATCTCCAAATGAGCTTAACTCACTTTAATGTACACATGAACATGGAAAAACAGAAAACAAGTCCAAACAATGAAATAATTGCAACATTTTATACTGAGTGTCCAGAAGTAACATTGTTAAGATGTTATGTTCACTTTTAAAGGTTTATATCATTTGGCAGGAGAAAAAAATGGAAAATCTCCAAATGAGCTTAACTCACTCCAATGCGCAAGTAAACATAGAAAAACAAAAAACAAGTCCAAACAATGAAATAATTGCAACATTTTACACTGAGTGTCCAGAAGTAACATTGTAAAGATGTTATGTTCACTTTTTAAGGTTTATATCATGTTGCAGGAGAAAAAATGGAAAATCTCCAAATGAGCTTAACTCACTCCAATGCGCAAGTAAACATAGAAAAACAAAAAACAAGTCCAAACAATGAAATAATTGCAACATTTTACACTGAGTGTCCAGAAGTAACATTGTTAAGATGTTATGTTCACTTTTTAAGGTTTATATCATGTGGCAGGAGAAAAAAATGGAAAATCTCCAAATGAGCTTAACTCACTCTATTGAACACATAAACATAGAAAAACAGAAAACAAGTCCAAACAATGAAATAATTGCAACATTTTACACTGAGTGTCCAGAAGTAACATTGTTAAGATGTTATGTTCACTTTTAAAGGTTTATATCATGTGACAGGAGAAAAAATGGAAAATCTCCAAATGAGCTTAACTCACTCCAATGCGCAAGTAAACATAGAAAAACAAAAAACAAGTCCAAACAATGAAATAATTGCAACATTTTACACTGAGTGTCCAGAAGTAACATTGTTAAGATGTTATGTTCACTTTTTAAGGTTTATATCATGTGGCAGGAGAAAAAAATTGAAAATCTCCAAATGAGCTTAACTCACTCCAATGCGCAAGTAAACATAGAAAAACAGAAAACAAGTCCAAACAATGAAATAATTGCAACATTTTACACTGAGTGTCCAGAAGTAAGATTTTAAAGATGTTATGTTCACTTTTAAAGGTTTATATCATTTGACAGGAGAAAAAAATGGAAAATCTCCAAATGAGCTTAACTCACTCCAATGCGCAAGTAAACATAGAAAAACAGAAAACAAGTCCAAACAATGAAATAATTGCAACATTTTACACTGAGTGTCCAGAAGTAACATTGTAAAGATGTAATGTTCACTTTTTAAGGTTTATATCATGTGGCAGGAGAAAAAAATTGTAAATCTCCAAATGAGCTTAACTCACTCTAATGTACACATAAAAATAGAAAAACAGAAAACAAGTCCAAACAATGAAATAATTACAACATTTTACACTGAGTGTCCAGAAGTAACATTGTAAAGATGTTATGTTCACTTTTTAAGGTTTATATCATGTTGCAGGAGAAAAAATGGAAAATCTCCAAATGAGCTTAACTCACTCCAATGCGCAAGTAAACATAGAAAAACAAAAAACAAGTCCAAACAATGAAATAATTGCAACATTTTACACTGAGTGTCCAGAAGTAACATTGTTAAGATGTTATGTTCACTTTTTAAGGTTTATATCATGTGGCAGGAAAAAAAAATGGAAAATCTCCAAATGAGCTTAACTCACTCTATTGAACACATAAACATAGAAAAACAGAAAACAAGTCCAAACAATGAAATAATTGCAACATTTTACACTGAGTGTCCAGAAGTAACATTGTTAAGATGTTATGTTCACTTTTAAAGGTTTATATCATGTGACAGGAGAAAAAATGGAAAATCTCCAAATGAGCTTAACTCACTCCAATGCGCAAGTAAACATAGAAAAACAAAAAACAAGTCCAAACAATGAAATAATTGCAACATTTTACACTGAGTGTCCAGAAGTAACATTGTTAAGATGTTATGTTCACTTTTTAAGGTTTATATCATTTGAAAGGAGAAAAAAATGGAAAATCTCCAAATGAGCTTAACTCACTCCAATGCGCAAGTAAACATAGAAAAACAGAAAACAAGTCCAAACAATGAAATAATTGCAACATTTTACACAGAGTGTCCAGAAGTAACATTGTAAAGATGTTATGTTCACTTTTTAAGGTTCATATCATGTGGCAGGAGAAAAAAATGGAAAATCTCCAAATGAGCTTAACTCACTTTAGTGTACACATAAACATGGAAAAACAGAAAACAAGTCCAAACAATGAAATAATTGTAAAATGTTACACTGAGTGTCTAGAAGTAACATTGTAAAGATGTTATGTTCATTTTTTAAGGTTTATATCATGTGGCAGGAGGAAAAAATTGAAAATCTCCAAATGAGCTTAACTCACTCTAATGTACACATAAAAATAGAAAAACAGAAAACAAGTCCAAACAATGAAATAATTACAACATTTTACACTGAGTGTCCAGAAGTAACATTGTAAAGATGTTATGTTCACTTTTTAAGGTTTATATCATGTGGCAGGAGAAAAAATGGAAAATCTCCAAATGAGCTTAACTCACTCCAATGCGCAAGTAAACATAGAAAAACAAAAAACAAGTCCAAACAATGAAATAATTGCAACATTTTACACTGAGTGTCCAGAAGTAACATTGTTAAGATGTTATGTTCACTTTTTAAGGTTTATATCATGTGACAGGAGAAAAAAATGGAAAATCTCCAAATGAGCTGAACTCACACTAATGAACACATAAACATGGAAAAACAGAAAACAAGTCCAAACAATGAAATAATTGCAACATTTTACACTGAGTGTCCAGAAGTAACATTGTTAAGATGTTATGTTCACTTTTTAAGGTTTATATCATGTGACAGGAGAAAAAAATGGAAAATCTCCAAATGAGCTTAACTCACTCTAATGAACACATAAACATAGAAAAACAGAAAACAAGTCCAAACAATGAAATAATTGCAACATTTTACACTGAGTGTCCAGAGGTAACATTGTAAAGATGTTATGTTCACTTTTAAAGGTTTATATCATGTGGCAGGAGAAAAAAATGGAAAATCTCCAAATGAGCTTAACTCACTCTAATGCGCAAGTAAACATAGAAAAACAGAAAACAAGTCCAAACAATGAAATAATTGCAACATTTTACACTGAGTGTCCAGAAATAACATTGTAAACATGTTATCTTCACTTTTTAAGGTTTATATCATGTGGCAGGAGAAAAAAATGGAAAATCTCCAAATGAGCTTAACTCACTCTAATGTACACATGAACATAGAAAAACAGAAAACAAGTCCAAACAATGAAATAATTACAACATTTTACACTGAGTGTCCAGAATTAACATTGTAAAGATGTTATGTTCACTTTTTAAGGTTTATATCATGTGGCAGGAGAAAAAAATGGAAAATCTCCAAATGAGCTTAACTCACTCTAATGAACACATAAACATAGAAAAACAGAAAACATTTCCAAACAATGAAATAATTGCAACATTTTACACTGAGTGTCCAGAAGTAACATTGTAAAGATGTTATGTTCACTTTTTAAGGTTTATATCATGTGGCAGGAGAAAAAAATTGAAAATCTCCAAATGAGCTTAACTAACTCCAATGCGCAAGTAAACATAGAAAAACAGAAAACAAGTCCAAACAATGAAATAATTGCAACATTTTACACTGAGTGTCCAGAAGTAACATTGTTAAGATGTTATGTTCACTTTTTAAGGTTTATATCATGTGACAGGAGAAAAAAATGGAAAATCTCCAAATGAGCTTAACTCACTCTAATGAACACATAAACATAGAAAAACAGAAAACAAGTCCAAACAATCAGATAATTGCAATATTTTACACTGAGTTTCCAGAAGTAACATTGTTAAGATGTTATGTTCACTTTTAAAGGTTTATATCATGTGGCAGGAGAAAAAAATGGAAAATCTCCAAATGAGCTTAACTCACTCTAATGCGCAAGTAAACATAGAAAAACAGAAAACAAGTCCAAACAATGAAATAATTGCAACATTTTACACTGAGTGTCCAGAAGTAACATTGTAAATATGTTATCTTCACTTTTTAAGGTTTATATCATTTGGCAGGAGAAAAAAATGGAAAATCTCCAAATGAGCTTAACTCACTCTAATGTACACATGAACATAGAAAAACAGAAAACAAGTCCAAACAATGAAATAATTGCAACATTTTACACTGAGTGTCCAGAAGTAACATTGTAAAGGTGTTATGTTCGCTTTTAAAGGTTTATATCATGTGGCAGGAGAAAAAAATGGAAAATCTCCAAATGAGCTAAACTCACTCCAATGCGCAAGTAAACATAGAAAAACAAAAAACAAGTCCAAACAATGAAATAATTGCAACATTTTACACTGAGTGTCCAGAAGTAACATTGTTAAGATGTTATGTTCACTTTTTAAGGTTTATATCATGTGGCAGGAGAAAAAAATTGAAAATCTCCAAATGAGCTTAACTCACTCCAATGCGCAAGTAAACATAGAAAAACAGAAAACAAGTCCAAACAATGAAATAATTGCAACATTTTACACTGAGTGTCCAGAAGTAAGATTTTAAAGATGTTATGTTCACTTTTAAAGGTTTATATCATTTGACAGGAGAAAAAAATGGAAAATCTCCAAATGAGCTTAACTCACTCTTATGTACACATAAACATAGAAAAAGAGAAAACAAGTCCAAACAATGAAATAATTGCAACATTTTACACTGAGTGTCCAGAATTAACATTGTAAAGATGTTATGTTCACTTTTTAAGGTTTATATCATGTGGCAGGAGAAAAAAATTGAAAATCTCCAAATGAGCTTAACTCACTCTAATGAACACATAAACATAGAAAAACAGAAAACAAGTCCAAACAATGAAATAATTGCAACATTTTACACTGAGTGTCCAGAAGTAACATTGTAAAGATGTTATGTTCACTTTTTAAGGTTTATATCATGTGGCAGGAGAAAAAAATTGAAAATCTCCAAATGAGCTTAACTAACTCCAATGCGCAAGTAAACATAGAAAAACAGAAAACAAGTCCAAACAATGAAATAATTGCAACATTTTACACTGAGTGTCCAGAAGTAACATTGTTAAGATGTTATGTTCACTTTTTAAGGTTTATATCATGTGACAGGAGAAAAAAATGGAAAATCTCCAAATGAGCTTAACTCACTCTAATGAACACATAAACATAGAAAAACAGAAAACAAGTCCAAACAATCAGATAATTGCAATATTTTACACTGAGTGTCCAGAAGTAACATTGTTAAGATGTTATGTTCACTTTTAAAGGTTTATATCATGTGGCAGGAGAAAAAAATGGAAAATCTCCAAATGAGCTTAACTCACTCTAATGCGCAAGTAAACATAGAAAAACAGAAAACAAGTCCAAACAATGAAATAATTGCAACATTTTACACTGAGTGTCCAGAAGTAACATTGTAAATATGTTATCTTCACTTTTTAAGGTTTATATCATTTGGCAGGAGAAAAAAATGGAAAATCTCCAAATGAGCTTAACTCACTCTAATGTACACATGAACATAGAAAAACAGAAAACAAGTCCAAACAATGAAATAATTGCAACATTTTACACTGAGTGTCCAGAAGTAACATTGTAAAGGTGTTATGTTCGCTTTTAAAGGTTTATATCATGTGGCAGGAGAAAAAAATGGAAAATCTCCAAATGAGCTTAACTCACTCCAATGCGCAAGTAAACATAGAAAAACAAAAAACAAGTCCAAACAATGAAATAATTGCAACATTTTACACTGAGTGTCCAGAAGTAACATTGTTAAGATGTTATGTTCACTTTTTAAGGTTTATATCATGTGGCAGGAGAAAAAAATTGAAAATCTCCAAATGAGCTTAACTCACTCCAATGCGCAAGTAAACATAGAAAAACAGAAAACAAGTCCAAACAATGAAATAATTGCAACATTTTACACTGAGTGTCCAGAAGTAAGATTTTAAAGATGTTATGTTCACTTTTAAAGGTTTATATCATTTGACAGGAGAAAAAAATGGAAAATCTCCAAATGAGCTTAACTCACTCCAATGCGCAAGTAAACATAGAAAAACAGAAAACAAGTCCAAACAATGAAATAATTGCAAAATGTTACACTGAGTGTCCAGAAGTAACATTGTAAAGATGTTATGTTCACTTTTTAAGGTTTATATCATGTGGCAGGAGAAAAAAATGGAAAATCTCCAAATGAGCTTAACTCACTTTAATGTACACATGAACATGGAAAAACAGAAAACAAGTCCAAACAATGAAATAATTGCAACATTTTATGCTGAGTGTCCAGAAGTAACATTGTTAAGATGTTATGTTCACTTTTAAAGGTTTATATCATTTGGCAGGAGAAAAAAATGGAAAATCTCCAAATGAGCTTAACTCACTCCAATGCGCAAGTAAACATAGAAAAACAGAAACAAGTCCAAACAATGAAATAATTGCAACATTTTACACTGAGTGTCCAGAAGTAACATTGTAAAGATGTAATGTTCACTTTTTAAGGTTTATATCATGTGGCAGGAGAAAAAAATTGAAAATCTCCAAATGAGCTTAACTCACTCCAATGCGCAAGTAAACATAGAAAAACAGAAAACAAGTCCAAACAATGAAATAATTGCAACATTTTACACAGAGTGTCCAGAAGTAACATTGTAAAGATGTTATGTTCACTTTTTAAGGTTCATATCATGTGGCAGGAGAAAAAAATGGAAAATCTCCAAATGAGCTTAACTCACTTTAATGTACACATAAACATGGAAAAACAGAAAACAAGTCCAAACAATGAAATAATTGTAAAATGTTACACTGAGTGTCTAGAAGTAACATTGTAAAGATGTTATGTTCATTTTTTAAGGTTTATATCATGTGGCAGGAGGAAAAAATTGAAAATCTCCAAATGAGCTTAACTCACTCTAATGTACACATAAAAATAGAAAAACAGAAAACAAGTCCAAACAATGAAATAATTACAACATTTTACACTGAGTGTCCAGAAGTAACATTGTAAAGATGTTATGTTCACTTTTTAAGGTTTATATCATGTGGCAGGAGAAAAAATGGAAAATCTCCAAATGAGCTTAACTCACTCCAATGCGCAAGTAAACATAGAAAAACAAAAAACAAGTCCAAACAATGAAATAATTGCAACATTTTACACTGAGTGTCCAGAAGTAACATTGTTAAGATGTTATGTTCACTTTTTAAGGTTTATATCATGTGACAGGAGAAAAAAATGGAAAATCTCCAAATGAGCTGAACTCACACTAATGAACACATAAACATTGAAAAACAGAAAACAAGTCCAAACAATGAAATAATTGCAACATTTTACACTGAGTGTCCAGAAGTAACATTGTTAAGATGTTATGTTCACTTTTTAAGGTTTATATCATGTGACAGGAGAAAAAAATGGAAAATCTCCAAATGAGCTTAACTCACTCTAATGAACACATAAACATAGAAAAACAGAAAACAAGTCCAAACAATGAAATAATTGCAACATTTTACACTGAGTGTCCAGAGGTAACATTGTAAAGATGTTATGTTCACTTTTAAAGGTTTATATCATGTGGCAGGAGAAAAAAATTGAAAATCTCCAAATGAGCTTAACTCACTCTAATGTACACATGAACATAGAAAAACAGAAAACAAGTCCAAACAATGAAATAATTGCAACATTTTACACTGAGTGTCCAGAAGTAACATTGTTAAGATGTTATGTTCACTTTTAAAGGTTTATATCATGTGGCAGGAGAAAAAAATGGAAAATCTCCAAATGAGCTTAACTCACTCTAATGCGCAAGTAAACATAGAAAAACAGAAAACAAGTCCAAACAATGAAATAATTGCAACATTTTACACTGAGTGTTCAGAAGTAACATTGTTAAGATGTTATGTTCACTTTTAAAGGTTTATATCATGTGGCAGGAGAAAAAAATGGAAAATCTCCAAATGAGCTTAACTCACTCTAATGCGCAAGTAAACATAGAAAAACAGAAAACAAGTCCAAACAATGAAATAATTGCAACATTTTACACTGAGTGTCCAGAAGTAACATTGTAAAGGTGTTATGTTCGCTTTTAAAGGTTTATATCATGTGGCAGGAGAAAAAAATGGAAAATCTCCAAATGAGCTTAACTCACTCCAATGCGCAAGTAAACATAGAAAAACAAAAAACAAGTCCAAACAATGAAATAATTGCAACATTTTACACTGAGTGTCCAGAAGTAACATTGTTAAGATGTTATGTTCACTTTTTAAGGTTTATATCATGTGGCAGGAGAAAAAAATTGAAAATCTCCAAATGAGCTTAACTCACTCCAATGCGCAAGTAAACATAGAAAAACAGAAAACAAGTCCAAACAATGAAATAATTGCAACATTTTACACTGAGTGTCCAGAAGTAAGATTTTAAAGATGTTATGTTCACTTTTAAAGGTTTATATCATTTGACAGGAGAAAAAAATGGAAAATCTCCAAATGAGCTTAACTCACTCCAATGCGCAAGTAAACATAGAAAAACAGAAAACAAGTCCAAACAATGAAATAATTGCAAAATGTTACACTGAGTGTCCAGAAGTAACATTGTAAAGATGTTATGTTCACTTTTTAAGGTTTATATCATGTGGCAGGAGAAAAAAATGGAAAATCTCCAAATGAGCTTAACTCACTTTAATGTACACATGAACATGGAAAAACAGAAAACAAGTCCAAACAATGAAATAATTGCAACATTTTATACTGAGTGTCCAGAAGTAACATTGTTAAGATGTTATGTTCACTTTTAAAGGTTTATATCATTTGGCAGGAGAAAAAAATGGAAAATCTCCAAATGAGCTTAACTCACTCCAATGCGCAAGTAAACATAGAAAAACAGAAACAAGTCCAAACAATGAAATAATTGCAACATTTTACACTGAGTGTCCAGAAGTAACATTGTAAAGATGTAATGTTCACTTTTTAAGGTTTATATCATGTGGCAGGAGAAAAAAATTGAAAATCTCCAAATGAGCTTAACTCACTCTAATGTACACATAAAAATAGAAAAACAGAAAACAAGTCCAAACAATGAAATAATTACAACATTTTACACTGAGTGTCCAGAAGTAACATTGTAAAGATGTTATGTTCACTTTTTAAGGTTTATATCATGTTGCAGGAGAAAAAATGGAAAATCTCCAAATGAGCTTAACTCACTCCAATGCGCAAGTAAACATAGAAAAACAAAAAACAAGTCCAAACAATGAAATAATTGCAACATTTTACACTGAGTGTCCAGAAGTAACATTGTTAAGATGTTATGTTCACTTTTTAAGGTTTATATCATGTGGCAGGAGAAAAAAATGGAAAATCTCCAAATGAGCTTAACTCACTCTATTGAACACATAAACATAGAAAAACAGAAAACAAGTCCAAACAATGAAATAATTGCAACATTTTACACTGAGTGTCCAGAAGTAACATTGTTAAGATGTTATGTTCACTTTTAAAGGTTTATATCATGTGACAGGAGAAAAAATGGAAAATCTCCAAATGAGCTTAACTCACTCCAATGCGCAAGTAAACATAGAAAAACAAAAAACAAGTCCAAACAATGAAATAATTGCAACATTTTACACTGAGTGTCCAGAAGTAACATTGTTAAGATGTTATGTTCACTTTTTAAGGTTTATATCATGTGGCAGGAGAAAAAAATTGAAAATCTCCAAATGAGCTTAACTCACTCCAATGCGCAAGTAAACATAGAAAAACAGAAAACAAGTCCAAACAATGAAATAATTGCAACATTTTACACTGAGTGTCCAGAGGTAACATTGTAAAGATGTTATGTTCACTTTTTAAGGTTTATATCATGTGACAGGAGAAAAAAATGGAAAATCTCCAAATGAGCTGAACTCACACTAATGAACACATAAACATGGAAAAACAGAAAACAAGTCCAAACAATGAAATAATTGCAACATTTTACACTGAGTGTCCAGAGGTAACATTGTAAAGATGTTATGTTCACTTTTAAAGGTTTATATCATGTGGCAGGAGAAAAAAATGGAAAATCTCCAAATGAGCTTAACTCACTCTAATGCGCAAGTAAACATAGAAAAACAGAAAACAAGTCCAAACAATGAAATAATTGCAACATTTTACACTGAGTGTCCAGAAATAACATTGTAAACATGTTATCTTCACTTTTTAAGGTTTATATCATGTGGCAGGAGAAAAAAATGGAAAATCTCCAAATGAGCTTAACTCACTCTAATGTACACATGAACATAGAAAAACAGAAAACAAGTCCAAACAATGAAATAATTACAACATTTTACACTGAGTGTCCAGAATTAACATTGTAAAGATGTTATGTTCACTTTTTAAGGTTTATATCATGTGGCAGGAGAAAAAAATGGAAAATCTCCAAATGAGCTTAACTCACTCTAATGAACACATAAACATAGAAAAACAGAAAACATTTCCAAACAATGAAATAATTGCAACATTTTACACTGAGTGTCCAGAAGTAACATTGTAAAGATGTTATGTTCACTTTTTAAGGTTTATATCATGTGGCAGGAGAAAAAAATTGAAAATCTCCAAATGAGCTTAACTAACTCCAATGCGCAAGTAAACATAGAAAAACAGAAAACAAGTCCAAACAATGAAATAATTGCAACATTTTACACTGAGTGTCCAGAAGTAACATTGTTAAGATGTTATGTTCACTTTTTAAGGTTTATATCATGTGACAGGAGAAAAAAATGGAAAATCTCCAAATGAGCTTAACTCACTCTAATGAACACATAAACATAGAAAAACAGAAAACAAGTCCAAACAATCAGATAATTGCAATATTTTACACTGAGTGTCCAGAAGTAACATTGTTAAGATGTTATGTTCACTTTTAAAGGTTTATATCATGTGGCAGGAGAAAAAAATGGAAAATCTCCAAATGAGCTTAACTCACTCTAATGCGCAAGTAAACATAGAAAAACAGAAAACAAGTCCAAACAATGAAATAATTGCAACATTTTACACTGAGTGTCCAGAAGTAACATTGTAAATATGTTATCTTCACTTTTTAAGGTTTATATCATTTGGCAGGAGAAAAAAATGGAAAATCTCCAAATGAGCTTAACTCACTCTAATGTACACATGAACATAGAAAAACAGAAAACAAGTCCAAACAATGAAATAATTGCAACATTTTACACTGAGTGTCCAGAAGTAACATTGTAAAGGTGTTATGTTCGCTTTTAAAGGTTTATATCATGTGGCAGGAGAAAAAAATGGAAAATCTCCAAATGAGCTAAACTCACTCCAATGCGCAAGTAAACATAGAAAAACAAAAAACAAGTCCAAACAATGAAATAATTGCAACATTTTACACTGAGTGTCCAGAAGTAACATTGTTAAGATGTTATGTTCACTTTTTAAGGTTTATATCATGTGGCAGGAGAAAAAAATTGAAAATCTCCAAATGAGCTTAACTCACTCCAATGCGCAAGTAAACATAGAAAAACAGAAAACAAGTCCAAACAATGAAATAATTGCAACATTTTACACTGAGTGTCCAGAAGTAAGATTTTAAAGATGTTATGTTCACTTTTAAAGGTTTATATCATTTGACAGGAGAAAAAAATGGAAAATCTCCAAATGAGCTTAACTCACTCCAATGCGCAAGTAAACATAGAAAAACAGAAAACAAGTCCAAACAATGAAATAATTGCAACATTTTACACTGAGTGTCCAGAGGTAACATTGTAAAGATGTTATGTTCACTTTTAAAGGTTTATATCATGTGGCAGGAGAAAAAAATTGAAAATCTCCAAATGAGCTTAACTCACTCTAATGTACACATGAACATAGAAAAACAGAAAACAAGTCCAAACAATGAAATAATTGCAACATTTTACACTGAGTGTCCAGAAGTAACATTGTTAAGATGTTATGTTCACTTTTAAAGGTTTATATCATGTGGCAGGAGAAAAAAATGGAAAATCTCCAAATGAGCTTAACTCACTCTAATGCGCAAGTAAACATAGAAAAACAGAAAACAAGTCCAAACAATGAAATAATTGCAACATTTTACACTGAGTGTCCAGAAATAACATTGTAAACATGTTATCTTCACTTTTTAAGGTTTATATCATGTGGCAGGAGAAAAAAATGGAAAATCTCCAAATGAGCTTAACTCACTCTAATGTACACATGAACATAGAAAAACAGAAAACAAGTCCAAACAATGAAATAATTACAACATTTTACACTGAGTGTCCAGAATTAACATTGTAAAGATGTTATGTTCACTTTTTAAGGTTTATATCATGTGGCAGGAGAAAAAAATTGAAAATCTCCAAATGAGCTTAACTCACTCTAATGAACACATAAACATAGAAAAACAGAAAACAAGTCCAAACAATGAAATAATTGCAACATTTGACACTGAGTGTCCAGAAGTAACATTGTAAAGATGTTATGTTCACTTTTTAAGGTTTATATCATGTGGCAGGAGAAAAAAATTGAAAATCTCCAAATGAGCTTAACTAACTCCAATGCGCAAGTAAACATAGAAAAACAGAAAACAAGTCCAAACAATGAAATAATTGCAACATTTTACACTGAGTGTCCAGAAGTAACATTGTTAAGATGTTATGTTCACTTTTTAAGGTTTATATCATGTGACAGGAGAAAAAAATAGAAAATCTCCAAATGAGCTTAACTCACTCTAATGAACACATAAACATAGAAAAACAGAAAACAAGTCCAAACAATCAGATAATTGCAATATTTTACACTGAGTGTCCAGAAGTAACATTGTTAAGATGTTATGTTCACTTTTAAAGGTTTATATCATGTGGCAGGAGAAAAAAATGGAAAATCTCCAAATGAGCTTAACTCACTCTAATGCGCAAGTAAACATAGAAAAACAGAAAACAAGTCCAAACAATGAAATAATTGCAACATTTTACACTGAGTGTCCAGAAGTAACATTGTAAATATGTTATCTTCACTTTTTAAGGTTTATATCATGTGGCAGGAGAAAAAAATGGAAAATCTCCAAATGAGCTTAACTCACTCTAATGTACACATGAACATAGAAAAACAGAAAACAAGTCCAAACAATGAAATAATTGCAACATTTTACACTGAGTGTCCAGAAGTAACATTGTTAAGATGTTATGTTCACTTTTAAAGGTTTATATCATGTGGCAGGAGAAAAAAATGGAAAATCTCCAAATGAGCTTAACTCACTCTAATGCGCAAGTAAACATAGAAAAACAGAAAACAAGTCCAAACAATGAAATAATTGCAACATTTTACACTGAGTGTTCAGAAGTAACATTGTTAAGATGTTATGTTCACTTTTAAAGGTTTATATCATGTGGCAGGAGAAAAAAATGGAAAATCTCCAAATGAGCTTAACTCACTCTAATGCGCAAGTAAACATAGAAAAACAGAAAACAAGTCCAAACAATGAAATAATTGCAACATTTTACACTGAGTGTCCAGAAGTAACATTGTAAAGGTGTTATGTTCGCTTTTAAAGGTTTATATCATGTGGCAGGAGAAAAAAATGGAAAATCTCCAAATGAGCTTAACTCACTCCAATGCGCAAGTAAACATAGAAAAACAAAAAACAAGTCCAAACAATGAAATAATTGCAACATTTTACACTGAGTGTCCAGAAGTAACATTGTTAAGATGTTATGTTCACTTTTTAAGGTTTATATCATGTGGCAGGAGAAAAAAATTGAAAATCTCCAAATGAGCTTAACTCACTCCAATGCGCAAGTAAACATAGAAAAACAGAAAACAAGTCCAAACAATGAAATAATTGCAACATTTTACACTGAGTGTCCAGAAGTAAGATTTTAAAGATGTTATGTTCACTTTTAAAGGTTTATATCATTTGACAGGAGAAAAAAATGGAAAATCTCCAAATGAGCTTAACTCACTCCAATGCGCAAGTAAACATAGAAAAACAGAAAACAAGTCCAAACAATGAAATAATTGCAAAATGTTACACTGAGTGTCCAGAAGTAACATTGTAAAGATGTTATGTTCACTTTTTAAGGTTTATATCATGTGGCAGGAGAAAAAAATGGAAAATCTCCAAATGAGCTTAACTCACTTTAATGTACACATGAACATGGAAAAACAGAAAACAAGTCCAAACAATGAAATAATTGCAACATTTTATACTGAGTGTCCAGAAGTAACATTGTTAAGATGTTATGTTCACTTTTAAAGGTTTATATCATTTGGCAGGAGAAAAAAATGGAAAATCTCCAAATGAGCTTAACTCACTCCAATGCGCAAGTAAACATAGAAAAACAGAAACAAGTCCAAACAATGAAATAATTGCAACATTTTACACTGAGTGTCCAGAAGTAACATTGTAAAGATGTAATGTTCACTTTTTAAGGTTTATATCATGTGGCAGGAGAAAAAAATTGAAAATCTCCAAATGAGCTTAACTCACTCTAATGTACACATAAAAATAGAAAAACAGAAAACAAGTCCAAACAATGAAATAATTACAACATTTTACACTGAGTGTCCAGAAGTAACATTGTAAAGATGTTATGTTCACTTTTTAAGGTTTATATCATGTTGCAGGAGAAAAAATGGAAAATCTCCAAATGAGCTTAACTCACTCCAATGCGCAAGTAAACATAGAAAAACAAAAAACAAGTCCAAACAATGAAATAATTGCAACATTTTACACTGAGTGTCCAGAAGTAACATTGTTAAGATGTTATGTTCACTTTTTAAGGTTTATATCATGTGGCAGGAGAAAAAAATGGAAAATCTCCAAATGAGCTTAACTCACTCTATTGAACACATAAACATAGAAAAACAGAAAACAAGTCCAAACAATGAAATAATTGCAACATTTTACACTGAGTGTCCAGAAGTAACATTGTTAAGATGTTATGTTCACTTTTAAAGGTTTATATCATGTGACAGGAGAAAAAATGGAAAATCTCCAAATGAGCTTAACTCACTCCAATGCGCAAGTAAACATAGAAAAACAAAAAACAAGTCCAAACAATGAAATAATTGCAACATTTTACACTGAGTGTCCAGAAGTAACATTGTTAAGATGTTATGTTCACTTTTTAAGGTTTATATCATGTGGCAGGAGAAAAAAATTGAAAATCTCCAAATGAGCTTAACTCACTCCAATGCGCAAGTAAACATAGAAAAACAGAAAACAAGTCCAAACAATGAAATAATTGCAACATTTTACACTGAGTGTCCAGAGGTAACATTGTAAAGATGTTATGTTCACTTTTTAAGGTTTATATCATGTGACAGGAGAAAAAAATGGAAAATCTCCAAATGAGCTGAACTCACACTAATGAACACATAAACATGGAAAAACAGAAAACAAGTCCAAACAATGAAATAATTGCAACATTTTACACTGAGTGTCCAGAGGTAACATTGTAAAGATGTTATGTTCACTTTTAAAGGTTTATATCATGTGGCAGGAGAAAAAAATGGAAAATCTCCAAATGAGCTTAACTCACTCTAATGCGCAAGTAAACATAGAAAAACAGAAAACAAGTCCAAACAATGAAATAATTGCAACATTTTACACTGAGTGTCCAGAAATAACATTGTAAACATGTTATCTTCACTTTTTAAGGTTTATATCATGTGGCAGGAGAAAAAAATGGAAAATCTCCAAATGAGCTTAACTCACTCTAATGTACACATGAACATAGAAAAACAGAAAACAAGTCCAAACAATGAAATAATTACAACATTTTACACTGAGTGTCCAGAATTAACATTGTAAAGATGTTATGTTCACTTTTTAAGGTTTATATCATGTGGCAGGAGAAAAAAATGGAAAATCTCCAAATGAGCTTAACTCACTCTAATGAACACATAAACATAGAAAAACAGAAAACATTTCCAAACAATGAAATAATTGCAACATTTTACACTGAGTGTCCAGAAGTAACATTGTAAAGATGTTATGTTCACTTTTTAAGGTTTATATCATGTGGCAGGAGAAAAAAATTGAAAATCTCCAAATGAGCTTAACTAACTCCAATGCGCAAGTAAACATAGAAAAACAGAAAACAAGTCCAAACAATGAAATAATTGCAACATTTTACACTGAGTGTCCAGAAGTAACATTGTTAAGATGTTATGTTCACTTTTTAAGGTTTATATCATGTGACAGGAGAAAAAAATGGAAAATCTCCAAATGAGCTTAACTCACTCTAATGAACACATAAACATAGAAAAACAGAAAACAAGTCCAAACAATCAGATAATTGCAATATTTTACACTGAGTGTCCAGAAGTAACATTGTTAAGATGTTATGTTCACTTTTAAAGGTTTATATCATGTGGCAGGAGAAAAAAATGGAAAATCTCCAAATGAGCTTAACTCACTCTAATGCGCAAGTAAACATAGAAAAACAGAAAACAAGTCCAAACAATGAAATAATTGCAACATTTTACACTGAGTGTCCAGAAGTAACATTGTAAATATGTTATCTTCACTTTTTAAGGTTTATATCATTTGGCAGGAGAAAAAAATGGAAAATCTCCAAATGAGCTTAACTCACTCTAATGTACACATGAACATAGAAAAACAGAAAACAAGTCCAAACAATGAAATAATTGCAACATTTTACACTGAGTGTCCAGAAGTAACATTGTAAAGGTGTTATGTTCGCTTTTAAAGGTTTATATCATGTGGCAGGAGAAAAAAATGGAAAATCTCCAAATGAGCTAAACTCACTCCAATGCGCAAGTAAACATAGAAAAACAAAAAACAAGTCCAAACAATGAAATAATTGCAACATTTTACACTGAGTGTCCAGAAGTAACATTGTTAAGATGTTATGTTCACTTTTTAAGGTTTATATCATGTGGCAGGAGAAAAAAATTGAAAATCTCCAAATGAGCTTAACTCACTCCAATGCGCAAGTAAACATAGAAAAACAGAAAACAAGTCCAAACAATGAAATAATTGCAACATTTTACACTGAGTGTCCAGAAGTAAGATTTTAAAGATGTTATGTTCACTTTTAAAGGTTTATATCATTTGACAGGAGAAAAAAATGGAAAATCTCCAAATGAGCTTAACTCACTCCAATGCGCAAGTAAACATAGAAAAACAGAAAACAAGTCCAAACAATGAAATAATTGCAACATTTTACACTGAGTGTCCAGAGGTAACATTGTAAAGATGTTATGTTCACTTTTAAAGGTTTATATCATGTGGCAGGAGAAAAAAATTGAAAATCTCCAAATGAGCTTAACTCACTCTAATGTACACATGAACATAGAAAAACAGAAAACAAGTCCAAACAATGAAATAATTGCAACATTTTACACTGAGTGTCCAGAAGTAACATTGTTAAGATGTTATGTTCACTTTTAAAGGTTTATATCATGTGGCAGGAGAAAAAAATGGAAAATCTCCAAATGAGCTTAACTCACTCTAATGCGCAAGTAAACATAGAAAAACAGAAAACAAGTCCAAACAATGAAATAATTGCAACATTTTACACTGAGTGTCCAGAAATAACATTGTAAACATGTTATCTTCACTTTTTAAGGTTTATATCATGTGGCAGGAGAAAAAAATGGAAAATCTCCAAATGAGCTTAACTCACTCTAATGTACACATGAACATAGAAAAACAGAAAACAAGTCCAAACAATGAAATAATTACAACATTTTACACTGAGTGTCCAGAATTAACATTGTAAAGATGTTATGTTCACTTTTTAAGGTTTATATCATGTGGCAGGAGAAAAAAATTGAAAATCTCCAAATGAGCTTAACTCACTCTAATGAACACATAAACATAGAAAAACAGAAAACAAGTCCAAACAATGAAATAATTGCAACATTTGACACTGAGTGTCCAGAAGTAACATTGTAAAGATGTTATGTTCACTTTTTAAGGTTTATATCATGTGGCAGGAGAAAAAAATTGAAAATCTCCAAATGAGCTTAACTAACTCCAATGCGCAAGTAAACATAGAAAAACAGAAAACAAGTCCAAACAATGAAATAATTGCAACATTTTACACTGAGTGTCCAGAAGTAACATTGTTAAGATGTTATGTTCACTTTTTAAGGTTTATATCATGTGACAGGAGAAAAAAATAGAAAATCTCCAAATGAGCTTAACTCACTCTAATGAACACATAAACATAGAAAAACAGAAAACAAGTCCAAACAATCAGATAATTGCAATATTTTACACTGAGTGTCCAGAAGTAACATTGTTAAGATGTTATGTTCACTTTTAAAGGTTTATATCATGTGGCAGGAGAAAAAAATGGAAAATCTCCAAATGAGCTTAACTCACTCTAATGCGCAAGTAAACATAGAAAAACAGAAAACAAGTCCAAACAATGAAATAATTGCAACATTTTACACTGAGTGTCCAGAAGTAACATTGTAAATATGTTATCTTCACTTTTTAAGGTTTATATCATGTGGCAGGAGAAAAAAATGGAAAATCTCCAAATGAGCTTAACTCACTCTAATGTACACATGAACATAGAAAAACAGAAAACAAGTCCAAACAATGAAATAATTGCAACATTTTACACTGAGTGTCCAGAAGTAACATTGTAAAGGTGTTATGTTCGCTTTTAAAGGTTTATATCATGTGGCAGGAGAAAAAAATGGAAAATCTCCAAATGAGCTTAACTCACTCCAATGCGCAAGTAAACATAGAAAAACAAAAAACAAGTCCAAACAATGAAATAATTGCAACATTTTACACTGAGTGTCCAGAAGTAACATTGTTAAGATGTTATGTTCTCTTTTTAAGGTTTATATCATGTGGCAGGAGAAAAAAATTGAAAATCTCCAAATGAGCTTAACTCACTCCAATGCGCAAGTAAACATAGAAAAACAGAAAACAAGTCCAAACAATGAAATAATTGCAACATTTTACACTGAGTGTCCAGAAGTAAGATTTTAAAGATGTTATGTTCACTTTTAAAGGTTTATATCATTTGACAGGAGAAAAAAATGGAAAATCTCCAAATGAGCTTAACTCACTCCAATGCGCAAGTAAACATAGAAAAACAGAAAACAAGTCCAAACAATGAAATAATTGCAAAATGTTACACTGAGTGTCCAGAAGTAACATTGTAAAGATGTTATGTTCACTTTTTAAGGTTTATATCATGTGGCAGGAGAAAAAAATGGAAAATCTCCAAATGAGCTTAACTCACTTTAATGTACACATGAACATGGAAAAACAGAAAACAAGTCCAAACAATGAAATAATTGCAACATTTTATACTGAGTGTCCAGAAGTAACATTGTTAAGATGTTATGTTCACTTTTAAAGGTTTATATCATTTGGCAGGAGAAAAAAATGGAAAATCTCCAAATGAGCTTAACTCACTCCAATGCGCAAGTAAACATAGAAAAACAGAAACAAGTCCAAACAATGAAATAATTGCAACATTTTACACTGAGTGTCCAGAAGTAACATTGTAAAGATGTTATGTTCACTTTTTAAGGTTTATATCATGTGGCAGGAGAAAAAATGGAAAATCTCCAAATGAGCTTAACTCACTCCAATGCGCAAGTAAACATAGAAAAACAAAAAACAAGTCCAAACAATGAAATAATTGCAACATTTTACACTGAGTGTCCAGAAGTAACATTGTTAAGATGTTATGTTCAATTTTTAAGGTTTATATCATGTGACAGGAGAAAAAAATGGAAAATCTCCAAATGAGCTGAACTCACACTAATGAACACATAAACATGGAAAAACAGAAAACAAGTCCAAACAATGAAATAATTGCAACATTTTACACTGAGTGTCCAGAAGTAACATTGTTAAGATGTTATGTTCACTTTTTAAGGTTTATATCATGTGACAGGAGAAAAAAATGGAAAATCTCCAAATGAGCTTAACTCACTCTAATGAACACATAAACATAGAAAAACAGAAAACAAGTCCAAACAATGAAATAATTGCAACATTTTACACTGAGTGTCCAGAGGTAACATTGTAAAGATGTTATGTTCACTTTTAAAGGTTTATATCATGTGGCAGGAGAAAAAAATGGAAAATCTCCAAATGAGCTTAACTCACTCTAATGCGCAAGTAAACATAGAAAAACAGAAAACAAGTCCAAACAATGAAATAATTGCAACATTTTACACTGAGTGTCCAGAAATAACATTGTAAACATGTTATCTTCACTTTTTAAGGTTTATATCATGTGGCAGGAGAAAAAAATGGAAAATCTCCAAATGAGCTTAACTCACTCTAATGTACACATGAACATAGAAAAACAGAAAACAAGTCCAAACAATGAAATAATTACAACATTTTACACTGAGTGTCCAGAATTAACATTGTAAAGATGTTATGTTCACTTTTTAAGGTTTATATCATGTGGCAGGAGAAAAAAATGGAAAATCTCCAAATGAGCTTAACTCACTCTAATGAACACATAAACATAGAAAAACAGAAAACATTTCCAAACAATGAAATAATTGCAACATTTTACACTGAGTGTCCAGAAGTAACATTGTAAAGATGTTATGTTCACTTTTTAAGGTTTATATCATGTGGCAGGAGAAAAAAATTGAAAATCTCCAAATGAGCTTAACTAACTCCAATGCGCAAGTAAACATAGAAAAACAGAAAACAAGTCCAAACAATGAAATAATTGCAACATTTTACACTGAGTGTCCAGAAGTAACATTGTTAAGATGTTATGTTCACTTTTTAAGGTTTATATCATGTGACAGGAGAAAAAAATGGAAAATCTCCAAATGAGCTTAACTCACTCTAATGAACACATAAACATAGAAAAACAGAAAACAAGTCCAAACAATCAGATAATTGCAATATTTTACACTGAGTGTCCAGAAGTAACATTGTTAAGATGTTATGTTCACTTTTAAAGGTTTATATCATGTGGCAGGAGAAAAAAATGGAAAATCTCCAAATGAGCTTAACTCACTCTAATGCGCAAGTAAACATAGAAAAACAGAAAACAAGTCCAAACAATGAAATAATTGCAACATTTTACACTGAGTGTCCAGAAGTAACATTGTAAATATGTTATCTTCACTTTTTAAGGTTTATATCATTTGGCAGGAGAAAAAAATGGAAAATCTCCAAATGAGCTTAACTCACTCTAATGTACACATGAACATAGAAAAACAGAAAACAAGTCCAAACAATGAAATAATTGCAACATTTTACACTGAGTGTCCAGAAGTAACATTGTAAAGGTGTTATGTTCGCTTTTAAAGGTTTATATCATGTGGCAGGAGAAAAAAATGGAAAATCTCCAAATGAGCTTAACTCACTCCAATGCGCAAGTAAACATAGAAAAACAAAAAACAAGTCCAAACAATGAAATAATTGCAACATTTTACACTGAGTGTCCAGAAGTAACATTGTTAAGATGTTATGTTCACTTTTTAAGGTTTATATCATGTGGCAGGAGAAAAAAATTGAAAATCTCCAAATGAGCTTAACTCACTCCAATGCGCAAGTAAACATAGAAAAACAGAAAACAAGTCCAAACAATGAAATAATTGCAACATTTTACACTGAGTGTTCAGAAGTAAGATTTTAAAGATGTTATGTTCACTTTTAAAGGTTTATATCATTTGACAGGAGAAAAAAATGGAAAATCTCCAAATGAGCTTAACTCACTCCAATGCGCAAGTAAACATAGAAAAACAGAAAACAAGTCCAAACAATGAAATAATTGCAACATTTTACACTGAGTGTCCAGAGGTAACATTGTAAAGATGTTATGTTCACTTTTAAAGGTTTATATCATGTGGCAGGAGAAAAAAATTGAAAATCTCCAAATGAGCTTAACTCACTCTAATGTACACATGAACATAGAAAAACAGAAAACAAGTCCAAACAATGAAATAATTGCAACATTTTACACTGAGTGTCCAGAAGTAACATTGTTAAGATGTTATGTTCACTTTTAAAGGTTTATATCATGTGGCAGGAGAAAAAAATGGAAAATCTCCAAATGAGCTTAACTCACTCTAATGCGCAAGTAAAAATAGAAAAACAGAAAACAAGTCCAAACAATGAAATAATTGCAACATTTTACACTGAGTGTCCAGAAATAACATTGTAAACATGTTATCTTCACTTTTTAAGGTTTATATCATGTGGCAGGAGAAAAAAATGGAAAATCTCCAAATGAGCTTAACTCACTCTAATGTACACATGAACATAGAAAAACAGAAAACAAGTCCAAACAATGAAATAATTACAACATTTTACACTGAGTGTCCAGAATTAACATTGTAAAGATGTTATGTTCACTTTTTAAGGTTTATATCATGTGGCAGGAGAAAAAAATGGAAAATCTCCAAATGAGCTTAACTCACTTTAATGTACACATAAACATGGAAAAACAGAAAACAAGTCCAAACAATGAAATAATTGTAAAATGTTACACTGAGTGTCTAGAAGTAACATTGTAAAGATGTTATGTTCATTTTTTAAGGTTTATATCATGTGGCAGGAGGAAAAAATTGAAAATCTCCAAATGAGCTTAACTCACTCTAATGTACACATAAAAATAGAAAAACAGAAAAGAAGTCCAAACAATGAAATAATTACAACATTTTACACTGAGTGTCCAGAAGTAACATTGTAAAGATGTTATGTTCACTTTTTAAGGTTTATATCATGTGGCAGGAAAAAAAATGGAAAATCTCCAAATGAGCTTAACTCACTCCAATGCGCAAGTAAACATAGAAAAACAAAAAACAAGTCCAAACAATGAAATAATTGCAACATTTTACACTGAGTGTCCAGAAGTAACATTGTTAAGATGTTATGTTCACTTTTTAAGGTTTATATCATGTGACAGGAGAAAAAAATGGAAAATCTCCAAATGAGCTGAACTCACACTAATGAACACATAAACATGGAAAAACAGAAAACAAGTCCAAACAATGAAATAATTGCAACATTTTACACTGAGTGTCCAGAAGTAACATTTTTAAGATGTTATGTTCACTTTTTAAGGTTTATATCATGTGACAGGAGAAAAAAATGGAAAATCTCCAAATGAGCTTAACTCACTCTAATGAACACATAAACATAGAAAAACAGAAAACAAGTCCAAACAATGAAATAATTGCAACATTTTACACTGAGTGTCCAGAGGTAACATTGTAAAGATGTTATGTTCACTTTTAAAGGTTTATATCATGTGGCAGGAGAAAAAAATTGAAAATCTCCAAATGAGCTTAACTCACTCTAATGTACACATGAACATAGAAAAACAGAAAACAAGTCCAAACAATGAAATAATTGCAACATTTTACACTGAGTGTCCAGAAGTAACATTGTTAAGATGTTATGTTCACTTTTAAAGGTTTATATCATGTGGCAGGAGAAAAAAATGGAAAATCTCCAAATGAGCTTAACTCACTCTAATGCGCAAGTAAACATAGAAAAACAGAAAACAAGTCCAAACAATGAAATAATTGCAACATTTTACACTGAGTGTTCAGAAGTAACATTGTTAAGATGTTATGTTCACTTTTAAAGGTTTATATCATGTGGCAGGAGAAAAAAATGGAAAATCTCCAAATGAGCTTAACTCACTCTAATGCGCAAGTAAACATAGAAAAACAGAAAACAAGTCCAAACAATGAAATAATTGCAACATTTTACACTGAGTGTCCAGAAGTAACATTGTAAATATGTTATCTTCACTTTTTAAGGTTTATATCATTTGGCAGGAGAAAAAAATGGAAAATCTCCAAATGAGCTTAACTCACTCTAATGTACACATGAACATAGAAAAACAGAAAACAAGTCCAAACAATGAAATAATTGCAACATTTTACACTGAGTGTCCAGAAGTAACATTGTAAAGGTGTTATGTTCGCTTTTAAAGGTTTATATCATGTGGCAGGAGAAAAAAATGGAAAATCTCCAAATGAGCTTAACTCACTCCAATGCGCAAGTAAACATAGAAAAACAAAAAACAAGTCCAAACAATGAAATAATTGCAACATTTTACACTGAGTGTCCAGAAGTAACATTGTTAAGATGTTATGTTCACTTTTTAAGGTTTATATCATGTGGCAGGAGAAAAAA
Organism: Microchirus variegatus; assembly: GCF_963457635.1. Classification (NCBI taxonomy): domain Eukaryota; kingdom Metazoa; phylum Chordata; class Actinopteri; order Pleuronectiformes; family Soleidae; genus Microchirus; species Microchirus variegatus. The sequence goes on along the minus strand of NC_139813.1, from coordinate 35,138 downwards.
ATTGAAAATCTCCAAATGAGCTTAACTCACTCCAATGCGCAAGTAAACATAGAAAAACAGAAAACAAGTCCAAACAATGAAATAATTGCAACATTTTACACTGAGTGTCCAGAAGTAAGATTTTAAAGATGTTATGTTCACTTTTAAAGGTTTATATCATTTGACAGGAGAAAAAAATGGAAAATCTCCAAATGAGCTTAACTCACTCCAATGCGCAAGTAAACATAGAAAAACAGAAAACAAGTCCAAACAATGAAATAATTGCAAAATGTTACACTGAGTGTCCAGAAGTAACATTGTAAAGATGTTATGTTCACTTTTTAAGGTTTATATCATGTGGCAGGAGAAAAAAATGGAAAATCTCCAAATGAGCTTAACTCACTTTAATGTACACATGAACATGGAAAAACAGAAAACAAGTCCAAACAATGAAATAATTGCAACATTTTATACTGAGTGTCCAGAAGTAACATTGTTAAGATGTTATGTTCACTTTTAAAGGTTTATATCATTTGGCAGGAGAAAAAAATGGAAAATCTCCAAATGAGCTTAACTCACTCCAATGCGCAAGTAAACATAGAAAAACAGAAACAAGTCCAAACAATGAAATAATTGCAACATTTTACACTGAGTGTCCAGAAGTAACATTGTAAAGATGTAATGTTCACTTTTTAAGGTTTATATCATGTGGCAGGAGAAAAAAATTGAAAATCTCCAAATGAGCTTAACTCACTCTAATGTACACATAAAAATAGAAAAACAGAAAACAAGTCCAAACAATGAAATAATTACAACATTTTACACTGAGTGTCCAGAAGTAACATTGTAAAGATGTTATGTTCACTTTTTAAGGTTTATATCATGTTGCAGGAGAAAAAATGGAAAATCTCCAAATGAGCTTAACTCACTCCAATGCGCAAGTAAACATAGAAAAACAAAAAACAAGTCCAAACAATGAAATAATTGCAACATTTTACACTGAGTGTCCAGAAGTAACATTGTTAAGATGTTATGTTCACTTTTTAAGGTTTATATCATGTGGCAGGAGAAAAAAATGGAAAATCTCCAAATGAGCTTAACTCACTCTATTGAACACATAAACATAGAAAAACAGAAAACAAGTCCAAACAATGAAATAATTGCAACATTTTACACTGAGTGTCCAGAAGTAACATTGTTAAGATGTTATGTTCACTTTTAAAGGTTTATATCATGTGACAGGAGAAAAAATGGAAAATCTCCAAATGAGCTTAACTCACTCCAATGCGCAAGTAAACATAGAAAAACAAAAAACAAGTCCAAACAATGAAATAATTGCAACATTTTACACTGAGTGTCCAGAAGTAACATTGTTAAGATGTTATGTTCACTTTTTAAGGTTTATATCATGTGGCAGGAGAAAAAAATTGAAAATCTCCAAATGAGCTTAACTCACTCCAATGCGCAAGTAAACATAGAAAAACAGAAAACAAGTCCAAACAATGAAATAATTGCAAAATGTTACACTGAGTGTCCAGAAGTAACATTGTAAAGATGTTATGTTCACTTTTTAAGGTTTATATCATGTGGCAGGAGAAAAAAATGGAAAATCTCCAAATGAGCTTAACTCACTTTAATGTACACATGAACATGGAAAAACAGAAAACAAGTCCAAACAATGAAATAATTGCAACATTTTATACTGAGTGTCCAGAAGTAACATTGTTAAGATGTTATGTTCACTTTTAAAGGTTTATATCATTTGGCAGGAGAAAAAAATGGAAAATCTCCAAATGAGCTTAACTCACTCCAATGCGCAAGTAAACATAGAAAAACAGAAACAAGTCCAAACAATGAAATAATTGCAACATTTTACACTGAGTGTCCAGAAGTAACATTGTAAAGATGTAATGTTCACTTTTTAAGGTTTATATCATGTGGCAGGAGAAAAAAATTGAAAATCTCCAAATGAGCTTAACTCACTCCAATGCGCAAGTAAACATAGAAAAACAGAAAACAAGTCCAAACAATGAAATAATTGCAACATTTTACACAGAGTGTCCAGAAGTAACATTGTAAAGATGTTATGTTCACTTTTTAAGGTTCATATCATGTGGCAGGAGAAAAAAATGGAAAATCTCCAAATGAGCTTAACTCACTTTAATGTACACATAAACATGGAAAAACAGAAAACAAGTCCAAACAATGAAATAATTGTAAAATGTTACACTGAGTGTCTAGAAGTAACATTGTAAAGATGTTATGTTCATTTTTTAAGGTTTATATCATGTGGCAGGAGGAAAAAATTGAAAATCTCCAAATGAGCTTAACTCACTCTAATGTACACATAAAAATAGAAAAACAGAAAACAAGTCCAAACAATGAAATAATTACAACATTTTACACTGAGTGTCCAGAAGTAACATTGTAAAGATGTTATGTTCACTTTTTAAGGTTTATATCATGTGGCAGGAGAAAAAATGGAAAATCTCCAAATGAGCTTAACTCACTCCAATGCGCAAGTAAACATAGAAAAACAAAAAACAAGTCCAAACAATGAAATAATTGCAACATTTTACACTGAGTGTCCAGAAGTAACATTGTTAAGATGTTATGTTCACTTTTTAAGGTTTATATCATGTGACAGGAGAAAAAAATGGAAAATCTCCAAATGAGCTGAACTCACACTAATGAACACATAAACATGGAAAAACAGAAAACAAGTCCAAACAATGAAATAATTGCAACATTTTACACTGAGTGTCCAGAAGTAACATTTTTAAGATGTTATGTTCACTTTTTAAGGTTTATATCATGTGACAGGAGAAAAAAATGGAAAATCTCCAAATGAGCTTAACTCACTCTAATGAACACATAAACATAGAAAAACAGAAAACAAGTCCAAACAATGAAATAATTGCAACATTTTACACTGAGTGTCCAGAGGTAACATTGTAAAGATGTTATGTTCACTTTTAAAGGTTTATATCATGTGGCAGGAGAAAAAAATTGAAAATCTCCAAATGAGCTTAACTCACTCTAATGTACACATGAACATAGAAAAACAGAAAACAAGTCCAAACAATGAAATAATTGCAACATTTTACACTGAGTGTCCAGAAGTAACATTGTTAAGATGTTATGTTCACTTTTAAAGGTTTATATCATGTGGCAGGAGAAAAAAATGGAAAATCTCCAAATGAGCTTAACTCACTCTAATGCGCAAGTAAACATAGAAAAACAGAAAACAAGTCCAAACAATGAAATAATTGCAACATTTTACACTGAGTGTTCAGAAGTAACATTGTTAAGATGTTATGTTCACTTTTAAAGGTTTATATCATGTGGCAGGAGAAAAAAATGGAAAATCTCCAAATGAGCTTAACTCACTCTAATGCGCAAGTAAACATAGAAAAACAGAAAACAAGTCCAAACAATGAAATAATTGCAACATTTTACACTGAGTGTCCAGAAGTAACATTGTAAATATGTTATCTTCACTTTTTAAGGTTTATATCATTTGGCAGGAGAAAAAAATGGAAAATCTCCAAATGAGCTTAACTCACTCTAATGTACACATGAACATAGAAAAACAGAAAACAAGTCCAAACAATGAAATAATTGCAACATTTTACACTGAGTGTCCAGAAGTAACATTGTAAAGGTGTTATGTTCGCTTTTAAAGGTTTATATCATGTGGCAGGAGAAAAAAATGGAAAATCTCCAAATGAGCTTAACTCACTCCAATGCGCAAGTAAACATAGAAAAACAAAAAACAAGTCCAAACAATGAAATAATTGCAACATTTTACACTGAGTGTCCAGAAGTAACATTGTTAAGATGTTATGTTCACTTTTTAAGGTTTATATCATGTGGCAGGAGAAAAAAATTGAAAATCTCCAAATGAGCTTAACTCACTCCAATGCGCAAGTAAACATAGAAAAACAGAAAACAAGTCCAAACAATGAAATAATTGCAACATTTTACACTGAGTGTCCAGAAGTAAGATTTTAAAGATGTTATGTTCACTTTTAAAGGTTTATATCATTTGACAGGAGAAAAAAATGGAAAATCTCCAAATGAGCTTAACTCACTCCAATGCGCAAGTAAACATAGAAAAACAGAAAACAAGTCCAAACAATGAAATAATTGCAAAATGTTACACTGAGTGTCCAGAAGTAACATTGTAAAGATGTTATGTTCACTTTTTAAGGTTTATATCATGTGGCAGGAGAAAAAAATGGAAAATCTCCAAATGAGCTTAACTCACTTTAATGTACACATGAACATGGAAAAACAGAAAACAAGTCCAAACAATGAAATAATTGCAACATTTTATACTGAGTGTCCAGAAGTAACATTGTTAAGATGTTATGTTCACTTTTAAAGGTTTATATCATGTTGCAGGAGAAAAAATGGAAAATCTCCAAATGAGCTTAACTCACTCCAATGCGCAAGTAAACATAGAAAAACAAAAAACAAGTCCAAACAATGAAATAATTGCAACATTTTACACTGAGTGTCCAGAAGTAACATTGTAAAGATGTTATGTTCACTTTTTAAGGTTTATATCATGTGACAGGAGAAAAAAATGGAAAATCTCCAAATGAGCTTAACTCACACTAAAGAACACATAAACATGGAAAAACAGAAAACAAGTCCAAACAATGAAATAATTGCAACATTTTATACTGAGTGTCCAGAAGTAATATTGTTAAGATGTTATGTTCACTTTTAAAGGTTTATATCATGTGGCAGGAGAAAAAAATGGAAAATCTCCAAATGAGCTTAACTCACTTTAATGTACACATAAAAAGGAAAAACAGAAAACAAGTCCAAACAATGAAATAATTGCAACATTTTACACTGAGTGTCCAGAAGTAACATTGTAAAGATGTTATGTTCACTTTTAAAGGTTTATATCATGTGGCAGGAGAAAAAAATGGAAAATCTCCAAATGAGCTTAACTCACTCTATTGAACACATAAACATAGAAAAACAGAAAACAAGTCCAAACAATGAAATAATTGCAACATTTTACACTGAGTGTCCAGAAGTAACATTGTTAAGATGTTATGTTCACTTTTAAAGGTTTATATCATGTGACAGGAGAAAAAATGGAAAATCTCCAAATGAGCTTAACTCACTCCAATGCGCAAGTAAACATAGAAAAACAAAAAACAAGTCCAAACAATGAAATAATTGCAACATTTTACACTGAGTGTCCAGAAGTAACATTGTTAAGATGTTATGTTCACTTTTTAAGGTTTATATCATTTGAAAGGAGAAAAAAATGGAAAATCTCCAAATGAGCTTAACTCACTCCAATGCGCAAGTAAACATAGAAAAACAGAAAACAAGTCCAAACAATGAAATAATTGCAACATTTTACACAGAGTGTCCAGAAGTAACATTGTAAAGATGTTATGTTCACTTTTTAAGGTTCATATCATGTGGCAGGAGAAAAAAATGGAAAATCTCCAAATGAGCTTAACTCACTTTAATGTACACATAAACATGGAAAAACAGAAAACAAGTCCAAACAATGAAATAATTGTAAAATGTTACACTGAGTGTCTAGAAGTAACATTGTAAAGATGTTATGTTCATTTTTTAAGGTTTATATCATGTGGCAGGAGGAAAAAATTGAAAATCTCCAAATGAGCTTAACTCACTCTAATGTACACATAAAAATAGAAAAACAGAAAACAAGTCCAAACAATGAAATAATTACAACATTTTACACTGAGTGTCCAGAAGTAACATTGTAAAGATGTTATGTTCACTTTTTAAGGTTTATATCATGTGACAGGAGAAAAAAATGGAAAATCTCCAAATGAGCTTAACTCACACTAAAGAACACATAAACATGGAAAAACAGAAAACAAGTCCAAACAATGAAATAATTGCAACATTTTATACTGAGTGTCCAGAAGTAATATTGTTAAGATGTTATGTTCACTTTTAAAGGTTTATATCATGTGGCAGGAGAAAAAAATGGAAAATCTCCAAATGAGCTTAACTCACTTTAATGTACACATAAAAAGGAAAAACAGAAAACAAGTCCAAACAATGAAATAATTGCAACATTTTACACTGAGTGTCCAGAAGTAACATTGTAAAGATGTTATGTTCACTTTTAAAGGTTTATATCATGTGGCAGGAGAAAAAAATGGAAAATCTCCAAATGAGCTTAACTCACTCTAATGTACACATGAACATAGAAAAACAGAAAACAAGTCCAAACAATGAAATAATTGCAACATTTTACACTGAGTGTCCAGAAGTAACATTGTAAATATGTTATCTTCACTTTTTAAGGTTTATATCATGTGGCAGGAGAAAAAAATGAAAATCTCCAAATGAGCTTAACTCACTCTAATGTACACATGAACATAGAAAAACAGAAAACAAGTCCAGCAATGAAATTATTACAACATTTTACACTGAGTGTCCAGAAGTAACATTGTAAAGATGTTATGTTCGCTTTTTAAGGTTTATATCATGTGGCAGGAGAAAAAAATGTAAAATCTCCAAATGAACTTAACTCACTCCAATGCGCAAGTAAACATAGAAAAACAGAAAACAAGTCCAAACAATGAAATAATTGCAACATTTTACACTGAGTGTCCAGAAGTAACATTGTAAAGATGTTAATTTCACTTTTTAAGGTTTATATCATGTGGCATGAGAAAAAATGGAAAATCTCCAAATGAGCTTAACTCACTTTAATGAACACATAAAAAGGAAAAACAGAAAACAAGTACAAACAATGAAATAATTGCAACATTTTACACTGAGTGTCCAGAAGTAACATTGTTAAGATGTTATGTTCACTTTTAAAGGTTTATATCATGTGGCAGGAGAAAAAAATGGAAAATCTCCAAATGAGCTTAACTCACTCTAATGCGCAAGTAAACATAGAAAAACAGAAAACAAGTCCAAACAATGAAATAATTGCAACATTTTACACTGAGTGTCCAGAAATAACATTGTAAACATGTTATCTTCACTTTTTAAGGTTTATATCATGTGGCAGGAGAAAAAAATGGAAAATCTCCAAATGAGCTTAACTCACTCTAATGTACACATGAACATAGAAAAACAGAAAACAAGTCCAAACAATGAAATAATTACAACATTTTACACTGAGTGTCCAGAAGTAACATTGTAAAGATGTTATGTTCACTTTTTAAGGTTTATATCATGTGGCAGGAGAAAAAAATTGAAAATCTCCAAATGAGCTTAACTCACTCCAATGCGCAAGTAAACATAGAAAAACAGAAAACAAGTCCAAACAATGAAATAATTGCAACATTTTACACTGAGTGTCCAGAAGTAACATTGTTAAGATGTTATGTTCACTTTTTAAGGTTTATATCATGTGACAGGAGAAAAAAATGGAAAATCTCCAAATGAGCTTAACTCACTCTAATGAACACATAAACATAGAAAAACAGAAAACAAGTCCAAACAATGAAATAATTGCAATATTTTACACTGAGTGTCCAGAAGTAACATTGTTAAGATGTTATGTTCACTTTTAAAGGTTTATATCATGTGGCAGGAGAAAAAAATGGAAAATCTCCAAATGAGCTTAACTCACTCTAATGCGCAAGTAAACATAGAAAAACAGAAAACAAGTCCAAACAATGAAATAATTGCAACATTTTACACTGAGTGTCCAGAAGTAACATTGTAAATATGTTATCTTCACTTTTTAAGGTTTATATCATGTGGCAGGAGAAAAAAATGGAAAATCTCCAAATGAGCTTAACTCACTCTAATGTACACATGAACATAGAAAAACAGAAAACAAGTCCAAACAATGAAATAATTACAACATTTTACACTGAGTGTCCAGAAGTAACATTGTAAAGGTGTTATGTTCGCTTTTTAAGGTTTATATCATGTGGCAGGAGAAAAAAATGGAAAATCTCCAAATGAGCTTAACTCACTTTAATGTACACATAAACATGGAAAAACAGAAAACAAGTCCAAACAATGAAATAATTGCAACATTTTATACTGAGTGTCCAGAAGTAACATTGTTAAGATGTTATGTTCACTTTTAAAGGTTTATATCATTTGGCAGGAGAAAAAAATGGAAAATCTCCAAATGAGCTTAACTCACTCCAATGCGCAAGTAAACATAGAAAAACAGAAACAAGTCCAAACAATGAAATAATTGCAACATTTTACACTGAGTGTCCAGAAGTAACATTGTAAAGATGTAATGTTCACTTTTTTAAGGTTTATATCATGTGGCAGGAGAAAAAAATTGAAAATCTCCAAATGAGCTTAACTCACTCCAATGCACAAGTAAACATAGAAAAACAGAAAACAAGTCCAAACAATGAAATAATTGCAACATTTTACACAGAGTGTCCAGAAGTAACATTGTAAAGATGTTATGTTCACTTTTTAAGGTTCATATCATGTGGCAGGAGAAAAAAATGGAAAATCTCCAAATGAGCTTAACTCACTTTAATGTACACATAAACATGGAAAAACAGAAAACAAGTCCAAACAATGAAATAATTGTAAAATGTTACACTGAGTGTCTAGAAGTAACATTGTAAAGATGTTATGTTCATTTTTTAAGGTTTATATCATGTGGCAGGAGGAAAAAATTGAAAATCTCCAAATGAGCTTAACTCACTCTAATGTACACATAAACATAGAAAAACAAAAAACAAGTCCAAACAATGAAATAATTACAACATTTTACACTGAGTGTCCAGAAGTGACATTGTAAAGATGTTATGTTCACTTTTTAAGGTTTATATCATGTGGCAGGAGAAAAAAATGGAAAATCTCCAAATGAGCTTAACTCACTTTAATGTACACATAAACATAGAAAAACAGAAAACAAGTCCAAACAATGAAATAATTGCAACATTTTACACTGAGTGTCCAGAATTAACATTGTAAAGATGTTATGTTCATTTTTTAAGGCTTATATCATGTGGCAGGAGAAAAAAATGGAAAATCTCCAAATGAGCTTAACTCACTCTAATGTACACATGAACATAGAAAAACAGAAAACAAGTCCAAACAATGAAATAATTGCAACATTTTACACTGAGTGTCCAGAAGTAACATTGTAAAGGTGTTATGTTCGCTTTTAAAGGTTTATATCATGTGGCAGGAGAAAAAAATGGAAAATCTCCAAATGAGCTTAACTCACTCCAATGCGCAAGTAAACATAGAAAAACAGAAAACAAGTCCAAACAATGAAATAATTGCAACATTTTACACTGAGTGTCCAGAAGTAACATTGTTAAGATGTTATGTTCACTTTTTAAGGTTTATATCATGTGGCAGGAGAAAAAAATTGAAAATCTCCAAATGAGCTTAACTCACTCCAATGCGCAAGTAAACATAGAAAAACAGAAAACAAGTCCAAACAATGAAATAATTGCAACATTTTACACTGAGTGTCCAGAGGTAACATTGTAAAGATGTTATGTTCACTTTTAAAGGTTTATATCATGTGGCAGGAGAAAAAAATTGAAAATCTCCAAATGAGCTTAACTCACTCTAATGTACACATGAACATAGAAAAACAGAAAACAAGTCCAAACAATGAAATAATTGCAACATTTTACACTGAGTGTCCAGAAGTAACATTGTTAAGATGTTATGTTCACTTTTAAAGGTTTATATCATGTGGCAGGAGAAAAAAATGGAAAATCTCCAAATGAGCTTAACTCACTCTAATGCGCAAGTAAACATAGAAAAACAGAAAACAAGTCCAAACAATGAAATAATTGCAACATTTTACACTGAGTGTCCAGAAATAACATTGTAAACATGTTATCTTCACTTTTTAAGGTTTATATCATGTGGCAGGAGAAAAAAATGGAAAATCTCCAAATGAGCTTAACTCACTCTAATGTACACATGAACATAGAAAAACAGAAAACAAGTCCAAACAATGAAATAATTACAACATTTTACACTGAGTGTCCAGAATTAACATTGTAAAGATGTTATGTTCACTTTTTAAGGTTTATATCATGTGGCAGGAGAAAAAAATGGAAAATCTCCAAATGAGCTTAACTCACTTTAATGTACACATAAACATGGAAAAACAGAAAACAAGTCCAAACAATGAAATAATTGTAAAATGTTACACTGAGTGTCTAGAAGTAACATTGTAAAGATGTTATGTTCATTTTTTAAGGTTTATATCATGTGGCAGGAGGAAAAAATTGAAAATCTCCAAATGAGCTTAACTCACTCTAATGTACACATAAAAATAGAAAAACAGAAAACAAGTCCAAACAATGAAATAATTACAACATTTTACACTGAGTGTCCAGAAGTAACATTGTAAAGATGTTATGTTCACTTTTTAAGGTTTATATCATGTGGCAGGAGAAAAAATGGAAAATCTCCAAATGAGCTTAACTCACTCCAATGCGCAAGTAAACATAGAAAAACAAAAAACAAGTCCAAACAATGAAATAATTGCAACATTTTACACTGAGTGTCCAGAAGTAACATTGTTAAGATGTTATGTTCACTTTTTAAGGTTTATATCATGTGACAGGAGAAAAAAATGGAAAATCTCCAAATGAGCTGAACTCACACTAATGAACACATAAAGATGGAAAAACAGAAAACAAGTCCAAACAATGAAATAATTGCAACATTTTACACTGAGTGTCCAGAAGTAACATTTTTAAGATGTTATGTTCACTTTTTAAGGTTTATATCATGTGACAGGAGAAAAAAATGGAAAATCTCCAAATGAGCTTAACTCACTCTAATGAACACATAAACATAGAAAAACAGAAAACAAGTCCAAACAATGAAATAATTGCAACATTTTACACTGAGTGTCCAGAGGTAACATTGTAAAGATGTTATGTTCACTTTTAAAGGTTTATATCATGTGGCAGGAGAAAAAAATTGAAAATCTCCAAATGAGCTTAACTCACTCTAATGTACACATGAACATAGAAAAACAGAAAACAAGTCCAAACAATGAAATAATTGCAACATTTTACACTGAGTGTCCAGAAGTAACATTGTTAAGATGTTATGTTCACTTTTAAAGGTTTATATCATGTGGCAGGAGAAAAAAATGGAAAATCTCCAAATGAGCTTAACTCACTCTAATGCGCAAGTAAACATAGAAAAACAGAAAACAAGTCCAAACAATGAAATAATTGCAACATTTTACACTGAGTGTTCAGAAGTAACATTGTTAAGATGTTATGTTCACTTTTAAAGGTTTATATCATGTGGCAGGAGAAAAAAATGGAAAATCTCCAAATGAGCTTAACTCACTCTAATGCGCAAGTAAACATAGAAAAACAGAAAACAAGTCCAAACAATGAAATAATTGCAACATTTTACACTGAGTGTCCAGAAGTAACATTGTAAATATGTTATCTTCACTTTTTAAGGTTTATATCATTTGGCAGGAGAAAAAAATGGAAAATCTCCAAATGAGCTTAACTCACTCTAATGTACACATGAACATAGAAAAACAGAAAACAAGTCCAAACAATGAAATAATTGCAACATTTTACACTGAGTGTCCAGAAGTAACATTGTAAAGGTGTTATGTTCGCTTTTAAAGGTTTATATCATGTGGCAGGAGAAAAAAATGGAAAATCTCCAAATGAGCTTAACTCACTCCAATGCGCAAGTAAACATAGAAAAACAAAAAACAAGTCCAAACAATGAAATAATTGCAACATTTTACACTGAGTGTCCAGAAGTAACATTGTTAAGATGTTATGTTCACTTTTTAAGGTTTATATCATGTGGCAGGAGAAAAAAATTGAAAATCTCCAAATGAGCTTAACTCACTCCAATGCGCAAGTAAACATAGAAAAACAGAAAACAAGTCCAAACAATGAAATAATTGCAACATTTTACACTGAGTGTCCAGAAGTAAGATTTTAAAGATGGTATGTTCACTTTTAAAGGTTTATATCATTTGACAGGAGAAAAAAATGGAAAATCTCCAAATGAGCTTAACTCACTCCAATGCGCAAGTAAACATAGAAAAACAGAAAACAAGTCCAAACAATGAAATAATTGCAAAATGTTACACTGAGTGTCCAGAAGTAACATTGTAAAGATGTTATGTTCACTTTTTAAGGTTTATATCATGTGGCAGGAGAAAAAAATGGAAAATCTCCAAATGAGCTTAACTCACTTTAATGTACACATGAACATGGAAAAACAGAAAACAAGTCCAAACAATGAAATAATTGCAACATTTTATACTGAGTGTCCAGAAGTAACATTGTTAAGATGTTATGTTCACTTTTAAAGGTTTATATCATTTGGCAGGAGAAAAAAATGGAAAATCTCCAAATGAGCTTAACTCACTCCAATGCGCAAGTAAACATAGAAAAACAGAAACAAGTCCAAACAATGAAATAATTGCAACATTTTACACTGAGTGTCCAGAAGTAATATTGTAAAGATGTAATGTTCACTTTTTAAGGTTTATATCATGTGGCAGGAGAAAAAAATTGAAAATCTCCAAATGAGCTTAACTCACTCTAATGTACACATAAAAATAGAAAAACAGAAAACAAGTCCAAACAATGAAATAATTACAACATTTTACACTGAGTGTCCAGAAGTAACATTGTAAAGATGTTATGTTCACTTTTTAAGGTTTATATCATGTTGCAGGAGAAAAAATGGAAAATCTCCAAATGAGCTTAACTCACTCCAATGCGCAAGTAAACATAGAAAAACAAAAAACAAGTCCAAACAATGAAATAATTGCAACATTTTACACTGAGTGTCCAGAAGTAACATTGTTAAGATGTTATGTTCACTTTTTAAGGTTTATATCATGTGGCAGGAGAAAAAAATGGAAAATCTCCAAATGAGCTTAACTCACTCTATTGAACACATAAACATAGAAAAACAGAAAACAAGTCCAAACAATGAAATAATTGCAACATTTTACACTGAGTGTCCAGAAGTAACATTGTTAAGATGTTATGTTCACTTTTAAAGGTTTATATCATGTGACAGGAGAAAAAATGGAAAATCTCCAAATGAGCTTAACTCACTCCAATGCACAAGTAAACATAGAAAAACAGAAAACAAGTCCAAACAATGAAATAATTGCAACATTTTACACAGAGTGTCCAGAAGTAACATTGTAAAGATGTTATGTTCACTTTTTAAGGTTCATATCATGTGGCAGGAGAAAAAAATGGAAAATCTCCAAATGAGCTTAACTCACTTTAATGTACACATAAACATGGAAAAACAGAAAACAAGTCCAAACAATGAAATAATTGTAAAATGTTACACTGAGTGTCTAGAAGTAACATTGTAAAGATGTTATGTTCATTTTTTAAGGTTTATATCATGTGGCAGGAGGAAAAAATTGAAAATCTCCAAATGAGCTTAACTCACTCTAATGTACACATAAACATAGAAAAACAAAAAACAAGTCCAAACAATGAAATAATTACAACATTTTACACTGAGTGTCCAGAAGTAACATTGTAAAGATGTTATGTTCACTTTTTAAGGTTTATATCATGTGGCAGGAGAAAAAAATGGAAAATCTCCAAATGAGCTTAACTCACTTTAATGTACACATAAACATAGAAAAACAGAAAACAAGTCCAAACAATGAAATAATTGCAACATTTTACACTGAGTGTCCAGAATTAACATTGTAAAGATGTTGTGTTCATTTTTTAAGGCTTATATCATGTGGCAGGAGAAAAAAATGGAAAATCTCCAAATGAGCTTAACTCACTCTAATGTACACATGAACATAGAAAAACAGAAAACAAGTCCAAACAATGAAATAATTGCAACATTTTACACTGAGTGTCCAGAAGTAACATTGTAAAGGTGTTATGTTCGCTTTTAAAGGTTTATATCATGTGGCAGGAGAAAAAAATGGAAAATCTCCAAATGAGCTTAACTCACTCCAATGCGCAAGTAAACATAGAAAAACAAAAAACAAGTCCAAACAATGAAATAATTGCAACATTTTACACTGAGTGTCCAGAAGTAACATTGTTAAGATGTTATGTTCACTTTTTAAGGTTTATATCATGTGGCAGGAGAAAAAAATTGAAAATCTCCAAATGAGCTTAACTCACTCCAATGCGCAAGTAAACATAGAAAAACAGAAAACAAGTCCAAACAATGAAATAATTGCAACATTTTACACTGAGTGTCCAGAGGTAACATTGTAAAGATGTTATGTTCACTTTTAAAGGTTTATATCATGTGGCAGGAGAAAAAAATTGAAAATCTCCAAATGAGCTTAACTCACTCTAATGTACACATGAACATAGAAAAACAGAAAACAAGTCCAAACAATGAAATAATTGCAACATTTTACACTGAGTGTCCAGAAGTAACATTGTTAAGATGTTATGTTCACTTTTAAAGGTTTATATCATGTGGCAGGAGAAAAAAATGGAAAATCTCCAAATGAGCTTAACTCACTCTAATGCGCAAGTAAACATAGAAAAACAGAAAACAAGTCCAAACAATGAAATAATTGCAACATTTTACACTGAGTGTCCAGAAATAACATTGTAAACATGTTATCTTCACTTTTTAAGGTTTATATCATGTGGCAGGAGAAAAAAATGGAAAATCTCCAAATGAGCTTAACTCACTCTAATGTACACATGAACATAGAAAAACAGAAAACAAGTCCAAACAATGAAATAATTACAACATTTTACACTGAGTGTCCAGAATTAACATTGTAAAGATGTTATGTTCACTTTTTAAGGTTTATATCATGTGGCAGGAGAAAAAAATGGAAAATCTCCAAATGAGCTTAACTCACTTTAATGTACACATAAACATGGAAAAACAGAAAACAAGTCCAAACAATGAAATAATTGTAAAATGTTACACTGAGTGTCTAGAAGTAACATTGTAAAGATGTTATGTTCATTTTTTAAGGTTTATATCATGTGGCAGGAGGAAAAAATTGAAAATCTCCAAATGAGCTTAACTCACTCTAATGTACACATAAAAATAGAAAAACAGAAAACAAGTCCAAACAATGAAATAATTACAACATTTTACACTGAGTGTCCAGAAGTAACATTGTAAAGATGTTATGTTCACTTTTTAAGGTTTATATCATGTGGCAGGAGAAAAAATGGAAAATCTCCAAATGAGCTTAACTCACTCCAATGCGCAAGTAAACATAGAAAAACAAAAAACAAGTCCAAACAATGAAATAATTGCAACATTTTACACTGAGTGTCCAGAAGTAACATTGTTAAGATGTTATGTTCACTTTTTAAGGTTTATATCATGTGACAGGAGAAAAAAATGGAAAATCTCCAAATGAGCTGAACTCACACTAATGAACACATAAACATGGAAAAACAGAAAACAAGTCCAAACAATGAAATAATTGCAACATTTTACACTGAGTGTCCAGAAGTAACATTTTTAAGATGTTATGTTCACTTTTTAAGGTTTATATCATGTGACAGGAGAAAAAAATGGAAAATCTCCAAATGAGCTTAACTCACTCTAATGAACACATAAACATAGAAAAACAGAAAACAAGTCCAAACAATGAAATAATTGCAACATTTTACACTGAGTGTCCAGAGGTAACATTGTAAAGATGTTATGTTCACTTTTAAAGGTTTATATCATGTGGCAGGAGAAAAAAATTGAAAATCTCCAAATGAGCTTAACTCACTCTAATGTACACATGAACATAGAAAAACAGAAAACAAGTCCAAACAATGAAATAATTGCAACATTTTACACTGAGTGTCCAGAAGTAACATTGTTAAGATGTTATGTTCACTTTTAAAGGTTTATATCATGTGGCAGGAGAAAAAAATGGAAAATCTCCAAATGAGCTTAACTCACTCTAATGCGCAAGTAAACATAGAAAAACAGAAAACAAGTCCAAACAATGAAATAATTGCAACATTTTACACTGAGTGTTCAGAAGTAACATTGTTAAGATGTTATGTTCACTTTTAAAGGTTTATATCATGTGGCAGGAGAAAAAAATGGAAAATCTCCAAATGAGCTTAACTCACTCTAATGCGCAAGTAAACATAGAAAAACAGAAAACAAGTCCAAACAATGAAATAATTGCAACATTTTACACTGAGTGTCCAGAAGTAACATTGTAAATATGTTATCTTCACTTTTTAAGGTTTATATCATTTGGCAGGAGAAAAAAATGGAAAATCTCCAAATGAGCTTAACTCACTCTAATGTACACATGAACATAGAAAAACAGAAAACAAGTCCAAACAATGAAATAATCGCAACATTTTACACTGAGTGTCCAGAAGTAACATTGTAAAGGTGTTATGTTCGCTTTTAAAGGTTTATATCATGTGGCAGGAGAAAAAAATGGAAAATCTCCAAATGAGCTTAACTCACTCCAATGCGCAAGTAAACATAGAAAAACAAAAAACAAGTCCAAACAATGAAATAATTGCAACATTTTACACTGAGTGTCCAGAAGTAACATTGTTAAGATGTTATGTTCACTTTTTAAGGTTTATATCATGTGGCAGGAGAAAAAAATTGAAAATCTCCAAATGAGCTTAACTCACTCCAATGCGCAAGTAAACATAGAAAAACAGAAAACAAGTCCAAACAATGAAATAATTGCAACATTTTACACTGAGTGTCCAGAAGTAAGATTTTAAAGATGGTATGTTCACTTTTAAAGGTTTATATCATTTGACAGGAGAAAAAAATGGAAAATCTCCAAATGAGCTTAACTCACTCCAATGCGCAAGTAAACATAGAAAAACAGAAAACAAGTCCAAACAATGAAATAATTGCAAAATGTTACACTGAGTGTCCAGAAGTAACATTGTAAAGATGTTATGTTCACTTTTTAAGGTTTATATCATGTGGCAGGAGAAAAAAATGGAAAATCTCCAAATGAGCTTAACTCACTTTAATGTACACATGAACATGGAAAAACAGAAAACAAGTCCAAACAATGAAATAATTGCAACATTTTATACTGAGTGTCCAGAAGTAACATTGTTAAGATGTTATGTTCACTTTTAAAGGTTTATATCATTTGGCAGGAGAAAAAAATGGAAAATCTCCAAATGAGCTTAACTCACTCCAATGCGCAAGTAAACATAGAAAAACAGAAACAAGTCCAAACAATGAAATAATTGCAACATTTTACACTGAGTGTCCAGAAGTAATATTGTAAAGATGTAATGTTCACTTTTTAAGGTTTATATCATGTGGCAGGAGAAAAAAATTGAAAATCTCCAAATGAGCTTAACTCACTCTAATGTACACATAAAAATAGAAAAACAGAAAACAAGTCCAAACAATGAAATAATTACAACATTTTACACTGAGTGTCCAGAAGTAACATTGTAAAGATGTTATGTTCACTTTTTAAGGTTTATATCATGTTGCAGGAGAAAAAATGGAAAATCTCCAAATGAGCTTAACTCACTCCAATGCGCAAGTAAACATAGAAAAACAAAAAACAAGTCCAAACAATGAAATAATTGCAACATTTTACACTGAGTGTCCAGAAGTAACATTGTTAAGATGTTATGTTCACTTTTTAAGGTTTATATCATGTGGCAGGAGAAAAAAATGGAAAATCTCCAAATGAGCTTAACTCACTCTATTGAACACATAAACATAGAAAAACAGAAAACAAGTCCAAACAATGAAATAATTGCAACATTTTACACTGAGTGTCCAGAAGTAACATTGTTAAGATGTTATGTTCACTTTTAAAGGTTTATATCATGTGACAGGAGAAAAAATGGAAAATCTCCAAATGAGCTTAACTCACTCCAATGCGCAAGTAAACATAGAAAAACAAAAAACAAGTCCAAACAATGAAATAATTGCAACATTTTACACTGAGTGTCCAGAAGTAACATTGTTAAGATGTTATGTTCACTTTTTAAGGTTTATATCATGTGGCAGGAGAAAAAAATTGAAAATCTCCAAATGAGCTTAACTCACTCCAATGCGCAAGTAAACATAGAAAAACAGAAAACAAGTCCAAACAATGAAATAATTGCAACATTTTACACTGAGTGTCCAGAAGTAAGATTTTAAAGATGTTATGTTCACTTTTAAAGGTTTATATCATTTGACAGGAGAAAAAAATGGAAAATCTCCAAATGAGCTTAACTCACTCCAATGCGCAAGTAAACATAGAAAAACAGAAAACAAGTCCAAACAATGAAATAATTGCAAAATGTTACACTGAGTGTCCAGAAGTAACATTGTAAAGATGTTATGTTCACTTTTTAAGGTTTATATCATGTGGCAGGAGAAAAAAATGGAAAATCTCCAAATGAGCTTAACTCACTTTAATGTACACATGAACATGGAAAAACAGAAAACAAGTCCAAACAATGAAATAATTGCAACATTTTATACTGAGTGTCCAGAAGTAACATTGTTAAGATGTTATGTTCACTTTTAAAGGTTTATATCATTTGGCAGGAGAAAAAAATGGAAAATCTCCAAATGAGCTTAACTCACTCCAATGCGCAAGTAAACATAGAAAAACAGAAACAAGTCCAAACAATGAAATAATTGCAACATTTTACACTGAGTGTCCAGAAGTAACATTGTAAAGATGTAATGTTCACTTTTTAAGGTTTATATCATGTGGCAGGAGAAAAAAATTGAAAATCTCCAAATGAGCTTAACTCACTCCAATGCGCAAGTAAACATAGAAAAACAGAAAACAAGTCCAAACAATGAAATAATTGCAACATTTTACACAGAGTGTCCAGAAGTAACATTGTAAAGATGTTATGTTCACTTTTTAAGGTTCATATCATGTGGCAGGAGAAAAAAATGGAAAATCTCCAAATGAGCTTAACTCACTTTAATGTACACATAAACATGGAAAAACAGAAAACAAGTCCAAACAATGAAATAATTGTAAAATGTTACACTGAGTGTCTAGAAGTAACATTGTAAAGATGTTATGTTCATTTTTTAAGGTTTATATCATGTGGCAGGAGGAAAAAATTGAAAATCTCCAAATGAGCTTAACTCACTCTAATGTACACATAAAAATAGAAAAACAGAAAACAAGTCCAAACAATGAAATAATTACAACATTTTACACTGAGTGTCCAGAGGTAACATTGTAAAGATGTTATGTTCACTTTTAAAGGTTTATATCATGTGGCAGGAGAAAAAAATTGAAAATCTCCAAATGAGCTTAACTCACTCTAATGTACACATGAACATAGAAAAACAGAAAACAAGTCCAAACAATGAAATAATTGCAACATTTTACACTGAGTGTTCAGAAGTAACATTGTAAAGATGTTATGTTCACTTTTTAAGGTTTATATCATGTGACAGGAGAAAAAAATGGAAAATCTCCAAATGAGCTGAACTCACACTAATGAACACATAAACATGGAAAAACAGAAAACAAGTCCAAACAATGAAATAATTGCAACATTTTACACTGAGTGTCCAGAAGTAACATTTTTAAGATGTTATGTTCACTTTTTAAGGTTTATATCATGTGACAGGAGAAAAAAATGGAAAATCTCCAAATGAGCTTAACTCACTCTAATGAACACATAAACATAGAAAAACAGAAAACAAGTCCAAACAATGAAATAATTGCAACATTTTACACTGAGTGTCCAGAGGTAACATTGTAAAGATGTTATGTTCACTTTTAAAGGTTTATATCATGTGGCAGGAGAAAAAAATTGAAAATCTCCAAATGAGCTTAACTCACTCTAATGTACACATGAACATAGAAAAACAGAAAACAAGTCCAAACAATGAAATAATTGCAACATTTTACACTGAGTGTCCAGAAGTAACATTGTTAAGATGTTATGTTCACTTTTAAAGGTTTATATCATGTGGCAGGAGAAAAAAATGGAAAATCTCCAAATGAGCTTAACTCACTCTAATGCGCAAGTAAACATAGAAAAACAGAAAACAAGTCCAAACAATGAAATAATTGCAACATTTTACACTGAGTGTTCAGAAGTAACATTGTTAAGATGTTATGTTCACTTTTAAAGGTTTATATCATGTGGCAGGAGAAAAAAATGGAAAATCTCCAAATGAGCTTAACTCACTCTAATGCGCAAGTAAACATAGAAAAACAGAAAACAAGTCCAAACAATGAAATAATTGCAACATTTTACACTGAGTGTCCAGAAGTAACATTGTAAATATGTTATCTTCACTTTTTAAGGTTTATATCATTTGGCAGGAGAAAAAAATGGAAAATCTCCAAATGAGCTTAACTCACTCTAATGTACACATGAACATAGAAAAACAGAAAACAAGTCCAAACAATGAAATAATTGCAACATTTTACACTGAGTGTCCAGAAGTAACATTGTAAAGGTGTTATGTTCGCTTTTAAAGGTTTATATCATGTGGCAGGAGAAAAAAATGGAAAATCTCCAAATGAGCTTAACTCACTCCAATGCGCAAGTAAACATAGAAAAACAAAAAACAAGTCCAAACAATGAAATAATTGCAACATTTTACACTGAGTGTCCAGAAGTAACATTGTTAAGATGTTATGTTCACTTTTTAAGGTTTATATCATGTGGCAGGAGAAAAAAATTGAAAATCTCCAAATGAGCTTAACTCACTCCAATGCGCAAGTAAACATAGAAAAACAGAAAACAAGTCCAAACAATGAAATAATTGCAACATTTTACACTGAGTGTCCAGAAGTAAGATTTTAAAGATGTTATGTTCACTTTTAAAGGTTTATATCATTTGACAGGAGAAAAAAATGGAAAATCTCCAAATGAGCTTAACTCACTCCAATGCGCAAGTAAACATAGAAAAACAGAAAACAAGTCCAAACAATGAAATAATTGCAAAATGTTACACTGAGTGTCCAGAAGTAACATTGTAAAGATGTTATGTTCACTTTTTAAGGTTTATATCATGTGGCAGGAGAAAAAAATGGAAAATCTCCAAATGAGCTTAACTCACTTTAATGTACACATGAACATGGAAAAACAGAAAACAAGTCCAAACAATGAAATAATTGCAACATTTTATACTGAGTGTCCAGAAGTAACATTGTTAAGATGTTATGTTCACTTTTAAAGGTTTATATCATTTGGCAGGAGAAAAAAATGGAAAATCTCCAAATGAGCTTAACTCACTCCAATGCGCAAGTAAACATAGAAAAACAGAAACAAGTCCAAACAATGAAATAATTGCAACATTTTACACTGAGTGTCCAGAAGTAATATTGTAAAGATGTAATGTTCACTTTTTAAGGTTTATATCATGTGGCAGGAGAAAAAAATTGAAAATCTCCAAATGAGCTTAACTCACTCTAATGTACACATAAAAATAGAAAAACAGAAAACAAGTCCAAACAATGAAATAATTACAACATTTTACACTGAGTGTCCAGAAGTAACATTGTAAAGATGTTATGTTCACTTTTTAAGGTTTATATCATGTTGCAGGAGAAAAAATGGAAAATCTCCAAATGAGCTTAACTCACTCCAATGCGCAAGTAAACATAGAAAAACAAAAAACAAGTCCAAACAATGAAATAATTGCAACATTTTACACTGAGTGTCCAGAAGTAACATTGTTAAGATGTTATGTTCACTTTTTAAGGTTTATATCATGTGGCAGGAGAAAAAAATGGAAAATCTCCAAATGAGCTTAACTCACTCTATTGAACACATAAACATAGAAAAACAGAAAACAAGTCCAAACAATGAAATAATTGCAACATTTTACACTGAGTGTCCAGAAGTAACATTGTTAAGATGTTATGTTCACTTTTAAAGGTTTATATCATGTGACAGGAGAAAAAATGGAAAATCTCCAAATGAGCTTAACTCACTCCAATGCGCAAGTAAACATAGAAAAACAAAAAACAAGTCCAAACAATGAAATAATTGCAACATTTTACACTGAGTGTCCAGAAGTAACATTGTTAAGATGTTATGTTCACTTTTTAAGGTTTATATCATGTGGCAGGAGAAAAAAATTGAAAATCTCCAAATGAGCTTAACTCACTCCAATGCGCAAGTAAACATAGAAAAACAGAAAACAAGTCCAAACAATGAAATAATTGCAACATTTTACACTGAGTGTCCAGAAGTAAGATTTTAAAGATGTTATGTTCACTTTTAAAGGTTTATATCATTTGACAGGAGAAAAAAATGGAAAATCTCCAAATGAGCTTAACTCACTCCAATGCGCAAGTAAACATAGAAAAACAGAAAACAAGTCCAAACAATGAAATAATTGCAAAATGTTACACTGAGTGTCCAGAAGTAACATTGTAAAGATGTTATGTTCACTTTTTAAGGTTTATATCATGTGGCAGGAGAAAAAAATGGAAAATCTCCAAATGAGCTTAACTCACTTTAATGTACACATGAACATGGAAAAACAGAAAACAAGTCCAAACAATGAAATAATTGCAACATTTTATACTGAGTGTCCAGAAGTAACATTGTTAAGATGTTATGTTCACTTTTAAAGGTTTATATCATTTGGCAGGAGAAAAAAATGGAAAATCTCCAAATGAGCTTAACTCACTCCAATGCGCAAGTAAACATAGAAAAACAGAAACAAGTCCAAACAATGAAATAATTGCAACATTTTACACTGAGTGTCCAGAAGTAACATTGTAAAGATGTAATGTTCACTTTTTAAGGTTTATATCATGTGGCAGGAGAAAAAAATTGAAAATCTCCAAATGAGCTTAACTCACTCCAATGCGCAAGTAAACATAGAAAAACAGAAAACAAGTCCAAACAATGAAATAATTGCAACATTTTACACAGAGTGTCCAGAAGTAACATTGTAAAGATGTTATGTTCACTTTTTAAGGTTCATATCATGTGGCAGGAGAAAAAAATGGAAAATCTCCAAATGAGCTTAACTCACTTTAATGTACACATAAACATGGAAAAACAGAAAACAAGTCCAAACAATGAAATAATTGTAAAATGTTACACTGAGTGTCTAGAAGTAACATTGTAAAGATGTTATGTTCATTTTTTAAGGTTTATATCATGTGGCAGGAGGAAAAAATTGAAAATCTCCAAATGAGCTTAACTCACTCTAATGTACACATAAAAATAGAAAAACAGAAAACAAGTCCAAACAATGAAATAATTACAACATTTTACACTGAGTGTCCAGAAGTAACATTGTAAAGATGTTATGTTCACTTTTTAAGGTTTATATCATGTGGCAGGAGAAAAAATGGAAAATCTCCAAATGAGCTTAACTCACTCCAATGCGCAAGTAAACATAGAAAAACAAAAAACAAGTCCAAACAATGAAATAATTGCAACATTTTACACTGAGTGTCCAGAAGTAACATTGTTAAGATGTTATGTTCACTTTTTAAGGTTTATATCATGTGACAGGAGAAAAAAATGGAAAATCTCCAAATGAGCTGAACTCACACTAATGAACACATAAACATGGAAAAACAGAAAACAAGTCCAAACAATGAAATAATTGCAACATTTTACACTGAGTGTCCAGAAGTAACATTTTTAAGATGTTATGTTCACTTTTTAAGGTTTATATCATGTGACAGGAGAAAAAAATGGAAAATCTCCAAATGAGCTTAACTCACTCTAATGAACACATAAACATAGAAAAACAGAAAACAAGTCCAAACAATGAAATAATTGCAACATTTTACACTGAGTGTCCAGAGGTAACATTGTAAAGATGTTATGTTCACTTTTAAAGGTTTATATCATGTGGCAGGAGAAAAAAATTGAAAATCTCCAAATGAGCTTAACTCACTCTAATGTACACATGAACATAGAAAAACAGAAAACAAGTCCAAACAATGAAATAATTGCAACATTTTACACTGAGTGTCCAGAAGTAACATTGTTAAGATGTTATGTTCACTTTTAAAGGTTTATATCATGTGGCAGGAGAAAAAAATGGAAAATCTCCAAATGAGCTTAACTCACTCTAATGCGCAAGTAAACATAGAAAAACAGAAAACAAGTCCAAACAATGAAATAATTGCAACATTTTACACTGAGTGTTCAGAAGTAACATTGTTAAGATGTTATGTTCACTTTTAAAGGTTTATATCATGTGGCAGGAGAAAAAAATGGAAAATCTCCAAATGAGCTTAACTCACTCTAATGCGCAAGTAAACATAGAAAAACAGAAAACAAGTCCAAACAATGAAATAATTGCAACATTTTACACTGAGTGTCCAGAAGTAACATTGTAAATATGTTATCTTCACTTTTTAAGGTTTATATCATTTGGCAGGAGAAAAAAATGGAAAATCTCCAAATGAGCTTAACTCACTCTAATGTACACATGAACATAGAAAAACAGAAAACAAGTCCAAACAATGAAATAATTGCAACATTTTACACTGAGTGTCCAGAAGTAACATTGTAAAGGTGTTATGTTCGCTTTTAAAGGTTTATATCATGTGGCAGGAGAAAAAAATGGAAAATCTCCAAATGAGCTTAACTCACTCCAATGCGCAAGTAAACATAGAAAAACAAAAAACAAGTCCAAACAATGAAATAATTGCAACATTTTACACTGAGTGTCCAGAAGTAACATTGTTAAGATGTTATGTTCACTTTTTAAGGTTTATATCATGTGGCAGGAGAAAAAAATTGAAAATCTCCAAATGAGCTTAACTCACTCCAATGCGCAAGTAAACATAGAAAAACAGAAAACAAGTCCAAACAATGAAATAATTGCAACATTTTACACTGAGTGTCCAGAAGTAAGATTTTAAAGATGTTATGTTCACTTTTAAAGGTTTATATCATTTGACAGGAGAAAAAAATGGAAAATCTCCAAATGAGCTTAACTCACTCCAATGCGCAAGTAAACATAGAAAAACAGAAAACAAGTCCAAACAATGAAATAATTGCAAAATGTTACACTGAGTGTCCAGAAGTAACATTGTAAAGATGTTATGTTCACTTTTTAAGGTTTATATCATGTGGCAGGAGAAAAAAATGGAAAATCTCCAAATGAGCTTAACTCACTTTAATGTACACATGAACATGGAAAAACAGAAAACAAGTCCAAACAATGAAATAATTGCAACATTTTATACTGAGTGTCCAGAAGTAACATTGTTAAGATGTTATGTTCACTTTTAAAGGTTTATATCATGTTGCAGGAGAAAAAATGGAAAATCTCCAAATGAGCTTAACTCACTCCAATGCGCAAGTAAACATAGAAAAACAAAAAACAAGTCCAAACAATGAAATAATTGCAACATTTTACACTGAGTGTCCAGAAGTAACATTGTTAAGATGTTATGTTCACTTTTTAAGGTTTATATCATGTGGCAGGAGAAAAAAATGGAAAATCTCCAAATGAGCTTAACTCACTCTATTGAACACATAAACATAGAAAAACAGAAAACAAGTCCAAACAATGAAATAATTGCAACATTTTACACTGAGTGTCCAGAAGTAACATTGTTAAGATGTTATGTTCACTTTTAAAGGTTTATATCATGTGACAGGAGAAAAAATGGAAAATCTCCAAATGAGCTTAACTCACTCCAATGCGCAAGTAAACATAGAAAAACAAAAAACAAGTCCAAACAATGAAATAATTGCAACATTTTACACTGAGTGTCCAGAAGTAACATTGTTAAGATGTTATGTTCACTTTTTAAGGTTTATATCATTTGAAAGGAGAAAAAAATGGAAAATCTCCAAATGAGCTTAACTCACTCCAATGCGCAAGTAAACATAGAAAAACAGAAAACAAGTCCAAACAATGAAATAATTGCAACATTTTACACAGAGTGTCCAGAAGTAACATTGTAAAGATGTTATGTTCACTTTTTAAGGTTCATATCATGTGGCAGGAGAAAAAAATGGAAAATCTCCAAATGAGCTTAACTCACTTTAATGTACACATAAACATGGAAAAACAGAAAACAAGTCCAAACAATGAAATAATTGTAAAATGTTACACTGAGTGTCTAGAAGTAACATTGTAAAGATGTTATGTTCATTTTTTAAGGTTTATATCATGTGGCAGGAGGAAAAAATTGAAAATCTCCAAATGAGCTTAACTCACTCTAATGTACACATAAAAATAGAAAAACAGAAAACAAGTCCAAACAATGAAATAATTACAACATTTTACACTGAGTGTCCAGAAGTAACATTGTAAAGATGTTATGTTCACTTTTTAAGGTTTATATCATGTGACAGGAGAAAAAAATGGAAAATCTCCAAATGAGCTTAACTCACACTAAAGAACACATAAACATGGAAAAACAGAAAACAAGTCCAAACAATGAAATAATTGCAACATTTTATACTGAGTGTCCAGAAGTAATATTGTTAAGATGTTATGTTCACTTTTAAAGGTTTATATCATGTGGCAGGAGAAAAAAATGGAAAATCTCCAAATGAGCTTAACTCACTTTAATGTACACATAAAAAGGAAAAACAGAAAACAAGTCCAAACAATGAAATAATTGCAACATTTTACACTGAGTGTCCAGAAGTAACATTGTAAAGATGTTATGTTCACTTTTAAAGGTTTATATCATGTGGCAGGAGAAAAAAATGGAAAATCTCCAAATGAGCTTAACTCACTCTAATGTACACATGAACATAGAAAAACAGAAAACAAGTCCAAACAATGAAATAATTGCAACATTTTACACTGAGTGTCCAGAAGTAACATTGTAAATATGTTATCTTCACTTTTTAAGGTTTATATCATGTGGCAGGAGAAAAAAATGAAAATCTCCAAATGAGCTTAACTCACTCTAATGTACACATGAACATAGAAAAACAGAAAACAAGTCCAGCAATGAAATTATTACAACATTTTACACTGAGTGTCCAGAAGTAACATTGTAAAGATGTTATGTTCGCTTTTTAAGGTTTATATCATGTGGCAGGAGAAAAAAATGTAAAATCTCCAAATGAACTTAACTCACTCCAATGCGCAAGTAAACATAGAAAAACAGAAAACAAGTCCAAACAATGAAATAATTGCAACATTTTACACTGAGTGTCCAGAAGTAACATTGTAAAGATGTTAATTTCACTTTTTAAGGTTTATATCATGTGGCATGAGAAAAAATGGAAAATCTCCAAATGAGCTTAACTCACTTTAATGAACACATAAAAAGGAAAAACAGAAAACAAGTACAAACAATGAAATAATTGCAACATTTTACACTGAGTGTCCAGAAGTAACATTGTTAAGATGTTATGTTCACTTTTAAAGGTTTATATCATGTGGCAGGAGAAAAAAATGGAAAATCTCCAAATGAGCTTAACTCACTCTAATGCGCAAGTAAACATAGAAAAACAGAAAACAAGTCCAAACAATGAAATAATTGCAACATTTTACACTGAGTGTCCAGAAATAACATTGTAAACATGTTATCTTCACTTTTTAAGGTTTATATCATGTGGCAGGAGAAAAAAATGGAAAATCTCCAAATGAGCTTAACTCACTCTAATGTACACATGAACATAGAAAAACAGAAAACAAGTCCAAACAATGAAATAATTACAACATTTTACACTGAGTGTCCAGAAGTAACATTGTAAAGATGTTATGTTCACTTTTTAAGGTTTATATCATGTGGCAGGAGAAAAAAATTGAAAATCTCCAAATGAGCTTAACTCACTCCAATGCGCAAGTAAACATAGAAAAACAGAAAACAAGTCCAAACAATGAAATAATTGCAACATTTTACACTGAGTGTCCAGAAGTAACATTGTTAAGATGTTATGTTCACTTTTTAAGGTTTATATCATGTGACAGGAGAAAAAAATGGAAAATCTCCAAATGAGCTTAACTCACTCTAATGAACACATAAACATAGAAAAACAGAAAACAAGTCCAAACAATGAAATAATTGCAATATTTTACACTGAGTGTCCAGAAGTAACATTGTTAAGATGTTATGTTCACTTTTAAAGGTTTATATCATGTGGCAGGAGAAAAAAATGGAAAATCTCCAAATGAGCTTAACTCACTCTAATGCGCAAGTAAACATAGAAAAACAGAAAACAAGTCCAAACAATGAAATAATTGCAACATTTTACACTGAGTGTCCAGAAGTAACATTGTAAATATGTTATCTTCACTTTTTAAGGTTTATATCATGTGGCAGGAGAAAAAAATGGAAAATCTCCAAATGAGCTTAACTCACTCTAATGTACACATGAACATAGAAAAACAGAAAACAAGTCCAAACAATGAAATAATTACAACATTTTACACTGAGTGTCCAGAAGTAACATTGTAAAGGTGTTATGTTCGCTTTTTAAGGTTTATATCATGTGGCAGGAGAAAAAAATGGAAAATCTCCAAATGAGCTTAACTCACTTTAATGTACACATAAACATGGAAAAACAGAAAACAAGTCCAAACAATGAAATAATTGCAACATTTTATACTGAGTGTCCAGAAGTAACATTGTTAAGATGTTATGTTCACTTTTAAAGGTTTATATCATTTGGCAGGAGAAAAAAATGGAAAATCTCCAAATGAGCTTAACTCACTCCAATGCGCAAGTAAACATAGAAAAACAGAAACAAGTCCAAACAATGAAATAATTGCAACATTTTACACTGAGTGTCCAGAAGTAACATTGTAAAGATGTAATGTTCACTTTTTTAAGGTTTATATCATGTGGCAGGAGAAAAAAATTGAAAATCTCCAAATGAGCTTAACTCACTCCAATGCACAAGTAAACATAGAAAAACAGAAAACAAGTCCAAACAATGAAATAATTGCAACATTTTACACAGAGTGTCCAGAAGTAACATTGTAAAGATGTTATGTTCACTTTTTAAGGTTCATATCATGTGGCAGGAGAAAAAAATGGAAAATCTCCAAATGAGCTTAACTCACTTTAATGTACACATAAACATGGAAAAACAGAAAACAAGTCCAAACAATGAAATAATTGTAAAATGTTACACTGAGTGTCTAGAAGTAACATTGTAAAGATGTTATGTTCATTTTTTAAGGTTTATATCATGTGGCAGGAGGAAAAAATTGAAAATCTCCAAATGAGCTTAACTCACTCTAATGTACACATAAACATAGAAAAACAAAAAACAAGTCCAAACAATGAAATAATTACAACATTTTACACTGAGTGTCCAGAAGTAACATTGTAAAGATGTTATGTTCACTTTTTAAGGTTTATATCATGTGGCAGGAGAAAAAAATGGAAAATCTCCAAATGAGCTTAACTCACTTTAATGTACACATAAACATAGAAAAACAGAAAACAAGTCCAAACAATGAAATAATTGCAACATTTTACACTGAGTGTCCAGAATTAACATTGTAAAGATGTTATGTTCATTTTTTAAGGCTTATATCATGTGGCAGGAGAAAAAAATGGAAAATCTCCAAATGAGCTTAACTCACTCTAATGTACACATGAACATAGAAAAACAGAAAACAAGTCCAAACAATGAAATAATTGCAACATTTTACACTGAGTGTCCAGAAGTAACATTGTAAAGGTGTTATGTTCGCTTTTAAAGGTTTATATCATGTGGCAGGAGAAAAAAATGGAAAATCTCCAAATGAGCTTAACTCACTCCAATGCGCAAGTAAACATAGAAAAACAAAAAACAAGTCCAAACAATGAAATAATTGCAACATTTTACACTGAGTGTCCAGAAGTAACATTGTTAAGATGTTATGTTCACTTTTTAAGGTTTATATCATGTGGCAGGAGAAAAAAATTGAAAATCTCCAAATGAGCTTAACTCACTCCAATGCGCAAGTAAACATAGAAAAACAGAAAACAAGTCCAAACAATGAAATAATTGCAACATTTTACACTGAGTGTCCAGAAGTAAGATTTTAAAGATGTTATGTTCACTTTTAAAGGTTTATATCATTTGACAGGAGAAAAAAATGGAAAATCTCCAAATGAGCTTAACTCACTCCAATGCGCAAGTAAACATAGAAAAACAGAAAACAAGTCCAAACAATGAAATAATTGCAAAATGTTACACTGAGTGTCCAGAAGTAACATTGTAAAGATGTTATGTTCACTTTTTAAGGTTTATATCATGTGGCAGGAGAAAAAAATGGAAAATCTCCAAATGAGCTTAACTCACTTTAATGTACACATGAACATGGAAAAACAGAAAACAAGTCCAAACAATGAAATAATTGCAACATTTTATACTGAGTGTCCAGAAGTAACATTGTTAAGATGTTATGTTCACTTTTAAAGGTTTATATCATTTGGCAGGAGAAAAAAATGGAAAATCTCCAAATGAGCTTAACTCACTCCAATGCGCAAGTAAACATAGAAAAACAGAAACAAGTCCAAACAATGAAATAATTGCAACATTTTACACTGAGTGTCCAGAAGTAATATTGTAAAGATGTAATGTTCACTTTTTAAGGTTTATATCATGTGGCAGGAGAAAAAAATTGAAAATCTCCAAATGAGCTTAACTCACTCTAATGTACACATAAAAATAGAAAAACAGAAAACAAGTCCAAACAATGAAATAATTACAACATTTTACACTGAGTGTCCAGAAGTAACATTGTAAAGATGTTATGTTCACTTTTTAAGGTTTATATCATGTTGCAGGAGAAAAAATGGAAAATCTCCAAATGAGCTTAACTCACTCCAATGCGCAAGTAAACATAGAAAAACAAAAAACAAGTCCAAACAATGAAATAATTGCAACATTTTACACTGAGTGTCCAGAAGTAACATTGTTAAGATGTTATGTTCACTTTTTAAGGTTTATATCATGTGGCAGGAGAAAAAAATGGAAAATCTCCAAATGAGCTTAACTCACTCTATTGAACACATAAACATAGAAAAACAGAAAACAAGTCCAAACAATGAAATAATTGCAACATTTTACACTGAGTGTCCAGAAGTAACATTGTTAAGATGTTATGTTCACTTTTAAAGGTTTATATCATGTGACAGGAGAAAAAATGGAAAATCTCCAAATGAGCTTTACTCACTCCAATGCGCAAGTAAACATAGAAAAACAAAAAACAAGTCCAAACAATGAAATAATTGCAACATTTTACACTGAGTGTCCAGAAGTAACATTGTTAAGATGTTATGTTCACTTTTTAAGGTTTATATCATGTGGCAGGAGAAAAAAATTGAAAATCTCCAAATGAGCTTAACTCACTCCAATGCGCAAGTAAACATAGAAAAACAGAAAACAAGTCCAAACAATGAAATAATTGCAACATTTTACACTGAGTGTCCAGAAGTAAGATTTTAAAGATGTTATGTTCACTTTTAAAGGTTTATATCATTTGACAGGAGAAAAAAATGGAAAATCTCCAAATGAGCTTAACTCACTCCAATGCGCAAGTAAACATAGAAAAACAGAAAACAAGTCCAAACAATGAAATAATTGCAAAATGTTACACTGAGTGTCCAGAAGTAACATTGTAAAGATGTTATGTTCACTTTTTAAGGTTTATATCATGTGGCAGGAGAAAAAAATGGAAAATCTCCAAATGAGCTTAACTCACTTTAATGTACACATGAACATGGAAAAACAGAAAACAAGTCCAAACAATGAAATAATTGCAACATTTTATACTGAGTGTCCAGAAGTAACATTGTTAAGATGTTATGTTCACTTTTAAAGGTTTATATCATTTGGCAGGAGAAAAAAATGGAAAATCTCCAAATGAGCTTAACTCACTCCAATGCGCAAGTAAACATAGAAAAACAGAAACAAGTCCAAACAATGAAATAATTGCAACATTTTACACTGAGTGTCCAGAAGTAACATTGTAAAGATGTAATGTTCACTTTTTAAGGTTTATATCATGTGGCAGGAGAAAAAAATTGAAAATCTCCAAATGAGCTTAACTCACTCCAATGCGCAAGTAAACATAGAAAAACAGAAAACAAGTCCAAACAATGAAATAATTGCAACATTTTACACAGAGTGTCCAGAAGTAACATTGTAAAGATGTTATGTTCACTTTTTAAGGTTCATATCATGTGGCAGGAGAAAAAAATGGAAAATCTCCAAATGAGCTTAACTCACTTTAATGTACACATAAACATGGAAAAACAGAAAACAAGTCCAAACAATGAAATAATTGTAAAATGTTACACTGAGTGTCTAGAAGTAACATTGTAAAGATGTTATGTTCATTTTTTAAGGTTTATATCATGTGGCAGGAGGAAAAAATTGAAAATCTCCAAATGAGCTTAACTCACTCTAATGTACACATAAAAATAGAAAAACAGAAAACAAGTCCAAACAATGAAATAATTACAACATTTTACACTGAGTGTCCAGAGGTAACATTGTAAAGATGTTATGTTCACTTTTAAAGGTTTATATCATGTGGCAGGAGAAAAAAATTGAAAATCTCCAAATGAGCTTAACTCACTCTAATGTACACATGAACATAGAAAAACAGAAAACAAGTCCAAACAATGAAATAATTGCAACATTTTACACTGAGTGTTCAGAAGTAACATTGTAAAGATGTTATGTTCACTTTTTAAGGTTTATATCATGTGACAGGAGAAAAAAATGGAAAATCTCCAAATGAGCTGAACTCACACTAATGAACACATAAACATGGAAAAACAGAAAACAAGTCCAAACAATGAAATAATTGCAACATTTTACACTGAGTGTCCAGAAGTAACATTTTTAAGATGTTATGTTCACTTTTTAAGGTTTATATCATGTGACAGGAGAAAAAAATGGAAAATCTCCAAATGAGCTTAACTCACTCTAATGAACACATAAACATAGAAAAACAGAAAACAAGTCCAAACAATGAAATAATTGCAACATTTTACACTGAGTGTCCAGAGGTAACATTGTAAAGATGTTATGTTCACTTTTAAAGGTTTATATCATGTGGCAGGAGAAAAAAATTGAAAATCTCCAAATGAGCTTAACTCACTCTAATGTACACATGAACATAGAAAAACAGAAAACAAGTCCAAACAATGAAATAATTGCAACATTTTACACTGAGTGTCCAGAAGTAACATTGTTAAGATGTTATGTTCACTTTTAAAGGTTTATATCATGTGGCAGGAGAAAAAAATGGAAAATCTCCAAATGAGCTTAACTCACTCTAATGCGCAAGTAAACATAGAAAAACAGAAAACAAGTCCAAACAATGAAATAATTGCAACATTTTACACTGAGTGTTCAGAAGTAACATTGTTAAGATGTTATGTTCACTTTTAAAGGTTTATATCATGTGGCAGGAGAAAAAAATGGAAAATCTCCAAATGAGCTTAACTCACTCTAATGCGCAAGTAAACATAGAAAAACAGAAAACAAGTCCAAACAATGAAATAATTGCAACATTTTACACTGAGTGTCCAGAAGTAACATTGTAAATATGTTATCTTCACTTTTTAAGGTTTATATCATTTGGCAGGAGAAAAAAATGGAAAATCTCCAAATGAGCTTAACTCACTCTAATGTACACATGAACATAGAAAAACAGAAAACAAGTCCAAACAATGAAATAATTGCAACATTTTACACTGAGTGTCCAGAAGTAACATTGTAAAGGTGTTATGTTCGCTTTTAAAGGTTTATATCATGTGGCAGGAGAAAAAAATGGAAAATCTCCAAATGAGCTTAACTCACTCCAATGCGCAAGTAAACATAGAAAAACAAAAAACAAGTCCAAACAATGAAATAATTGCAACATTTTACACTGAGTGTCCAGAAGTAACATTGTTAAGATGTTATGTTCACTTTTTAAGGTTTATATCATGTGGCAGGAGAAAAAAATTGAAAATCTCCAAATGAGCTTAACTCACTCCAATGCGCAAGTAAACATAGAAAAACAGAAAACAAGTCCAAACAATGAAATAATTGCAACATTTTACACTGAGTGTCCAGAAGTAAGATTTTAAAGATGTTATGTTCACTTTTAAAGGTTTATATCATTTGACAGGAGAAAAAAATGGAAAATCTCCAAATGAGCTTAACTCACTCCAATGCGCAAGTAAACATAGAAAAACAGAAAACAAGTCCAAACAATGAAATAATTGCAAAATGTTACACTGAGTGTCCAGAAGTAACATTGTAAAGATGTTATGTTCACTTTTTAAGGTTTATATCATGTGGCAGGAGAAAAAAATGGAAAATCTCCAAATGAGCTTAACTCACTTTAATGTACACATGAACATGGAAAAACAGAAAACAAGTCCAAACAATGAAATAATTGCAACATTTTATACTGAGTGTCCAGAAGTAACATTGTTAAGATGTTATGTTCACTTTTAAAGGTTTATATCATTTGGCAGGAGAAAAAAATGGAAAATCTCCAAATGAGCTTAACTCACTCCAATGCGCAAGTAAACATAGAAAAACAGAAACAAGTCCAAACAATGAAATAATTGCAACATTTTACACTGAGTGTCCAGAAGTAATATTGTAAAGATGTAATGTTCACTTTTTAAGGTTTATATCATGTGGCAGGAGAAAAAAATTGAAAATCTCCAAATGAGCTTAACTCACTCTAATGTACACATAAAAATAGAAAAACAGAAAACAAGTCCAAACAATGAAATAATTACAACATTTTACACTGAGTGTCCAGAAGTAACATTGTAAAGATGTTATGTTCACTTTTTAAGGTTTATATCATGTTGCAGGAGAAAAAATGGAAAATCTCCAAATGAGCTTAACTCACTCCAATGCGCAAGTAAACATAGAAAAACAAAAAACAAGTCCAAACAATGAAATAATTGCAACATTTTACACTGAGTGTCCAGAAGTAACATTGTTAAGATGTTATGTTCACTTTTTAAGGTTTATATCATGTGGCAGGAGAAAAAAATGGAAAATCTCCAAATGAGCTTAACTCACTCTATTGAACACATAAACATAGAAAAACAGAAAACAAGTCCAAACAATGAAATAATTGCAACATTTTACACTGAGTGTCCAGAAGTAACATTGTTAAGATGTTATGTTCACTTTTAAAGGTTTATATCATGTGACAGGAGAAAAAATGGAAAATCTCCAAATGAGCTTAACTCACTCCAATGCGCAAGTAAACATAGAAAAACAAAAAACAAGTCCAAACAATGAAATAATTGCAACATTTTACACTGAGTGTCCAGAAGTAACATTGTTAAGATGTTATGTTCACTTTTTAAGGTTTAT